>NC_050456.1:13979737-14639737 GCF_903995425.1 Onychomys torridus
CTCTCAGATGTTACTTATCTGGTGTTCAGTTTTTTTACATTTCAAATGTGGGCCCTACCATCCATCTCATTTGGCTACTACTGAGGACATTAAGATGGAGACAAAGTAACTGTATGCTCAGAGGAGGTGTGCCACTCACTCCAACTCCTCTCCAGGGAAGGCACATATGCCTTCTAGACAAGTTTTAGAAAATGGAAAAATTACATTTATCCATCTTTTCCCTCTTAACCTGGGATAAATGGTTTGTAACTAATGAAAGATGATTCTTTGGTATCTATGTGTAGCTCAGTGTCTTGCTAAGGGAGGAAATGAACACATATCCATTAAGTCAAAGCATGTGATGTTAAATCTGGAAATAAAGCAATCTCCTGAGACAGATATGATAATTCTTTCTAAAGAGACAGGAAGCATATTAACACCCAAATTTATTCAAGCAGTCTGGAAGAAGCTGTCAACCGTACCCGCTAAAGTCAACTGCCTTTTGAATTACAGACTCAGAGTACAGCGGAGTGGCTTCACTGATGTTGTCTTCATATCAGTTCCACTTGATGTAGTCTTAAAACAAATAAATGTTAGCTTCTTTGATGTTAAGCAATTTCAAAAAATGTTGAAAGAGAAATATGAGATAAAGGCTCATCAATTCATCCAGTCACTATTAGAACACAATTAAAAGAGAGAACCAGGAAGGGAAATGGAGACAGAATGAAGGATACAGAAAGTGATAAATGAAGAGAATTAAGAGAACAGAGTTTTTATAAGAACATAAATTACACCAGTAGCTCAGATATCAACAGGAATTAATTTGATGACTGTAGACTTTAGCCTATATGTTGGCAGTTAAAAATTATAATATTATATCTAGTAAAGAGGTAACTGAAAAGACTTCAACAGCTACTTCTTATATATAATGCACACATATTTTAAATATACATTATTCATATTTTTTAGGAATAAAGAAAATTATTTAGAAATAAATGATAGGTAAATATATGCTCATCTAGATGAGAAAACAAACATTTTAATCTAAGATTTTTTTGAAATGAGTTTTTTAAAGTTATAAATTTTATTATTATTATTACCATTATTATTATGTGTGTGTCTGTTTCTGTGTCAGGCTACTGAAGTTTCAAGGCCAGAAGAGGGCATCTGATCTCCCAAATCTGGAGTTATAAGCAGTTCTGAGCTACCTGATATGGGTGCTGAAACCTGAATTGGGATCCTCAGAAAAAACTGCAAGAACTCTTAACCACCTAGCCACCATTCTATCGCCAAACAGATTTTTTAAAATAGTTTTTCTTTGTTTTAACTATGTGGGTTCTCCTAAAAAAACAAACAACAACAACAAACCTCAAAAAATTGACAGGAAGATTTATTATAATGAATCCATTAATATACCAAAAACATTAATATCCCCATATACATGCTAAAAATGTTCAATAATAATTTGTTCCCCAAGTAGATTAAATGACTTCTATTCAGTTTTTACCTCTGTGATTAACTCTCTTAGCAAAACCACTTCCACAGGTAAGGTATAAGGTACAATTAAGTCTGGCTTAGCTTAGATATACATTGCTTTTACTGGACATTAATGTGTGGGATTAATCTCCAATGCTTTTCTTTCCTTCTTTTCTACTACCAGTATATCACTAGCAAAACCAAGTTTCTTGGAGACTTGGATTCTTGCTGGCTTCTAAAAGTGCTCACTACTACTTACACACTGTTCTTCTCCTGTGATAAGAATTCCACTCTTGCCCATCAGTGGTACTTCAATCCTATGATACTGAGAGCTTCAAAGTAATACTATTACTTAGTCCTGTGACCTGCAATGAACATCTTAGAAATGAATCTAACTTAAGTGCCTATGATGCTAGTTGTTATATGAAATAAGTAATGAGATGCAAAGACTTACCCGGCAAAATTAAGTTGGTTCCTAAGTCTCAGACTCCATTAATTATTTAAGATTAATACTAGACTCAGAGCAATAATGAGTTCTTTATACATTATATGGACTAACCAGTAACACAACACCAGTGCATGTCAGTGTTGGAAGCCCTTAGCTCCCTCTTTAAGATGAAGGTTCTTTTAAAGGGCAAATTTTACTTGTATTTTTGTTTTGATAGCCACATAAATAATGTCTTTTAAAAACAGTGCCTATATTAAGCCTTCTAAAAGGAAGAGCATTAACCCATGCTGGGGCCAGATGCAATATGAATGTCAACCAATCATAGAACAGCTCTCATTCATGAATGTCTACAAGCCAGAGGTACTGTGGACAGGGGTTTCTGTTCCCAAGAAGATATTCTGACCCTGACTTTACAGTTGCAGAAATAGGGAGCATCCCAGAACAGCCTTGGCACTGACTCCAAACCTCTTAAGCAGTTGTCAGTGTTTCCCAGTATAGTTCTTTGGGTTAAGAAAAAAAAAAAGGCCTAGGCCTATGCCATCTGGGCTAGCTCTCTCATGAGAGGTACTGTGGTGAGGGATGGAACCAGTTCTCCCATGAGTGGAGGAACCAGCTCTCCTGCTGCAGTGTCCATCAAGGGGCAGGACAAGCGAAGGCCAGGGCTGAGCCTAGGAGAGCTGGCTCCACACCTTGCCTGAGGGAGGGGGTGGTCCTAGTGGCCTGGACAGACCAGCTCAGCTACCACCCAGACCCACACTAACATCTTCCCCATTTATGCCCTGCAAAGCATGTGAAGGGACTGGTCCTGCAGAATGGTAGCTGCAGGATCTCCATGACTTGGGGCAACAGCATGATATTCCAGAGGAGTTTCAGTGAGGGTCCAGTGATGATGGTGTACCAGATGCCTTGGACCAGATCAATGATTCATTGCAATGAACATTTGTGGGTGGGGCTGACTGGACAAAATGGTATAATGTGTGACACACTGCAGCTCCCAGTGCCACTGGGATAAGTGAAGAGGTGTTAGAGAGAAGGGAAAGATGGAGGAGCAAGGTGGGTTTTTTGTTTGTTTTTTTGTTTTGCTTTTTGTTTGCTTGCTTTGTATTGTTTTTAATTACTTTGGAGGGATGTCGTGGTGGTAAGGGGAGGATATGGAGAGAAGGGGAAGTGAGAGGATTGGGGTGCATTATGTGAGATTCCCAAAGAGTCAACAAAGAATTATGCTATCAAAAAGTGGCACAAGGAAAATATAATGGCATGTCAAAATAACTGTAAAATACAATCTAGTCAGGAATTTTATATAATCCTTTATAAACTAATGTAAACCCTGCATTAAAATGAAGGTAATGATGCAGGACAGTATGGTATGCAATTTCTCCAACAGAATTTCTTGTGGGATCCTCTTGGACAGTGTATTGAGGTAGAACTTGTATTGGAAAATGCTGCAAAGAAATATACTCACTCCTAAGTTAAAAGGAAAAAACCCATAAATCTAGGCTGTCTCCATCAATTTAGTATTAGATAGGCAAGTCATGTAATTATATTCAAAGGGCTTGCTTTATAGAGACAGTAAAACAGTTATAGCATGCTGAATGGCAGTTCTGGAATTATCTTTGTTTCAATTTGGTGGTTAATTTCAGGGACCATGAAGTTTGCTAGTTGCCTGGAGCTGGATGACTAAGAAAAATGGACCCAGCATCCAGGAATACTTTGTAACCCATAAATTTCAAAGTCTACTTGAAAGAGACCTTGGGATCTTTTGTTGGAGTTAGTAAGGAAGAAAACTGGCCCATTCTACTAAATACATGTCTTCCTTTGGCTATGTCAATGTAATTTAGTGGAACCCTAAACACTAGAGAAGAAGGCCCTATTCTCTCTCCTAATTGCATAGGTAAATATGACCTTATTATTTTCCTCTCAATTTCAGTATGTTCAATGACAAAGGTCAAACATTAGGATTTTATCCATGTCCCTTTCAACACTTACACTTAGGATATGAAGACAAATCCATCAGTACCTTTAACAACAATCTAGTCTTGCTTCCTAGGAATTTGCTCTTATGAACTATAATGTTTGTGAACAAGCAATGCAAGACCACATCTGTTGGTTCGGTTTAGAGAAGCAGGCTCTCAGAAGGATGGCACTTCAGATAAAGTGCCCCACACAATCAAACCTTGTTTTGAGGTTTAAAAACTTAAGAGACTCTCATCAAGAAAAATGGATTTTGTTTTTTTGTCTCTTTTGTTATGCACGATAACAAACAAGTTATGACTTGCAAGTCTATGGTCTTAATAGAGTAGGAAGGTAGTGGCTTTTAAGAACTACAGTTTCAAGTATACATAATATGAAATCCCTTTACTTAATGTTATGGGCTATAAAGCAAATTCAGTTCCACCTATGGAGTCTGCTGCTTGCCAGCCATGCAACATTGAACAAATGACCTTCCTCTCTGTGCTGTAGGTTCATTACTTCATCATGGGGTCAGTCTGGTACCTATCCCCCAAGATTGGATTGTGGGAAGTATCTCAGGCAATGAACAAGTACGTGGTACAAGTGGTACATGCTGCAGACAGTCAATATTCAGTGTTAACAAAATAACCTGGCACTAAAATCTTTCTATTGGGTGGTTTTCTACCTCAGTTCACCTCCCCTATTCTTTTGGTTTTTTGAGACAGGGTTTCTCGGTGTAGTTTTGGTGCCTGTCCTGGAACTCACTTTGTAGACCAGGCTGTGCCTCAGATTCACAGAGATCCACCTGGCTCTGCCTTCCAAGTGCTGGGATTAAAGGTGTGTGCCACCACCGCCTGGCGGGAATAGTCTTCTATGGTTCTGTCTCATACTTTCCTCATCATTTTGAACACTTAGTGTAATGTTTCTGACCCACTATATGATGATTCTTCTTTTAGGGTTAAGAAGACGCTCAGTGGGTAAGAGCACTTGGTATTCGAATTTGAGGACCTGAGTTTGGGCCCTGGCATACATGTAAAAACTCAAGTGTGGCTGCACACACCTTTAACACCAGAACTGGGGATCAGGGTGAAAACAGAAATATCACTGGGGCTTGTTAGACATACAACGCTAGGTCCAGGGAGAGAGAAAGAAATAAGGCAGAGAGTGAAAGAAAAAAGGTAGGATGCCAATGCCCTCCTTTGGTTGCTATATGTGAGCATAAATTCATGCACGGACTCACATATGCATAGAACCCCCTACCCCCAGTACACAGATGTTCTTCTCTCAGGCTCACCAGTGACCTGGCCACTGGTCCACAAGCTCACTGACTGACCCTTTCAAAGGTCATTCTTTTATTTTGCTTCTAGAATGCACTTTCCTAATGTCTACCACTCCCTTTGACCACTCCCTTTGTTCTTTTTCTGCTTAAAGAAATAAAGCCAGAAAGGTCTGGAATTGATTGTGGCTCTGCCGAGTTGCCACCTCTGGCCTCAGATAAGTTACTGTGAGGCTGTAATTTATTATCAGTAGAAAGGGAATAAAAGTACCTGTTTCACAGGGTCTATTGTGAGAAGTAAAGGCAATATATACTTAGCATAATGCTCACTACATGTGCCATTCACTTATCACAGAACACAGATGTTCCACATGTAACCAGCCCTATGTGCATTGCACATCATACTTTGGCATTCGCTCAGTCCTTTGTTTTCTTTCTCTAACTACACCATTCTTCCTGAATTCACAATATTGTCCATCTCTCCTCCCATGCCAACATCTTTGACTGTAACCTCCATCATCCCACCCAAGTCTGAGGTATCCTACCTTGGAAGGGCACGAGGCTCTCCACTTATTCTAGTGACTATGGAATTTAAGATTCTGTTCTGGCTCTATTAAACAACCACAGCATCCTGCATGATTTTCCTCCCACTGCTCTTTGGGCCTCCAGTACTTTGTTTTCTTTACAAACAATTAATGTGGATCATGCAACTTTTTTGTTTTGATGCTGGGCTGGCTTACTCATAACATGAGAGAGTCAACTAGTGACCCCCCCCATATAGTCCCAGGCTTACTTACTTGCAACCTTTCATGGCTCCCTGGCCTTTATCTATTTATTACCCCACTGTTTCTTCCAGTTATGAAGTTTTTATAGTGTATTATTATGGAGAAACATATAATAAATGAATCCTGAAGAAAAAGCAATGTAAATAAAAAGATCAACAAGGAAAACTGTGTCCATCTCTGTTCCTAACCTTAGCAGTAGCCCGATCTTGTGATTTTGGCAGCCTGAGTCCATGCTCAAATGGAATTGGTACTCAGATTTTGGTGTCTATCAGTTTTATGTTAGGAGAAAGAGAAGTTCTTTGAAAAGAAGTAGATTATATGAGTCGGGGCAAGAAACACTCAGTTACATCTGAAACATCTTATTGCCAGACAGTGAGAATGTTTTCAATGGTAGGGGTGGTACTGAAATAAAACACTAGTTTAATGTGGATTCCTCTAGGCAAGCTGTGATAGTTAGAACTCCAACAGTAATGAAAGTTATAGCAATAGTTTATATAAAAATTTCCATAATATTTCAATGTTAATAAGAGTTCATATAAAATATATACTAATGATGTTTAAATACAAAATAAAATCGGATGCTTCATTTATTGATTCATTTTATTTAGTAACGAACAATTTAATATTTGGCTATTCATCCTGTCCTGGTTGGTTGTTAACTTACATAAGCTAGATTTATATAGGTAAAGGAACCTCAATTGAGAAAAAAAAGTCTCCTACAGATTGTCCGTAGGCAAGTCTGTAGGGCATTTTTGGTTAATGATTGATGTGGGAGGGACCAGTTCACTGTGGGTGGTGCCACCTCCAGGGTCTGGAAAGGCTGAGCAGACCATAGCGGCATTCCTCCATGGCTTCTGCTGGAGTTCCTGGGTCCTGCCCTGTTTCCCTGAAGGAAGGACTACAATACAAGCTATAGGGTGAACTTTCCTCCTAAGCTGCTTTTGGTGATTATCACAGCAGGAGAAAAGAAAGAAAGACATTGTGTATTTGTCCTAATTTGCATGGATAGCAATGGGAAAATGTGGCAAATGGAGAAAGCCAACGTGTTTCAGGCAGAGTAGAAACTGTTATAGCAAAGGACTGACAACCAATGTAATGATAAAATATAACTGCTAACCAGAAAGAGTGATAGTGGCAGATTCCAGAGTCAGTACTGTTTCTTCTGCATTTTTAATTTTGAGACTATAATTTAATTACATCATTTCACTCTTCCCTTCCCTCCTCCCAAATCCTCTCATGTACCCCTCCTTGTTCTCTTTCAAATTCATGGCCTCTTTTTTTTTTTTTCATTTATTGTTGTTACATGCATGTATAAACACGTATGTTCCTAAATATAGCCTGCTCAGTCTATATGCTGCTACTTGTATCTGTACTTTTAGGGCTGACCATTTGCTATTGGATAACATACTGGTGTGCTCCTCCCTGAGGAAGACTATTTCTCCCTCTCTCACATTCCTTAGATACCTGCAGGGTTTTTTTTTTTTTTTTTTTTTTTTTTTTTTTTTTTTTTTTTTTTTTTTTTTTTGTGTGTGTGTGTGTGTGTGTGTGTGTATGATTGATGTCTCTGGATCCTCCATCCACTTTAGCATGGTTATTGTTATCCTTGCTTATCTTATGTTGAACAGCCATGTTGGTGAGACTTTATGGATGTATTTTTTGAGATTCCTAGAAGACACAATCTTATAGCTAACTCCCCGATTCTCTGGCTTTTACAATTTTTCCACTCCCTCTTCAGCAAGTACCTTGAAGCCTTAAGTGCAGGAATTGTTTTGTAGATGTATCCATTGGGACTGGGCACCACAACTCTGTATTTTAATTGGTTGTGGTTTTCTGTAATGGTCGCCATCTGTTGCAAAGAGAAGTTTTCTTGATGAAGGGTGAGGACTGCACTTATCTAGAGTGTAGTTAGGGATGATGTTGGTTTAGTAAAGTGGTGGTTGTAGGTTCTCCTCCAAGACCATGACTTCACTAGCCCTGGCTAGTGGGTTAGATTTCCAGTCCCAGATATGATGGATGTAAGTCTTGTTCAGTGAGCTTTAAGTCCAACTGGAGAGCTGTTGTACCATGCTGGTTGTTGCTGTGGTTCATAGGCATGACTGTTTCTTCTTTAGAAATTCAGGCCTGGCAGTGGTGGCGCATGCCTTTAATCCCAGCATTCAGGAGGCAGAGGCAGGCAGATCTCTGTGAGTTCGAGGCCAGCCTGGTTTCTAAAGCAAGTTCTAGGAAAGGCGCAAAGCTACACAGAGAAACCTTGTCTCGAAAAACCAAAAAAGAAAAAAAAAGAAAAGAAAAGAAATTCAGCTGTTTAGAATAGATCCCATTTCACCAGGGAAGAAACATCTTGATAATTTGTAAATTAGTAAGAAATTTTGTGGGAGCCCACAGAGGCTATCTAGTGAGAACTTAATCAGGGTCAGAGAATCTGGGCTTGTTTTACCCAGCAGGGCTGCATACGGAGATGATTTGGCCACGGGCATGTTTAGCAGGTGTTTGGAAGGGTCTACACTTGACTGTATGGTGTGCTTTCATCTTGCAAGGGGGAGGCCTTTTGCCTCTCCCCTTGGCAATGTTACAAAAAGCCTTTTGAATAAACCTTCAGGGTTGTTGGGTATTGATCCAGGCCCTCCTGAAGGTATCTTGTGTTTATGTGTTTCTTCTCATCAGCTAGTTCTCTTTCTACTTTATATTTGCTTATCCCTCTCTCTTCCTCCTAAGAACCTTAGAAAATCTGGGAAAGGTAGGAGCTGGACTTTGACAATTACCTACAAAATTTAAAAGGCATTTGCTTGTGTCTGTTAGTTAACACACCAGATTGGTGATCTGGTGGAGGATTATGTAATGCTGGCCAAGCAAGGTAAACAGTTAAGCATTCTGGAAGAAAATCTATCAGATTGAAAATACTGGGTGCCTGTGAATAGCTTGGGCTCAATACGGCTACCAGTGGAACCACATTTATAAAGACTTGTCAGGGAAACACAGTAAGGATTCAGGTTTGAATCACATTCAGAGAGGAAAGCAGAACCAGCCCCCCCTCCAAAAACAACTGTTTGACAACTCAATTCCTCCAGGCTCAGAAAAACACAAAAACAAGCACTTTGACTAAGTTTGGAAGATCTGTGAAGAAGTGACAAAATAACTAAGGTACAAACTTTTGATGTTGTTAGTCTGACTAATAGAACTAAATATAATATTCTAAGTATTATAATTGTTAATATTGCATATTTTATCTATTTAAATTACCTTAAGTATTCAAAACATTTAAATTATGATTGCCGCTTAAATTGCTCAGTGAACTGTTTCATAAACAATGCTTAAAAGCTTAGGAAAAATTTTATTTTCCATGTTTAGTAAAGATATTTAATGAGTTGAGCATGAAACAAAATGGAAGTAAAAGCTTCCTCTTCGTGCAGAAAGTCCCATTAGCTTTGAAGGAGTATAATCAACATTCCTGAGCATGTCTCTTCTCTTGCATTGAGACTTTGTATACTCCAGTACTCGACCACACGACACCCCATCTTTTTCTCCCACCCAGTGGTTCAAACTCAGAAGACTTCACTCCACCTTTGTAAACTTCCCTGGTGGCTTGCTCTACACTCCCTGAAATATTTTTGGGGTCACCTATTATTTACAGCAGGTACAGCATCAGGTTGGAAACAGAATCATAGACAAAACAGTTGAGTTCTCACACACAGCATCCCTCACCAATGTCTCAGGAAAGGAACATCCAGTCTAAAATCAGGGAGTAGAATGTACATAGGTCAAATATATGTGTAAAAGTAGACACATATGTGTAAGAATACATTCACAATGAAAATAAAATTATTAAAACACAATTAAAATTTTTCAGGCAAGTAACCAGTTGAAAAATTAAAAACAAAACAAAACAAAACTTGACAAACAGTTAACCAACAATTTAAGAATTCAACAGTAATTTGCAGGAGTAGTGAATGAAGGGGAAGGACACTGATTTAGGGTCAGCTGAGAACACCTTTCTGAATAGGTAACGGGTTATAACGGGTTAAGCTATGCTGTGGAAGAGACAAGGTGGGCAAAATCCACATGCAAAGACCTGAAAGAGAAAAACTTGTAGAGTGTACGGACTGACAGACTGATGTGGCTGCAGATGGGACTGTGGCTTATGAAGAGGAAGAGGCAGGAGGCAAACACGAGCCAGTCAGTCTACACAGGACTTATGAATGGATCTTATGTATAAGTGGAAGGTGCTGTTGCACTTAAAAGAGGAGTAACACGGACTGAGATTTTCAAAGTCGTTACTCACCTATAGTTTGAGAAAGAAGCAAGGGACGAAACAAAGAATTGTCAAGAAGCTATTGCAGTGATTTCAAGATAATGGTGACCTAATACCGGGATGATATTCATGGGAAGAAGATAAATGGGAAGATTAAAGATTCATATTGATGGACAGGATATAAAGTATGAATAAAAAGGAAAGCAGGATCTGGCTTGAGAAACTGGAATACTATTTATAAGACAGAAACAAGGGAAGAAAATTTCCTTGGAGGGTGAAAGACGCGAATCCAGTATTTCACTTGTAATGTTATTTTGACATTGCCTGCCAGATTTCCAAGCATAGCCTGTAAAGCAAGTAAAGACACTAAGAAGCTTTGTAGAGAAGTCTAGGTTGCAAACAAAATTTGCATCTTTTCAGAAGAGAATGGGATAAGCTGACCCAGGGTTCAACACTAGACAAGAAAGGAAGGGTTCACAAATACTTCCTTCAAGAATTTTAAACTTTAGAGTAAAGGGTAAAGCTAAAAATGCCTGTGAAGAGGAGGAGCAAAATGGACTGAAAGTAGAGGAAAACCTAGGTTAATGGAAAGTAAGTCAGGACAATGTATCAAAGAGGCAGCTGCAAGAATGTCAAGACAACTCAGTGAAGAAATACTCCCCATCAAATGGTCCTGTCAAACCAGAATATGCACACATAAAAGATTGAAGTTTAACCTTTATGTTGCTCATATGCAGAACTTAAGGTAGATCAAAGACTAAAAATAACAGCTAAACTGTACAATACTTAGAAGGAAACATAGGTGTATGTCTTTATGACCATAGTTTGGGTGGTGGTTTCTTAGACATAATACCTAAAGTCCAAGTGGCAGATAGAAATAGGTAAACTAGACCTCATGTGTGTACACATCTGCATGTGCATGTGTTTGGAGGCCACAGGTCAACATTGGGTGTCTTCTCCAGTTGCTCTCCCCCTTACATTTTGAGACAGATTTGGGGGGCCAGGCTGGCCTGCAAGCCCTGGGGATACTCCCGTTTCTCTTTCCCCAGTGCTGAGATGATAGGCACACACTCATATTTTTATGTCGGTGCTAAGGGTTGAACTCAGGTCCTCATGCTTATGTGGCAAGTACTTACAGACTGAGCCATCTTCTCAGCCTCAACTTCACCAAAATTCAAACAGAAGGTCTCCCTGTCTATGCACCCTTGGCACTGTATTCATGACTCTATTACTGTAGTCAATCCATGGCATTATATTGCAGTTATCAGTTTAAGTGTCTGCTTAGTTTATTAGCTTGTGAATTTCCTTTACTGTGCTCAGTCCTCATTTGTACACTTGCCACCAAACAGTCCTAACCCTAACTCAGGCCTCTTCATTACATACACTATGTGGTTTAGATGAAACTAAACCATTAAGAGGAGGAAAAATATAATGGTTATACATATAAACAGTGTTCACTAGGGAGAAGGGACACATGAAGGCTTGTTTTGTTAACATGGCATAGGGAATGAAGCAGTCTGGTGTAGAGGGCAGGAGGTCCTTGTGCTCACAGATAAGCCCTAGAGAAACCTGGAATGTTAAGCATGCAGGCTTGTCTCTTCAACAAAAGGTATGTATGTGCTTTCCACACTGATGGCTGGGAGTGGATGTTGTTAATCTCCTAGTAATCCTGCTATCTATAGGCCAGGGCCATACCAGAATCCCCTACACTCCTCTGATGTTTATTCCAAATTGTTCCCTCCTGAACTTTTATCTTGAGCATTTCTTCTCAGTCAATAGAATCCATCCTTAAGGGATAGGTCACATGTACTTTGTAGCTTGAATCTATTCTTGTGGAAGAGGTCACATGTACTTTTCAAAAGAATTTTGATGTACTCACTCCTTAAGCTTTATTGTGATATTGTCAGCAGAAAATATTTTCCAAAGTTGTACTGTTCTTAAATATGTCTGAAATCAACTGCCCGGTGTCAGACTTTAGAGACCTTAACCAGCATCCATTCACTAAGTCATGCTGAGCCAGACTTCCTTCTTGCCTCTCCCACAGTTTCTCTGCTGGCCTTAATGGTTGCAGGAACCCCCACAATCTGGACTAAGACAATGAAAAGTAAAATGCTTCAGGATTTGAGATTTAAGAACAGGAGTGACTATCCTTTACAATAAGCCAGAACAAATTTATTGTGCTTTTTGACTTAAGAAAATATGTGTGTAATATGTAGAATATGAACAACCCAAACAAGTTCTTAGAGATACTTTACTTGAAAAAAACTCAAGGCATAGCCCAGATCTATTGTCATAAAGTGCTGAGGCTCTTTGGGAATTTCCTATGACTTCCTCGTCGAAGTGAGTGACTACCCCCAGGGCTTTAGACTGAAGGCAATGTGGGGATGAATTCCTCCAGTAGGCAGAAACATACATTTTCCTAATGCCACATTGAGGTCATGGCAGGACTGGATCTCAAGGTCATGTTTGCTCAGGAGTTCAGTCAGGTTTTTGCTACACTCATGCTTTTTTAAGCACTCTGCTTGTATGAGCTCTAGAATTTAAAAAGAAAAACCATAGAAGACAAGACTCCAACACGTGATTTTCTTAAACCAATTAACATACACATCCATCTTGGAAAATGTCAAGTCTTTACTTGCTGAGAAGTTCATTCCACTAAGCATAAACACATACAAGAGTTTATGATTCCAGTAAACACTTCAATCAATATCACAAAACCCAAAAGAGTAGAAAAGGAGCTACTTCAAGGCATCACTGGCATCTCTCATGGCTAATTAATGGCTTTACGATAACTAAATCCTTGTGAATGTTAGGCACAGATCATGGGGACCCCCAAAAGACCACCATGGAGACCGAATCCCGCATGTAAAGGCAAAGAGCCTTTATTTCAAGCTCCAGAGCTCGGTCCCTCTGTCTGTCTAACACAGCAGTGAGAGCAGAGAGCCCTGAACTCAGGTGGGGCAGAATTTTGATCATAGCAGAGGTTGGGGTGAGGGATTTCCAGGGTCCAGGACCCTGGTTGGCTGACAATTGTCTAGGAGTATCTGTAAAACAAAAATAGGTGTGTGCTAGACTCAAGGACATCTGGCCACCTTATCTAGCAGTTGGAATGTTTCGGATGTCAGGTACTACTTCACCCCTGGATGGTATCAACTTAAGGCTTTTCCAGGATCTGGGTGTTGCCTGCCAGTAAGCCTGTCACAGAGGCTGTGTCTAGGCCCCTAAGCCTGTCATGGCTGCTGTGTGATTAAGCTATTTTGGGGCCCCTCCACAGTGAATAAATCATGAGTAATGTGCTTAGGACTAAGCAATGCATAGTCTAATTTGAAACAGCAACAAGATAGATGAATCTCCACCGAGTATAGGTAACATTGGTGCTAAATTTTAGTTGGAATACACTGAGTATAGCAGGAGAAACTACTATTGTAGTTTCCAAGGTTACTTTACAAGTGGGCAAAGTCTTTATTGCTATACAGTTAATTCCTATCATTGAGAAGGTAGTATGTAGAATTAAGTACCACTAGGTATTTTTTTTATTGCGGTGACAAACACCCGAGGAAAGCTACATAAGGTCGGATGGGTTTGGGCTCACAGTTTTAGTCTTTCTAACCATGCTGACCTTCACGTGAACTTGAAAATTAATTTTCCCATTTTCATTTGGTGAATATAAAGTTGAAAAACTCATGTGAAAGACAAGGCATATAATATGGCCATGCTAACCAATGTCAGTCAGTCCAGTTCTGTGTGGGCTGACAGCAGTAGTGAGCACTTTTACAATTTCTCTGATACTTAGCAATTTTGAAATTATGCAGCCCTAATATGTTTCATGACTATTAATTAGTTATTCTATGGCATTTTGTTTGATTACTAATTAATTCCTGCTATAAATTTTTACTTCCTAAGAAGAATGTTCTGAAAATTGACAACTTGTCATTAAAATCCACTACAATTATCATCAATGGAATCCAATTATGATCAATTAACATAAAGGAGCTAATATACATTGTGTTATTTTTAAACATTTATATTTTTTTCAATTCATATTAACAAGATACAAATTGAAAGGAATGGCCAGCCAACTGTAGACCTGGATGTGTATTACCAGAGTCACAAACACAGTTCATTTCCATTTATGTCTTTATTAGAAACTATGATTTGCTAAGGGCCAGTAGATGCCGTGGACAACATTAAATGCTTTACACTCCTTATTATATCCTAATGGCTAATGGTTAAGATATGTATCAGGATCTCTCAAGCCCAGTGAAATACTGTAGCCCATACAAAATTACACTCATAGCCAGCGATAAAATCTTGATTTGATCAACTGTGGTTAGCTTCAATAGCACTTTCTTTGTACTAGGAGACATTCCACATTTTTTAAAGGCACAATTGTGAGGCAGAATCTAAGTGCCAAGACTGGATTTTCCCTTGTTATCCTTATGCCCTTTCATCAGCTTGTCAACCTGTCATGCTCTTCTGGAAATCCAGTTCTGATCCTTTGAAGCTGAGTGGGGCATTCTTCTACTCATGTTCCTGGAATACCACTTGGATTTCTCGATTGGAATGTTTAGCAGAATGTACCTAGACTGTACCTGTTGTCAAACTTAGAGCCTCTTTCTACAGCAGTGTTAACTTTGACTTGTTGGTATCTCCAGGCACAACATGTAGGTGTTTATTAATACTTGCTGAATGGATGGGAAATGGATGAAGAATAGAAGACATATGGATTCATAAATATGTGCTAACATTAGTATATATGTCTAAATCCTATTTTCATTTCCATCTATCATAGATTATGATATGGCTGGTACAGAGAAGAGTGTAACTTGATGACAATGGTGAAAAAATTATAATTTGGTTAATATTGTTTTCCACGTTGTTAGGAGCGTTATTATATTGAAGATCTTGTCATGTGTAATATTTGGTATTATATAGATATTTGGTTTATATAGAAACATTTTTACTGGAAACATTACTGTTTCCAAAACTGTTATAATCTGGTGTATGACATACAAAATGAGTGTAAACCAAAACAGATTTTGCTTTTTTCCTGTGTTAATTACATGGGAGAAAAATGAAGGCTTGTCGTTCATGCCTTCCTGTTTAAATATCACACTTGAAAAGGAAAAGTGTTAAACAGTGAAAACTCAATTTAGAATACCAAACTTTTAGTAGATTCCTTCCCTAATCATCATAAGGTTAAAATGTTAAACACACACACACACACACACACACACACACACACACACACAATTTAATGATAAAGGCATCTGTCAATTTAAAGAGACTTTATAAGTTATGCATTATATTTTGCAAGTGGCATTAGAAGACATTTACAATCCTTGTGTGAAGAATCTTTACATACTAAGGAATGAATGATCCTCATACATGCAAGGCATGTGCCTCTTACATATGACATAACTATCAGACCAAGTTTATCATCTGAAGAATTTAAAGCAGTGCTTCCCGAGAATTTTCCTCTATGATACAGATGAAAAATTTGACAGACATAATGCTGGGGACCCACAGAATGGTGTCTTGTTTCCTCTCTTTCTTCACTGATCTCTCTCTTATACATGTGTAAGTATGTGTTTTAAGGAGCCCCTTGCAGTAAAACTGGTGATATGGCCTGTGAATTGTACGGAAGCAATGTGTGTGTTACTTTGGGGCTGAGGTAAGGAAAGCTCTCTGGTGGGCCTCCAGCTCTCTTTCCCACCATGGAACTGACTCTGGAAGGTCAGAAAGCAAAAGCAAACTGGGCCCTTCTTTCCTAACATACAAACTGTTTGAGAGAAGGCCTACAGTCCCAGGCCTGTTAGAGGAAGAAAGCATTTCACTCGAGAAGCCATAGAGACTGTGAAATGTTTCTGTTGTGATGATGGAGTTCTGATCTGTGGAAGGGTGATGCTGAGAACGTCAACGGATTCTGAGGAGAGTGTCCAGATGTAAAAGTCTGCGAAAGGCTTTATTAATTTAAAACACGTGGAGCCAATAGTATTGTTGTACTAGGTAAGGGGGTGGGAAGGGGAAATACCTGGTAAGCAGGTAGTGAATGAAACTACATACCTGAAACTCTTTAAAATATTGCTTTGTAACAATAAGAGAACATGGTGTATGCAATTAAAAGCTAGGTTTTGCTTTATAGAAAGTTAATTTCCCTCAAAGACAAATAGGTGCTTTTGGAAAATAAGTGGTAATAAACCTATTTTATGGATTAAAATAAAAAGGCCCAGACTTCAGATTAATACACTAATATAAACATCCTATTTCCTGCATTTGGACTTGTGACCATAGCTTCTAGCAAGACTACATTAACTTCTGATGATAACACTCATAGTGCATTTTATCTCCTGTGCAGTGTGAATGAGGACAAAATTATCTACTTCTTTTCTTACTAAAAATCTACCTTTGGGTAAACTTAAGGAACAGTAAGTAATAAATATTGTAGACTCTATGTGTGATGATCCATGGAGACCACATTCACTATTAGAGAGATTGGAGACTACAGCAGCTGTTAATTCACGCTGAGAACGTTGTCAGCAACACCTGTTAGTAAGGAGTTCTCTTACGTGTATGAAATCACACACATTTGCACTTGAATGATGGGATGATTGCAATATGCCTTTCATACAACTTTCATATTCAACTGAGTACAGAAAGGGACTTTGCAGGAATATACCAAATAATTGGTCTAAATACCAAAGACAAACATCAGTTGAGAATTCATAACTCAGAAATGCAAACCAAACATTAGTTAGAATACGATCAACCAACAGATGAAAATTTCTTCTTCTTAATTCTTGTAACAGGGAGACAGCAGGGTATGTGTGAAAGGTCAACAGAGCAAAAAGAAAGGTGAATGGGGAAAGGAAACCTTTTCTTAATTCTTTAAATATTCAGGAAAAAATTCTTGCTTCAAGTAAAATTTTACACGAGTCCAATTACACATTTTGCTGCAGGATGGAGCTATAATTAAAGCCTTTCCTTATATGGATACCGTGCAGCTGCTGGCAGGACGCTCCAACATCTCATCATATTGACATCGGTTTGACAAAATGTAGTAATCATTTCCTTTTGTGGATGAGAAAGACATCAGGAACACGCATATTTTAATTTGTATGTTAGCTGATCCAGACATAATTATTAGAGGTTACAGGGTATATATGGCACTGCAATTTTCCCCATTCTCCTTTTAGGTAATTGAATGCTGTGCTTATTTTGAATACATGTAACTTGACACAAATGGTCTAAAACAAGGGTAGAAACAGCAGGAAAGATGAGAGAAAGTAGGACGCAGCCACAAACTCTGCAAAGCACAAAAAGTTCATGTTTTGAAAGATAAAAGATGGCCTCAGGATGCAGATTGGTAGGTCTACTTTGCTGTGGATATCACTCTGTATAAATAAAATGCTGTTTGGCCAGTGGCCAAGCAGGAAGTATAGGTGGGACAAGAGAGAAGAGAATTCTGGGAAGTAGAGGCTGGGATGGAGAGACTGCCAGCCGCTGTCATGACAAGCAACATGTAAAGACACTGGTAAGCCACAAGCCACGTGGCAAAGTATAGATTAATAGAAATGGGTTAATTTAAGATAGAAGAAGTAGATAACAAGAAGCCTGCCATGGCCATACAGTTTGTAAACAATGTAAGTTTCTGTGTGTTTACTTGGTTGGTTCTGAGTGTCTATGGGCCTGGCGGGTGAGAGAGATTTGTCCTGACTGTGGGCCAGGCAGGAAAACTCTAACTACACTACCTTGCATTTATTTCTACCAAGATAACTAAATCCATACTCCAGTAAGAAGCCAGTGGTGATCCAGGTGGGGTGGCTCATACCTTTGATCCCAACAGTCCGGAAGCAGAGGAAGGCAGACTCTGTGCGTTCAAGGATAGCCAAGGATGTTACACAGAGAAACCCTGTCTCTAAGGAACAACAAATAAACTAACAACAAAAGAAGCTAGTGGTATCTGCCTTTCTTTGTTTACATTTAGTCATAGAAGCATATACCCATGAGTGAAATCTGAGCTCTTATGGCCGTGTAACTACAGTGTATCATGTCTCAAACAACCTTGAATACTTCCTGGAGACCAGAAAATGTGTTTGACTCAAGATCAGGCAACAGAGCTGATGAAATGCTATCCTGTGGCTTTTTAGGTAGTGGGTTAGAGGAATGGACTGAGCAGGCTGGAATCTTGATGCTCCAGGTCTTCTGAGCTGAGAGCATGGGGAACACACACTACCACAGTCATCTGAAGTCAGCTACATGGGCACTTGCATTTATTTTAGCAAGGACTGGGACATAAATAAGCTTTGTAAAATTGAGCATAAAAATGCCATCAAGTGTAGAGGGCACATAACCCCGCTGTGAGTCTAAGAGGTCTGGGACACAGCTCAGCTCTAACAGGACAGGATGAAGAACAGCATCGATACCTTGCACTTAACACTGAAGCATGTCTCCCAGACACAGTCATCTCTACATGGTATGTTTGAAAGTCCTGCAGAGCTGTGGGTGACTAGAAATAGAAGACACTGAAAAAACAAAAAACAAAAAACAAAAAACAACTGAAGGTGGCTCCTAGTTTGCCAACAGACAAAATCGTTTCCATGTTGTTACATTGTAGTCAAATATCTTCATTGTTTAATTCAGAACTTGACTGGCAAAATGGGCATCAAAGTACTTGTTTCAGTCTGTGGTTGTGCAATTAAAGGGAACAAACATCTTTAAATGGCTGACATTTTTTATAAAGAACGTATTCTGTTAAGCACCTACATTACAAATGCATCTTTTAGAAATATCCCAAGGGACTGAGCTAGTATTAGCATCAGCACCTATATGCCCAGACAACTCAACTGTTTTCCTACTTTCTTTCCTGATATTATCATTTATATAATTTAAAATTCTTAACAGACTTATATAGTGTTATTTCTTTTAAAAAGTTAAAGATGCTTAAAAACAAACAAAAATACAAACCATTAAAACCAAACAGAAAAGAAAAAGCTCCGATCATTCAAAGATCAACAGGACTTGAAAATGAACACTGAAAACATCACAAAGCTCTCCCCTCTCAACTGGGAGCCTGGCCAGGCAAATCCACAGGGAACTGAGTTCTGTGATTATGAGTGAAAGTTGCATTGTCTGTCCCTGTCTGCCCTCCTGCTCTGTGCTCTATTTTTAGACATATTGGCCTTGACAGCATCCCTTAACAAAAAGATCAGCAGCAAGCAGTCCTAAATGTGATGTTTCCCACACTGAGGAAGAAGATGAATTCCATCTCATCTTGTAATTAATTTTAAGTAAACACACATATCACACCACCATTGGGATCCATATCACCACTAATTCTTTATAATTCTATTGCCCTTTATGTTTTCAAAATACAGTAAGTTCCCTTATTAAAAGAATCAAAAATACTGGGTTGGACTAAAGACTTGCTGAGTCTTACAGGTAGGACTCAGCACAGTCAGTTCTGTAAATGGCCAATTAGTAAATACTTGGGGTTTTGCAAGTGATAGTTCTTCTTTCTGTTACAACTTCTGTTATATCATGGAGCTGCAGACGGCATGTAATTGAGGGGTGTGGCATGTTCCAATATAACTCTATTTACAAAAATAGGCTGGATTTGATCAGAGGCCTGCAGTTTACAGACCTCTGCCCTAGTGTCCCAGGGAGTAAGTAAACACAGCTGGCTGGTATCAGAACATAAAAGTGTGTACAGCATATTATTTTGATATAGCTTACAAAATACTTAGGCATGGGCAAAAGATCATTTGAAATCCATCATGTTTCATATTTTGCAAACCAAAAGATTAGAAGTATGACTGAGCAATGAGGCATTATGTCTTATACCCTGTAAAAACAAAACCAATCTTCAATGTTAAAGAAGCAGACCCTAATGCCTAATGAAACCATCTCTGTTACAACTTTCCATGCCTGAAAAATACTAGCTAATATACATCGAACAGGTACCTCACATAAAACTCTGTTCAAGGTGGTCTGTAAAAACTCACTTAATCCTCTGGACAATTCATTGAAGTTGGTTTATGTTGTAAATGGGAAGCCTAAGGGCCATATTAAAAAAAAAAAAAAAAAAACTTATCTGAGCTCACAGCTCATATTGTAAGAGGAGCATTCTTGCTGCTGAATCTGTACCCTTCATCCCTTCTCTCTGGAGAGGAAGAGGAAAAGGAAGGCGGGTCAGTGCCTGGTGTGTCTTTGCAGATCTGCAAATATCTATTTACTGTTGACCACAGGATGGAAAGCATACATTGTTTCCCATACATCATCTTATTTAACCCTACCCACAGCTCATTATAGAAAAAAACTTTCCCCCGATTTTATATCAACAAAATGTGCCTAATGAGGCTTATGAATTACTCCAAAGGACACATCATTTCAAATTTTGAAGTATTTTATCATTACCTTCACTCTCCTCAAATGTACTTATTTTAAATTCATTTTCAGATTTTTTTTTTATTTCATTTTCTTTTGCGTGATTTTAGCTCTCAGTTATTTTCTGCTGCCTTTTTACTTGCTATTGAAAATTATGTGCCTACCTTTTTGGAAAAAAAAGAAGGATAATTAACACTAAGGATATTTGGAAAAGCCATAAGCAACACACAGACACATACACAGACACAAACACAGAACAGACACACACGCACACACACACATTTTTTCTTGTATAACAGAGTTAAATTGGTGCTCCTCTACACAGTAGATAATACCGCCCCTAGAAGCCACAGGATGCCACACAAAAGCTCAGTGCCAGGTCTGAGATATTTAGCTTTGACTTGTTGGTCACAAGTGTCCCAGGGACCCCCAAAACAATACAGGCTATTTATATATGGTATAAATAAACCATAATTTGATGTTAAGATCCTACTGCTGAAGACTACAAATTTTGGTCATAGGACTTGGAGAAATCAAGTTGGTACTGATTAAGAAGCTTCCTACTGGCTGGCTTTCATCCTACCAGAAGGTGCTATGCAGGCTGCTGGGGGAGAGCTCACCAAAAGTGTTACCCAGCTGTGAGCCCTGTGGAGCTATAGTAATGGTTGGCAAGATACACCCATGTGTGCCATAGTGACTTGAATATTATGATGATAACCAACTGCTTTTTCATTGGATTCCAAGATATACAGTGACCACCATGGGCAGTGGCTTGTTACAGGAAGGCCAAAGAAAGCACATGTAGTCTCTATCTATTGGCCACTTTGAGCATCCTAACATCAGGCAGAATGGGAGCCCTTAAAATCATTCTAAGTCCAACGGGTCATTGAATGGAACAGTAACATTGGCATTTTTAAGTCAGGAGAGATTAAAATCTTCCACTTAGTAAGAAGGTACACAACATTCTCATTTAAAAAAAAATAAAATATTTTAATTCATTCTTTGAGAATTACATACAATGTATACTAAATATATTAACCCCTATTCCTACTCTTACCACCTACCAATCTACCACCTGCCTCCTCACTCTCTCATGCACCTCCCCACATAAAAAATGACCCAGTTAGTTCAGTTCGTGTTGCCCATAAACTCAAGGGTGTGAGGCTATCCACAAGTGTGAACACCCTACCCAACACAAGTGCCGAATTCTTAAAGAAAACAGTGTCCAGGAGCTGTCAACTTTCAATAGCTCCTTGGTTAGGAGCTGGGGCTTATGAGCCCTTCCTGCTCCATGGTTCCAGGCTGACTGGCTTGATCTTGTGCAGGCAACCACAGCCACCAGGAGCTCAAGGATGCAGTAGCCCTGTTATGTCCAGAAGACAGTGTTCTGCTCCAGGCCTCCTCTGTTCCACAATGGTCCCTGAGGGGAAGCAGCAAAATAGATGTTCCCTGAACTTATTCTCCGTACTTTGATTAGTAGTAAGTTTCTGGTTAATGAGTACCCACTGGACAAAGAAACTTCCCTGATAAGGGCTGAGAACTGAACTAATCTACTGGCGTAGAGATACAACTTTAGAGGGCCATTTGATACAACATCCATTGAGCAGAATGTAGATTCACCTGTGAGGCCCATGTTTCTGACTATGGCATGGGCTTTAACTCCAATTAGAAAATATTTGATTACTCTCATAACATGCATGTATCTTGACATGTAGTTTAATATTGTTTTTTATAAGGTTCACAACTGGGTGAAAACTATTGGTGATCTTCTTCCACCTGAGAACCCTACACAACAACTTCAACTTCCTGATGAAATAACCCAGACCAAAAAGACAAATGTTGAATCATTAGACTTGAGTGTTTAACTGAAGCACCCTTAGAATAATTCAGAAAACTGAAACTGAAACATTAGAGTGTTGGTGTGTTTATGTGTGTGCATGTGTGTGTTTGTTTATGTGTGCATTTGTGTGTGTGCATGTGTGTGTTTGTGTGTGTGTGTATGTGTGTGTGTGTGTGTTGGTGTGTGTGTTTGTGTGTGTTTGTGTGTGTGTGTGTTTGTGTGTGTAAAGGAGTTCAACTGGAATTGTCCTACATATGGAAAAATGTTCTTCCTAGAGAATGTTGAGAAACTTCCTAGTAAGTAGCAGATTTTAATCTCTCCTCTAGGTTGCCAAATAAAAAGCCCAGTGCAGGTATAGAACATCCCCCCCTAGAGTTGTTGGTGAGGAATATTCCAAAGACTCCCAAAACAATTCAGGCTATTGCTTTTGGTTGCTCACCAAAATATGAAGGCAAGATCCTCTTGCTGAAAAGAGGGCACACATTAGTCAGTCACAGACATAGAAAAATCAAGTTGAAAGCTAGCTTTCAAAATTCTTTAGAAATGATCTTGATTTCTAACTATGACAGCATGTGCATGATGCAGGATGTCTGTCTCTGTTGATGAAATGCTAATTAACTTCTCATGGTATTCAGCGGCCTCACCTGATTCAGGTATTTTCATTTTTGGCAGAAGAACTAGAAGTAGACTCATGAAAAAATTTTTTTGTGGCAAACAATATATTCATTCTCTTATAAAGTTCAGAAAACATGCTTTGTAACTTTTTTTTCTTACTAGACGATTTGAATTATGTGTCCTGAACTCCGGCATAGTATCATTTGATATATTTTGAACATCATTGTTTTGGTAAGTCAGCTGTAACATTTGCACTCCATAAACATCAAACATAAAATGCAACACTTTCAGGATTCTATAAAACCATGGTAAGCAACTCAGCACCCCAGTCATCTCAAATATCTACAGGGCAGTTCAGCTTATTCCTACCTGAAACAAAGAAATTACTACATAGCTATTTGTATGGCAAACATGGACTAAGAAAACAAGGAATTTTCTTTATGAAGAGAATGTTTTTAATAAATGTCCTGAAAAACATGCAATAATATGAATGTGCACACTTACATTTCTGGGCTTTTATTAATGTATATCAGTTATATAAACAAGGGGTCTTATTTAGACATTTTTAGATATGTGGATAACATAATTTGTTTATACAGTATATAACTGCATTATACATTTGATAAACATATATTATATATAAATATGCATATAAGTAAATCATATTGTGTATATAATTTTCAGTTTAAAATATGAGACCTACTTAATTGAATTTTTTTTTTCTGAGACAGGGTTTCTCTGTGTAGTTTTGGTGCCTGTCCTGGATCTCAATCTGTAGACCAGGCTGGCCTTGAACTCACAGAGGTCCACCTGCCTCTGCCTCCTGAGTGCTGGGATTAAAGGCGTGCACCACCACTGCCAGGCTTGATTGAATATATTAAAGTTAACCTCCATGTCATCCCTTTAAGGTACACATTACTGCTTTATAATACAGTAAAGTAGAGAGGCTGAGTATAATGTAAACAGCTTAGAGTAAGTCACGGCGCTAACTAATGAGTGATGCAAGCCAGAGATATCTCGTACAGATAGTTACGTCTATGGATCATGTAGTAATGGAAACACACTTGTGTTTCTTTTCTAAAATTCATTTTAAATTTTATGTGTATGTGTGTTTTGTCTGCATGTATGTATGTGTACCACTTGTGTGCTTGGTGTTCATGGAGGCCAAAAGAAGGTATTGGCTCCCCTGACACTGGAGTTACAGATGATTGTGAGCTGATGTAGAATATTATCAGATGTGTTACATTTTTTTTTATGCTGAGGAACATCTGTTTAATGATGCAAAGATGTGTGGCATTCTCTATGTTGCATTTGTTTAACTCTGTGAAGCTTGTGTTACTTTGCCTATTCAAAACAGCCTATTGGTCTAATAAAGAACTGAATGGCCAATAGCAAGGCAGAAGAAAGGATAGGCAGGGCTGGCAGGCAGAGAGAATAAATAGGAGGAGAAATTTGGGAGGAGAGATGGAGGAGCAGGACAAGGAGGAGGACTCCAGTGGCCAGTCACCCAGCTACACAGCAAGCCATGGAGTAAGAAGTAAAGAAATGTGTACAGAAACAGAAGAAGATAAAAGTCCAGAGGCAAAGGTAGACAGAATAATTTAAGTTAAGGAAAGCTGGCTGGAAACAAACCAAGCTAAGGCTGGGCATTTATAAGAAAGGATAAGACTCCATGTGTGTGGTTTATTTGGGAGCTTGGACAGTGGGCCCCCAAAAGAGTTAAAGAGCCAAAAAAGTTAAAAAAAACAAACAACCAAAAAACAACTGGGGGGAGCCTGTATGTGAAAGCTAGGAATTAAACCCAGGTCCTATGGTAGAAAAACTCAAGTGTTCTTAATCACTGAGCCATCTCTCCAGCCCCACACTTGTGGGTTTTGTTTTTTGCAGTGGGTACAATTGTGGAATACCAATAGCAAAAACAAAATATCCCCTTCAAATAGGATTTTCCAATTGTATACTTGATCATTGTTTTGTTAATTTTTATTCTGTATTTCTGTCTCTCCAGAAAGTTCTCTGTGGTATTCTTTTTCTTCGGTATTAGCAATTGAACAGACAACATTATACATGTCTTACCCTAAAGCTCTATGAGGTAAGTCTAAAATAAAACAAGCTGTCCAGGAAAAGATGTGTTGGTTACAGTGATGAAAATGGTTTTTGGAAAAAATAAATCTCTCTGTGTAGACATTAACAGAATTAAAGGCCATTCATGAGTGTACAAACACCATTTTTAATTTAACTCTGACAAAGAACTTGTTAGATTGGTGTCACTTCCTCTTCTGAGACAGATCAACATACAGAAAAGAAGACCTGTGTCCATGAGGGGACCTTGTGAGTTTCAGTCTCCATTGAATGGATGGCGAATAAGTGTCAGATCTCAACTCAGATACCAGCTCTGATCCTTAATAGTGGTGGAATTTGCAGTGCATTTTTTATAGGTAATTTTTTTTCATTTGTACCAAGAGTGAAGATAACTAAAGCTTGCTATTTTTCTAAGGACTACAAAAACAGTCACTAGAGGAGCTCTGACATGGAGTCCTCTTGATTTAAGGGATAAGAAGAGACATTTTGTGGTTCTGTAATAACAGTGTCTTACTTGTGAAATTTGTCCTCTCTTGCTCTGTGTTTATTCCTAGATAACAAGAAACAACAGGGAAGCCTTAAAACAAGTTAATTCATCTGTGAAGTATGGGGGAGGGTAAGGATAGGCAGAGGGAGGAATGGAGGGGGTGATGCACATTCCCAAGTGTACTGGATTTCAATTAGGAGCAACACTACACATGAATTTCTTGAGAAATAAGCAATTCATATTAATAGGCTTGGTCAGAACATGTGTAGATTTTGATGTTCACACTCCATAAAGCCTTTATATAATTAAAGGAAGGTATTTAATAATGGAAGCAATCTAACAATTATATCAAATGTTAACACACATTCATTTGAAGAACCATCTTAATAAATTGGGGTTTGGGAATATACCAATCACATATTTTTTTCCCATAAAAACATGTATGTGTTCTGGAGTAACTGCAGAAACCAGGAAAGTAAAAAGGGACTGTGAGAGAGAGGAGAGAGGAGCAATGGGGAGCAGAATAGCAGGATACATGTGATTTAAAGGGAAAATGGAAAAACTGGGGGATTACTTAGAGTAGACAAAGGCGATTAATATAGAAAAAGTCATTAGGAATCATATTATCTATCCACCTAGCATTACCTATAACACATAAGTCAGTATATACACATAACCACACAGTTTAAATGGCATTCCCCCATCTAGAGCGACAATGTTCCCTTGAAGAGTCATAGACTATTTAACAAAACTCTCAACATTTAGGCATGAGAATTACCTTTGAGCTATTGTTCAAAGTTCCCCAAGAGACTCCGCAAAACATACATTATTGCTGCTGTCCTTGCTTGCTACTCAGAGGTTGAAGATAAGTCCCTATTGCTGAAGACATCATGTATTTCCAGGACCTGGAGGATCTGAGTTGGATCTGACCTGAAAGACTCCTCCCTGAGGACTAGCTTTTATAGTGCCAGAAGGCTTCCTGCAAATGCACGCTCCAAGGGAGGGAAGATGGGAAGCAGCCAATAGTCCCACCCAGCTGTGATGCCCATGAATTATAGCAATGACCAATATGGCCTGATAACCCTAACAGTGCAGTAGCAGCATGCAACCTTGGTGATGATGAGCAACAGCTGTCTAACTGGATTTAAGGTCTAATCCACAAGAGGGAAAACACGCCTAGTGCTGTAAACCTAGCCAACTAGCTAGAGCCAGTTAGGTCACAGATCTTGAAGAAGAATCTTCTACTGCCATTATCCTAAGCCAGCATAATTCTTAACCACACTATAAATACTTATCCTTACCTTATA
The DNA here is from genome assembly GCF_903995425.1 of Onychomys torridus. Lineage (NCBI taxonomy): Eukaryota > Metazoa > Chordata > Mammalia > Rodentia > Cricetidae > Onychomys > Onychomys torridus. Next base: position 14,006,615 of record NC_050456.1, read on the forward strand.
CCCACAAGTAAGTACAGTTCTCACCCCTCATCAAAGAAACATCCCCTTACAACAGATAGAAGCCCACAACTGATCAAAATGGAGCAAACAAGAGATTGTCTGGTGCCCAGCTCCACAACTGAAACATCTGCAACACAACTCCTACACTGGAACTCATCATAGCTGAAGAGGGGCTGGAAAGATTGTAAGAAGGAGAGGAGAAGGAAGTTTGCTATGAGATTGTCTCTCCTAGAAATGTCAGAGAAGCTACCCTCATGAAATCTCACCAGCATGGCCACCTAAACAAGACCTGAACAAAAATGGCACCCGTAGACATGCTAACATGACAGAGGGAAATCTCTTGGGGCCTCAACCTAGACCAAGAACTAGAGTCAACTAAGGAATGCTGAGAGTGGGAGAAATGGACTTCCCCATGGAAGAGCACACAGATTGGTTATCCGGGACTAAGCAGTAAGCCCTGAAATCAGACACATATGAGTACTTTTATAGGGACTGAGCAGGTTGTATTTATATATTTAGGAACATATATATTTGTTGTATGTTTGAAAAGTAACTAAAGACATAGAGGCAATGAATCTGAGAGAGTCAGTGGGGTCTGCACAGGAAGGGTTGGCTGGGGAGGGAGGATAGGGAAAACAATGTAATTATATTAATTTGAAAAGTATTTGTAAAAAAATTAAAAAGAAATCATGCATGAACATGTGTGTGGTATATGTGAATGATGTATATATGTTGCATGTGCAGGTCTGTGAACATATGTGCACACATGAGGAGGCCAGGTGTCCTACTCTATTGCTATCTGCCATATTCCTTTGAAGCAGAGTCTCTCACTGAAACTAGAGCTGGGTTGGCAGCTGGGAAGTCCTGGTGATCCTATCTCTACTCTTTCCACCACTGGTGTAGGTAGCGATATGTAGCTGTACCTGACTTTTTTTTTTTTTTTTTTTTTTGAGACAGGATTTCTCGGTGTAGCTTTGCTCCTTTACTGGAACTCACTTTGTAGACCAGGCTGGCCTTGAACTCACAGAGATTTTCCTGCCTCTGCCTCCCTACTGCTGGGATTAAAGGCGTGCACCACCAACGCCCAGCTGCACCTGACTTTTTACTTGGGTGCTGGAGACTTGAATCTAGGTCCTCATGCTCGAAGAGCAGGCATTCTTACCCACTGAGCCATCTCCAGCTCCTCTACCCCTTAACATCATTTGTTGTCTTACTTTACACTGTCTATGCCTGTGGCATTCACAAGGTGACATTTTCTATTCCCACACTTTACTAAAGGCTGACCTTGCTTTGTTTGAGAAGAAAGTATAATACAAAGTCACATTGTGATTCAATCTTTCCATTCTGTCCACCCCAGGGGAAGAGAGTAGAGTCATTTGGCCTTCCTTTCTAGCATACCAATCAGTAGGGGCAGACAAAGGGCAGCCTCGGATGAAGGAGACATCAGAGGCATCTGTGTTTCTGGCATCCTAACGGTGCTCAGAAGTCTGGGCTTTATACCATCATCTGAAGGGCTAAGTGCAGAAGGGCAATGTGTCTGAAATACCTTTTGCTGCTGATCAAATATATGGCCCTTCAAAACAGGCTGTTTCATGGAGAAACAATCTGCCACACTATGAATTCTGAATATAGTTAACATAGAAATAAAAGTGTCTGGATTAACTGCTGGAATAAAAGAAAACTTATTTCCCTTTGTCCCTGTTTGTCAACTACTAGCCATCCTTTAAAGTGCAGCATGGCCATGAGCTTGCTGATGCACAGTTGTCTTTTGAAGTCTGATGTCTACCAGAAAGGTTGATTAAGGGGGTGAAAGTGCCCACGTTGTGGGTGTACATACATGGATAGCTCAGTGTCTGACACACAGATAGTACTGAGGAATCACCCATGGAATCGATGAGAGAGAAGATGTGTATGCAGTAGTTGGAAGAGCCACTGGAGGACAGCACAACAAGAAGCAGAAGATTAGGAAGTATTTCAATGGGTCAGGGCCTTTGGACTTAGTGTTCAAGAAAAATTCTAAGATAGATTTCAGTGCATGCTTGCCTTGAGAATAAATCCTTTTATTCAATAAATAATTTATATCACTTACTGAGAAAGAAACTAGCATTGCAGCACACTGACTTTGTGGTTTCAACACAGAAGTTGTCAACACCTGGAGAGTTGTCTGTAGTTCATAGGACATACTTCATCTGAAAATCTACAATCCAAAATGACCTCCAAATAGAAAACTTTCTGGACACAGACATTACATATGAAATATTTCCATCTTGAGTTTGTGATGGGCTGTAGTGAAAAACAAGTTCACAGTTGCGTAGGAATTACAAGGGAAAATACTCACCCAGCCTATTCATTTGTGATAAACTTTGCTTCATGTACAGAGTTATTGAGATTATTATAGAGATTTAGCTTCAGGCTATGTGCATAAACTGTATAAGAAGCATACATGAATTTTGTGTTCAGACTTGAGTCTCCTCTCAAAAGATATCTTATTATGTTATGCAAATACTTAAAAATACAAGAATGAAGCCTAAAATACCAGGTATCCAAAAAGGTTGGCAGCAATCACTATAAAAAGTGAAGTTATAAACACAAGGTGGGAGCCATTGGAAAATGTTCATATTTTACTAAGAGTAATGAAGTAAATAAAATGACAAAACCAGACTTGGGACCTTGAATTAATATGAGATAAAATATTCACTGCCTAAATAAATGCTCTATTTGGAGCTGAGTTTCTTTATAATGAAAGTCTCTCCTCAGGAGCTTAAGATTCAAGCATACATATGATATCATGAGTACAATGTCCCATTGTTATCTCTGTGTGAAATAAATACAGAAGTATATCCAACTCACATGAACTTGATACTTCACCTTCAGGGATCCCTATCATGAGGCCATGCCACATTTCAGCAGCTAATCCTGGCCCCCACTCCTGTCATCAATCTGCATGGGTTGCTAGGTAGTATGAAGAACCAGAAAACTAAATGGATGGATTTAATTTTGAAGAGACGAATCCTTAATGAATGAGAGGTTGGTATATAAAGGCTAGGAATGAGATTGGGAATGCTATCCTAGCTCACTGATTCTTCAACTATCTAGAGACAAGAAGACAGACACAAAAGTACCAGCCATAAAAGACATGAAGAGATGCCACGATGTCCCCTTCACATCCCTCAGAGAATGCTGCTTTGCTTCCGTTTTTTGAAGGTCTTCCTTCAAGTAGCCGTGTAGACTTTATTCATATCATTAGCAGACCAGGAACTAGCATGAGGAGGCCTAAATGTCTGTTTTCCTTTGGAGCTAAGGAAATATCATTTTGGAGGAGAGGATTTTGAATATGTCAAAGAAACAATTTCATTTCTTTATAACTGACCTTCCCCATGAGGAAAAGAAGAGTACAATCACACATGACCTGCACAGCTTGTAGGGGTAGGATGCCATGGGGTTGTTGATACTTAAGTGATAACCTTACATTGGACTGGTATTAAAGAAAGTGTTAGGGGAATAGCCATACTCTCTTAGGCATTTATAAGGTCATTTAAAACCACTGTGTCTCCGTTTTCCCAAGGACAGTACTGGAGCAGACTCAGAGTCTCTGAGAGGCAATGTATGCATAGTCACAACAGAACCATCTTTCCTATGCCTTCATCTGTCTAATCCACTGAAATTCTGATGCGTCCTCTGATGAGTGATGTCCTTCTGTATGCTGTGAATGTGTTGCTCTGATTGGGTGATAAATGACATGCTGATTGGCCAGTAGCCAGGCAGGAAGTATAGGTGGGATAAGCAGACAACTAGAATTCTGAGAGGAGGAGGGCTAAGTCAGGAGTTGCCCGCCAGACACAGAGGAAGCAAGATGTGAAGGCAGAACTGAGAAAAGGTACTAAAGCCACATGGCTAAACATAGATAAGAATTATGGGTTAATTTAAGTGTAAGAGCTAGTCAGTAATAAGCCTGAGCAAATGGCCAAGATGTTATAAATAATATTAAGCTTCTGTGTGTTCATTTGGGTCTGAGCAGCAGCAGGATTGCAGGCCCGGGTGTGACCAGGAAAACTTCACCTACACCGCCCACTAAAATAACAAATAATACAAAGTGAGATGATTTTAAAGGTCCTTGATGAATTTATAGCTCTTAGGACAAAAAAGTAGATAATTATTTTAATTATATATCCAAGAAGTGGCAAGGGCAACATTTAAAACTATCCACAATCTCTAGTCCATCCCTCCTATCCAGGCCCCTTTGGAAAACCAAGAATGTTCTGGCTAAAAAGTTTCCAACACTTCCTGCAGAACACCAAGGAGCACCAGTCACACTGAAACCATGCAGCATTTTTTAAGTAAGATGCTGTTAGGGCTGTGAAAGCCATTGCTGGGCTCTTATCTCTACTCCTGACAAGCGACATGACCTTTCTCTTGCTAGTTAATAACCCTGATTCTGTTTCCTTCTCTGTAGAGATAATAAATTGTATTTCCAAAGGCTGCATTCATGCCAAGTAAGATAACATATGTAAAGAGATTGCTGGAGGGCAGCATACCAACAACAATAATAATTTTCTAAAATAAAAATCACAAAACTGAAATAGTTCGAAGTAAAATGAACATTTGCATCTATGACTTGTGACTTGAATATAAGGTGAAAAGAAAAGATTTTGTGAAATTAGGCAGAGTTTAATCTGCTGAAGATTCATAAAAGTAAAAGGGTCAAACTAGAGTCATCCAAGAAGCACCATTTTTAAGTTTCAGAATTATGTAACTGGAAGAAAGGAAGACTAATAAGAGTACTAATTCATTAGGCTGTGTTGGCACAACTGTCATCAAAGATATACAACTGTTTGAGTAAGACAGATTGCATTCATTAGGGACATATATGCTGCCAGCAAATTACAACATGCTCAATACAAACTTTCTGGTTCTCCTACGGAGCAGCCAATATTTAACCAAGTAAATTATTTAGTTCCTTAGTCAAGAAGTAATTAGACAATAAACTAAGCCTTAGGAATTATGGATTCTCAGAATGATAGAACTGAAATCCTCTAGTCTATTATCAGGTGTTATTCCTGGGAAAACAAATACAAGAAAACCTAAAGAAATAAAAGAAATACCTAGAGTCACAGGTGGCTAAATTGGTGTCAGCTCCCATTAGCTTATTCTTTTTCTGACTACAGGAAAGCAATTTAGTTTTATCCAATCTACATATCAACTGCTTAGCATTAGAAATATGGGTTTCCATCTCAGTGCTGTATCTTTGGGGTTCACAAGGTAATAGAAGGTAATAGAAGATAAGGCCAATGACCAATAGACATAGATGGGTATGACTTGTGGGGCATGGGAGTATACTCAAGGTGAACAAAGAACATATGAAAGATGCAGGTCTCCCGTGACATTGGGTCTCCTTCTGGACTCTCCGTTTTCAGTGTGGGATACAGAGAAGTGCAATGCTCAGGGAGAATCTGCTCAAAGAGCCACAGGAGAACTAGCTATGCAAGCGAATGAACACACCAACTTCAATGAAGAAATGCTTTACAGCAGGAACCAATCTGATGTTAGGCCACATGTGATGAAGGATGAGTAAAAGCTTGGTTTCCTGGACAACTTTCTACTCACTGAAAACATCCGCAAGTGGTCCTAAAACAATATACTTTGTCCATTTACCAAATTGGTTAAGGGTGGGCTTTCAATGCAGGGTTAATTTGAAGTTTCCAAATGGCAGAGGCATAGCAGGGGACAATATTCCATTATATTTTCCAATGAGGTCAGTGTTTGATACTTCCTTTCTACACTTATCTTTCAGCTTCAGGCAGTAGGAAGTAACCACTTTAAAGAAAATATATGCCATTCATCATCCCACATATGAAGTAGACAGTGTATTCTCAATACAACATCTCATTGGTTGGCTTGTGGGTGGTGGCATAGTTGGGACACTTAAAAAATATTTTTTTTTTTAGATCAGTTAGAAAATATCTCCCCAACTCAGAGTGATTAAAAGGCTTTCATTTGCGGCAGCTTGGGTTTCCTAAAAGGCCTTGCTACTGGAAAGGCAGATGTGCACAACCTTAAGTGTTTCAGGGCCGATGCTTGCCCCTTAAGCCTGGCTTACAATACTAATTCACCTCTGTATGTTGTACCTGAATGAACAAGAAAGGTCTGAATATGAAATGCCCTTTACAGGCTTATGTGATGGAACACCAGTTGGTGGCATTGTTTTTGGAGGTTGCAGAACCTTTCGGGAAAGGGGGTTACATTTAGGGGATGTACAAATTTGTAGGCTACAGGCTATCTCCACTTCCTAAAAAGTTACACTTAAGCACCCTCTGCCACAGACCCAGACATTCTAGTCACCATGACTGTGAATGCAGTTCCCACCACGAATGGACTGTATTCCTCTGAACTGTGAGCCAAAATAGATCCTCCCTCCCTTCAGCTGTTTCAGGCAGGCATCCTATCACAGTGATTCTATAAAAAGTAATACAAGAAAGGACAGCAAGGACAGTATCAGGAGGAATATGAAAACATATTGGAAGAAAAATAGGAGGAAGGAGCCCAGAAGAGTGTTCGGCACTAGAATTACAGCAAAGGCAGCAAAGAGATCAAAGTAAAAAGCTTTTCTAATAAGGACACACACTTGTTCTCACAGTACAAACCATTTTAGTTAATCTGACCATTTTTTTCCTAACAAGACCAGCTCTCGTAGAAGGGTGAAAGCATGCCTTTGTCTCTAGCTGTGGCATACAACAGACACTGTAATGTCAATAAATCTGAGCATTTTGAACCTTTTGTTTGTTTTGAATTACGTTGCCCAACACCCAACTTCTTATACGAAATGAATGTCGGGAAATAGGATGGCTGAAATAGTCTAAGTGCCCACTTACCTCCCATAATTTTAGATTGGCAGTTAATAAACTCTGGCTTCCTGTCTGTGAGGTACCTCTGGCAGGTATGGTGGAGGATCTGGAAGAAGGTGCACTTTTCTGAGGCCGTGCTAGCAACCCACTGGTCAAAGGCATTTTCAAACAACAAATCAAATTCTGCAGAATCCTGGAAAAGACAGTGAAGTAACTGCTGATCGCAATCTACACCAACTTCTGCTTTGAGCTCTGGCCTGTCAAAAGAGGCACAAAAGCTAAAACGCAAACTCTCCCCCGCCCCCCCCCCCCAAAAAAGGACCATAAATTTCATCTTTACCATAACCCAAATTCATGGAGAGTCTGTCAAACAAATAAGCAAATGTGTTCTGTATTTAGAGATGTCCCTAGCAAGCTAGTTCTGCAGTGCTCCAGACTCACACCAGAACACTGACTGGGGAGTATCTGCCCAATTACTAGAAAAAAAGCATTCCTTTAAGTTTTCCACATTGTTATTTGTTAATTTCTTTATGCACAGGTTGGAAAGGAATTCCCCTTGTTCCTCCAGTACTCCATTGATGTACATTGTGGACAGTGTAGGCTGTGCACAAAAAGGGAATAGGTCCTCTGAATAGATGTTTATAAGGTAATACATTTCTATTGGAATCCTACTTCCTTCTTTTAAACCACCATTCATTTCATGGCATTAGGAGGCAAATGAAATTTTGACAAGCCTGGGGTTTTCATATCGGCAGCTAGTGACATGATCCTTTGAGCTCTGCCCTGTATTGATAAACATTGTTGGAGACAGCAGTTTTCCACGTTCCATCTCTTGGGTTTCCCTATCAGACACAGAAGATTTATAATCTCCCGTAAGACAGGAGCAGAGACTGGGAAGTTTTGATCACACAACTGAAATAGGGGAATAGCCTTGTAAGAATGACTCTTACTACCATCACCACCGCTGTGCTCAAGCAGTCATCCTGTGAAGAGAATTCCTTTGCTCAGCATTGGAAAATTCACTCACCCGATTAGGATCGATACCATTAACCTGGCGGAGCTGCTCAAGCATCCACTGAGATCTTCGGACGAATGATGTGGAGCCCTCAAATTGTTTGACCTTCGTGATAGATGCCTGTGTGGGTTTCTTGTTTGTCACTGTAAAACAAACAAACAAACAAACAAAGACCACTCCAATTACTGGGCAGTCAAATTGGCAGATTTCCTCATTCAGTGTTATTTTTATATGACATCAAATGTGCATATGCATGGAGAAAATATGGACCCTCTCTTTAGTGAGAAGTGAATGCAAGAGAAAAAGAAGTTATAACCTCCTCCCCCCATCAAAGTAGTTTATTTTGTAATTGTTGCTTCAATTATGTCTTCATTCAGTTGAATGGAAAATATCTTAACTGAATTACTCCAAGTAATTTAATGGAGGCTGCAAGTGCACAATTTCAGCTCTCAGGGAACGAAGTATGCAGGGCAGGCAGACATCAGGTAGGGCTCATTAGGGAGGCTGAATTTGAAGTGAGGGAAAGGTTACCAATTCCTTGGGGTAGTTACCAGGCTTACTTCCAGTTTTATAGTTCATTGTAAATACTGAAGCTTCAATGATAGTGATAGACTTGACTTTATAGCATGACCCAGTTTGTATCTAGTTTACATCTGATTAAGACTATCTGGCTAGCATTCTGGGCACAGCTCCAGCGCGAATTCCTTTAGTCCCTAAACCTAAGGACCAGGACTCTACTTCTACCTTAAGTAGGTTTTAATCTTTCGTGTGGCACACAGATGGGCAGCATCACCTCTCAGGCAAAGTTAGTACAGGTACTGGTAAATAGGCATCTCAAACATTTCTGAATTTGCTTACTTTGTTAATTTAAGGCTCAAGGAGGGTGGAAGAGGTAATTACAGATCCTGACAAGGCTTTCCAATGAGCCACTGAGTCATGTCTTTGGAAGTCAATGAGAGTCAACGGCAAAATCATGAAGGAGCTACGGCAAGCATCAGAAACCACTGTGATCCAGTCACTGCCTTTAGGAAGATATGCATCTGGGGGAGTATTTTACACTAGTTTTTAATAACTATGCAGATACTTAGCAAATGGCAAAAGAGTTTCTGGAGATGAGGGGGAGAAAGTACTTGCTCTAATAGTTGCTGAGAAGAAGTCTCAACAGGACTGCAGAGATGGCTCAGCAGTTAAGAGCACTTGCTGCTCTTGCAGAGGACATGAGTTTGGTTCCTAGTACCCATGTTGGGAGTCTCACAATTACCTGTAACTTCAGCTCCATGTACACTTGCACACACATAAACATATCTTTAAACAAAGTCTCTATGGTTCACGTATTCCTGCAGCTCATTACTGAAGTAGGAGAGCCCAAGAGAGAAGCGAACGAGGTCACTCCGCCTTTAGCTGTGGTGAGTCTCCAGGTCCAGCATGGAATCTGTCTTTCTGGCCTCAGTACAATCTCCCTTTGCTCCTAACCTGAATTTAGCAAATGTTTTTCGACATCAAACAATGCTTTGGCTTGTTTCTTATTAGTCAGTTATATTTGGATAAAATATTCTGAACATTTCACACCAGTTCCCTTTACTTCTGTGGTTATACCCCAATTACAGGATCACAAATGGCCTCTCTTAACAGCCTCTAGCCCTTTGGGTCATGACCCCTTTGGGAGGTCAAACAACCCTTTCATAGGAGTTGACTACGACCATTGGAAAACAGATATTTACATTATGATTCATAAAAGTAGCAAACTTACAGTTATGAAGTAGCAATGAAAATTTTATGGTTGGGGGGTCAACACAACATAAGGAACTTGTTTAAAGGATCACAGCTCAAGGAAAGTTGAGAACCACTGCTCTAGACTATTGCCACCATTGAAAATGACCATTTTTACACACACACACACACACACACACACACATGCACACTCACATGCACACATGCACAAACACACATGTTCATGTGTTAAGTTTCATACCTGGGACAAATGGCTGTGGTGCCTAATAGACATACCAAAGTGGACCTGATGCCAGATTCTCCCAGAATCCCTCAGTCCCTACCTGTTACAGGTATGGTTGGCATACTCTGAACTCTGCAGTCCAGGGGCTGGGCTGCCCTTTCCCCAGAGGCTCTTCACTATATAATCCAGATTCTTGCTACTTGTCCTTTTGTACCTTTGGCCTCTTGGATGCTGCATTTGTTCCTCCCTCCCTTCTTCCTTCCCCTCCCCTTCTCGCCACATGGCCCAGCAACAGCTTAGTCATGTCCACTCCAGAATCTCCGAGATGCCCCTGTTATCTACAGTTAACTTTCTCCTCTACCATACCTAGGGGCAGTAATGTCCTTTCCTTTCCCTTTTATTACTTTTCTTTATTCAACACACACCTCCAGTGACGAGAAAGAGACTTGAATGGGCTTCTCAGATAGTTGTGCTCCGTGCTTACACTTTTTTGTTAAAAGAAAGAATACACCTAGAATATATGCAGGCCCTAAAATGTGCTGAACATAATATTAAAGACTATTTTTCAATAACAGGAAACGTGTATTAGAAATGTGCATTAGACACACCCCTGAACACACAGAGGATTTCCTCCCCTGTTTATGTAAATCATATGGCATTTCAGCATCCTGGAAAACTCTAGACTTCCCTTATGACTTCAGTTAAAGTTGTTCTAAACATCTATTTTTACTCCTGGCCTGTTTGTTTCCCAGTATTTTATAGCATTATAAAAGATCCCACACAATGGAGGAACACTTATATTCTCAGCATGTTTAAGACACACATGTCAGGGAGGCGAATTACACTGAACATTTGTTTTGTCATTGAAATGAACTAACTGGTCAGCAACCCCACCAACAATGACCAAAGTCCTCACAAAACTCCTCAGCAGAGACCATGCTATAAAGTTAGTTACAGTCCCATCCACTCCTGCCTCGTTTCCATAATTAGTTTTTGCTCTTCCAGTTCTTGTCATCTGGCTAGTTTTCCTGGGCATGAAGCCCGGTTTGGTTTGATTTTTGTTTATTGTTATTATCTCCAACATCCTCGTTTTGAGTCTGAAGCAGGTGCCTTAAAATTATGTTATTATATACACATTATTATAGAATTAAACAAAATTTTCCTCTTACAAAATCAAAACACTTACATTACTCCAGACTTTCTGAATACAAAACTTGAAGAAAATGTGATCTAACTCCCTCCTGGTCTGGGGAGTTTGTAGCTGATTAAAAAAAAATAGAGCCTTCAAATTTCACCTACTGAAGACAGTAGTTTACCAGGAAGTTGGTAGAAAGCACCTCTTCAATGCAAATGAATTGCCCGAGTAAAAAATTTCACAGCCCTCAGATCCAGCCAATCAGAATTTCAGCATGGATGGGAGTATGGCTCCACCCCTAACAGCAGACTATTTAGTACTTGATTACTGCAGGTAGAGGGCTAGGGAAGAGTCACTTTTCTTCAGGGATGTGATCCCTAATAGGTCACCCATGCATTAGCAGTTGACTTTAAAACCATGTCCATATTGGAAACACTAATTGGACTCAGTGATAAGGAATGAGGATATGAGGTTGGGAGAAAGATGTGATTAGAAGGCTAGGAGGGATTGGAGTGGAGGTGTGTGTGTGTGTGTGTGTGTGTGTGTGTGTGTGTGTGTGTGTGTGTGATCGATCAAAATACATTGTATACATGCATGATATTCTCAAAGAATAAATAATATGTTCAAAAATAAATGTCACAGTGCTGTGTTCCTCACTGCTGACATAAGGTAGATTCCAATTAATTAATTTTAATAACTTTAAAGAACAAGAAAATACTGCAGTTTCTGTTGTGCATTCAATAACCATGAAAGACACTGAGCATCAGGATCACCCAGCAACAAATACAATGAGCTGTGTGCATGGGAGCCCCTGGGGACATGATCCTGACATACACATTTTAAATCTACCCAGTTAATTCTGAGGCTGATTTATTGCCAAGAACCACTCGACTTATACTTATCCATTTAACAAATATTTATGAAGCACTTATGTTTTGTGGGCAATTCCAGGGTTTTGTAAGGTAGGATACTGATTATGAACCTATGTGGCAGCTGGGGGCGGGGTAAGAATTCTGCAGCAGAGCAATGATTATATGGTGTGGGTGGGCGGGGTGGGGGTGATCCATGACATGTAAGCCCTCTGCAGGAAGGTATGGGAGCCGTAAAGCACAGACTGGAGAAAAGTTCAAGAGTTGAAACAAAGCGCCAGTGTCTCTGGCAGTATACACTCATCCCCAGCATGGATTCTCATGGATCCCCCACAATTTCTTCCTAATTGGCCTATGACCTATGACAGGCTAATTGTACACAGAGGAGGGAATTATGGTTATTTTTTTCTTCTGGAGTTGAGGACCAAACCCAGGGCCATGCACTTGCTCGGCAAGTGCTCTACCACTAAGCTAAATCCCCAAACCCGGGAATTATGTTTTTTTTTGTTTTTTTGTTTGTTTGTTTGTTTGCTTTTTTTAAATGAAGTGGTATCTCAAAGCATTTAGAATAAAATGCAAGCCCCTTAGCATGGCCTACAAAGCCTTAGATGACCTGCCTGTGGGTGCTAAGGACATCACATTTCACTTCCTTTTCTGTCCTCTAAGCTTGGGCTGTCGTTTGCTCCTGGCAAGGTCTGTCCTCCAGGCCTCCTGCACATGACATCCTGTTGGTAGATATGTCATTTCCTTGGTTTTCTCAGTGTTTCTTGCTCACTGTTCAAATGCCAGGCTATAGGTTAAGTTCACAGAAAGACAAATCCCTGGTTACTTTATCCAAGTAGGTTTCTCCTGGCCCATTTCTACACTGAACTATGTTTGTGTGAAAAATAGATTATTTCAAGCCTGGATACACTATTCAGTGTTTGCTGCTCTAAGATATTTGTGAAGAACCAAATCAGACAATCTCTCATGTACCGAGTCCCCAGACATGTGATATGGATAAATTTCCACATGAATCTAAGCTCCTACCTATCAGTGTGTGACACAGGCTTCCACACACTTTTAAAAATAGTATGCAGTTGTAGGCATCTTTTTGGTACAGTTTGATTTTTCTCTGTGACTTAGGCAAAAATTATGCTTTCCACTTTTTTTTTTTTTTTTTTATAGATGAGCAAACTGAAGCACAGAAAGAGCTGACTTGCCCAAGTCACACTTAATCACTGGAAAACCTACAACTTATGTGATGGACTTTGAGCCATCGCTTCTTCAACCGCAAACTTTTGCTACAATGTCAAATGTCACATTTTATTTGGCATGGGATGCACAGTAAGTAAGAATTAATTGAAGCCTTTTTTTCTAATGATACTTGTTATGATTTTTATAGTTTCCTGAATGATTTCCTCAATATTTCCCTTTAAGTAAACATTCATGCTACTCAAATAAGTTAATGAAAAACAAAATAAATTCAAGTCACAAACAGATGCAGAGCTTTGTTTTCATTAAGTAGAAAGCAATGTGGTAAATGTAATTAAAATGTATGCACTATTAATTTCAAGCTAGAGAGGGCTTAGCATCTGAGGCTCAGGCTTTGGTGAATGGATGATTAGCAATTAAGATAGGTGTTAAAGACCATCAAAATGAGGATGCATTCCTAGATAGGATAAAACATCTGGAAATGGTTCCTCTGGGGTCCATATATGCTACATATTGAGACTCATCCATTATGTTCTGGGGGTACCCAGGCTTAATGCTTCCTAATCCAATTCTTGGTGGCCACTGATTCCTGTATGGACATCAGAGAAAAGCCAAACCCTGTAGGAAATCAATCCCAGGTCATTCTGCTATTAGCTCTTAAGAAAAATAATGGCTTCATGATTTTTCTTTAATCTTAATGTAGAATTGGTTCTAGATCCTCGGCTGTAGCTTAACTACAGCCAAGAAGCAATGATCCAAAGTATTGTGTCCTGCTGTGGATATCGCTCTGTGTAAATAAAGTTCTGATTGGCCAGTGGCCAGGCAGGAAGTATAGGCAGGACAAGAGAGAAGAGAATTCTGGGAAGTAGAAGGCTGGGGAGAGACACTGCCAGCCGCTGCCATGAAAAGCAACATGTAAAGACACTGGTAAGCCACAAGCCATGTGGCAAAGTATAGACTAACAGAAATGGGTTAGTTTAAGATAGAAGAAGTAGATAACAAGAAGCCTGCCATGGCCATACAGTTTCTAAACAATGTAAGTTTCTGTGTGCTTTCTTGGTTGGGTCTGAGTGATTGTGGGACTGGCGGGTAAGAGAGATTTGTCCTGACTAGGCCAGGCAGGAAAACTCTAACAACAGTGTCCAGATTATCACTACCATTGTTACACAAGTTGTATTTTCTCTCCATCTCATGGACTAAAGCACCACAATGTGTTTCAGAAGATGGTCCATGAAACATTCTACAAAAATAAAATCAGACTAGAATCACAGGATGGAAATCCCAAGCTTTAACTATGTCCACCTAGAAAATACTCCACTTAATTAGAAAGCAATAAATAAGTTAGGTTTAGAGACACACATGTCTAATGCTAGCATTTGGAAGGCTGAGGCAGGAGGATTACTATGAGTTTGAGGGCAGCTTGGACTATGGAGTAAGTTCCCAGATATCATGGTCTGCATAGTAAAACCATGTACTGAAGAAGAGGAAGGAGGAGGAGGAGGATCATTACAGCATGATGCCAGGGCTAGCAAATGACATGAGAGTCACCATGCCTACATACCTTAAATACTTCTTATGTCACCATGCATTAGTCTTATGATCTTTCATGTAAGAGCAATTCATTATTAGTGGTATAGCTCAGCTCCCTGCTCTACTGGTCTAATAGTCAAACATTTGTTTTTTGAGACTCTTGGTGAGAAATATATAATTTAGATGTTTTTTAAAAAAGTGGTGCTTGCCTCGCGATGCCTTGTTGGCCGTTGCTGCCACTGGTTAATGGCAGTGGGTGACAGGAGGCGTGCTGCACAGAGAGCACTCCCTTCTTCAGCATTGTTACGTAGCTTGGCAGTAATCTCCATTTTTAAACTCCTAAAAAAGAAGCTTTTTCTTTTTTTAAGGAAATTATTTCTCTATTTAGGGAATTCATCTTGGACATGTTTATATACATGGAGTTTGTCAGCTGGCTCAGACATTTGTCCTAAATATCTGTTTTCAGAACTTGGTATCATTGGGGAAGGGGGTGGGCATGGCTCAGTGGCAAAGCTCTTATGTAGCATGTGCAAGGCCCTGGGTTTGACATCCAACACTATACTAGCCACAGAAAGGTTACCATTTATAAACATAGACTTACTGTGAAGGCCTTTCCATAGGTCTCTCTCAGCTTTTGCCATCATCACTGTAGCCAGGAAATATCCAGAGTAGATGAGTCACCACAATTTTGGTAACTACTTACTTTCTTGTGTTCCATGAAGTAAAGCAGGACTCTTCAGACTGTCCTAAGTAGCCTAGGTTACAGCTCTGGAATTGCACGGTTGTAACTACTACTCCAAAGCAGGCAGCTAGCACTGGAAAACCCTTGTGGCGATCCTGAATTTTCCTAAGTTCCTTTTCTATGGTATTGCTTTATTAATTAAATCAGACCTTTTACTTTGAAAAAAAAAGGTAGTGCTTGCATGGAATCTTACCAGTGTTGGTTTTTGGCTATGCCAGGGAGTGACTGACAAAGGAAAAAAATAGAGCAGCAACAACAAAAGAAACTTGCAATACAGGTTCAGGAAATCAAAGCAAACTTGAGGATGGCATCTGGTTACCAACACTGTAAGGGAGCAGGATAAAGAAATAGATATTTGGAAACTGGCTTCCTTCTGTCTCTATTATAACTCTGACATATGATCATTAGACATATACATGAGAAATACATTTCAGGTCTGAGGCTGAACAAATTTGTCAGATGAGGTTGATGAATGCTTATAAAACTGAAAAACAAACATTTCAGAGTAGGAAACCTTCATCTTCACTACAGTTAGTGGAATATGGGGCAGGCTGCTTTCTGTACAGGGTTTATTTCTTCTTATACCACATTTCAAGATGTGTTTACCTTAGGATCTCATATATGTTTGGAGTCCAGAGGGTTGTGACTCTGGGTTCTGAAATCAGACAATTTTCCCAAATTGCTAGATTTCTCTTTGGGGATTAGCCCTTTCTTCTTCCCATCTTAGAAACCAAGGGCTCTCTGTAAAGACTTCTGCAGGGCCTCAGTGGGCCCTAGAGTATCCTTACATTTGCAAGTTTTAGTAAGGAACTATGAGGATGGGTGGAGAACATTACTAGGCCATCCCTAGCCTTTAGTTTCAAGGGAAGAAGGTAGAGATTCTGTACACATGATTTTGGTCCCTATAGGAGCTAAATACAAAGGAAGAAGTTTTCTACCCAAGAGATTCCTTATTTGATATCACTATGTCGTAGTGTAGTGCTTGTAACTATATCATATTCTCATCTTTAAGCTGGAGGACAAAAATGGGGTTGGGAATGGTGATGATGACAGGGTGGTGGTGGTGGTGGTGGTGGTGGTGGTGGTGGTAGTGGTGATAGTGATAGTGGTGGTGGTGGTGGAAAAACCAGAAAGTTTCTCCAAAAGGATATGAAAAATGGAACCATTTATATGAAAAAAATGTTTTCTCTTATAAATAATTATGATAAATCATCTTGCATCAAGCGTTGTCTAGGAAAGACTAGAGCACTTATCTATACACAAATGGGGCAGGCACCCACTTTGCAGAACTTTGCTGGAGGCCCTACCTTGTTTTAGTGTTTTCAAATGACCAGTGAGGAGGTTGTATGTCTGTTGGAATGTGGTCTTCCAATGTCACAAGACCACAGGATATTTAAGCAATACTTTGAAAAACCTAGTCCCTTATGGACCACATTCATAATTTCACTTTGATTTTGTAATTATGAGGGTATACAACATGTCTATTTCGAGTAGATGATTGGATTCAGGTACAGCATCAGTGGTCTTAAATCTTTACATCTCAAGTCTGAAATGAAGCGTAGACCCTAAAGGCAGGAGTTTCCATTGTTCTCTCCAAACCAGGATAACGATGTGTGGTGGTTTAAGTAAGAATGGCCCCCATGGGCTCATATATTTCAATGCTCAGTCATCAGGGAGTAGTACTATTTGAGAAGGATTCAAATATTAGGAAGTATGGCTTTGTTAGAATAGGTATTGCCGGGCAGTGGTGGTGGTGCACACCTTTAATCCCAGCACTCGAGAGGCAGAGCCAGGTGGATCTCTGTGAGTTCGAGGCCAGCCTGGTTTACAGAGTGAGATCCAGGACAGGCACCAAAACTACACAGAGAAACCCTGTCTCGAAAAAAAAAAAAAACCAACCAAACAAGAATAGGTAAGGCTTTCTTCTAGGGCGACTTTAAGGTTTCAAAAGCCTAAATGTTAGACCCAGTGTCTCTCTCTCTCTCTCTCTTGGTCTGTGGATCATGATGTACTTGTCAGGTACTGCTCCATTGTCACATGTCCTGCTGTGCTCCCTGCCATGGTGAACATGGACTAAACCTTTGAAACTGTGAGCAAGTCCCCAGTTCAATGCTTTATTTCATACGAGTTCCCTTGTTCATGGTGTGTCTTCACAGTAATAGAACAGTGACTGAGATCTGATGTTTTCTATAACGTAAGTTTACACATAGTATAAACAAGGGAATTAGTGACTAGTTGAATGGCTCCCCAAGATAAGGAAGAACAGCTCTGTGCCTATGAGAACCCAGGAACAAACAAAAACTTATTTCAGATCAAACTGCTGGGGTTCAAAAATCAAGATACAGTTTTAAAAGACTTGAACATCTTATTGGAAAAGAGGATTATCCTGTGACATTGAGTACAAAGGAAGGGTAAGCATCAAGAACTCACAGAAGCAGCCTGAGAAATACAAGAGGAATTTGAGGGTTAGAACCACTTACGATAATTTTTCCTATGAACTTACCTAGCAGCATCCTTAGCAAGTAATTCTTTTGCTTCCACCTCCCTGAAAACGTGACACAAGTCTTGAGATCTGGCCCATTCACGCTGTGTTTGATGTTTTAACTTCCTTACCCAATCTGGCATAGACTAGGAGAACAATTCAATTTGCATGCGTTTGGGGTGACGTGAGATGGGACATGAAACAAATTATAAAACCAAAGTAATATTAGTTTTTACAGCTTTGATTTTATCTGGGAAATAGATGAAATCCCTGATTCATGGAATGAACTATGAGTCAAACCGCCCAGTAAGAAAAGTGAATGCTCAGAGGAAGAAGAATGATGGAGTCTGAAGGAGATTCAGCTCAGGGGGCTGTAACCCAAGACAAGGAACAGAAGGGGTTAACTACAGGCAGAGTCTCTTCTGTTCTTACTCCCTCATTTCCTCTGGAAAATAGTGTAAACATTGTTTTTCATCTATTCTTAGAAGAGATTTACAGTGGAGCATAGCACAGAAGAATCAAAGCAGCAGCTATCTGACCCAAGAATCAATTAAATTTCTCCACAAGAAACTGGAAGCCTGGATCACTGAATATGAGACAATGTCCTTTAATGTTACACTTTCCTTCAGCATTCACATTACATATTGGAAAATATAGGTGAAGCAATAACTGTCCTCAGGAAAATACCATATTTGGTAGAAGTTCAGCACCTATTATACCTTGGTGAGCTGAGAAAAGCAAGTTTCAGCCGAGAAAAGCTAAGAAAGACATCTTCCAAGAGAGAAAGGTGGAAGCATGTTATTCCCTTCCAGTTTTGCAAGAGGACAGATGCTCACCACTGTGTGATGTAGGCCTGGTTCTCAGTTCCCCCATGCAACTCCCTCTTCCATGCATCACTACTGGGGATAGTATTTCACAACACATATTTAGTATACATGAACCGTGGGAGGATGTGCTATGAGTGTGGGTTTTCTTATGTGACAAGACCATCAGCGGGAGGAAGCTAGAAAAGGAAGGAGGAAGAGGGAGAAAAGGAAGTGACTAAAACTTGAAGAGTCAGAATTAACACAATTTCCTGGTGGGATAGTTATCAAATTTTTAATATCACTAGGATTTTGGAAAAATGAAAGCTCTTATTACTTAGCAAACACAAGCTGTCAAATATAATTACAACTATCAGTCAAGCAAAGACAGCTATACCTGCTCTCCTCTTTGCCACCACTGACTGGATACAATTCTAATTATATATATTTTACATGAAGGCATACATCACTGATAGTTTAAAAAGTGAATGATGTCACTCAGAACCTGACACATTAACTCTTTACTGTTTTACACTGGAATATAAAAATCAAGCAAAACATTCTGGTTCAAACAAAGGCTCCACCACCTTAGTGAAAACCATCTGGGATTAAAGCTAGCTGAGTTTATCTTGGTTAATTCAAGTTAGTATGTACTACAGGTAAACAACAGTATACTATATGACCCATGAAATTCAGTCTTGTGACTATATACAAACAAGAGGAGTGTGTGTGTGTGTGTGTGTGTGTGTGTGTGTGTGTGTGTGTTCACGTGGACGCACATGAGCATATGCTCTGATTTATGAGGCTATTTTCTCCCTAAGACGAAAGTATCATAAAACAAATATTTTAATGTACCTAGCTAATTTATAGAACATTATACATTGGTCTTGCCTATCTTAAACATTCCCAGAAACCTTTATATTAAGTAATAGTTGGGCAAATTTATCTAAGGCAAAGGTTATTTTGATAAAAAATTTCAAATACCAAATGTAAATCATTGGCTATCTACTTAATGTGAAATTCAGATTGGAATTATGAGTATAATTTTGCATCATCATAAACTCACACAACTGTCAGTTGAAGTATGGAAATCAGATTATCTGTATGTATACCTATTGGCTCAGCTTCTCTGAGAAAACACTAAAGCAACAGCTGATAAGTCAACCAAAATTTTCTATTTTCAATAGTGTTGAAAAGAAAATTCTTAGTAATGTATTTGATTAAAGAAGTGAGCCGGGCGGTGGTGGCACATGCCTTTAATCCCAGCACTCGGAAGGCAGAGCCAGGCGGATCTCTGTGAGTTCGAGGCCAGCCTGGGCTACAAAGCGAGTTCTAGGAAAGGCGCAAAACTATACAGAGAAAGCCTGTCTCGAAAAAACAAACAAACAAAAAAAGAAGTGAAAGATTTGCACACTTAATTAAAGAATTAAGCAAATATAAAAATATCTCTCATTCAAGTAAGTGAATAAATCAGCATGGTTAAAGTGGCAAAAATTGGGGTTGGGGATTTAGCTCAGTGGTAGAGTGCTTGCCTAGCAAGCACAAGGCCCTGGGTTCAGTCCTCAGCTCCAGAAAAAAAAAAATGGCAAAAATCTCCAGAGTCACAGTGGCGACAGGCTGGAAAACTACATATTATTAGTAGGTCAATTCTCCTCAATTGATTTACACATTTATTGACACTTCACTAAAAATGTCATTGGGCATTTTGGTGGAAATTGAGTATAAAATTCATATGGAAATATAATGCTAGAGGAAAAGACAATGAGTGAAATGTCTAACATATTGTGATTATAAGACTTTTATAAAACAATGTGCTACAGTTAGAAAAAGACACACTAATCCAGGGAACAGAGGGGACAGCCCAAGGCAAAGATCTTGCACATATATGTACAAGTGGGTTTCAGCAAAAACATAATTATTAGAATAAACAATATCATAATAACTGGATTCAACAAAATGAAATCGTTTACTATCCACAAAGTCAGTCTGAATGATGGTATGTTCAATTCTGTAAACATCAACAGATATAAATTTATAAGGGAATACACAGGAGAGAAAATACTGGGCTACACGAACATGAAATGTAATGTACAATATGAAAGTAAAATCCATGAAAGAATAATAAAGGATTTCATAAAGACAAAATAAAATCTCTCAATATTGTTTAAGAGAACGAAAAGATAGTTTCCAGAGTAGATGACATTTGCCAAATATTTATCTGAAAGAACGTAGAGTATTTATTTAAAACTCTGGTAGTAGTTATTTTTTGTTACTACAATAAATTATGTGGCAAAAAAAAAACAACCCTTGGAAGAGTAAGAATTTATTTTGGTTTGTGGCTTCTGAGTGTTCTGTCCATCTTCCTCATGAGCATGGGCATAACTTTCTTATGTTAGGGTGATTTCAGATATTTTGTCATAGTGTCAAACATAGTATACATATATGTACAGTGTGTGCATAGACACATATCTATGCATTACATACATACATGTATATTCACATATATATATAGATGTATGTATATGCCATACATGTTCTATTTCTTTGGGTAATAATGATAAAATCCCGAGACATTTTTTGGCACAGAAATATATTTTTGAATATGACATTAGTGCCAATGCTATAGGTGTAAAAGAGTTTGATACCTCAAAGAAGACAAATTTCTTTTTCTGGGATGATAAAAACTATGAGGCAAGAAGTAATTGGAAGAGAATGGATGAAAGCAAGGGCAGGTCATTAAGAGCCTGGTAGAAGGCTTTGTAAACTGGAATCAAGGTGTAATTATTTCTTTTAATTGACTGTTGTAGTCATGAGTCATCGTAGAAATGTGCATGCAAACAGGGAAAACCCATGGAATATGTGTCCCCTTAGTCCAGGGAAGAAACAACAAAGGCAGTTTAGACCAGATGATAGAAGTAGAAACAGAGATATAGTAGATATTCTAATCTACATAGCTGTTGACACTCAATATAGAAATTTCTATCAATATGACTGAAATTATGATAATACAAAAATACCAGTCCTTAAGGTCAGTTACCAAACAACTATATCATTTTCATAGCCAGATGCCTAGGATAGAAGGCTAGTGTTTAGATATAGGTCATTGTGTGTGTATTTATATTTTTGTTTATATATATATATGTGTGTGTGTGTGTGTGTGTGTGTGTGTGTGTGTGTGTGTGTGTGTGTGTTTATCTGCCATATTATAAATGCCCCCAAAACATACTTTTTCAAAGTAATTGGTGGGGTGTGGACTCTGTCCTGACTCTAAAATGCAGAATGTTACATCATCTCCACACCATTAGAAATAGGCACAGAGCTGTAAGTACTGATCACTGTGGTTAGAATCACCTCACCCTCTACAGTCATCGATTATGTCTCTATTTTTTCTAACTTGGGAAATTTTAAATTCGGGCTCATTTAAGACAGACATGGCAGGGAGGCTAAACAGTCACACCGACAATCAGATTATTCTGCGTGGTAAAGGGCTGCCTCTCACACATGGAAAGTCAGGGCCTCCCCTCTGCATCTCTGTGACTTCTGCTGCAAATTCCAAGGTGGAACATATTGTTGTGCATGGCATTAGCATTTTGAAACAGACTAGGAGTCATTTCTGAAATAAATGAGGTCACATGCATTAAATGACTTTTTCCTAAGAAAAATCCCTGGGGTCTTTCCAAAGTACTATCTTGATGAGGATTTAGAACAAAAGAAATGAATGCTGAATGGATGTAAATATGCTCAGTTTTATATTTAATTCCCACATAAATTCAACATAATTGGGCGATGAACTGTCCTAAGGAAATGAGGCGCAACTATCAACGAACTCATACTTCTCAACTCAGCTGGCCATGATGCATGCAATCTTGCATTTGCTTGGCCCCTCCATTCTTCCCTTCCCCCTCTGTCAGCTATAGCACCTAGAAGAGAGACGAGCATGATAGCTTAGCTACTGTTCTGTTGCTGTGATAATACACTATGACCAAGGCAACTTATAGACAAACAAGTTTATTAGGGCTTACGGCTTCGGAGTTAGTCCATGGCCATAAGGACAGTGAGTATAGTGAAAGGCAGGCAGACATAGCTCTATATCACAGACTGTGGGAGGCCAGCTCCCAGATCTGCTCCAGGGTAGCAAAACGAATGCCAAAGAGACTTAGGAAAATTCCTATCTATCTGAGGGCTAGACCTTAGGGGAAAATAAGGAAACACACAAGCTTTCTGATGGTAACTTTCTCTTTTACTTCATTTTTAAAATGCTCTCTAGCTCTTTCTGTCTCCACACAGCTACATATCTCCACATTACTATAATCTATACATACAGCTACATATTTTCTTTACATACATATGGTTATACATCTCTATACATAGTTACATCCATTTTCTAATGGCTATACATCTCTCTTTTACATATACTCCTCTTCTACATCTCTTTTTTATATAGTTTTATCTTCCTTGCCTTAACAGTTCCGAAACTCCACACAGCAATAGCTATACATCTCGTTTACATAGCTCTCATCATTTAACACTTTACACAATTCCTTCACACTCTCATACAGCTCTTTACACAGTTCCTATACATAGCAGCAGCTCTTTAACATAGCTCTCTTTCACACACATATACTTCTTCTACATCATTCATTCTCTTTCATTCATTCATTCTCTCACATTTGTTTCACCTTTTCTAACATTGCTTCTTCATCTCTCACTCAGCACACATACATTTCACTCACATCCTGCATAGCTTCCTTTTCTACATTGCCACTGCTGCCCTCATAGCCAAACTCTAGACAATTATATGTTATATTTTCTGGGTCCAACCCATTTTCATAACACATGATAAGTCACCTAGTTTTTCTCAGGCTAGGAAGGTTGCACTGACCAGCCAGTAAGAAACACATGGCCTAGCACATAGACTGAGTGATTAGCATTCCCAGACAGAAAGTAAATAATTGGCTGAACCTTGAGTGGTAGGGGTATGTACAGAAAGAGAATTACTGCAGGGAGTTATATCTATCAAAGCTGCCTCAGTTTTGACCTTGGCTTAGCAACAAACAATGCCTGAGAGCTTGTCTTTGTGTATTTTATTTGCAGGGGCAGCTTAGTCTGTTTTAAATTTGTTCTAAAGTCTAAAATTAGCTGTCATTGAGACTAGGAATACTATTACTTCCCTGTGTCAGTTAAGAAAAATATTCTGGTATTATTTCTATTCATCAGAATTATACAGCTTAAACAGAAATCATCTTCCTGACCATCCACAACTTTAAGTGTACCCAATAATGGAATATTTTCTCGAGATAAACACACAAGCAGTGGGAAAACATCCACAGCAGTTCCTAGGGAAGAAATGCAGTAGCACATGAGAGAAATTATAGGTAGAAACAACTGGTCAATAACAATCAGTGACCTCAGGGCTCTGCCAAGTGAGACTCCACATCAAGGAGTGATATGTCTGGTGGGTTGACCTGGGAAACAGTAGCTGTCACCTGCTGTATACTCCCACAGCCCTCAGCAGTCTTGGAGTGATAGCTGAGATAGCTGAGAACTGAACCACAAGCATTAAGCAGAGAGAGAGAGAGAGAGAGAGAGAGAGAGAGAGAGAGAGAGACAGAGAGAGACAGAGAGTGAGAGAGAGACAGAGACAGAGACAGAGACAGAGAGAAACTGAAACTAACTAGGAATAGTGGGGGCTTTTGAAGCCTCAAAGCCCACCCCCAGTGACATATCCTCTCTAACAAGGCCATACCTCCTAATCCTTCCCAAACAGTTCTGACAATTGGAGGGCCAAGTTTAAAGTATATGAATCTATGCTAGCACTTTTCTCCCCCACCCCACCAAGCTGAGAACCCAGGGCCTTGTGCTTGCTAGGCAAGCGCTCTACCACTGAGCTAAATCCCCAATCCCTATTAGCTAGCACTTCTCATTCAAACCACCACAGTTGATAAAGCAGTCTGAAGCAGAGAATGATCATTATAAGGAGCCATTACTCTGTGACAGGGAGAGAAGCTGCAGCTTTTGTAAATGCTAATGGGAGTCACTGAGCTTGATTCTCCTGGGCTCACAGATGTATTCCAATGCCTCTTTAACCTTTCAGGGCCTACACTAGGGAATGAGTTTTCAGTGAGTGATTGTCACTTTGAATCTTCTACTGGAAGGTCAAGGTATCACATTAAAGACTGAATAGCAGTGATAAAATAATTGATAGATGTGGTTTATTTCTGACAGAAAACAAATTTACTAAAGCATGACATTTTCCAGAATTCTCCAGTGCTTTGCATGATATTGGCTTGGTACAAATTTTACTTTATTTCAAATGAAATTTGTGGCAGAAATCCACCCCCCATCTCTATTGCAGAGTAACCTGTACTAGAGTTAAAACTAAACTTAAAGCCAAATATGGAACCTTAGATCCATAAGATGCTAAAATTATAACTTTTCTTCCTTAGAAGTGATGTCTTCCATTCTTTCAATGTATAAGACAAAGCTTATCACACCAATCGAACATAGAGTTTGCTTTGTAGATGTTACATGTATGCTTTGCACATCTGTCTATCAAGAAAGGTACCTCAAAAGAGCTTTGTTCTCCACTGAAGTTTGCCTTGGTTACATTCCTTCTTTTAAGACACACTGGATAAACGTTACTTCAACTTATTCTTGTCAAAGTAATTTATAACTTATGCCAACAGCTAAAAATTTTTGTTGACAAGAAACTCTTTATAGAATATAATTACCATCATTTCCATTTTTATATTTTCACAACCCTGAGAGTTGTCACTTAAATTGTCTCTAGTATTTTTAATAATCCTGCTTTAAATATTCCTATATAGTCTATAATACAGGGCATTGTCATATCCACCCATGAAGTGTTACCCACTGCATTTATGACCCTTCACTGACCCTTGCTGAGATTCCCATTTCCCATTTGCAGACATGGAGGAAAATATAAGCAGTATAAAAATACACAAAAAATGTCAATGTTCCATAAGTACATGCTCAGCATCAGTTCCATCTGAACGCCTATTTGAATACACTGCTTTTTTTTTTTTAAATTATGATACAATATGTCTATGGTTATCTTGTTATCCTATAGTGATGATTTACAGTTTCATTCTTTGGCCAAATTCTCAAAGAAATTAGAAAAAATTGACTTTGGAAGCTGATTTTTGCATCTATAATCCATGCCATCATTTTATATCTCATTGTATTCTTTTATGATTTTCACAGGGCAGGAAAGCCCACTTTGAGCTCCTTTAGAGAGACAAATAATATACCTGGCAGATGGCATTAGTAGTGAGTAAACATTTGAATGAATGTTATGGACATTAAGGGGACAGGCTGCTCAAAATGTAGGGATGATTGCAAGGTATCAAGAGAAGGATGGAAAGGCCTTCAACATAGGTATTTGTCACAGTTTGAGAAACTTCCCCGTTGAAGACAAACAGGAGCTGTGGACCTTGTTCTGTCAAGCTGTATTCTGTGAATGTACCAGATGATGCCATCAGTGGGTCTAAAGGTCACAAGAACTCAACCAGATGAACATTTACTACCTGCAGAAGCAAATGATCAAATATCTTCTATCCAGTGTGGATCATCCATTTTCCACTGCTTCTGTTCAGACAAAGCCCACTGCTAAATGGCATTTGAAGGACTTATGATAAGAATGGATCAAACTGGACTAGTGATATGACTCGGCCAATGAAAGTTCTTCCAATCAAGCAAGCCCAAGGATGATCTCTAGGACCACATGACAGAAGGAAAGAACCAACTTCTAAAAATTGTCCTCTAATCTCTGTACAATGCATTGGAGGCATGCCATAAGCCCACAACCACATATACAAAACAAGTAAATAAATGTTTAAAATTGGAACAAATTTTGCAAATGTTAAGATCACTAACTCAAAAACTTTGATTGACCTTTAATTGAAATTATAGTTTACTCAGATATCATTGCAGAGGATCATGAATTAAGGCACTCCCCTCCTTTGTCAGAGGCAGTAACTTTATTAGAAAACACTGCTCTGGGATAGTGGAGGCAACCAAATTACTGTGTCCCCTAAAAGTCTCTCCAGGATTTCTGTAGTTTTGGGCAAATGGGTGTGGGGGCAGGGTGTGGAGACTGCAGTATCTGCCTGCAGTCTTGGAAAAGGGGAGCCTTCCCGCAGGGCCCGCAGATTGGCAGGCAACTGGGGCCAAGTTGGTCAGGTCCTCCTGATGTGGCCTGTGTCCTGTGGCAGGCCTGGGACCCAGGCGCAGTTGCCTCTCTGACTATAACCCAGAGCTCCAGGTGACCAACTGTTGAGAAAGAGGAGGGTCTGCAAGAGCGTGGATTGTTGAATCCAAGATTGCAAAAAGCACAGGGACAAACAGCCAAACGAATGGAAGCACATGAATTATGAAACAAAGGCTGTGGAGCCCCCAGCTGGATCAGGCCCTCTGGATAAGTGAGACCATTGAATAGCTTGATCTGCTTGGGAGGCATCCAGTCTGTGGGAACAGGATCTGTCCTTAGTGAATGAGCTGGCTGTTTGAAACCTTGGGCCTACACATGGACACTTTACTCAGTTTGGAAGGAGGTGACAGGACCTGCCTGTACTGAATCTACCAGGTTTAAATGAATCCCCAGGGGTGCCTTGATCCTGGAGGACATGGGAATGGAGGGAAGGGGCTGGGGGGAAGGTGGGGGTGGGGGCAGGAGGGGGTAGGACAGGGGAACCCATGGCTGATGTATAAAATTTAAAACACATAATAATAAAGAAAAAAATTATTTATTAAAATAAATAAATAAATATACCATTCAATAAGAAAAAAAAAAAGGCTCTCCAACACTCTAGTGCCTTTTCCTTGTTCCATTAAAGTCAAAACATATCAGCATCTTAAGTCTTCAAACATCCTCGCTAAGATTTCTTACATAGTATAAATTTGAACCAGTTTTTCTTCTATCTTCAGATAGATTTTTCCCCCCATTTTAAATAGTGACACATTACTCTGACCAGAGGTCCAGGACTTAGCCTTGGTTTCAGATTTGCATCATCACACCACTAACCATCACTATGACCATCAAAGCAGTATCTTAATTAGCTGTTGGTGGCCCTCATCATCTTTAGTATCCAGGTGTACTGGAACTTTTTTGAAGAAGGAAAACTCCCCAGAGGCTAGCTACAGTCAATAAGTACACAGAAACTAAACTGCCACGATTTCTTCAGACTTGTTCCTTCAGTTTCAGACAATCTGCCCCTAGAGGACTCCTGCACATTCTCTAGCAGACAATCTGCCCATCAGAGGACTCTTGCACATTCTCTAGCATAAACAGGAAGTCCAAGCAGGTCTTGGAAGATATTCACTTATTAGTAAAATACTCTCTCAGAAAAAAAAAAAAAAAAAGGTGAAAGACCTTTTGTGTGCTTTTATTTTAGTGGATTAAATATTTTTTTGTTGAAAATATTTTATTTGTTCAATATATCTGATTTAGGCAGTGAGAGGGGAAGATTCATCCAAACTTGTGACAAATTATTGAAACATTTTTAAATTTAGAATGCATGTATGCAGTTGAGTACATCTCTGATAATGCTGTAGTGTAATGTGCGTAGTAGTTGTCCAGGCAAAATTGGATATAGTACTTTATTCCTCTGGGTCTTCATGCTACATTTAAAGAAAAAAAAGCAAGGAAGAGCTGGGGATAGAGCTTAGTGCTAGAGCACTTGCCTAACTAGTACAAGGCCCTAGGTTCAGCCACTCTGCCTCCCACTCTTTCTCCCTCCCTCCCTCCCTTTCTCTTTCTTGTTTGCATCCCCCCCCCAATCAAAAAATGTTAGTTATATTTCAGTTCAAGTAGATGTTTTAACAAGCTAAGGCAATCATTAGATGGAAGATGGAGGTAGGTTTTAAAGTGGGGATTGAAGCAAGAAAGGAACTAAATCTTTCAGAAAGGTAGTATAAATACTATTGATTACCAGGTGGCGGCGGCGGCGGCGGCGGCGGCGGCGGCGTGGCGGCGGTGCACGCCTTTAACCCCAGCCCTCGGGAGGCAGAGCCAGGTGGATCTCTGTGAGTTCTAGGAAAGGCACAAAGTTACACAGAGAAACCCTGTCTTGAAAAACCAAACAAACAAACAAACAAACAGATAAATACTATTGATCATCACTTGCTCAAGTGTAAGAATGAATGATGAATAAATCACATTATCAGATGGCAGAAAGTCAAGACAGAAGTGGCCAAATGTGAGAGTAACAAAAGGGACAGGATGGCAGGGACTTTGTTTCTGGGCTGAAGGTACCATGGCAGTCACGCAGAAGGAAGGTCAGGAAAGGCCATTGCTGTTCTGCATGTGCTGTTTGTTTGTTTGCTTGTTTTTCTTCTCCATTAACTTCCTCCATCTCCTGAGGACTCTCTGTAAGCTTGTGATTTATTTTGCAGATGGAAGCCCACCCTCTGTATCTTTCTTCCTTGACTGAGCACAATGAGGGTATGGAGGAAGAGCATGGGAGCAGCGTCCAAACATAACAGACACTGACTCTATCCGCCCAAACTCCAGTACAGTCTTCCCCAAAACACATCTGACGATCTATATACCACTACACCTGCCTCCAATACACACGGAGCCTAATTTTGCTGATGCATGTATGCAGAAGCCCCTGACTGTCAATTTTCTATCCTAGAAATGAGGTAATGGAAGCTCTTGATTACAAACTAAAATTAGTATACACTGAACACTCCAAATGTGAGCTTCCAAATCTGAGGCAATAGGAGTTTTGAAGGCAGTATCTTTGTCCTTGGTAAATTGCTTACTTCTCTCATGGAAAGTGCATGGGAAGATCTTGTCTGGTGGTCTGAATGCTGAATGAGGGTACAGGCTTGGGAGGAAGGCTTCCAGGTTGTATATTCAAGTTCAGAGCAAAGGGCGTTGGAAGGGGCTCAGATCAGAGGTCCAGATTTGTGTTGTGATGACATGACACCGGTCTCCATTTGAAGTTGACCCTGCCACAGAGGGTTGCTCAGGTTTGTTCAGAAGAGAAGTGCAAATGGGGAAAGGAGGAAGTAATGTCATACCAAGTTCATGTTACCTAAAAGCATTACTTTCAAAAGAGAAAGGATTTTCATCAAAGCTCCTGTCACAGTTCTAGCCACAGAAACAGACCCCATTACATAGGCGGCCACATGCCATCCATGCAGTCTTGTTCATTAAAGTCTATACTAAGTGGGATGCTATACAGCTCATGCATTATGACAGGTGGAAGGTCATCTCTATTTAAAAGACTAACGCTATTTTAAAAAGTGGCTATGGCCTCAGAGGAGAGAGGACTGCGAATCTGGGGAAAAATGGGACCCATGCTCCCTAACTGTCTGCACCTAGACTTTTCCTGTTTGCCTCTATTCTCAAGTCTAAGACTGAACGTGGGCCAGAGGAACACAATTTACTCCCTTCTAGTCTTAAC
This sequence comes from Onychomys torridus, assembly GCF_903995425.1. Taxonomy (NCBI): domain Eukaryota; kingdom Metazoa; phylum Chordata; class Mammalia; order Rodentia; family Cricetidae; genus Onychomys; species Onychomys torridus. The sequence continues at coordinate 14,036,613 of NC_050456.1, forward strand.
TTTCTGTGATCCCCAAAGTCACAGAAATGCCTGCTGACACTGTGGCGACCATTTTCTCAGGTCCAGATGCCCCGCTAATAGAATGAGAATCAAACACGGGGTAGGTGCAAATCCAAGCAAGCCTTGGGAGATACCTACTTTCAGGGTCGAACACTCAGGCTGTTTGCAACTCAGATGCATAAAGGGAGGGCCATCCTTGCCATCCCTTCTGCCTGGCTGGGGAAGCGCTGCTGGAGAGTAGGGTTCGGAAGTTCTCTTTGCAGGAAAGGAGCGCCATAGTCTAAGCAAGTTTTTCTGCCGGGAGTGGCAAAACCCTATGCTTTTAACTTGCCTAAATCCCCCTGGAGAGAATCCCAGCTAGACATGGGAAGTATATGTAAATTTTCTGTCACTTAAGAGGAAGTTAAACTGCCAACACTTGAATCATAAAGCAGCATGACTTTTTTTTCCTCAGGAAAATCTAAAGGCACATATTAACATTCATTCAAAGCAAACATTGATTGTGTGCGAACTGAAAGGAAAGCGACAGAGATGCAGATGGAAGATGATGCAGTGAAGTGGACAGGTGACAAAGCATGGCATGGCTGGACTCCTTGCGGAGATGCACTTCAGAAGACAAGAGAAAGTCCCTGAGTGCGAGAATATCGGCAGAGTATCAACAATGCCACAGTGCACACGTCTTGCCACCGTATTCTCGAATGATTAAGTGCCGGGGTGGGAGGAACACCCACTGAATGAAATGGTGATGTGGATAGTGGGCTGAGCTCAGCGGCCTTAGGGAAGACCTATCCAGTGTGTTGTCTCCAAGAGAGAGCTCAAGAGAAGCAAAGCATAGATATACTTCTTTCCCCAAGCCACATTTCTAATTCTACAAGGAAACAGGTGAGCTTCACTAACAGGGAAGGACTAGACCAACAAGTCCAGATGCACAGTCAGTCTAAGAGTTCCTCTTTTCAGACTGCCTGAAGCTGGAATGAACCCACGGTACTCTCTATGTCCAAGCTAATGCTTAGGAAGTAATCTTGTTAAATATACATTTACATTCAACACTAGAACTCTAGGCTCCCTGGTCTTGTTCCCTGGCCTCAACACAAAGGGACTATTATTTTCTTGAAAAGGAAATTGTTCCAACATCCCAGGCTCTGACAATTCCTGTTTGCCCCAATCCTCTTCCTCCCCTTGAGAGGACATACAGAAATTATAGCTGACACTTGTGTGGGCAGTTCATGGAGTGTGACATAGGAGCACAGCACCATACACCTGTTTAAACTGTGAGAAGAATGCTTCTGAGCAAGAACAGTTGGCATTGCTTACCACAAAATCTACTCCCATTAACAACACAGCTGCAGGGCAGGTTCGTTTCATTTTAAAACATGAGTCAAGAGCCTCAAATTGGTAATTGGGCATTTAATTGGATATGTGAAAGTACTTACCAGATTTAAGAGCTTCAACAGGTAATGTTTTAGAACATTAAAAATTAGAGAGATGATCACTTGGATGCAGGTGGAAAGCCAACTGGAGTCTGGCATTATTTTAACACACATGGTGCCAGCGATGTGAGCAGATTATGAGCTTTCTTAAATTTCCTTCTGCTTTAGAGGTCATCGGAACATTTTACTTTTTTAGTTTGCTACTCCAGAAATGTGCTTCATTCACTGCTCAACTGTTTAATAAATAATACTCATTTTTCCACAAGGAACAGCAAGTATGACCTTCTCCAACATTGCAGAGAAGCAACAGTGAGCAGCTGTGGGCACCTGGACACTCTGGCATCTGGCATTCAGCTTGAGGTCTGTTAATTGAAAGGGGTGGTTCTTCATGATGGCCTATTCCCAAAGACCTCAAAGCCACTTACAAATACATCCAATATCCATGGATTAGTTATTCTTTGTAAATTTTACCTTATTTAACCAGTAACACACATACATGATTCAAAAATAATATACTAAGACACATGACTCCTGCATCCGTGTCCATCTTACTTAGCTCCCTCCCTCTTCTTTATGTGGAAATTACACACATGAACAGGCATTCTCATTTTCTCCACTCCAGTAAAGGTGAAAGCTTTTACTTGTTTTAAATAACATTGAACCTTGGAGCCCCTTTGAGATTCACAGAGAGAGAAATTCTCAAGTTCTTTTTATTATCATATAACAATTGTCCAAAATAACCAGGTTCATTGTAGCATTTCATGGGTGTGTATCACATGCTTTGGTCATATTCAGCCTTTCTCCTCTACCTCCTTCTCCTCCAGCTTCCCACAGTCTACTCTGCCACTCCCCAAAACTCTTCACCTTCAAATTTCATGATTATTTTTTCTCCCTTAGACTCCATATGAGAGAAAAAGCTGTGTTTGTCTGAGTCTGGTTTATTTAATCTCTCACAAGATATGATCTCTGGTTCCACATATCTTCCTGAAAATGAAATAAAATTTCCCCTTTTCAGCTAAGGAATACTTCACATTTTTCTCATATTTGCATCTATGGATGGGACCCAGGGTGATTCTATGATTTGGTTAGTATAAATAAACACATAAGTACTATCTGTTATCATCTTTTTCTAGCTTCATAATACATACTTATTCCTAAGAATATGGCACGGATTACTCCACCAGCCTCCCCCATTGATGAATAGTGAGTGCTTGTCAATCATCAATAATGTTACATCAAATAATCCGCAAGCATACTTCAGGAATGTTCCAGACCCACATGGAAGCGGTGTGTCAACAAGGAAGTGCATAAATAATTTTAACTGTGTTGCCATCAGCTTTCCGATGGCATGTGGCAATGTGCTCCCGACTGGAAATCTGTGTCTGTTTCCTCATGTGCATGTGGGCGAAGCAGTAAGCCAAGAGAGAAGGGACGACACCACCACAACGCACTTTAACTCTGCATTGTCTGACTATTGACAAGGCTTTCAGTGCTAAGGGTCAGTTTGTAGTTACGTGGTTTTCCATTTTTTCTATCACGCTAATCATCTTTTCTCTGATATGCCCATCCTTTGCCAGCTGGCTCTTGACCGTGATGTTCTGTGCTGTAGCATTTTAGCAGTTATGCTGTTTGATATTCTTTTAAAAAAAATAGCCATTTTATGGTTTCAAGACTTTCAGCCAGCCAGGAAATTATCCCAACTTCCTTATTTCCTTATCCCAACCCCTTTCTAAGTATTTTTGTGACACAATGTTTGTTTGTTTTATATATATATATATATATATATATGTATGTATGTATATTTACATTTAGCTACTGCACCTATTGGGAATTCGCAATTTCAGGCAACTGATGTCTGCTGAGAGAGGAGAGTTAGCCTCTCCCAGGGATGAGCCTCCTAATTGGTTGTCTGATATAAAGTGTCCCTGAAATCATATACACACAAAGAACAAAAATGGACTTGTCAGGTTGTATTATTTGTGTACACACACACACACACATACATATATACTGCACACATATACAGACACATACATACATACACACATACATATATGCACATATATACACACATACACTTGCATACACATATATATACATATATACTACACACATATATAGACATACATACATACATGTGTATATACATGCACATATGTACTTACATATACACACATACACTTGCATTCACACATACACACATATACTTAGAAACATACACGCATACATATGTAGTGAGATTAATCAGGGAAGAAGAGTTACCATGAGACAGGGGTGAGCATGGAAGGAATTGGAGGAGGGATGCTGGGGGGTGGTAAGGGAAGGGGAAAGTGACACAACTCTATTTTAATAAAATTTGAAAAGAAATATGAAACAAACATGAATCCAATTAAAAATTCCCAGATGGCAACTGTTTATCGATTGCTTACTGACAGTTCACCATTTTCTCACAGACTTGAGACACTACCTCTTCTACAAACCAATTTAGTCATTCATTTGCGTTGACCACAGACTCTACAAGCAGGCTTCAGTCCTACCAGATAACCAGGCCTGGGCTGAGACAAACCCAAATTTCAGTATCCAGTGACCTTTTCAGAAACTGACTTCTCAGGAAACCTGTCAGGATCTTCAGCCACAAAACACTCTGCATTCTTATCACTGGCCTCTCTCCATTCAATTCAAAAATTGCTCTTTGCCCTAGAGATGTGTGCACAATTTATGTGAACAATGCACAACAGTAAGAGACCAAAGGGAACTTCTGCCTGTGCTCATTCCCATTGCAGTGAAATCTGGGCAGGAAAGGACAGTTATATAAACACAGGGTGCTTAACATCCTCCATACACAGTATTCGGCATGAACAGTCATGCACCTCAAATGTAATGAAATGAGAGATTTTAATGAAACAATAAAATGTGTAAATCAAAAGAAGAAAGAAAACAAGATACCACAAACAGCCGATAATCCTGAAAATAAACAATAATAAATGCTGGCTCTCAGCTCGGGATTGATGATGCTTCTTCTCATTCAGACCCAGGAACTACACAAACAGTGAGACACATTATTCTCTTCCTGCCTTTGTAATGTTTCTGGCTTTTCCACACAGCTCCTCTTTCCAGAGCTTCAGGCATCATTCATTGAAATACACACGGGATCCTGGCTGGCGGAGCTGCCCCATCAACAACAAAAACCCAAGTGGACAGGATGATCCCTCAGTGGCACCAGGGTGTCTTCTGAGGGACTCCCAGGGGTCACTTAGTGCTCAGTTAGGTGTGGAAGCCACCTGCTTCACACTTGCCACTGACATGGGAACACACCTTCGGTGACATATTTCTTGTTCTTTACATTCACTCTCTCCACCTACTGAATGTGAGCCATTGCTACCAGGAGGCTTGACACCTGTGTATTCTGAGTAGAGTTTGGGTGCGGATGGGAGTGAAAAGCTAAGAGATCATGTGACTGACTAGTAGTAACTGATTCTTCCAATCATATTCTAACATAATTTGTGCTACGGTGTCCTGGGGAAACAAGTTAATAAAGACTTTATTTATTATATTGTTCATAAGAGTCCCTAGAGAAGCCACCAGAAAGTTTCTCAGGCCATGGTATGAATTAATTCCAGGCATTTCTTCTTCTTTTCTCACTTTTATTTTTTAAGTGCCAGGTAAAAAAACCAAAAACTAAAACTAACCAACCAACCAACAGAGCAAGAGACAGGATGAACAATGTGTAACATTTCTCAAAGAATGTAAAACCTACCACCACCTTTTAAAGGCACACTGGCATTTAGTTCACATCCATAGGATATTATCACTTCCCACATCCACTGCCACAGGTATGACTGAGGCTTAGCACATCAAAGGCTCCAGACAGGAAAGGCTCTGCGTGCACAGGGGAGATGTGTTAGAAGTAGTAAGAAAGAATCTAGGGGTGTGAGCCACTGCTCCCACCATGTAGTGCTAGGGGTTTGGGGCCTGAATGTAAAATGAAAAGTAAAGGGGATACAGGAACAAAAATCTGGAGTTAGCTCAGTTCATAGGAGAGCTCATCCACAGGAGAGATGCTTCTGAGAAACCGTCAGATACAAACAATGGGGTATGTATGGCTCGATGATACAGACATGTTATGAGCCAGTGATTATGGTACATCTAACTCCTTCTGCCACAGTTCTAGGAAGAAAAGGAGAGGAGAGCAGGGACAGCTAGAAAGCAGAGAAGCTGGCGAGCTGGTGGCTCTGTGGGACAGCTCCAACTTCTGAAAGGTTAGAAGAGTCACACTTCATAGGGTTTTCTGAATTTCTTTCCCGAGAGTATTCTTTATCACTGCCTCAAAATCTACAGTGCAGGGGTCCTGGTCCAGATGCAAGCATATCATTTCAGACACCATCCCTGTCTTTTCACTCACATCCATGTTTTCTTCTACGGACTATACTTTGCAGGTGGGTCACATAGTCTGGGTTTTTCTGTAAATCTAACAGAATGCAGCGCGGGGAGTGACAGGGGCTGGCTGTGCTGTGCTCAGTGTTTGCAGACCACTAGTTCAAGGGTGAGACTCGGGGGCAACATTCCGGATAACTTTCTTGGGACTCTGGCTTTCTGAATCCTTCTGTCTTCCCCAGGCTGTGGTGGGTGGCCAGAGCTCCAGCCAGCAGATGCAGTTTACATTGGAACACTTTCAATTATAGGAGGAAAGAAAACCCTGTTAAGGGAGTGGACTTCAGAAAAGAACACAAGTCAATGTTTGGACCACATTCAAAACATCTTGAAAGAGACACTCACTTCACAGGAGGAAGACACTTGAAATAAGACAAGTGTTAAGGATAATAAATGTAAAACAGCATAGATGTCATTCACAAATTCAGAACGTCTGAGGACAGAAACAGGTTTTGCCAATGATGCCCATTTACAATTACTAATGACAGGAAGGGGCTCGGCTATCATAGTTTAAACACCACAAAAGCAGGAGCACAGGCAGAGAATTCACTGGAGTCCCATTCTCAGAAATGACAGGGAGGAGTTTGATTGCTTTTCAGATAAGGTCTTGCTATATTTCCCAGGCAGATGATGAACTCAATAGAAACCCAGGCTAGCCTCCAACTCATGATCCCCTACGTTAGGTTCCTGAGTGCTGTGATTACAGGTGTGGGTTACTGTGCCTGAAATGGATGCATTTTTCAAAGTGGGTAACTTGAGTGGCTGGCATGTATAGGGCAAGATAACTAAAATGATGGGAGCAGAGACAATTCTGTGCAGCTTTGAAAATGAGGGGAGAGAGAAGATTCATGGCCAACTGGATGGAGACGTACAGGGAAGACATATGAGTATTGTCCTAGGAATGTCCACCTCAGTTGGCTGAAAATTTGATGCAAAGGGCAAACAGACAGTTGTAAAAATCTGGATGTTTCTTCTATCTTGTCATGAGGCAATGTCCTTTCCTGTCAAGGCAGGCTCCTCTGTAAAGTGGCCTACAACTCCTGACCCCCTTCTGGGTGATGGGGTATAAGTGGGGGTCTCCAAACTTGGAAATCTGGTTCTGAGTTAATCAATCAAAGAGGCTCCAGGCTTGGCCAAATCTGTTCTATGATGTCACACCCAGCAAAAGGAGAAGGATGCCCTGCCCATCTGTGCAGTTCTCCTCTGTACTGAGAAGCATCTCCTCTGCGGTTTTTCACATGCCTCAGTGGTGTTTCACTTAGTTATCCCTCCTAGTCACATGTAACAAAACTTCAAACAGAGAGTAAAAATACCTTCCCCTCAACTTCCTGAATTGTTCTAAACTGCCAGTATACCACACATTCATTTGTTCATAGCATCAGTAATATTCTTTCCTAAGGAAATAGAAATGAATATTAATGAAGCTTTAATACAAAGCTACAGCATGGTGTTTTGTATAATAATGAAATATGAGTAATTGTTTCCAACAAGAAGAAATTGATTGAACAGTCTGCAGCATTTTCATATAGCTGAGTATCATGAACCAATTACAATGTTATAACATACGGTGATATAGAAAGATGGTCAAGGACTTAAGATACTGTGTGTGTATCTCCCTTATGACACAGTGTCATAAAATATTATACTATAAAAGTCATCACTGGACCCTGGACACTGGAGGTAGACTGAGCAGAGTTCTCCAGAGAACACCGCTGGTCTGTGACATACCTTTCCCAGACCCTGTAACCTACCTATCCCTTCATTTGTAAGTTACACCAATAAATAAACCTCACTTTTAACTACATGGAGTGACCTTAATAATTTCTCCAATACTCAGGAGGCAGAAGCAGGGGAATCTCTGTGAGTTTGAGGCCGGCCTGGGCTACAGAGTGAGTTCCAGGAAAGGCGCAAAGCTACATAGAGAAACTCTGTCTCAAAAGACAAAAACAAAAAGTGGAAAATGACCAAAGATTCAATTTCTTGAAAAACAAAAAAAAAAAGATCTGCTGCCACCACTGGCCTGGAATTAGTGGTTAGAAACTCATTGTGTTACTGACAGTCATGTCTGAGCTGGCTTGGTGACCAGCTATTTGGTCTTCTGCCCTGTCCAGCCTCCCTGAATTCTTTCAGAGCTAGTGGAAATATCAGATCACCTTTTTCCAAAGAGAAAGCTTTATAAAAATGTTTTGAGTCAGAACTTTTCCTACAGCACAAGCTCTTAAATAAATGGCCAACAAAAGGACACAATGCTGTGTGAGAACAAAACATACCCCACAGCTTCTTTCCCTAAAGGCTGCTTTCCCCTGCCTTTCAAAAGAAACCTCAAACCCACTCTTTAGGATGTAACTGTCTAGTTATCTTTGCAAAGGGGCACACCTTATTCAGAAGAATAAGAAGAACAAAATAAACCACGATATTCAATGGATTCACATCCATCAGCCACTTACTTTCTGTATGGGGGGAGCAGGTTATAGACCAACCTAATCTGTAAAAGTGAAAAAACCCAGAACAATGTCATAATGTTTAATCACGCTCATCTGCAATCATAATATTAATAATGTTGAGGTAAAATCACCCAAAGAACAGCTTCAGTGTCTAATCCACATCTTTCATTTATAGCAGAATGTAGGAATGAAGTATACCAATATGTCCATTTCTGAACATTATCATTATAAATTTCAATGGCATTTTAAATGGTGCATGCAAGGATTTTTATATTGACTAGTTTCCCAATGGACAATAATTCTAAAATAGCTGTTTCACAAAGAGCAAGAACAATAACAACAACCAAATTGAGAACTTTCACCAACTCAGCCAGGAGTCAAAGATCACCCTGTGGCTTTCCTTAAGCACTCTTTGAATTCTGCAACCTTGAAGGCATTCACAAGGCAGCTATCCAAAAACAAGCATGTGCCACTGAAGAGTGCAGATCTACAGTATCTGATGCCAATATTATTTATAATACCCAACTTTCCCAGGGTTGCTTCTTGAAGGCACACTGAAAATACTGAATTTGAAAGCCCATGACTGTGCCTTGATGTGGCTTCTGCCTTTATATGGACAGAGACATCACAAAAGTAGAGAAACTATTTTTCCTGCAGGTACCTCCATACTCAGAAATGCTGCGAAAGATTAAGGGGTTGGTTTCTTTGTGAATGCTGAGATATTTGAGTCCTAATGAGTCTGCCACATTCCAGCATAAATGTTTCCCTCTAGTTTAAATATTGCTGTCCCCCTAGCTGCTTTATTTAGGGAAGCTTTTCCCTCAGAACCCAACTGTCTGATGAATACTATTTTTTTAAACATATAATTTGATGAGTCATTTACTTTCCTTTAGGGCTTAAAAATTAATAAATGATATAAAGGAAGCTAGTGGCACAAGCCTGAAATCCCAGCATTTGGGACATTGAACAGGATGAAGCCAAGTTCAAAGCCAGCCTGGGCTACATAGAGAGACTCTGTTTCCAGAGAAGGAAGGGAGAAGGAGAGGAAGAAGGAGAGGATCAGAGAGGAAGAAATCACTATGTATTTTTCATACTACACTATGAAATTATCTTCAGTAGGTGCTGGCTGTGAAATGCTATAGTGGTGTATTTAAATATCTTGATTTGGAGTCAGGCAGATCCAGCTGCAAGCTGCTTTCTACTTCTTGTCTGTATGATTTAAGTCAAAACACTCAGGGTTCAACATTCTTATACCTAACAGAGCAATAATAGCCTCAAATCCACATGCTTTGAAGATCAGCAATAATGTACTTTTCGATCATTAGCAGAGCGCCTGGCATGCAGTAAGCACTCAACAAATGCTGTATATCTTAATAAAAATAAATTCTGGGAAGTTTTTAATATCTAGAATGATTTTTCCTGGTTCCATCCATTTGCCCATAAATTTCACAAAGCCATTTTGTTTTAAACAGCTGGGTAACACTCCACTATGTCAATGTCCCATACTTCCTTTATCTATTCTTTAGGTGAGGGACATCTAGGTTGTTTTCAATCTTTGGCCATTATGAGTAAAGCTACTATGAACATAGATGAGCAAGTGTCCTTGTGATCTGATGGAGCATCCTTTGGGTATATACCCAGGGGACTTCAAGTAGATCTATTCCCAATTTTCTGAGGAACTGCCGTATTGATTTCAAAAGTAGCTGTACAAGTTTGCACTCCCACCAGCAATGAGGAATGTTCCCTTTGCTCCACATCCTCACCAGCATGAGCTGTCACTTGTGTTACTGATTTTAGCCATTTTGACAAGTGTAACATGGAATCTCAAAGTCATTTTGATTTGCATTTTCCTGATGGCTAAGTGTGTTGAACATTTCTTTAAGTGTTTCTCAGACATTTGAGATTTCTCAATTGAGAATTCTCTGTTTACAACTGTACCCCATCTTTATTGGATTACTGGGCTTTTTAATATCTACTTTCTTGTGTTCTTTATAGTCTCCAGATATTAACCCTCTGTCATATGTGGAGCTGGCAAAATGTTTTTCCCATTATGTGGGTTACCTTTTGTCTTATTAACAGTGACCTTTGCCTTACAGAAACTTTTCAGTTTCTTGGGGTCCCATTTATTAATTGTCAATCTTAGTATCTGTGCTATGGGTGTCCTGCTCAGGAAGTTGTCTCCTGTATCAATATGTTCAAGCTGTTTTCCACTTTATCTTCTATCAAGTTGAGTGCATCTGGATTTATGTTGAAGTCTTTGATCCACTTGGATTTGAGTTGGGTGCAGGGTGATAGATACGGATCTCCTAGAACAGCAGCATTTGTTGAAGATGCCTTCTTTTTTCCAATGTATATTTCTGGCTTCTTTATCAAAAATTAGGTGTCAATAGGTGTGTAGATTTATGTCTGGGTCTTTGATCCCATTCCATTGATCAACCTGTTTGGTTTTATGCCACTACCATTGGGATTTTATTATTATAGCTCTGTAGTAGAGCTTGAAATCAGGGATAGTGATACCTCTGCAAGTTTTTTTAGTGTACAGGATTGTTTGGACTGTCTTGGGTTTTTTGTTTTTCCATATGAAGTTGAGTATTCTTTCAAGGTCTGCAAATAATTGTTTAGTGAGCCTTACACCCCATCAGAGGCCATGCCAGCTCCCTGAAAATCAGGTAAGCTCTTCCCCCCATTGCCCCACCTGTGCCTGCCCAACATAATCCCAACTATCCCTACTCTCCGTGTCATCATGTCCTGGCTCACACCTCTGCCTGGATAAACAAACTAGAGAGTTCTCATACCAGTGACTAAACAGCACACCTGAAAACTCTAGAACAAAAAGAATTAGACATATCCAAGTGGAGAAGACTGCAGGAAATATTCAGTTAGAGTTGAAATCAACAAAATAGAAACAAAGAAAACAATACAAAGAATTAATGAAACAAAGAGTTGTTTCTTTGAGAAAATCAACTAGACAAATCCTTATCCAAACTAACTAAAAAACAGAGATAGAATATCTAAATTAACAAAATCAGAAACGAAAGGGGGGACATAACAACATGCACCAAGGAAATCCAGAGAATCATTAGTTCATACTTAAAAAATCTGTTCTCCATCAAATTGGAAAATCAAAAAAAAAAAAAAAAATGGGCAATTTTCTCAATAAATACCACTTGCCAAAGTTACATCAAGATCAGATAAACAATTTAAATAGACCTAAAACCCCCAAGGAAATAGAATTAATCATTAAAATCTCCCAACCAACTTGTCCAGAATTCTCTGTTGTATTTTCTTTATTGTTTTCCTTCCCATTTTCAGGTCTAGAACAGTTGTTTCCTTCAACTATTTCTGTTTGTTCATTTGTTTGTTTTTCTTTTGTTTCTTTATCTTTCTTTAAGGGATTTATTCATTTCCTCCTTCAGGACTTCTGTCATCTTCATGAAGTTGGTTTTAAGGTCCTTTTCTTGTGCCTCAGTCTGTCAGAATATTCAGGGCCTGCTGTGGTATGATAGCTGGCTTCCAGTGGGGACATGTTGTCCTGCCTCTTGTTGATTGTGTTCTTAAGCTGGCACCTAGGCATCCTGGTTTGGGATGAACATAGGCATAGGTGCTGACCTTGGAGTTTGTCTTTCTTGGATGAATGTTTTGTTTTTTGGTTTCTGTTTTTTCTTTGGTCTTCTGGTTGCCCGGAGTTCTGGTAGTCTATGTGGCCTCTGGTCTAGCTGGGTGTCTCCTTCTGAGTGGAGGGCTGGACTTCTGGTAGCAAGAATGGCCTTTGGTCAGTCGAACAGGGGGTCTCCACCTGACTTAGGGGCTCTTCTACTGGCTGGTGTGGCCTGCACCTGAGCAGGGGATACCTGCCTGAGTTGGGGCAGGGGTGTGGCAGTGGGAGCAGGAGGTAGGGGCGGAAGGAGTAGCAACGCATAGCAGCACATCGGGTCTTTGGGAAACAAACCTTACCTCAATATAGACAAAAGTCTTAACATCGCTAATTTAAAATCACTAGGAATTAAATAATTTCAAATAAAAACCAATCATTTTATTTAGAGTAACACTGATACTATTAATTTTTCCTACTTCCATCACCTAACTTTATTCTCTCTCCTTACAGCAAAAGAAAAAAATTTTTTTTCTATTTTAAAGAAAATTCACTGTGTTCACTGCTTCTTCCTAAAATCTATATTTGGATTCAACAGCCAGTGGTCTGAAACATTAATGGGGCTTTCCACTGAGCCATTAGCCTTTTTCTTTCTGTTTTGCAAACAGGGCTTATTAAATCTTTGCTGGAGGCGCTAGAAAGATGAAGAATACTGAGATTGTGCTGATGTGAAAGGTTTCACAGAACTCAAGCACATCATTTCTGATTTGCCATAATTCCACAACAAGAACCATCAAGATGCATGTAGCTTGGATGGCAAATGCAGATACTTAACACTTCGAACACCCTCACCCTGTGCAGAGATGCTGGCTGTAGATACTTCCCATCAAGTGCTTTCCAGTCAGTTCAAAGGATGAATCTTTGTGCTAGAACAGCTAACAACAACCCCAACAGCAGGAACAGATAGATACACATGAGTATGGATTTTTGGATATCCAGAATTTCTTTCTTTTAGCTATTCTCTATTCTATTTTAAGCACAGATATACACCCATGCTGCTAAGTTTAATAACTCATAATTTAAAGACATACACTATACTGTCAAGTTGAATAATCAGGTAAAGATGTTGAAAGCAAAACCCATATAGTAGCTTTCTTTATCTCATAATTCACAGAAAATCAACCATTTCTAGGTCAAGGCTGCAATGTTTTCTTGATCTCACACAGACAGACAGACAGACAGACAGACACACACACACACACACACAGAGAGAGAGAGAGAGAGAGAGAGAGAGAGAGAGAGAGAGAGAGAGAGAGAGATATGCACATGATGACAGGCAAAACTTCCATACATGCACACTTAAAAAGAATACTGGAATACTGTTCTGGCTAGTTTAGTTTTTTTACTTTATTTATTTATTTAGTCAACTTGACACAAGCTAGAGTCATCCAAAAGGAAGGACCATCAACTGAGAAAATGCCTCAGTAAGATGGGGAATTTTCTTAATTAGCGATTGTGGGGAGGGTCTAGCCCATTGTGGGTGGTACTATCCCTGGGCTGATGTTCCTTGGTTCTATAAGAAAGCAGGCTGAGCAAGCCATGATGAGGAAGCCAATAAGCAGCATTCTTCCATGTCCTCTGCATCAGATCCTGCCTCCAGATTCCTGCCCTGTTTTAGTTTCTATCCTGGCTTCCTTCAACGAGTGACCATAATGTGGAAGTGTAAGCCAAATAAATCCTTTCCACCACAACTTGCATTTTGGTATTGGTGTTTCACTGCAGCAACAGAAACCCTAACTAAGACAAATAAATACAATACCAACAAAACATTTCAAGAGAGAAAGCACATGGACAGGTGGTAGTGACCCAAGCTGAAAACTTAGAAAGCTGAAACCTCAGATGACAACATGGAAAATTAAAAACAAAAACCAACCTCACTAATATACCAGCAAGATTTCTCAAAGCTAAGTATGTTCAGGCATCAGGTACCTTTGGTAAGGTTGGGGGAGGGGAGAGCTAAGATAGAAGAATGGCTGAAAGTCTGATGAAGACATGTTCAGATGCCCTGGTTCCCTGCCATCTGCAGCCCTCTCCTGCATTAGAGGCAGTTTAAGGCAGGAGTAACAGTATCACAAACTTGTCCTTAGGGTTCTTGCTCTTCCTACTGTACTTAGCTCCCAGGACCCTGCAGGTAATCCATAACCAGTACTTTTATAGGTAGAACATTAGGAAGGCCTCTTCTGGTGAATCTCACCTGGAACAGCAGAGAGTCATAAAAGACACTGACATCTGTGTCCCCATTAGAAAGCATAGGTGAGCCAACTCTCAGTGAACCTGTCAAGGCATGCCATATTAGCGCATGCTCAGGGCTCCTCTTCAGCTTTTAAGACCCTGCACAGCCAAGGATCACTGAGTTGCATTTCCTGGATCAAGTCACAAAACCATACATGTCAACTGCAAATATGAAAAACAGGGACTAGCAGGGAGAATGAAACATTTTTAAATCTATCATTGACACTGTCAGAAAGGAAAAAAAGACGGCCTCTCTATAAATTAGTAAGATGTGTAAGGCAAGGTGTCCTTACATATATATTTTGGACACAAAATTCATATGTATCCTTATTTATGAATTTTGAAAACAAAATTACTAAACTACAGTGTTAAAAATGAATGATTCTTCTCCTTCAAATGGAGTTGGAAGAGAGAAAGAAAAGAAGAAATCAGAATAATAAATCCAACAGATTGCACAGATCAGGTTCCTTTGCAGTGAAAATAATCCATAGGTTTTGGCAGATTTTTTTTAAAGTATTAAGTGACCCAAACTCCAGGAGGGACAATCAGACATGATACAATTCCCAAGCCAAACAGGAGCACTCCTACCAGTAGCCCTATCAAGACATTGACTCTCCAGAAGCATAAATTGTTGCTATCATTGCCAACACCAGAAGTGAAGTGTGCTATTCTGGCCAAGAGCATAGTGAGAGCTGTTGTTACTGGCCATGAAGCTGGGCTATACCTGTCACAGTCCATGTGACTAAAACAGAGGGCATACAGCCCATTGCCTCTCACAGAGCCAGTGGCTCAACACTGTTATGCCTCATAACGCTCTCTAGGAGAAAGGCTTCAACTGCCGTACAAATGAATCTATATGATGTCTAGAACATGAGCTGTAAAACAGCTTCGAGTCTCTGTGTTACCCAAGGGCAAACTAAAAGAAAGCTGCAGCGTATGTGAGATAACTCAGCATGTCTGTGGTCAAAAGATCACCCATACCCAAATAATGAAGTTTCAGAAAGAATAAATACTCATAGAAAGAGCAGTGTGCTGGCTGTGTAGATGCCAATCATCTCCAAACTTGGTAGGTAGAGGCTGGAGAATCATGAGTTTAAGACCACCCTGGGCTATATAGTAAGACCCTGGAGGAAGAAGGGAAGGAGAGGAGAGAAAAGAAGAGGGAGGGAAGAAGGGAAAGAGGAAGACAGGGAGAAATGAGGGGAGGAGAGAAGAGGAGGGATGGAAGGAGAGAGTGTGTTGGGTAGGAAGGGTTCCTGGATTGAAAGTGAGTCAAGAAAATGTGAAAGACATTGAAGAATGCTAAAGTGCCCGTGAAGAGTACAGTAGATGAAAAGAGGACCTGAAATCATGTTTCCATAAAACTGCAGGACACAAGGGATAGACAAATCTTAGAAGCTTTCTAGGTGGAGGGAAGTAAGTCATAAAGAGAAGCTTAAGAATTAGAATTCTTTGGGGTTTCCCAACAAGCTGCACTAAAAACTAGATTGCAAAAGGTCAGCAATTTCATAGGATATTTTATTTCAATATATTCCTTTGAAATATAGAGTATAAAGGGAAATTCAAAGGACTGTAAATTCTTATATATCTCCCAGAAATAGTAGATGTTACTAGCTTTTGAGCCCATCTTGTATTTACATTTGGCATACTTCTTCCCTTGCTTCTAAAACTAGCTGGGCTATTGGAGCAGTACCAAGTGCATTTCCAGACAGGCCTGTTGTTTATGTCAGGACACGGTATCCTGAACCTTAGTCTATCCTCATTCAGGACTTTAGGGACTCTCTCTCATGTGGAATCTTTCTCCTGCGTTTCCTGTTTTCTTCTTGTTCAGTCATTCACATTCCACATATTTCCTAGGGAAGGGCTCATAACATCTGTGCACAGGTGTCTGCTTCTGTGTTTGGGCCAGGGTCTCATGTTGACCTGGCTGGCATGGATCTCTTTAGAAAATCTTCATTTCTGGCAGGCTGGTTACAAGTGTAACAAATTTTCTAAGAATATAACATGCAGGTAAGAAAATATTCATATTCCTTGGCCTTATAATTCTACCTTTGGGAAGCAACCTTTGGGAATGAAATGATATTAATTCAATCATTATTATAGTATTGAAAGAATATGCAGCTACTTTGTTCAACAATCTGTTAAACATAAATAAATCTAAAAGAATCTATTCAAATTCATATGAATGGTGAGATATCCTTTGATAAACCAGAGAAAAATGGGAAAATGCTTGTGATATACAGTAAATTAACAGATGAAAAATTTAAAAAATGAATTTTATAGAATGGTTTGGTACACAGAGTTTGGTACTGACCCATTCAGTACCAACCCAGGCTCTGTAGAACATTAACACTCCAATGGAGTATGACCTACAGGAGAGCAGTGTTAAAAGCAGAAACAAAAAACATCCACTTGCCACAGCAAGAAAGGGGGTTCTACAGATGCTTATCTTCTAATTTATTATGGAGTCTAAGGTAAAGTCCAGGCTTCCCATGGAATCTGACAAAGATTCAAAGAGTCAGATCTCTGTTGAGAGATGTTGATAGCACTCTATTCCAAATAGCAACTGGGTTAAGTAACAAGAGAAATTCCCGCAAAACTATTCCCCTGAGCTACTGTGGTTCAGTCATGCCTAATTTTTTTCACTGTGCTATTTAGAGGTTTCTGGGCTATCTTCCTGGGATAGAAAGACAAGAAAATGAGGTTTGTATCAGCCTCTGAAAGTGACAGGGCCCAGTGAGGTTGCCATAAAAATCACTAAGACAAATTACCTCTTTGCCTGACACTGAAGCACAGCCTGTCCTATAAGAAAAGCACAATGTCTGTCCTCCCCAGAGGAACCAGATTCCCAACAGCTCAGTTCTGATTAACCATTAGAAATAAATGTTGACCAACAAAATCTAAAGCAGTGATGAAGGCAATAAACTTGGGATGTATGCATGACTGGGAGAAGGAAGAATTCTATTTGGATTACCCTAGGACAGACTAAGTAGAGAAATTTACAGCTTAAATTTCAAAGATTAACTGCAAAAATGAGTCATAATTAGATTTAAAAAAAGAGGAAATATAATTGATGTACTTTAACTGTACACACTGGGTTTGTTGCTGTTATTTAACTTATTGAAAAGCAGGGCTGTATGTAGGAAGGCTGTAAACATTCTTTTCACATGCAAAATCAAACTTTTGAAATTTAAGCCCAGTTTAGATATACATGACCTTTTAAGGTTGTTAAAAAAAAAAAAAAAAAGGTGAATGAATTACTAAAACATACCTACCAGAATGTCAAAAACAAACAAATAAACAAAGTAAAACAAAGAAAGTAAACAAACAAAAGCAAGGACTGGCTCCATCAAGCTAAGACTAGAGTATTCTGAACAAGGAGGTCACTTTCACTCAGCAAGTGTAATGTCAAATGTTACAAGCACTTGGAATATAGCCTGCAGATCCTGATAAAATTAAGGATGACATTCCTAAGACTCAGAAATTCGACTTTGATCTACAACCCAAGAGAAATGAGTGCGTATGACTAGAAAGGCTATATTAAAATGTGTGGAGAAATTTCCTAATCATTCCAAACTGGAAGCAACCTGAACAATAGAATAGTACAATAAATTATGACATATCTTAAGAACAGGTACTTGTCAGCAATTAAAAACAAACAAACAGAAAACCAAACAGACCCATCTACTTTACAGATAACATGTGGATGAGTCTCAAAAAGCATACAGAATGAAAGATATCAAGATTTGAAGGGGTTAATATGTGCTGTGTGATTCCTTTATATGCCGTTCAGGAAAAGCAGAGTTATCCCAATTGATAAAAATCAGAAAAGTGGTTGGTTTTCTTTAGGGATGGGTGATACTGGCTGGAAATGAGAACAAAGAAACAGCACTAGATGATAAAAATGTTGTATGTCTTTAACTGGGTGGAGTTTAAATACATGCAAAGTATCAATAAGCTATATATTTAAGTGCCTTTAACAGATTCCTTATACCTCAATCAAGAAAGCAACAAGTTAAAAATGAAAAGCATTCATTTTCCTTAATATAATAAAATTTTAACATTAAATAACTCGATACCTATACATTTAAAAAGACATGAAATCTCTATAAGGAATATGAGGAGTACCTGTTATGAAGATTTGAATAGAAATGGCCCCCATAGGTCCTTATATATTTTAGTGCTTAGGAGTGGTGCTACTTGAGAGGGATCAGGAGTTAAGATGTTGCAGGAGTAGGTATGGCCTTGTTGGAGGAAGTGTGTCATTGGGAGTAGGCTTAGGGATTTCAGAAGCTCAACCCAGGACCAATGGCTTTCTCTTTCTTCCTGCTGCCTGAAGATCAAGATGTAGAATTCTCAGCTCCTCCTCCAACATCAGGTCTGCCTGCATGCCACCATGCTACCTGCCATGATGATAATAGACCAAACTTCTGAAACTGTAAGCTATCTTCAATGAAATGCTTTCATTTATAAGATTTGCCATAGTAATAGTATCTCTTTACAACAAAAGAACTTTGACTCAGACATCTGGTTTTTGCTAAGGAAGGGATGACAGGATGCTTCTTGTCAAATTGATTTTTTTATAGGCAAAAATTAGAAAAATACTTCAATACACAAAACTAAGGAAGGGAGTGTGGTTATACTTATGGCAAAAGTCTAGCAGGGCAGTAGCAGCTCACACCTTTAATCCCAGTAGGTTAATCTCTGTGAGTTCAAGGCCATCCTGGTCTCCAAAATGAGATCCAGAACAGTCAGGGTTGTTACACAGAGAAATTCTGTCTTGAAAACCAAAAAATAAAAAAGTCTATACTTGAACTAAATTAAGATGCAATGATGTTCTTCAGAGATGTTGAAAGATTAAGCAAAAATCCAGAAGGAGTGTGTGTGTGTGTGTGTGTGTGTGTGTGTGTGTGTGTGTGTAAAACTTGTAGTTTGAAGCCCTAGTTCCTATTATGGCTATACTGTAGGTGAGATAACTATTGTCCCCTCAACAGATGGTTGATGAAATACCCTAATAAAGAAGGCCACTTCACTTGGATGCATTGGCACAGGAAACAACTTTCTGAATAGAACACCAGTAGAACAGACATTGAGATCAAGAATCAATAATGAAATCTCCAAAACCTGAAAAGCTTTTATAAGGCAAAGTGCAGCATATCTGTATGCTGTGAATGTGTTGCTCTGATTGATTAATAAATAAAGTGCTGATTGGCCTGTAGTCAGGCAGGAAGTATAGGTGGGACAAAGAGAAAGGAGAATTCTGGGAACAGGAGGGCTGAGTGAGGAGATGCTCCCAGCTGCTGCTATGAGAAGCAACATGTAAAGATACCAGTAAGCCACGAGCCACATGGCAAGGTATAGATTTACAGAAATGGGTTAATTTAAGATATAAGAACTAGACAGCAAGAGGCCTGCCACGGCCATACAGTTTATAAGTAATATAAGTCTCTGTGTGTTTACTTGGGTCTGAGCAGCTGCAGGCCCAAGCAGGACTGGAAAAAAAACTCAGTTATAGCAAAGGACATTTTCAATAAAACAAAATGGCAGCCTACAGAGTGGGAAAAGATTTTTACCAACCCCACATCTGATGCAGGGCTGATCTCAAAAAGAGCTCAAGAAAATAGACATCAAAATACCAAATAATCCAATTAAATGAGGTACAGATCTAAACAGAGAATTCTCAGCAGAAGAATCAAATGGCCAAGATTCAGTTTAAGAATTGTCCAACATCCTTAGTCATCATGGAAATGTGAATCAAAACAACTCAGAGATAATACCTTATACCTGTCAGAATGTCTAAATATCAAAAATAGTAAGGACAGATTATGTTGGAGAGGATGTGGAGTATGGGAACACTCTTCCACTGTTGGTGGTAGTACAAACTCATACAATCTCTTTGGAAATCAGTATGGGGGTTTCTCAGAAAATTGGGAATCAATCTACCTTAAGACTCAGCTATACCAATCTTGGTCATATACCCAAAAGATGTTCAATCATACCACAAGGACTCTTGTACAACTATACTCTTAGCAGCTTTATTTGTAATAGCCAGAACTTGGAAACAACCTAGATGACCCTTAGCCAAAGAATAGATAAATAAAATATAGTACATTTGCATAATGGAGTATTTACTCAATGGTTAAACAACAATAACAACAACAACAACAATGACATAAAATTCGTAGGCAAATGGAGGAAACTAGAAAAAAATCATTCTGTGTGAGATAACCCATACTCAGAAAGACAAACATGGTTTGTACATACTCATAAGTGGATATTAGCTATAGAGTAAAGGATAACCAGGCTACAACCCACAGCCCCAGAGAAGCAAGGAAACAAGGGGAAACCTAAAGAGGGATATATGGATTTCCTAGGGAAGGGGAAATAGATGAGATCTCATGCATAAACTGAGTGAGAGTTGGGGGGTAGAAACATGAGGGATCTGGTTGGGCAGATTGTGGGTGAGATGGATGGGAAGAATAATGGAAGAGATATCTTGATGGGGGAGGCATTTTGGGGTTAGGAAGAAACCTGGTGCCAGGGAAATTCCCACCAATCTATAAGGATGACCCCAGCTAAGACTCCTAGCAATGGTTGAGAGGGTGCCTGAACTGGCCATCTATTGTAATCAGATTGGTGACTACCCTAATTGTCATCACAGAGCCTTCATCCAATAACTGTTGGAAATAGATGCAGAGATCCATAGCCAAGCACTGGGCAAGCTCAGGGAGTCCTACTAAAGAGAGGGAGGAGTTATAGTGTGAGCCAGTGTGTTCAAGGTCATGATGGGGAACCCACAAAGACAATTGATCTGAGCTCCTGGGAATACATAGACTCTGGATGGACAGCAAGGAAGCATGCATGGGACTGACCAAGGTCCTCTACATGTGGGTGACAGTTGTGTAGCTTGCTCTGTTTGTGGGGCTCCTAGCAGTGTGATCAGGACTTATCCCTGGAGCTTTAGCTGACTTTTGGGAACCTATTCCCCATGCTGGGATGCCTCACTGCCCAGCCTTGATGCTGGGGGAGGTGCTTGGTCCTGCCTCAACTTGATATGCCATGCTTTGTTGATGCCTATGGGAGGCCTGCCTCTTTCTGAATGGAGAAGGAGAAGTGGATGGTGGGGGTGTAGATGGGAGGTAAGGGGAGGGAGAGAAGAGAGGAGGGAGGGGAAAGCTGTGGTCAGTATGTGAAATGAATTAAAAAATTTAATTATAAAGGTGGGGAGAGAAGGCCACTTAATTACACTCTCATGGTGCTATGGAGACACAACCAATGACCTACAAGCAGACACCCAGTAAGTCAACTGTAGCTTGAGTACATACGGAGTTATAGAGACGATTTGCCCATCTTTTCCACTAGACATTGCAGGCACTCCAATTGAATTCAGTTGCTCTCACTTCTAATAGAGAGAGAACACAAGAAAGTTAATCAAGAACTAAGATTTCATAGTGTCTCCTGAAGTGAGAGGTTAATGACAAGTAATGTTTCTAGTGAGTGATGCTGCTTCCATTAGCTCACTTTTGTTTGCAGGAAATCCCACGACTTGTTGTGTAAATACTAGTATAGCAGCAGGTCTTGAATTAAATCTCTATATACTTCCACCAAAGACTCAGATGAATGATGCAAAACATTTTGAAATACATTTATCTTTGATTATGATTTCACATTTCCTTGGAACTTTGGCTAATTGAATTAAAATGTAGCTCACAACAGGCAACTTATAGCCATTTATCTTTTACTTGTCCTATTAAATTCCTGAGAATTGTCACACGTGCCTGAGACTATCCAATAAAATTTCCTGATTGGTACAGCTGTCATTCTGCCCAGTTGGGTTTTATTCTGTGTAGTCTTGTAGAACTACGGTTCGGGATGGATTTGTTGATTTATTCCGATGGCTGAGATCATGGGTATGCTTTGGTGTTTCACATTTTTTTTTAAAAAAAGTATTGCGTGTGTGTGTGTGTGTGTGTGTGTGTGTGTCTGTGTGTGTGTGTCTGTGTGTGTCTGTGTGTGTATAAATGTCTTTGCCTGCCTCTGTGAAGGTATGTGTGTACAATGCCCTTAGAAACCAGAAGAGGGCATCCAGTTCCCTAACTCTTACCTTGAGTTATAGGTCATTGTGACCTGGTGAGCTGCCAGATACGCTTGACAAGAACTGAACCTAGGTTCTCTGAAAGAACAGTCTTAACTGAGCCATCTCTCTACCCCAAACTCCTTTTTTAAACTGCCTATGTGTGAGGCAATTGTCTCTCTGGTGTCTTGTCACTAACGTATTCCATTACATACACTAAACTTTATACTTTCTCTCATCTGTAATGGAAGCTAGTTAAGGTAAGATCATACATTTTGATTTTTTTATACTTCCTGGTTCAGAATGTCAGAGGATAAAGAAAGATTCTTTATAAATTTTGTGAGATGAGTTATAATTAAATTTTACCATCCCTAAAAGTTTACAGACACTCTGAACATATAGTGTGAGGCCTCTTTATTGTCAAAAGATAATCTACCAAATATGAAAGTTGTATTTTGGTATAGAGACTCAACACTGTTGCACACAAAGAATGTGTACACCAAAAGCAAAACCACAAATCAAAAACATTGCTGCTCATTTCCTTTAACAACTATAAACCATATAAAACCACTGACTTTCAAGTTTCTTATTAACAAAGTGAGGATGGTGGGCCACAGAACTAAATCATGCCTAGACTAAATCATGAATATAGGTCCGGGCCTGCATGTGCACATACCACTTTACATCTGCTGCTGCTCTCCCTTCTAACCCTGACTCCATCCCTGTTCTCTTTGCAGCATTAGAATAGCTTGGCTGAAAAACATACCGATTGGTTTTATTACAATCCCTCTGAAGTGAGGACAATGACATTCAGTCACACAGCTCAAGGGCTGGCTTCTGGAAACAGGCAAATGGCGTCAGTGGCTTGGCAGTGGGACACCATTCTTGTGGGTGACCTTGCCCTTGCTCATGTGAGCTCTGGGAGCATCATGAACTGGAAGGGACTGTCTCTTCCAGGTCTCACATCTCCGTCAAAACACTGAGTCAAAGTTGTCTCAGATTAAACAAACAGACAGACAAACAGACAAAAACCCTCAGAGGTTTAATGGCAATAATGGGGTGACAGCATCCAGCTGGAACTTCACACCTAAATGGTTAGACAAAGTATTTGCCTAAACTGATGGGGGCCCACTGCTTTAACACTCCCTTTACACACCTGTTTTGGACCCAGTAGTGTCACCTCAAAACCAGATGTTGAATCCCTAATTTCTAATCTGACTATATTTAGAATCAGGATCTTTAAGGAAGTAATAAATGTTAAATGAGGTCATAAAAATAGAGCCCTAATCCAGTATGACTGAAGCCTTGACAAGAAGAGGAAGAGAGAGTGGCATGGGAGTACGGAGGACAGGTTACACAAGAACATAATGGCTATAGTCTAGATGCCAGGAAGAGAGACTTCCCGAACTTTCCTCCATGGCTTCCTGGGACTTAGATCTCCAGGCTCCAGAATTGTAAGAAAAGTAATTTCTGTTGTCTCCCTAGTACTGTTAAAGCAGTCTGAAAAGATGAATAAAAAACATATAAAGCAAAAGTACTTGACTACAGCCAGTACTGGAGAAAATACCGTCCCATTCAACCACTGGTTACTGGAGAGGACTTTCCCTCTTTTTAAAAATAAGTTTTTATTAGCATATAATTTTAAATATTGGGGTACCAAGGCAATACAATATTCTGAAAATATTTATTACATTCTAAGACACTAGAACTTTTGCTAGAATTCACAGCCACAGTTAATAATACACCCTGAAGTCACTTAACACTAAAGACTGCTTGCTACCCTACTGTGTACTCAGTCTGTTTAACTGCCTTTAAGAAAACAATGTGGGCCTGGCAGTGGTGGCCCATGCCTTTAATCCCAGCACTGAGGAGGCAGAGCCAGGAGGATCTCTGTGAATTTGAGGCCAGCCTGGTCTACAGAGAGAATTCTAGGACAGGCACCAATACTGCACATAGCTGTAATCTTAAATTGTGTATTCATCCATATTCCTGACCCAGATGGTGTATGTGCATCATTTTTCTGAAATCAACAAGTACAGAAATTCAAAGCAACCTTTTTAAAATGAATATTCGTTGATGAATAATTCATTGATGATGTCTAGGTCAGCTGGGATCACTTGGAATCAGTGCCTTAATCCCTTGTAAAACTCTGTTAAAGATTTCTGTGAAGTATCCATTATTCCTTCCCCTTTCTGTACTGTTCAACAAATACAGAACAAAGCCGATTGTTAGGGACTGTCACATGACACATACAGAATAGAAGACACAGACAAAGGGACAGATTCACAAGACAGCCTTAAGGCAGGCACAGATTCACACTCAAGAAACTGACACAGGTAGACAGAAGACACAGGAAGCATGAAGCAGAGAATTCAAATCTAGACTTACTTTTGGTTAAATAACTCGAAGAGAAGTGCTTTTATTTCTTTCCTTAATGTGACACCAATGCATCACTGGTAATTTGGAATTAATCACTAATGCATATAATTCATGCAGGGTACAAAATGACTTTAAAAAATTTTTATTTGCATGATATTTTGCTTGAATATTTTGTCTGTGCACCACATTCATCATGCCTGGTGACCACAGAGGCTAGAAGAGGGTGTCGGATCACAGAGAGTTGAGATACAGATGGTTGTGCATCATCATGTGGGTGCAGAGAATTAAACTCTGGTCCTTTGCAAGAGCAGCAAGTGCTCTTAACCCCAAGATTCCCCGTATGATATTTTTAATACACACATTTGGCATGCACAGATCTTGGCAGAACAATCAACATTTTCATCTCCTTAGATTTGAAGCCTTCAGGCTCCTCTCTTCTAATTATTAATAAAATATTTGACAAGCTATCATGAGCTACCATTATACTGTTGGCTTGTAGAACTGACACTTGAACATTAGAATTTATTACTGTTGTGTGTGTGTGTGTGTCCATTATTTATACTATTCACACCTGCTAAAATGGAGAAGACTGGAGTATCCAAGCCTAAAAGGAAAGGATTGGCTTTACTATGAGTAGCAAGGAGATGCTGGAAAAATCATTGGGCATTTATACATCTCAATTCCCCATATGTATGGTTATCTTTTCTAAACAGTAAGCAGGAACCTATCTGAACCTCCTGTAATTATATGAATATTTTTACTACAGTAAAGGACAAGCAAGCCACTGTTGTGTCATATGGGACTGACTCAACTTCTTTTTTGTATTATCTCAAAATCGCCTTATGCTTATGACAAGAGATGTCAGTCCAAGTTTCAGGATTTCCTACACACAGCACCCTTAGGCCAGTGAGTATATGAACATCAGCTTTAGCTTGTTCATGAAAACAATTGCCCAATGCCATCTATTTAAAGTAGTTTTACATGGGGGACATTCAACTGGGGGGACTGCAGTATCTAGAATAGAGCAGATATTCAATGTTTGTCCAATGTGGGTCTTTCTCTGTGCTCCCACCCCAAGACTCTAGTACTTTGCTCTTTGCTCCCACCTATCTGGTTTGGAAACCATGAGCATTTATGAGAGCCTGCGGTTCTGATCTGCAAACAGCAGGCAGCTGAGCTCCATGACCTGTGGAGCAAAGCTTCCATGCAGAAGAGGAACACAGCTGTCTGGTCCAGTTCTATACTCCACTCCACACTTTTGAAGCAGTAGTCACCTTTCTGTCTGTCTTCATCTTTTGAGTTTTAGATAGCCCCTCTTCAGTGAGCCAGTTCCTAAACAGAATCTCCAGGTGGTACACAGTGTGACACCAAGACTGGGTCAGCTACACCATGAGTCCCCACAGATGTTTGTCCCCACACCTGAGAGTCTGCGCAAGTATCTTCTATAGAAAGAGATACTTAAACACGATCGGAGCTCAACTGGCTGGAGATAAAGTTATCTTCTATAAGAAGAAATTGTTATAGAAAGAGGGTGAAACTTTGAGTAGAATAAAGGACCTGGATGTAGATATAGAACAATCAATCAATTATCTCTAATTTCTAGCATTTTTAATGGCAATAGAATTTTTAATGAAGATGAATTCATCTTCATTGAAGATTTGTTTCTATTTCCCCCAAAGAATCAGATTAATTTTTTGGTTGTGAGCCTAGCCTTTAACAGCTGAGCCATCTCTCCAGGCCTCAGATTAATTTTTAAAAAGGACTTATGAATGACAATTGTATTCCTTTATTTTGAGGGGCCATAGGATGGTCTTTTCTCAGTCAGTCCACACCTTATATTAGTAAATGGATGTCAGATTATTTTTCAACTTAAATACGAACGCCTTAAGCTAAAATACGCAGAACTAAAGGCATAATAGTACTCTGCAGTACAAAAACTTCAAAATCAGTTATTTTTTGGCATGACATTTATATTTTCCTCAGCTTTAGCTATGGGGCCATTTAAAAGATTTATGTAATGCAATTCAAAGAATAAGCCAAAAATAATCATTGTCTCAACTGACATTGATAATGATCTTTTGTGTGCAGAAAATATATTTAGCTTTCTATGCCTAGAGAATCTCAGAATGTAGATATCATTGATATTCTTTATTTTAGTAGTCATTTTATTTGAAAGTTGTTTGACTTAGATATTTTAAAAGATTGGTTTTGTTATGAAATCTAATCTGAGAATGGAACAGTCATGATTTATTTTCATTTGATGCTGGCAAATTGACAAGCTTTTACCTTGCTTTGTACAAACTAATGTGAAAGAGGAATGTCTGACTG
Organism: Onychomys torridus; assembly: GCF_903995425.1. Lineage (NCBI taxonomy): Eukaryota > Metazoa > Chordata > Mammalia > Rodentia > Cricetidae > Onychomys > Onychomys torridus. The sequence continues at coordinate 14,063,583 of NC_050456.1, forward strand.
AGGGATAAACAGTCTATCTACCTCACTACATCTTCTGAGAGAAAAAAAATAAAGCAAGTAGGAACTACACAAAATAGGAAAGATAAAGATTTGGAATCATTTGAAAACTAAGTTTAAAAATATAGATTCAAGAATTAAAGTTTTACTTAAAAGTTTGCAATATGGGAAATGATTCCCATTATAAAAAATACTACAAAGGAAATTATACACAGTTGTTAAAAATCCGTGTATTGTTACCTAGATTACCTAAACAGTGCCTCAGAGGCACAAGGAAAAAAACTGAAAAACACACTATGATGTTAATGTGTCAGTTGCTTCCTTTCTTTGTACTTTTTGTTATCTGATCTTTTTAAGCGTGAAAGTAGTTATGGTGCTGATATGCAGTATCCCCACAAAAGGCCCAATGTGTTGAAAGCTTGGTTTCCAGCTTGTGACTGCCAATTACTGAGAGGTGGTCATGTCATGTGATGGTCTGAATGAAAATGGCTCCCATAGGCTCATAAGGAGTAGTACTCTCAGGCAGTGTGGCCATGTTGGAGAAGACGTGGTCTTATTGGGGAAGCATGTCACTGGGGGCAGACTTGGAGGTTTCAAAAACTCAAGCCGTGCCTAGTGTGATTCTCTCTTCCTGCTGCTTTGGATGTAGAACTCTCAATTTCCTCTCCAGCACCATGTCTGCCTGCCTGCTGCCATGTTTCCACATGATGACATTGGTCTAAACCTCTGAACTGTAAGCCAACCCCAACTAAATGCTTTCCTTTATAAGACCTGCATGTTCATGGAGTCTCTTCACAGCAATGGAAACCCTAACTAAGAAACATCATGAAGGTTCTAAGCCAATCAGTAGACAATCCCTTGATGAATTTATAGTATGATGCCATTTTTGAAGATCACAGAAAGTAGAAGGTGGAGGAAAAGGGCATGCCCTGGAAAAATACAGCTTGTAGCTATCCGTTCTGTCTCTGGCTGCATTTCTTCTATGAGGAGAGCAACGTTCTTTCTCCTATAGCAACTACAATCTGGAAACAGTAGAGCCTCCAAACTACACACCCAAACTGTGAGCCAAATTAAATCGTTCCTCCTTTTTTGAAATATTAGTTATGTGTATATGTGTGTTTGCACAGCCATGTGTAGTGTCAGTGGAGGCCAGCTTACCCTATAGCTGGGGTTACAGGTGCTTTTAAGCCTGCCTGAAAAGGGTACTGGGAACTGAACTGTAGTCCTCTGTAAGATCAGTATGATTTTATTGCAGCACCAAGCTTTCCTCCTTTCAAATAGTTTTTCTCAGGTCTTTGTCACCAAAGTGAAACGTCTAAATATGCAGAAATGTATTTTCTAAGTCACTGTTGTGTACACCTCTAGCTTGGCATAATGAGTCTTCTTGTTAAGGCAACAGTACTGTAGATATTCTACCCAGGGACTACAGATTAATATTACTCCCTCTTTTCAACAGTTTCGCCATTGTAGTTGGGGTTGGTCCTTCTTCTTTCCTCCTTGGATAAGAGCTCTAAATGTTTCCCTGTCAGGCTACATTCTCTTCCTAGGTGATCTCCACCAGGCAGAGGCTGCCTCAAATAGCACCGGAAAACGAAGAAATCTCAGAAGACAGGCTGAGCTAGAGCACTGCAAACCCACTGCCCACACCAACTGCTGACTCCAGGTCGCATCCATTTAACCAGCATTATTGCCTGGATGATGTCTGCAATGGGCCTCTCATGGGTAACTTGGCCAAACAGCATTTTTGATTTCCTGCCTTTACCCTTTCTAGTTATATAACTTTACAATAAATGATATCACTAATTAACTCAGTTGATTATATTGAAAATCTACAGATTACCTATAATCTCATTCTTTAACCATCTCACACAACTCAATCATTAGCAAAATTGTAGTGCCACCTCTGCATATGCTGTATATAACCCCCTCATTCTCTTTTTACCCTTTTCTTCGAGACAGGACATCACTATGCTGCCTTGGTTGGTTATAAACTAATGAATTCAAATTGTCCTCCTGTCTCCGCTTCCTGAGTAGCTAGGATTATAGATGTCTGCACACTACACTGAACCTCAAATATCTCTCTCACCTTCTTCGCTCTTGTGGCATCTAGATAACACAAGACTCTATTATATTACAAGTGTGGGCTCTGTGCCCATATCTTTATGGCAGAATGTCAACTGCATCAAGTGACATTTCACTGAATGACCATCTTCCGTGTCCTGCTGAGTGTGCAGTCAAAGTGAAGGTACAGATTTTGGCAGACCTGTGTTTGCAGAATGCAGACCCACCTACCTTCTCCATCTCATTTCTTCTCCACTCTCACTCTGTTCCAGGTTTGCTGGCCTTTCTTTGGCCCCTCCATTGGATCACTCCTTTGTAACTTTTTGTCCCTTTTGCTTGGGAAGCTCTTTCTCAGCTCTGCCTCAGAGAAGGTCCTCCTACTACTACTCAGATGGAAGCATACCAGTAACTTATTTCAGTTTCTTTCCAACACACAGCTGGTGCTGGTACAGATAGACAAGCAGCTTCTTTCAAATCTAACAGCCCTTCACAGTCAGAGGATAGATAGGCTGAGTTTCAGCACTGCAAATGACTGATTGCTCTATGCAATCAGGTCTCACCTCAGGCAAACCCCATCATCCTCCACTGACTAAGCTCAAGATTACACAGCTCAAGGACAAGTTAATGTGATTTGGCAGAACATAAAAGGAATCAAGAAATTACAAAAGGAAATGCACTCAAATAGAATAGGTAAAATATATAGTAGTAGAGTTTGTGCCAGCTAAATGTATCAAATCATATTTACATTTCTGTGTTATCTGTAAGGACAAGCAGGAAAGAAAATATAGGCATTGGGTTTGTTTGAATCTACATTTAAATTTATCCTATGGATTTCTAAGACATCACAAATCTAAAGTGTTACACATTGATATATAGGTTTGGCCCTTAATAGGGTCAATTTACACATTTTGGTTAGCCAATCAGACACCTTTCCACATAAACACTGTCTTCTGGCAGCACATTATGTGTGCAAGTGCATTAGAGTTCACAGGGCCTGACCCACACTGCCCCATGGTTCTCAAAATCCAGGATACTACATCTCCCATCTTATAGTTGTGGGAACTAGTGTTCAAAGATTTTATGTAATCCCACAAGAGAATCAGTTATAAAGGTAATCCCAGATGGTGCTACTATAAATCCTAGCACATTAAACAGTAAACAGTGGTACCTCTAACCTAGAATGTTCTAGAATCCAGAAGACAGGTTATTGCTGGCTCTGTCACCAACTATCAAGTATGGTACTGAGAAAGACTATTTTGCCTTAGTATGTATGAAAATGGATATAATGATTTCTCCATGAGCTGTACCATAAAACTGTGTTAAGGAGCAGTTTAAGGTTGCTTGCAAGTCACAGTTCCACTTGAAGTCCTGTGGATTTATTGATCCTTAACATGTCTGTCCTTTGACATCTGTAGTTTGTGCCATTTCCTTCAGGCCACATGTTCCCTTATTAGGTGGCTTTGCTGACTGTCCAAGATACAACAGGGACTCCATCTCCAATCCTTCACTTATTCTTCTATGCAGTTACATATATCTTTATTGTCTGGTGTATTTGTTTTCATTTGCTTGCTTATAAATAGACTATACACTTCACAAAAGCAGGGATATTTACTTTTGTTAGTACCTCTAAAGCCTGGGGGCTATCCCGGCACAGAGCAGACCCTCTGATCACCAGCCTAACAAATAGATAAAAAGCATTGGATAAGCTACTTGTATGAATACTTGTGATATTATTTGATCAGAATCTTCTAATCCTGTCCTGGTCTGTCTTCCATGTGACAAGTTATGCACAGCATTTCTTACATTAAAATCTGGGTCTTAAATAAATGTTGTAATCCATAAATTTATATCAGCTAGAAGATCTAAAGATTAGAAAACACATATATATGATAATTAGTTACTAGAGCATCAGCACAGATAACAATTTAAGTCTTACAAAAATCATCAAACATTCTGATCCCATTTCAATTCTTAACATCAGATGCTGAGCCACCACAGAGAGCCCTGAGGGCTGTGCAAAGGTCGGAAAGCACAGGTAACATTTCTGACAACAAAGGAATCTCAAAACAGAGATTCTTGAACAACTAGAGGCCACATCTGGAGAAGAAAGAAGAAAAGCGATGGAAAGGTGATAGCAAGTACTTAGCTGTACCTGAAACAGAGAGGGAAGGAGGATTTGAATATTGACAGGCTTTCACTCTGCATGTGCTTCTCTGTATGGTGACACTATTTAACAATGAAAAACCAAGAATCAAAGCAGTGGGTTATCTTCATCACAGATGTCAAAATTTGCTGAATCTGCTTCTCAAAGTCAGAAGCCACCTTGACAGTGATCCAGCACTACCAATGATGAGGAAGATCATCCCTTGTGACTGAGCTGAGCAATTGTCAAGTGTGGCCAGGCAACTGACTGTGGAGCCACCAGGGAGGATACACAGGCTTTGGAAACAGACTGTTCTGGGCCACAGTTAGGGTGAGACATTCAGGTAGAATTGGTTGGTGTTGTATGGCTTTGATCCATGCAAAACACCCATGCTGGGTGTTCAGAACGGCAGCTGCAGAGAAGTCATAAGGTGCATCATGGGTAAGTGCTGCTGGAACCATGGGCTCGTTAATTATTCAATTCTAAATTAATTTTTGGTTATGTGTATTCAGAAAGCTCTTACTGTTTCAGCTACAAAACCCTGTGGTGTTATGGCCTCCAGTTTAAGAAATTGTGGTTTAAAGGACCATTTATTTAAAAAGTAAAAAAGACTTGGACTAGCCCCATCTGCTACTAAATAAAAGTGAATACAAGAGATTAGTGCTATTCAAAGAGCGGTCTCCACACCATGCTGCCCAATGGTGTGCTAACACAAAGAGAGGACATAGTGAGAGACTTTTATGGAGAGGCAACAGAGACATGGGGCAGCTCCTTAATCTACCAGACTTTAAGAGCACGGGCTTATCTGCATTCATGTCACTTTTCCAGCAATTCATTTTCCCCCAGTTTTACTAAGGCACTGGTCTTGCACAATCAAAGGCTTAAGAATAGGCCTCACACTATAGGCATTTTTAGGAGTAGCACTAGATAATTGGGACATGAGCTCTGTTTTTGAATTTATGTAATTTTTTACCTGTGGCCTCATGCTGTATGCCCAGTTTTAATGCTACAAACACTTTTGCAGACAGAAGATAAGAATTACAGAATTATTAAGTGTTACAAAGTTAATTCCCTTTAAAAGATACTGAAGAGGAGAGCTTTCACCAAAGGCACCCCCCCCTTACAAAAAACAAAAACAAAAAACAAAATATCCTACAGCTGTTACTGACATTCATTCCTTCTCTTATCAAAGTGGGAATCCTCCCCTCCTCCCCTCCTAGTATGAGGGCCACAGTTCTACAAATGAGAGTGAGGAACATTCAATGAATGGGCCACCCTTATGAGTGTCCAAGACTCACTGAGAAAGAATCTATACCCATTTAGAGCTTGGTTTGTATATGCTACAAAAGAAAATATAAAAGTAAACAAGAACAATAATTTAAAAAAAACTTCTATAAGATAATTAGATTTCATTGGAAATTTTAAAATAATTTTGAAAAATAAATTGGCTCACTATAATTTTCATGCTTGATTCTGTGTTTTAAATATATGTTAGAAACAGTGAGAGCAAAATCTTTATAGTTCTTGGAAAAACCTTGTTACTACCTTGGCTACCATCTGACTGGCTTCAGAACTGGATGATCAAGGAAATAGAAATGGGATAAAAAGGTCACCAGGAAATGGATACAGATTCTTTCTAGCAGAGGATTTGAGCATGTGGGATATATTTAAAAAACACTGCAGTAGATGCAGCTTAGCTACCTTCGTTATCCTTTACTGCCACTTGGTCGCAAGTGCTAAAACTGGCATTGGAAATGGGTCACTGCAGTGCAAGAAATCAAGTTAATTAAGATTAGTTTCTTGTGGATTTTATCTTAGAAGTACCTTCACTGTTAGCTGAGGCAATGCCATTCCAATTAATCATGTCATCCTAAGAGTATTTTAGTTTTGCTCAGAAGATGTGTTTTAGTTTCTTTGTCTTTTTGGTTTTGTTACCATAGCAGGTAAGTATCATTCCACTATTAATATGCATAGCACTATACATGTATTTGCATCTTAAAAGTGCATCATTTTGTTTATGTATTTGTGTGTGCATGCATGTGCACATGAAGGCCAGAAGAATACTTCCAGTGTCATACTTTATATCTCACCACCTTATCTTTTAAAACAAGTTTCTCAGTGAACCCAGAACTTATGGAGTGTAATGACTAGATTGGCAGGTTAGGAGCTCCAGAGATCTATGTGCCAAGGTTACAAAGGTAAGCAAGAATGCCAGGAATTCTAATGTGGGTTCTGGGGTCATCTCCCAGCTCTTTTTGTTTTATTTTGAAATTAAACTTCAACGTATTAGCTAATGATGTGATTTCTTGTCTTTAGTAAGTGAAAAGAAGAAAAAAACCTAAAACCTTCAGAGAGAGGTTGGCTATAATTTCCTCTTCTTTCCTAGAGAAAATATCCACTCCTTTCCTTTCTTATTTAAAAGACTACCAGCAGGCATCCTATGTGTCAGGCTACAAGGGCTTGGCATTGACCTACCAGCTATCTGAAGATGATTTTCTCTTCTCCATCTATTTTCTCAGACTCTTCCCCTTTTAACATTTACCTTTAAATTTAAATTAGAAAGATGATGTGTTTATAATCAGAGATTTTGAAGGATGGGTCAAGAGCTAGGAGTCTGCTTGGTAGCATTTTGGTATTTCAATTATATTTCCAAAGAACAAAGGTCTCAGCTGCTTTTTGCATTTTCAATACACTATTTTTTTTATTGCTTCACACAAGTACGAGGCAGCAGCATGGCTGTGGGAAATGAATGAGTCTTTCAACATTACTATCAGAAGTTATTCATCATGAACTTTGGGTCAACATTGCTTTTTAGGGGGGGGAGTTACAGCTGAAGGCAGTTTGTCATGTTTCACCATGCTTAACAAAAGCACACCATTATATTTCACATCATCACCGTCTGTGGAGGTCAGCCAACACCTCCCGCATTACTGAAACAACCTCAATGTAGAGAAGGAAGAAAACTTACTAAATTGAGTCAAGAGTGCAAGTGAGGAAGCATGGCAGACTTCTCCAACTGTGGTTAAGAACTACACCCTGATATAACTCTGTCTGACAGTAGGAGTTTGCAGTGTGGTCAGAAACAGCTGTTCTGCTGGGTTTCATGGAGTCAATACACATGCTAAGCTGCCTGGGTCATACAGTGCTAAAGCCACAGTAGCATTGTTATTACCAACACTATTGCTGTCTTATTTCACCTCCAGAGAGTGACTGGGAAGAACTGGCTCTTTCTTATCAAAACTACATAGTAGGTAAATCACAAAGGACTGTTTTCAACTTCAGGTGAAGAAAATTTAGCTATAAAGGTTTGTATTTTTAAGTCACAGAAATTAGAATGAAACATGAGGTTCTGGTATGTTTACATCTTGTTTCTACTCTACTCCTGTTGGTGTGCACAGAATCTACTGTGATAGTTCCAATTGAATTGCAAGATAAACAAACTTTATCAAGTGAAGGTATATTAATAAATGTATTATTGATCAATCAATCTGCCACTGCTTTCCTAGGCTGAGGCTTACAGAACACAAAAGATGACATATAAATCAACCAACTGACCAAACAAACAAATAAAACTGAAATGATCCTAAGAACCAAAAGAAATGTGGTTTGTACTTTCAGAACTTCAGTAATGTTCCAGCACTGGTTTATAGGCAGGATTCAATAGACAAGTGCACACCTCCTGTTACAATGGTGTTCAAATGTCATCCGCATAGATTTGACTACCAGGAGAATTGCCATAGTTTTCATCAGAAGAACTCTGAGAGCTAGGTATACATTCTGAGAGTTAAGTACTTTTCACTGTATAACAAGGCAAATATGACACACAAAGTTGACAGATTGCTGTGAAAGCTTAGAGAAAAGTAATAATGAGCAGGTAAAAGGAGCTGAACTCTTATTCCATTTCATTCTTTAACCAGCTAAAGAAATCTAGACACTGTTCATCTAAGCACAGGTGAGGCAACATCTTTCTGAGTGAGGCATGGCATGAAGAACACATCAAAAGTCCAGAGGAGAAACTCTAGCCAATCAGGAATGAAAACCAGCCATTCCAACTGTATAGCTCATAGTAAAATGTCTGCAGAATTTTCTAAAGAGAGATTTAAATTTCTTTAACCAATCTAATCTTACCTGATTGTGGCTACTGGCATGTATATCAAGTAGATTTCTTGATCCTATCTGGGTATGAGAAGAAGCATTTTGTTAACGTTTTGGAAGTGTTTTGTTTGTTTCAAGAAAAGTTATAGATAACCAAGTCTATTTAGTAGTATGACTCCAAAGATCCAAACACAATCAGAGAATATTCGTTTCTTAAAATGTAAGGCAGTGAGGTCAAAGGCATCAGTATGACATGGGATCTTGCTGTAAATGCAGAGCCTCAGGCTCCACCTGCATAATGAATCAGAATCTGCCCTCTAATGAAACTCCTCACTGATATTCAAATTTGAAAAGTAATGGTTTGCTAATGTAGAGTGCCAGACTTTTTCAGAGTGAAGATCTAAGGAATTAGAAGTGCTTAACTGTCTAGACAATGTTTTCTAGACCATACTTTCTAGGGTCACCATGTCATGGAAAGAATTGGGTTCACATAAATCCATGTCCTATTAAGAACAGAAGAGAAAAGTTCCTGTTCTGCAGGAAGTACAGAATAAGGAAATTAAGAGTAGGAAGAAAACGCAATTATGCAACTGATACACTCCATCATTTGCAGAGAGTTAAAGAGTCATGCAACTCCATACTACAGAGACAAAATTAATATTAAAATCCTTGTTCAATTATTATTTTTGTTTGTTTGATGATACATGGTCTTACTATGTAGCCTTGGCTAGTGTGGAATTTGCTATGTAGACCAGGCTGTCCTTGAACTCACGCAGATCGATTTGCTTATGCCTCCCCAGTCCTAGAATTAAAGTTGTGCACCACCATGCCCAGCAATTTTTCTTAACAACATCAATCCATATAAAGATTTTGTAGATAAATCTTGTACAAGACAAAAGCAAAAACTAGATGAACGGATGGAAAAAGGAGAAAGACAAAGGTGTATTTAGTCCCTGTACTTTGCATACTATTTGACAAGGTACTAGCAACTCACATGGGGACAGAAGCAGCCTCATACATTCCTCAGTGGAAATGATATGAGAAGAAGCTATGGCCAAAATGACAGACATGGAGAATAACACAGTCTCTCTGGGGCAGCACAAACACTCTAAATACCCAAAGATCATCTCTTGGAACTCCACATGTTCAATTAGAAGTGAACTGCACTGCAGTGCTGGGAGAACTCTCTTTCACACATAAAACATATGTGGGGCACCTACCACATACTACACTAAAACTTAATATGTATTTCAGGACTAAATGCAAGAGATAAAACTTTAAGAATCTCACAGAAGAAAAGACACAGGCACAAACTTCCATTGAGTCTTGATTAGTAACTAGTTTTTTTTCAATATGATACTAAAAGCATAAGAGACCAAAAAGAGGAGTGAAGAAATTTCATAAAAATTAGAAACATTGACAGCAATCTACAGAATGTGATAAAGTAAAAAAGTATAGATTTATTTTATTTCATTTTGATGTATGATTGTTGTGCTATCATGCATGTATGAGCACTATTTGTGTGCCCCGGTGTCCATCCACAAAGGCTAGCAGAGGATGTTGGATGCTCTGGAACTCAAGTTACATATGGATGTCAACCACCATGGGGGTGTTGGAAACCGAACCTGTGTTCTCTGCAAGAGCAACAAGTACTCTTTACTGCAGCTGAGCCATCTCTACAGCCCCCAAGAAAATACTCCTTAACCACATACCTGATAAGGGAAGCTGTATCCAAAATACAAAAAGATCACTCTAGTGATAAAAGGATAAATTAACTTTTTTTTTTTTTTTTTGGCTTTTATGAGACAGGGTTTCTATGTGGTATTTTGGTGCCTGTCCTGGATCTTGCTTTATAGACCAGGCTGGCCTTGAACTCACAGAGATCCATCCACCTGGCTCTGCCTCCCAAGTGCTGGGATTAAAGGCATATGCAACCACCGTCCAGCCTGATAAATCAACTTTTTAATGGAGGTACAGCTTGAATTTGAAACATTTCCCATATATGCAGGTGTTTGAATACTTGGTGCCTAATTGGTAAGATTGTTCTGGAATCTTTAGGTAGAGGAATTAAGTCATGACAGGTAGACCTTGAGTGTGATAGCCTGGCCCCACACCTGGTCTGCTCTCTGCTTCCTAATGGCTCATGAAGTGTGATGAGTGACTTCGTGGCCCTGCCACATGCTTTCCCTGCTGTGACAGACTATTCGTAAACTGTAAACTAAGATGAACCCTTCCCACCATAAACTGCCTTTGTTAAGTATATGACATAAAAATTTTGTCACAGCAATTACAAAAGTATCTAAGAAGACACATATAAGGTTTACATATATATTTCTATTAAAATGATACTCAAATTGCTATTGAATACATGAAGAATACTTAATGTCTTTAGTCATTGGAGACATGCAAATTAAAGCTACAATAAGAAAGTTCCTAATAAGCCACTAAGATATCTAAAACCAAAAGGACAGACACAAATGATGGTTAGGAGGTACCCATGCAGTTTACCATACAGTAAGCCATTACTATTGTTTTTTGTTTGGTTTGGTTTGGTTTTCAAAACAGGGTTTCTCTGTGTAACAGCACTGGCTGTCTAGAAACTCACTTTGTAGGTCAGGCTGGCCTCAAACTTACCAACATCCACCTGCCTCTGCCTTCAAAGTGCTGGGATAAAAGGCATTCACTACCACAACCTTGCTTAAGCAATTTACTATTAAGTAAATAACCAAAGAAAATGAAGATGTGCATTGATACCAATACTTTCATACACCTCTGAACTTTTATTCAGAAAGACCACAAAGTAATAGGGAAACCTTGGTATTAATTTTCCATTGCTGTACTAACAATACATGTAAGTGCTTAAAATAATAAAATTTATGGGATAATTGTCCTTGTTTCACACCATACCTCTGTTAGATTCTATAATCTATCCACATTTCTTGGCCCTCTACCTTTAAATCCAGCAGTAATTCATGGTTTTTGTTTTGTTTTGTTTTGTTTTGTTTTGTTTCATAGATACTACTCCCTTTGAACACAGACTTGAAAGGTTCCACACACTGAAAGATTTCTATGATTAGACAAGGTTTACCAGATGACCCAGGATTGGTTTCCTAATCTCCAACTCTGGTACCTGAAAGACATACACAAAGTTCTTTTTCCATGTAAACTACCATACTCACAGGTCTGAGAAGAGGATATCAACACTTTGAAAAAACATTTATCTGCCTATAGCAAACTAAAATGTCCCTAGACTGATGAATAAACAAAGTTTACTTTATTCATACAATCAATGTAATGTTATTCTTCAATAAAGAAGAATGAGTGCTGATTAATGGCACAACATGGATGACCTTCTTAGAACATTATTGTAAGTGAAAGAAGCCAACCGAAAAGTTTATGACTCCAAGTATATGGAATGCTCCATAAGGCAATCCAGAGCTAGAAAGTATATTAGCAGCTACCAGGGGTTGAGGTCTATTGTCTGTGTATTTATTTTTATGTAAATGTGTAATGAAAAAGATATTGAGAAACCTGTACAAGTCTGTGAACACTGAACTGTAGTCTAAACATGTGAGCACCGTGCCACAAGAATTTTATGTCAATAAATCCATAAAAAGTGGATTAGTGTATGAGGACATACTGATGCGCTCCACAGTGGTTCTATTTAAATATAATTTGTATTTTTATTAAATACAATAAATAGAAACTTAAAATCATTGGCAAGGAACCTTGAATTATGGCCCATTGCTTATGAAGACACATAAAACATATACAATTAAAAAGAGGCAATTATTTCTTAAACACAAATAAACAGTGATTATGACATAGCTACCCAAATTAACGGCAAGCACAGACATCAGCACAGACATCAAATGAGGAAACATTTCTGTTGGGGGACTGTGGTGGTAAATTTGAAATAGAAGAATGAAAACAAATTTCATTTAATGAAACACTCTGGACTGGCAGTCTGATCAATGGGTCAGAAGTAAAGGTTTGTCTAGTCAATAAAAATGCTTTATCATAGTAGATCATGAAGATTGTTCTGTGCTATCTTCTTCCCTGTTACAGTGCTTCTGTCATGACTGATACTGTGATTCTAAAACACAACTGGAAAGAACATTGTCAATATCACCTGATGCCTGAATACTAATTGACAAATACTGGATCTAAATATGATGCTTCAATTCCATTCTAACTTGAGTTCTTTTCTTAAAGCACTTTCTCATAAGTGAACAATAATATGTGCTTCCTGACTTCAAGGTTGGCAGCAGATGCCCCCACACTGGCGGGGCAGAGAAGGTGTGACTCAAAGTGCTGTGATTAAAACACATTTGTGTTTTAAAGAAGCCCAAGGACATAGCTTAGCCACACACCTTGGTCTGATATGTCTTTCCCTGGTACCAAGCATTCGGGGTAAGACTTGATCCATCTGCCCTGGTTGTCTGCTTTTTACTTATGCAACTGGCACAATGTGGAATTCAGTACACTAAGGTATCAAATACTTCAGGGTAATTTTCTGCCCAAGATGCTTAAAATAATCTCATATCAGACCTCATCCTGGTGTGGGTAACATGATACAGCAGCTAAACAACTTAAAGAGATAGAAGAAAGGTTCCTAGGAAAGGAAATTTTTCTCTTCACAAACCACACTGGCAGGGCTCAAGTGTATTCATCTGACATGCATTAAAAAAGGGAAATACACAAATAGAAAGGCAGAATGTTTCATTGGTTAAACCTCCTTAAAGATGTTTTGGATAGTTGACAATTGATGGATATGAAAAACCAAAACTGTACATAAATAAATGTGAAGTTACCTTTAGGACATCAGGTCCTTTAGATGTTCTTTCTTTTTAGAAAAATGCAATGGTTTACTTTTTATTTTTATGTTCTTTGGTGCCTTGGTGGCTCACATTGAATTCTGCTTACTTAAGATCTGTTTTCTTTTTTCCCAATCTACAAAGGTTTTAATAAATACTTGAATGAACTTTATACTTATAGCTTGTACATTTTTTTTGAGGGTCAGTGAAATGGAAAACTTTCTTAGTGAAAAGTTAATTTGATACATGTGTATTTGCTAACAGAGGCAGAGATAGGAGAGGTTAGGTAAACATATATCTAATATACTTGCATAGGCACTGTCTTAGTTTAGTTTCTATTGTTTTGATAAAGCACCATGGCCAAAAGCAACTTGGGTAGGAAAGGGTTTATTTTACCATATAATGTATAATCCTTTATAAAAAGAAGTCAGGGCAGGAACTCAAGCAGGAACCTGGAGTCCAGGAACTGAAGCAGAGACAATGGAGGAACACTGAATCTTTCCTCATAGTTTTCTTAGCCCGCTTTCTTATACAAACCAGGTCTGCAAGCCAGGGGCAGACACTGCCCACATTGAGCTGGGCCCACCCACATCAATCATTATCAAGAAAATGCCCTGTAGACCTGCCTATGGGCAATCTGATGGAGGCATACTTTTACTTGGTGACTCTCTTCCCAGATAACTCAAAGTTATGTTGAGTTGACAAATACTAACCAGGACAAATGCTTACAACTTAGGACAGCAGCTGTAAGGTGGATTTCTCAGAAAACATAAGTTGGTAAGCTTAACTTTTACACTATACTTGTAATTGAGAACAAGTTACACAGCTGATGGGATCTGGGGGGGGGGGGGGTGTCAGGCTATGAGATTAAAACTACAGAAGCTTCATTCACACTCTACCAGAGTGTGAAGTAAAACAAGAAGAGATAAACCTTGGGGGAAAGTGTGGCTTTTCAGGCTTTTTCATATCTAGTCATGATGACTCTCCTGAGTAGATTTTTGTCTTTTCACTGTGAGTGGATGGAACATTAAACATCTGGATGTCAAAATTTACCACAAGCTAAACTTTCACCCCTTCTCATTTGCTCATGGCTTAAACTCTCCAAGACTCCATGCAGCTCTCTATCTCCTCCTTTGTTTCAAAATGGCTTACTCATGTAATTAGGAAAGCTGGGTCAGAGGGGCACAGGACTTGCGCTGGTAGACGGCGCGTATCTGTCACATTATGCCACTGTCTAAAAGATGCATCAGTGCCGCCATGTGCTATGACCACTGCCACCCACACTTCAGTTTCCAGTGGCTTTTTTCTGACAATTTAAGAATTTTGCTCATGAAAACCTTCAACTATTTTTAATGCCTGAGCAATACTGCTTAATATTTTCATTTCCACTTCAAAAAGTTGAAGGCATTCCTTTGGAGGTAATGCTATTTTTTCTTGATGATGGCTTAAACTGTTCTTTCCCCAGTTTGATATGAGCAAAGCCCAAGGCTCCTGAATAAATGCACTCTTTTGACATTCTCCTTATTAAAACACACTGCTGTTGACATGAATTGGAAATTGTCTACCGCTTAGCAAGTTCTGTACCCCCAGCAGAGTTGGTGGCTCACAGAACCCTGGCAAGTTTGGTCTCTGTCATCTTGGCCTCACCTCATCTCCAATGCCTTTCCAATGTTATATTCTTTACATTCCTAAACCACATCACAGTATCTTGCCTTTCATATCGGTTGTCCTGATGTCTCTCTTTCCCATAACACAAGCAACTCCTGTAGAAAAGTGGAGGCCATCTTTTCATGAAGACTGTTGTCTGTATCACTTGCTTTTAGGAAATAGGAAAATGGGTTCAGTTACTGGGATGGCACTGCCTGCTGTCACCACCCGACTTGATGCAAACATAAAACCTTGAAGTTGGTGTATGGCAGGTATGGCTGACAGTGTGAAAGACACAGATATCAAAGGCAAAGGCAAGCTATTTAATGAAGGGGGTATGGCAGCTAGAGATTTCAAATAATGTCAACTTTTTAAAAATTATTAATTTTTTGAGAAGTTTATACATGCATGTAACAAAGTCTGAACATATTTACCTCCATATTTCTGTTTCTCACTTCTCCTAGATCTACTCCCACTATCCCCCACCTCTCTTTCCTTTGCTTTTTTATAACCCATAGGTCCAATTTATGCTATCCAATTCCTTCAGGCTGTGGAGCCAACTACTACAGTGTAGTTGGTTTACCAGAGCCTTGTGGTGATATTTTATTTGTGCTGAAATGTGATATTTTATTCATATGTTAATAAATAAAGTTTTCCTGGAGATCAGAGGTCATAGCAAGTCATAAGCAGAAGTCAGGTGGTGGTAGCACATGCCCCTAATCTGATCACATGGCAGGCAGAGTCTCTGTGTGTTCAAGAACACAGCTAAGCATGGTGACACAGGCCTTTAATCCCAGTACCAACCATAGAGACTTGGAGGTGTGTATAGACAGGCAGTGATGAGGAAATGATGTGGCTGGGCTTAGAGCCAATGAGAAGGCAGGACAAGATGGCAATAAAAGCACAGGTTAGACAGGAAGAAGCTCTCTTGGGAAGCTATGGCAAGGTGGTAAGCTAAGTTTAGTCAGTGGCTATTCGCTATTTCTCTGATCTCTTCAGCTATTACCCCTGTATTTGGCTCTGTGTTCCTTATTTAATAAGACTGTTTAGAAATTTGTCTACAGAGCCTACATTCTTAAGTAAAACTGACTTTCCCTCTCCTAGAAACCATCCATAGTGGTTCATCCAGGGGTGGGTCTCATGAGACTCCTGCCTGTCATGCTAAAATGTTCACTGGCTTAATCTCATGCAGGCAACCACAGCTTCTGTGAATTCATGAATGTATTGATCTTGTTGTGTCCAGAAGATACAGTTTTGCTTCAGTCCTCCACATCTCAGGCTCTTACAGTCTTTCCATGGCCCTTTCTGAGACAGTCTCTGAGCCTTGGGGAAGGGAATGTAATACAGATATCTCACATGCCCATATGTGGCTGAGTGCTCCACAGATGCTTTTTCTCTGCACTGTGACCAGTTGTGAGTGTCCGAGCTAAGTACTGATCACTATGAAAAGGCACTTCTCTAATGAGGACTGAAAGATGCACTAACCATGGGCATGGAGATAGGAATTTGGAGTCTCTTCAACTTCATAAGGGTGACACACAATCTTTTTAAACCTCGTTTTTCTCTCTGTAGGATGGAAATTATGTCTCCACCTAGAGGGAAGGGTTGAGGACTCAAAGAAATCTTTGTGATGTTTTTAATTGGTGCAATGCCATACATAAGATCTCCATGAAGACAGAAATAAATTCTGTTTTCCATGGAACCAAGAAACACCTGGGGTGAGCTATCTTTACATGCACAGGCAAAGGCATAGCTCTTCTTGCCATGGCCAGGCAGGCTAGCACTGCTGTGAGCATAATCTCATTTCCCCTTGCTAATCTCGGCAGCTGCACTTCTGCTTACTTCCAAACACCTCTAAGAATGTCTCTCTGCAATTTCCCAATCCATATGAGTGCATGGAGATACTGCACTCTCCAACAGCATCTCTGATGCTGGATAAACAAATCCTTCCATATGCTGACCTTGACATACCCTTCATTTTATATCTGCCTGGGAAATACTTCATGCTTATTCCACTTTAAGCCCTGTCTCCACAATAGGGAAGAAAGAACCTTTAAGGTGTCATGCTATCACTACCCCAATATGTGCTTAAGACATTGTAATAGAGAAGTGGTTCTGGGTCATTAAAATATTTAAGTGAGAGAATGCCTTGGACTCCCAGTGCTTTGGATTTAAAGTTCTAATCTTTAACAGTGTTGTTACATCATTAAAGAAATATTCTCGCTTTTTGTCTATATTTTACATTTTATAGCAAAATACTCTGACACACAAAGTGATATAGAGAAAAATAGCAAATGCCTAAGTATCTACTACCCAGTAAAGGAAAAACAAACAGAAAGAACTATTAGTGCTTTGCTCTCATATAAAATGTGTAACACTATCCCTGTCCTCAGCAAAGATGACCAAATATCTGAATAAGGTATTAATGATATGCACACATTATTATTTATATATATGGGTAATAATAGTCATATATTCATAGATATATAACTATATTCAAGATATGAAACATTTTATGTTAATAAACTTTCTACAGATGGTAGCATAGGAAAGACATCTTCCTATATTTCATTAAAGAACCAACATGTTTTCTTTCATTTTCTATTTTTAAGTAACTAAGCTCATTATTTCAATATTTCAAGCTATGCTGTCCGCAAGAGCAAATCAGGTTCTCCAGAGTGCAAGTAGTAGCTGAGCCTAAGAACATCTTATCCTTCAGATGCTGCTGGCTCTCCCAAAGACATACAGAATGGCTGAAAGGAAGAACCTGGAAGTGAGGCTCAGATCTTCTCTCATCATTCCTTCTGAAATCAAATAAGAGTACTCTATTTACAGTGCAAGAAATTGCAAAGGTCATCCACAGAAACACCAGATCACTTCCCATTCACAGGTGTTAAAGTTTCCTTTGCTCTGCCCCTTCACCAGGGCTTCTGCCAAGCTTCAAGACCTTTCTCCAAGCTGACAGAGATGTCTTCTCACTGTAAATGGGCCTCGGGCCAGGCGGTGGTGGCACACACCTGTAATCCCAGCACTTGGGAGGCAGAGGCAGGCGGATCTCTGTGAATTCGAGACTGTTCTACCGAGTGAGATCCAGGAAAGGCGCTAATCTACACAGAGAAACCCTGTCTCAAAAACCAAAAAAAAAAGGGGGGGGGGGCTCGGATTGTATTTATGAGTTACTGGCCTTTCCTATTCTAGCAACGGAACCACTACTCACATAAATTTAAAAATCACTAAAAATACCCAAGTACTCAAAATAGAATTTTTTAAACAAAAATAAATCCGAGGATTATCAATGGCCATGACCTACTTTTAGTTCTTACACATGCAGAGTGATGCCAGGCATGGTGGCACACACACATGTCTCTATAGGCAGCATTTGAGAGGCTGAGGCAGGATGATCAAGAACTCTAAGGCACCCTGGGCTACATAGTAAGTTCGAGGTCAATTGCACTATATTACATTATCTCAAAACAGAAACAAAACAAAGTAAGAATAAGAACTATTTTTGTTTGGTATTTCTACCCTCTCATAAGCCACTGTGCCTGTCTATTTCTACAAAGAATTAAAAAAATATAACATACATTTATCATCTGCCCCAGTCTAGGTCCATTGCTATGTTGGCTCTAGGAGATACCTGGAGGACTGACCCATGGTCTGCTATGAGGAGGACCTGCAGGTGAGGGCCACACACAGGTCATAGCTGAGTCTAACCTTCCAGAATATGACAAGTGACAGGCCACTTTACCCTGTGCACTCTTTCCAGGGCAGGTAAGTCTGTGAGAGAAGTTGGGGGAAGGTCATGAGGACACAATACCTGTTGTACTCTTTTGTCTTCTATTTTATTTTTCTGGAAAACTTAGAGCTAAGATATAAAAATATAAGGAAGATGCCACTGCTTTAAGGATAATACATTCAATTTATTAAGCAACCAAGTCATATCTTCAAATATTTAATGTTTTAATGTAGCAATATTGTGGTAGTTTGAATAAGAATGTTCCCCAGAGATCCCCATATAGTTGATTGCTTAGTCACCAGGGAGTGGACTCTTTGATAGGGTTAGAAGGATCAGGAGATGTGGCCTTGTTGGAGAAAGTAGGACACTGGAGTCAGGCTGTGGGGTTTCAGGCCCTGGTCTACCCTTTTTGCATATGGATCGGAATGAGAATGTAGCTCACAGCTCCTGCTCCACCACCTGCCTGCAAGCCGCCATGCTCACTGCTTTGCTGATAATGGTCTAAACCTCTGAAACTGTAAGCAAGCCCCAATTATATGCTTTCTCTTATAAGAGTTGCCTTGGTCATGGAGTCTCCTCACAGCAATAGAACACTGACAAAGACCAATATAAAAATCCATAGGGGCAAGACTTCACCCTATGGGTGAATTCATGTTAGAACTGTACTAAATGGTGAAGATTTCTGAATACATTTTTATTTACTTATTCAAAAACCATGGTTCAGTATCCTAAGAGCCCTATTGTGTACTACAAGATTCTTCAACATGAGCAGCGTCTTGGATCAGCTTTCAGTTTTATGCAAAGCCCATGGCAAACACAGGCCCTGGGTGTGGGGCCAGACCCTTTCCTCTCATTACTAGTGAAACTGAAAGAGCCGGATTCCATGCAAAGCATATACAATGATAGGTACAAAACAACAGAAGTAACACTGGCCAGAAAACATAATGTGAGACCACACTGCAGACTACAGTGGGATGGGGCAGTGTGGGGAGGGGGGGGCTGGGTTCATCTTGTTCTGTCCAGCAATTGCCCTTCCTGAAGAGGTCAAGGAGAGGCCTTGGCATTTTCCCAGTCAGATACCTGTGCCTCTATAGGATATCGGAACTACTTCTCAGAAACCAACTGTTTAAGGTTATCAAAAGCACAGATACAGGAGACAGACAGGAGTAATCACTTAATTCATTGTCTTTGGAAAACCCTAAACAAGCTCACACACCAGGTCTTAAAAATATTTCACAATCTGCCAATGCCCTAAACCTCCATCCTTTCCCTACATTGAAACAGGAGGGAAGAAGAATTCAACTAGAACACACTTCTAACTTACTTGGAATTTATCTTCCACTTCTAGTAAAAATAGAAACAGTATATGTTTCTTCTGCCAAAAGTCCCTGAAATATCTCACCAAGGAAGAAAACTGGAAAAGGGCCCGTGTTTCTGATGGCTGGAACATCAAAGCAGAGATAGATTGGACAATATCATTAAAATGGAAACATTATGCAGTGTAGACGTTGACACGCTTTTGCTCTACTGACTGCCTAGTTTTACTTAATTTTTGGCAATGGATTTTATGAGTTTTTTCCTTTTAACTCTTCTTCTTTACGTGGACAAATTTATTTGATGTCCAATAATTCTAGAAAGTTCTCCTGGAAAACTGTCAAAAGAAAAAGTCTTTCCAAAGGGATTAGGGGGTGTCAGTGATAAGAAGTAGGGGATGGTCAGGAGAGATGCAACCAATTTTTGCAACTTCTCTGGAGTCTTGGAGATCTCAACACCTCTCTGGCTAACTCCACAGGTATCTTACTACATAGACATGACAAAGAGTTATTACTAGAGGCTTTCCTTTAGGGTAGGTTATACTTTTTGAAAACACACCAAATAATTAAGCTTTTACCTAGTTTATTCCTTGTATTATGGAGAAAAACAGAAGATAAGCTTTAATCTATTTGATTATTATTGTTTTATACTTGCTAAGAAAATCTGTAACAACAGCAGAAGAGCAAATTTATAAAAACTAAATCATAAAGTATGATTTTTAAAGTGTTTTCAATGTAGAAGCTAACCATTTTCCAGCAATGGTATGGAAGAACTCTGAGCATGCCCATATCCCAAACTATACCTAAGAGTCTATGTACATATGGGGAGGTAACTGGACCTTTCTTGACTTTGTTGATCATCTGTAAATGGACAACAACACTAAAAAATTTTCTATTGTGTGTGAGAGATCTTATGGGGGATCAAATGGGTTAATATACATGTGACATTCAAATGTCTGGGGAAAAATTAAATGAGTGCTATAAAAGTTTTATCCCCTGCTGCTATTTAAAAGAATCCTATTGCTGCTT
Source organism: Onychomys torridus (assembly GCF_903995425.1). NCBI lineage: Eukaryota > Metazoa > Chordata > Mammalia > Rodentia > Cricetidae > Onychomys > Onychomys torridus. The sequence goes on from NC_050456.1 coordinate 14,084,421, forward strand.
CCTGATTTGAAAACAATGGAGTAAGATGCAAACATTTTGGTGAACAAAATCACGCAAAATCTTGTATGTAAACTATTCTTACTAAGAATTTGAGATGTAGAGATTGCCCAGTGGGTGAATGTCTAGTGTTCTTCTCATGTTTTATGATATTCAGATTCATTCATATTCTCTCTCTCTCTCTCTCTCTCTCTCTCTCTCTCTCTCTCTCTCCAGGGTTTTTCTGTGTAACAGCCGTGGCTATTCTAGAACTCACTCTGTAGACCAGGCTGGCCCCAAACTCACCAGCACCCAATCCCGAGTGCTGGTATTAAAGGTGAGCACCACCACCACCCAATATGTAGATGCCCTTATGTAGAAGGCATCTGGACTCATACTTCAAGAAGAATGTTTATGGAATACAGGCTATTGCCATTCCTTAGATGCCCACCAGAACTAGATGATAAAGTCCTAATGTTGAAAACCACATGCTTTACAGGACACAGAGAAATCAAGCTGGGACTGAGCTGGAAGCTTGCTCTCCACCAGGTAGTATTCATAGAGCCTGAAGGTGCTATGCAGGCAGTTGGGGCATGGGACATCAATGGTCTTAGCCAGCTTTGGACTTGCATATTATAATAGCAATCTTCCAGACAAGATATATTCCCTGGACTAGAGTGGTATGACTGTGTGGGGAGTGGGGGGGGGGAGTAACCAACTGCTTTATGATTGGAATTTGAGGCCCTATTCATAGTAGAGAATACATGTTTGGTACTGAAAACACAGTCAAAAGTCTACAGCCAGCGAGCCAAATGGGCCCTACATCTACTACTATTGTCTTACTAAATGAACAGATAGTCAAACTGTCTTCTAGATATTTGTATTTATACACATAGACTAGCACTGCTTTCAGCCTTGATCACAAAGTCTCCTTTATGCAGCAGATAAAAGTTAATATAGAAACTTATAAGTAGGCAAAGTGTTGAGAATAAGTATTGACTCTTAGTCTTAAGCAGGACATTTATATCACTCCTACTAATAAGGATCATAGAACATCACAGAAGAGGTGGGGTAAAGAGTATAAGAGCGGAAGGATGGTGAAGAGTGCTTCAGGGCAAGACACGGCCATTGCAATCATTAATACACAGCAGCTGCAGTTTTCTGCACGTGATTCAGCTCTTGGATATTCCATCAGAGATCAGGGAGGGACTCTTGAGGTTCCCCTCATCCCCAAGGAAGGGGTTGATGGGTGCTGGGGGAAGCATTTTCTTCAGTGTTAGAGATACTGGTAAGTTACCCATGCGCTAGTAAGTGACCCCCTATGCATCTTCATACAAACAACAACTCCAATTATACTCAGTGGGTTTAAAAGGCATGAAAATAGAAAGCAGGAGGAAGTAGGTCAGATGAAGAAGGGGGTCAGAAGGAGTGGGAGGGGGGACAAGAGAGGGTAAGAGGAGTCAATATGATAATAAAACATTGTATACATACATGAGATTATCAAAGATAAATAACAGATATTTAAAAAGAAGAATGTTCATTAATGTAGGACTATTACGTTTTAGTAAGGGCAGCTACCCCAAGGCATCTCCACCTCCACATTGGCCCTATACACTGGCTGACCCTGTGGAAGGCCCTTCCTTCCATACCCACAAATAACCTCAAATGTTAATTTTGGTTCTTAGCACCCAAATCTTGGTATGGGGAAAAAGTTTTTGTAACTGTCATATTTTCCAATAACCTTCCCTCTAAAGATATCTTCAGGGAACAGTTGGTTTATTTTCAATCACTTCTGATGCTGTCTTTCTCCAGCATTTTGTGCTGCCATAGACTGGAGTCCCGATGCTTTTCTTACGAGGAGTGGATTGCAGCAGCATTCTTTTGGGTGAAATTAGCAAAAATGGCAAACAGATATATTTGAGGTTTACTTTTCTCTATTAGGTCCTCCCATCACTCAGCAATCTATGTAAGCATTTAAAGTGAAAACTTCCTAAGACTTTGTCTTCAATTTCACTAACAAGTTTTCCCACCCTCTGTTTTGGGGAACATATAATCATCTGGGGATCAAATTCTCATTTATCTTAGTTTACTTCACAGACAGCCTTTGAATTACTCTGGTACTGTCATACTTCTGCACCCACAGATAACTGAATAGAGGGGAGTGCAAAGAGAAAGCAGAGAATGTGCCCTCAGATACCCTTCCTATAGCAAAACAGTCCACCAGAAATTAAGATAATAATCCTCTACTAGATTAATTTACCAGACCTCTCTTCTCATTTTTCCTTATGAACCAAGTCTAAACTATATAAAAGAACATAGGAGAACAAGAAAGTCTAGGTACTTGCAATACTGTGGGAAGATCTAGAAAACAGAGAGATTATTCTACAGATAGAAACATTGAGGATCACCTTCCATTAACCTTACACCCTGTCAATATTTCCTTTTGCTTTGTTGTTTTTTCTTCTCAGTTTTGTTTTTACTCTCACCATAGCCATATGCTAAGCTGTTCATTTACAATTTTAATAGTTTCTCTAGATCATAAACACATTATTTCTGCTTTCACCAGCTTATTAGTCTATTAACAACTTCACACTGTGAAAACAAATTAGAATTGGATAACCTACCCAGTTTTTGACACCACTTTCCAGCTCTTTAGTAATCGCTTCAGATCCTGACAATGCTAAATATAGAAGCAAGAAACACATAGCTGAAATAATTTAGCATCTCAGTGATTAAAGCAGAAACATGCAGTCAGTGTCTCACAGACTCCACGGCACTTGCAGCTGTCATAGCTAATCATTGTTTATTTCAATTAATTCATTCCAAAGGTACTTCAAGACAACCATGTGCTCCCAGAATTTAAATATTTCTAATAACCTGCCTCATTGGTATTAAGAGGAAAAGAGAGCTTTTGCTTCTAAAAACTCTCTGGAAAAAAAATTAAAAAAAAACAACAAAAAACACTGTATATTAATCCAACCCATTGTCAGGTTGGAAATTCTATTAAAAGTCAATATGTGTTGGATTAAAAAAAAATGACAGTAGGTCATTCCACAAGGCCAAGGATGACAGGCACCATAGGAAAGCTCAATGCAACCACTGAGGAAAAAAATCTTCACAGCAATGCAGAACATGCTGGAAGTAGCAAGATAAGAAGTCTACTCTTGAGAATTCTGTGCCTAACTGTTACCAAGTACAGGGCACAGTACTTCAATACAATCTGTAGTTTTGTGGAATGTTATTCTCTTTGGGAAGCCAAGGGTCTTATAGATAAAGTTGTTCAGAAATTAAGGCATTCCCGGAAGCCTTTTAACTTGCCACTTCCACAGACACTTAGCACCACATGACAGGCCCTTCTTTTCCTCTTTCATGGACTGGTTTGTTTCTTCAGCTGCTTCAAGGCATGGTGTACTCCAGTAAAAGGCCAGACTTCTGAAATTCTACATGCATATGCGTAGGGCCACACATAGTTCAGACTATACCCCATCTTACAGAAAATGGTCTTGTCTCTCACCAGAGACTGCAGAGATGGAAAATAGTGCTCTGCAGTTCTAAAGAGCACTTGTGCCCACATCGGCAATTTCAGGAAGTATTACTGTTCAACTTCCAAAGAAGCTAATAAACATTTGTCTGCTTTTCCATTTTGATTTGTCAGTATGAAAGGAATATACGGCACAAGAGAAATTCCTTCAAATTGGGAATTTATATTAGCAGCAAAATTTTATAGCTTCAAAGGCCTAAGGAGAGAAATAATACCCTCCAGAGGATGAGCAGGTGACCTCCATTTCACCCTGGACATTGGTCAATGAATTGAACAACTACTTCCCTCTAATTTCTTTATCATTCCTGCTCTATGATTGTAGGCATTTAAAGAACTATTTGCTTTAAAATCTTACAAAACATTTTTTTATAAAAGCATTACATACACAGGGATTAATGCTTCTCACAAAGCCTTAAGTTATCTGACATAAAGCTCAGTCCCAAGATATGGGATCCCTTCCTTCAGGTTGTTGGCCAGGGTCAGGGGCCTCTGAGACCTTCAAAACAATACAGGCTGTTACCATTACTCTTGGTTGGTATTAAGATCTACTACTAGTATTAAGATCTTGTACTGAATATACCATACACTTTGATCCCAGGACATGCACAAATTAAGCTGTTACTGACCTGGAAGCTTCCTCCCTAATGGCTAGCTTTCCATAGGGCCAGAAGGTGCTATAGGGACTTTGAGGAAAGAAAAGTCATCAATTGTCTGACTCAGATGTGAACCCTAAGAGTTATAACTGGTCTGGAAAGATATGTCCATTGGTACACAGTGATAGGAATGTTATGGGGGAGCAGACAGCTTTCTAATTAGATTTAAGGCCCACTCCATAGGAGGAAACTCATTCCTGGTCCTATAGAACTTGTCAAAGACCTGTAGGCCACAGGGAGAATCTATCGTTATTTTGCTAGTGGACACAGGATCAAGTGGGCATGTATATAACTATCCTTATACTCATAGTTAAGTGAAGCTGCCATGCATCATCAGAGAAGTCTTTTTTTTTTTTTTTTTTTTTTTTTTTTTGGTAATGGATGGTAGTTAATACAGAGATTCACAACTGGTCAAATAAGTGACTTTGGGGAGTTCAGCCCTAGATGGTTATATCATCTATGTTATACCTTTGCCCAAGGCTTGTGGAATCTCACAAAAAGGAGCAGAAATACTATTAAGAGCCAGGATATGGGGAGGGCTCCTTCAAAATAGTGCCTTCTAGACGTGACAGAGCTATTGCACTCATGAACTCACATCAGCATTAATTGCCTAAAAGAGCCACACAAAATCAAGGCAATCAACATTTCAGCATGGATACAGTAAGAGTTCATGAGACGCCACCCTTAGTTGAGGAGCTGTGGCACTTGATGACTTCTGAGGAAGGGAGAGTCCAGTTTTTTACAGATGTGGCCCCTTGTAGACTGCACATGCTCCTAAATATAGGCAAATACTTGTGTGTACCTAGGCAGCACCTCTTTGACTCAATAGGTTGTATAAAAAAAAAAAAATGAAGAAAATTTGAAGTTTGGAGGGAGATGGAGAAAGTCCCGAGTTTGGAGAAAATGAATATGATCAAAATACATTGTATACATGTATGGAATTACGTGTGTGCGCACATGCATGTACACACACACACTCATCTTCATAGCTAGCTAGCCTGTAAGAGAAGGGGAAGTAGGCCAAACAAACTGCCTTGAGAGAATCAAGATAATTTGCCTCAGCGACAGCGGGTGGTAAGAAGGTGGTCTTGGTTTTAGCTCTTAGCTACTGCTCTCTGACCTCCAAGGCTTTTAACTCTGCATTTGGCTCTGTGTTTCTTATTTAATAAAACTGTTCAGAATTACTTCTTTAAAAAAAAAAAAAAGATAATTTGCCTCTGATTCAAAAAATAGCACTTCATTATATTGAAGAATGAACAAGACAATGTTTTCTAGTTGCAAGGTAGAAACTTTTACAGTCACCTTAAATGAAATTCACCCCCCAGGCCACAGGCACAAAAATGCTTGTCTTAGATTTCTTCAACATTCTCAGTACTTCTACTTTTGGAAGTGAAATCTCTTGAAGCTGAGGCGTGCTCCTCAGAGGGCTAACTGCACTTTCGAGTAAAGCAGTCCCACAACAAATATCACAGAGACAATCTGGGGATGTCACTATGCCTGTATTTTCCTAAAAATGTATAGTGTTTTAATACAATTAAGATTTTCCATTGAACTTTTAGTTTTTGAAGAAAAGTCATATTCATTAGGAAAAAAAACAGACAATCCCTTTTATGATAAAATCTTCACTTTGTATTTCTCTGATTGTGGTATTGTGCTCATTATGAAATTTTATACACCAATTATTACTTGCACATAGTATTCTAAAAAGAAATTATAATGAACTATTAGAGTGGAAATGTTCTGTGCTTATTTTAAGTAAACTAAATAAACAATTTCATTGTCTAAGAGACCTCACTGAGGGTGGGTCCCCTGACTAGGTACTGATAACACTAAACAGAAACTTCCAGAGACATTCTTCTACAACAGAGAATGTAGGTTAATACAACTGAAAGAGCATCAAGGATGACAGGGTCTAAGACGCATGTGAGAATATCAATAGAAACTTTGTTTCATGGGTAGGAATATGTAAAAATTACTACCTTTTTGTTAAGTATATTTTGTATCCTCTACAAGCTACTATCTATCCCTACCAATATGAAAAAGTTGTATGTTAATAGTTACTTCCTGTTTTCCTCCACATTCCTTTGCGCTTCCACAAAACTTTTTAGTAGAGTTAGGCTATCTACTTTGGTAGTATATCCAGATTTATCCCTAGAATAGGGTTTAGCTGTAAAATCTAAGAGCACAGTTAATCTAGTTTCATTGTGTCTTAGTGATGGTTTACTATTGCTATGAAGAGACACCATGACCAAGAAAGCTCTTACAAGGAAAACAGTTAATTGAGGGTGACTTGTTTACAGTTACAGAGGTTCAGTCCATTATGATCATGAAGGGATCATGGCAGCATGCAGACAGATGTGATCCTGGACCTAAGAGTGCTACATCTTGCAAGCAACAGGAAATTGACTGACTGTCACACCGAGGGAAGCTTAAGAAAAAGAGACCTCAAAGCCCGCCTCCACAGTGACACACTTCCTCCAACAAGGCCACACCTCCTAACAGCACCACTCCCTTTGGGAGTCATTGTCTTTCAAACCACCACACAATGCATTGTGTTATCTTGATAGAACACTCAATTTTGTGACATATTATAGAATTATGATCTTATGAAAATTTGAAAGATAATTTTTTTAGGAAATTTCAATTGTATCTTATATTTCATCAAAAAATTGTTGTAATATTTAATGCAGTAATTTTAAAAATCCAAAATATGTGGAATATTATTTTAAGGTATGTTACTTTTGTTTATGTTGCATTTGCTTAACTTTGTGAAGCTGTGTTACTGTCCTTATCTAAAATACCTGATGGTCTAATAAGAGCTGAATGGCCAATAGCAAAGCAGGATAAATGATAGGCGGGGCTGGCAGGCAGAGAGAAGAAATAAAAGGAGAACTCTAGGAGGAGAAAAGAAGGAACAAGAGAAAAAGGATAGGAGGATGCCAGGGGCCAGCCACCCAGCCACCGAGCCAGCAATGTAATAACATTGAAAGTAAGATATACCAAATTAAGAGAAAGGTATAAGCCCAGAGGCAAAAGGTAGATGGGTTAATTTAAGTTAAGAAAAGCTGGCTGAAAATAAACCAAGCTAAGACCAGGCATTCATAATTAAGAATAAGCCTCTGTGTGTGATTTATTTGGGAGTTGCATGATGCTCCCCCCTAAAAGAGCAAAAACAACCAACTACATTTGGCATCCAACATGGGGCTCAAATATTCCTAAAGCCTGAGAAAGCTGAAATAAAAAAAAAAAAAAAGTGGATATGGCTCCTTTAAGAAACCGTGGTGTACAGTAGAATACTTAAACAGCTTTTTTCACACTAAACTGTAACAAAAAACTAAGCAAAAATGCCTGCCACAGTACAGGGTACCAACATGCCATAGCTGGGGGTGTTGAATTCAGATATAGAGCAAAGAAACCTTCAACCAGGCTTCAAGCTTTAGGTTTGGCCCTCATGAACCTAGAAGGTGGCAGAGTCAGCCAAGAGAGCCATGTGGAGGATCCAGGTGTAGCTTAGCAGTCTAAACTTAGTTCGCAAAGTCAAAAGAGACTAGAGATATGCAGTAAATGAGGTCCAGATGGGATTAAGAAAATACTTTAAACAGGGTTCAGCATGTTTTACAATGTGTGTTAAGAGAGAAAGAAAAAGGGTATGGACAGTTATAGAAAGAAGGAAAAGAAATATTTTAAAAACAATAAAGTCTTTGAAGAGAGAATAAAAGTAATATAAAAAGAAAAAGCCATGTATGATGGGAAAACACAGGGAGTCTGGATCTTACATAGTATTGCTTTGATTTTGATTTTTTTGAATGCTGATAAGCAAATGAATGCTACTAAGAAAAATCGGATTGTGAACTGGACTTTGAAACTGAACCAATCTAGATACTTTAGGAATTCCTTAAGTTTAAAAAAGTTAAAAAATACATTTGTCAAGGGTAAGTAAAAAGTGCTTTGGAGTTTTGTTCCCACAGGAGGCAAAAAGTTGTGGATTCCTTCGGAAATAATATGGATCAGGTTTGATCGGGGAGACCTCCTGAAATTTGACAGGTGATATCTATCAACAAAGGTTATGGCTGGTCTTCCTAGGACTTTGCCATTATCTCAAATTTTCTCAGGGACCCTAAAGATACTTTGTCCACAGACAGCAGGAAGGAATTTGGAGAATACTATGCTTACATGCCCAAGAGATGGGGTGGATGGTCTTTGGTTACTTAGTAAGTTATGGATGTTTGTCATCATTTAGGGGAATATAGTATATTGATACAAATTAAAAGTTACATTTGTTACATTGTATATATGTTTCTGCTCTTGTTTGAGGTATTGTGCTTATGCAGCTCATTTAAAAATGCAATGAAAAAGAAATGAGGTTAATAGTAAATCTATAATAAACTTATAGTCACATTAGATATGTTTTCTAGGTGAAATAGGTACATTTCAGATGGATAAAAGGTTTTCAAATGCTTCAAAGATACCCCCAAAGGCAAAAGGGCAAAAACAACCAACAACAGATATGTATTTTGCGAACAAGTTTGCTATTATGCTTATTACAAACGCTTGCTCCCTAGCCTATTATTCTGATCATTGTTTCTCAGTCAATAGGACTTATCCTGATACTTATTACAACACTTCCTCACCTCCACCCTGACCCAGACTCCTGAGCACTGTTTTTCAGTCAATAGTTCTATTCTTGTGGAAAAGGTAATAGGTGCTCTGCAAAAGACTTGTACTTTGCAAGGGAGTTTCAGTGTTGTAGTTAGAGTTTTCCTGCCTGGCCCACAGTCAGGACAAATCTCTCTCACCCGCGAGGCCCATAGATGCTCAGAACCAACCAAGTAAACACACAGCAACTTACATTGCTTACAAACTGTATGGCCGTGGCAGGTTTCTTGTTATGTACTTCTTCTATCTTAAATTAACCCATTTCTGTTAGTCTATACTTTGCCACGTGGCTTGTAGCTTACCAGTGTATTTTCATGTTGCTTGTCATAGCGGCTGGTGGTGTCTCTCTTCTAGCCTTCCACCTCCCAGAATTCTCTTCTCTCTTGTCCCGCCTATACTTCCTGCCTGGCCACTGGCCAAACAGCATTTTATTTATACCGAGCGATATCCACAGCACAATGTCATGCTTTAGCCTTTGTTGTGATAACTGTCATGAGGAGCCTTTTCCCCAAATATTTAGTCTGTTTAAATATGTAAAAAAGTGAACTGTTTAGTGTCAGATTCTAGAATTTTAAACCAGCCTGGATAATCCCCAGGGACTGGAGTCAAAAGCAGTTGAGAGCCATTTGATGTGGGCAGTTGGAACTGCATCAGGTCCTCTGAAATAGCAGTGAAGACTCTTAATTGCTGGCCTTCTAGTCCCAGCCACTTACTTTTTCAATGATGCTGTTCATCCTTCCCCACACACCAAATACGGATCACAGAAAAAGAATATGGCGACTGTCACTTGGGCACTAAGAGGATGTGCCAGATGCACAAAGCTGGGCGCTTTGGTGACACTAAGATAGTAGTGCCAGTTTCACACTGTAGTTTATAATAAGTAAAGAAATGAAAGATATACCAACAGGGAGAATAAGAAAGAAAATTTTGTTCACTTTTCAAAGATCCTGATTTTATAAATTGAAAATATAATATATATGTCAACACTGATTATTAGACATGGTATCTGATACCACATTAAGTCAGTAGACTACCAATTAGACTAGATTCTGGTCACCACCCTTTATATTTACTGAGGGATGTTTTAGAATTAATGTTACATAATAAAATGCCACTCTGTTCCCACAGCGTTTTATATTCCTTGGGAAGTATTATCTTCCTGAAGACATTTAAGGGGCCTTATACTCAACCTCTTTTCAAATTTTTAAAATTTACTCTAAGAGAGTTTCACACAGAACTGTTTATCATATTCTTTCGCATTCTCCAACTCCTCTTAGATGCTCCCCATTCCCTACCCACCGATCTTCACATCCTTTCTCCCTATAAAACAAAGACAAGGGGGAAAGCTACTAAAACAAAGAGTCTTATTTGTGCTGGCCAGCTTGGGCATGGGGTCCACCTAAGGTGTATGGATGACATACCTAGGGTCACTCCATTGGAGAAAACTAATTTTACTGAGGTGATGGCAGTATAAGTAGTTATGTCTGATCAGCATTATCAACAACAACCATGTTAAGAATACCACCTGGTTGGTAATGATTTAAAGACATCACAGGTGTTAAGATACACCTCAATTTCAGAGGTAGTAAGAGACAAAAAAAAAATGAGAAGTGCATGAAATACAGTAACTGACACATCACATTTATAAAAATCATAGCTGACTGACATTTACATATGTGCATGCTCAGAAACATGAAGAGAAAACTTTAAGCAAATGTTTTCTTGGCTGTCTTATCTTTACTTCTGTTTCTGGCAGTAATCTTTACCAGTCTGTGTACAAACCCATGCAACCATTTGGCCAAAATAAAAGAAAATTAGCTGATCTATCCAGGCTTTCGGAGATGCTGGCAATCATTTTTCTCTCAGTGCTCTGGGTTTCAAAAACATGTTTTAGAACTGCCAATTAAAAAAAAAAAAAAAAAAAAAAAACCTTAATACTTTGCTACTTTGAAAAATGAAGCACTATGTTAATTAATGCAAATCTACATTAAAACTCTTCCCTTATTCATGTAGGGAAGAAAACAATTCTGCTTATTTCTCTACAATATACACATTGTAGGGGACAATAGAGCTGCATAAAACCCTAGTGGGATATCCACATCCTGGTATTTGGCTGTTTAACCTGAAATAGTAGAATTTGGCTATCAGAACGGGGTCCACAGAAAGCCCACCAAAACCTTCTGTTTTAAACACAAGGAGAACACTAACCGAAGTGCGCTATGGGTAAGTATCCAGAGCAGTTTCACCAGATGCTGTCTGCTGCCAAACTAAGTGCACAACCTTTTCTTTCCTAAAACTGTAGCATTGCAGAGATTTCATTTTTATGAGACTCTCCTTCTCCCCAGTAATCCTGACCTTTGTATTATCTTCAAGTTAAGACAAGGAGGTAAATCCCCCTCTCCAAGGGCCTTGTCTGTACTATAGCAAAAAGGACTTCAATGTTCTAAGGCAAACACCAACTATACCAGATCTCTTCCCAGATTGTTTAGGGAAAACCATTCTTTGACATTTTAATAAGGAAAAACAAAAACAAAAACAAAAGTTAGCTTATGTGAATGTTTGGGTTTTTGAGGACTGTTTGCTTACTGTGCTGGAGGCACACCAGGCATGGCATTTTGGTAGGAGAATAGAAAGTGTCTCCCTGGTGACTCATGTCTCAAAGCTTTCACAAGGATCCAGCTTACTAATTCACATGTAGTGCCCTTCTGTCTGGCTGGATATTGCTATTTAAAAGTAACTTTTAAGATTCTTAACACATATTTACCACATTGAAAGAGGCTTGTAGGCAGAATATCAAAGGGAGGGGCTGCTGTTCAGAAGTGAGTCAAAAGATTGCAGAGATGATCTATTCCAAACATGCACGAAGGAACCACATACACAGAAAGGAAGATGCTGCCTCAGAGCAAGAGAGTGGAAATTGGAAAATAAATTCTTATTCTATCTTGATATTCTAGGAACAGAAATAAACCATGAAGTATTCATTTGCCTCATCTCAGGAGGTGGAGTTGGTGTGGATCAAGCCAAGTACCAAGAAGTTTTCTGTCATTACCAAACATTTTCATTCCCATGGTGCACTGGTGGCCAAGACATACATGTTGCCTGACAAATCATATAGACTTACGGGAAAACTCAGCTTTGGGGATCTGGGTATCTTTCTGCCTTCTATTCTAGTTTGGGAATAGAATAGTCTAAAAGGTGGTAGGTTCCTTTATAAACAACAGAGGTAAATGGAAGGCTTCAGCCACTAAACCAATTGCATGGGGCTATAAAGTATATAAGTCATATTTAAATGTATTACTCTTTCCTCTGGAGTGTAGCTTGAATGACCAAATCTGAGGGGTAAAAATCAGGGATTTCTGCTCTTCTGGTGATGACCATGGCCATTCTCTCTTAGTCAAAATTATTAATATATGTTTACTAAAGTCTTACTATGTGTATTTCATGAGTACTAGGTTTCACTGCATATTGAAGTAAAAATTCCAGACCACTGGTTTCCAACAGAAACAATCAAACAAACAAAAATCATCTCTCTTTCCATATTCCTTTTTTCCTTAAGCCAAATATATAGCTCTGACTGGTTTGGTACTCACTATGTATCTCAGGGTGACCTTGAACCATAGCAATACTACTGCCATAGCTACCTAAGGGCTGGGATTACAGGTATGTATCAACATACCCAACTTGATACTCATTTTCCTAACAGACATACAATTAACTGCTGCAAAGAAACAGGCAACATTTACACATCCTACTTAATGTAGTGTGCAACAAAAATTAAAATGTTTTTACATAATTTCATCTTCTTATTCTTACCCTAAATCTTCAAAGTTGGACAGGTCTAGATTTACAATACCATTTAACTTGGGTTATTTTTAACTGTCAATGATCAATAGCCACACAGAGCTAGCTTGTGGCTGCGGGAGTAGATGGGACAGTTCCAGACCATTGGAGAAAACAGCACCTCCCCACAGTTACTGGTAGGGAGAAAAGTGCCATAGAGTAGAGCAGAAAAGGCATGAAAGTCTGGAGCCAGGAAAACTAGTTTCCTAAGGTGAGGCATCTTCAGGAACCAGACACTGACAGTGTTACTAAGGAACATTTTACCTTTCTCTCTTTAATAGAACCTTGATTTTGCTGATCATGTGAAACACAGGAGGTAGACAGTGTGTTTTCAACCCCATCTCATTCATAGCTAGGGTGTCCTTAAGAAGGAGTTCTGGTCAGTGAAAGTACCCTGGCTTCACAGAGTCCAGTGAAGGAAGGCCTGTAGATTAGGGTAAGGTAGACACAGCTGCAAGACAAAGAAGTCATGGCAACTACTGGTGTCTAAGGGGAAACTTGCTCTTGATTTATTTAATCTGCCATTTATGCATTAGGTTAGTGGAACAGATTTCCTAACTGATAAATGAGTCATTCTAAATACTCCATGAGTGCTGAAACCTTAAAAAATTGTATATCTTTCAGCAGTCTATTGTCCTTATATTATTTAGTAGTTAGGTACTGAATTCTTTATTTAAAAGAAAACCTGAATGAGAGCTGTAAGATTTCATTCTGAACTCAAAGACATTTGAAAATCTAATTTCTACCACTAATGAAAACTGGCTTTTCTTCAGCATTAAACTGAGTGTTCAATAAAATGTAATGTTGCATTATTAGGCTGTAACATACAGAAAGATTGTAAAAACTGGTTTCAATCATTAGAATAACCTTCAAATAATTCATTACAAACCTCCAACAGTATGAGTTCTGGCTTTGACTCTAAAGCACGAGAAGCCTGGAGTGAATACACAGTTTCTTATTTAAAAGGGCTAATTTGGTGACTCCAAGCAGCTAGCTGCATCCTAATGCTGGATTCCATCTGTTGCTTTGGGCATTAAGTATCTTCAACTTGTACAGGCTTTGCTTTCCCTCCCAATAGATTGAAAACAGAAATCATTGCTTTGGACTTCATTCTGATTTAGTTTTCAGTCAGGTCTCGGTGAATTTGCTGGTTTGTTTCTGCTCTCACATTTCTCCATCTTTCTTTAGCAGTCAGGCAGCAGCTTGCTCCCTGGGAGCAACAAGAGCCTGCTTATCACACACGAAGGTAAACTCAGCTGAGCTCTGAGGCGAGGAGGCATGCTAACCTCCACAAAAGGAACAAACTAACAAGCCCAGCTGGGGCAAGACAGGCCCAGATTACTGGCAGAGACCGAGAAACACAGACATGGTTCTTCTTGATTTAAAACCTCCAGGGGAAAAAGTTCTAATTAAAGTTATTTTTAACTGCATCAGGGTCGCACAGTCCTAACCCATCAGCTGAATGTGTGCCCAGTCAGCACTCTGTTGGGAGTACATCACAAATAGTGGGAGGGTTTTGTATGAAGCCCTAGTGGTCTCCCACTGAACATGTGGAGTTCTGAACAGTCCACAGTGTACTTTGTCACCCTGAGATTAAAACTGAGATGCTACAAGTCAAGGAGCTTTGTGATCTTCCTCGGCATTACTCCCAATGTACCTAGTTAAGTTGTCTAAAAGTTTTAAACCAAGGCCTTCAATGCTTTCCATTACTTTTCATTACTCTAGACCATGGACAGACATGTGACTGCTATGTTCTTACCCTAGTTTTTCCTATCTGTGCATCTTATTTTTATGAATATCTTCCTTTCTTGTTGTCCTATACTTGGCTGGTCTTAGGTCTTATGCTCTTCTCCGATCTCCATCACCTTCCTCTTGAGTCTCTCCTGTGTTCCTTGGTTAGTACTTCGGCATCTTCTCCATCTTGTATAGGATACCCCATATACTGCTTTATGACAGGTGCATCCAAATGTCACCTGAGCTAACTCACAGACTATGCCACTTTCAAATGATATAACTGGGGACAGAGTTCTTTCTGGACTTGTTGACTATTGGCAGTGCAAGGTCAAAGAACTACTTAAGGTTTTTAATTCAATGAACCACTTTGTAAGTGACAGAGGCAGGATAGAAAGACAGGGAAGATTATAGAAACAGGAGATAGAAAGGAGTCCCTCATCCAAGAATCTGGTTGAAGATTCTTGCCAGTAGGAAAGCATGGCTTCTAGCACAATTAAAACCTACGTAAGGCCTTTTACGTTTCCTAGGTGTAAACCCCCAATTTTCTCGGAATTGAACCAGTAACTCCATTTACAGAGAAAGGACATGTACTAAGTCCCTTATGCAACTCTAGTAGATTATGGTTCTCTTATGAGATAATAATTCTATCCACAGCATCTCCACCTCTCTTATCAAAGAGAAAGAAATATGGGGGAGTGAAAGTTTCTTAGCAATCAATTAAATACAATTTGAGAACCACCAAAATGGTATGTATGCCTAATGCTAAGATACTTAATTGTGACACTCCTGAGGAACCCACACTTGGGTATTTCTTCCTTTCTGGCTGTCTCTTTCTCCTAACTCTAGAGATAAAGTCTATATTAAATTATATTTAATAAAAAGTTCCAAGTCTGCTTCAAACTGGCGAGGCTTGAAAACCATTTCCATGTCAAAGCCACAAAGCTCTGTTTGGTCTATAGTGAGGTCAGGGTAACTCCTTGGGGTGCTGAGGGTGACAGTGTGAAGCTATGTCTCTGTCCCCCTCCCCACTGAGTGACATGATATCTTAAAAGATATACCTTCAAGGACTCATAATGTACTAAGTCTAAAAATAACACTCACATATGAAGGAGTAAGCTAGGAAATTTTGTTTTCAAGAGCACCTATACTTATTTCCTATAAATGGTTTGGCAAGAATATCCTTTTTCTGGACTGGCTCAGTGGTTAAGAATACTCTCTTACTGTTCTTTCAGAGGATGGACTGCAGTTCCCAGTACCCACAAAGGACAGCTCACAGTGGTCTGAAACACTAGCTCCAGGGGATTGATGTCCTCTTTTTCCTCTATAGACACTGCATTCATGAGCACGAACTCATACACAGATACATACAAACTCACATAATTAACTTTTAAAAAACTTTAAAAAATAATTTATTATATTCTGAGTACCTCACATAATTCTGAACTTGGCAGACTTTGGACTACAGATGAAAACCACTGGATGGTAGAAACTCAGACCAGATTTCATTATACCTATAATAAATGAGTGCATTCTTCATTGAAGGAATTTCCTATGTTGCAAAATAATAGGAACCATTGATATCCAACACTGACTGTGCTAGGCACTGTCCTAAGGTATCGCTAACTCACTGAATCCTTCACCAAAGCAACTTACTTAGAAAAATAATCTAACAAGTTTTCTCTAGAATTAGTCAACTAGATGGCTTTCAGACACATACACACTGGACTTAAGAATGATCTAAATAGTCTGTCAAGAGAGTATAACAATGAAAAATGTGAGTCAAAAAATTGTCTTAAAATACTTATACCAATGTCTGAGAGACTGAACATATGACTTTTTAGATGAACCATGTAGCAAGAAATACTGAATTAAAATTATGATGTTTAACATCTGAAATCAAAGAGGGATAAGTGCAACCATTCTTTCTGTCACCAAAAATTTGACCCTAATTTAAAAAATATGAGAAAAAAAACCAGATAAAAACATAAAGCAACAGCACAGTTTTTGTTATATTCGGTGTTCTGGAAAATGTATGCCAAATTTTATTTTACTGTTGTCATCCTACAACTTAAATATAAAAGTACTAGCCCTTATTAATGTAAAATTTCCTACTAAGAATGTAGGAAACCACAGGCTGTGAAAGATGACTCAGAACAGAGACCCAAGAGTCCAAATTTAAGGTGCTAGAGATCTGCAATGCAAACAAACCAAAATAAAGTAACATGGTAGAAGATGAGATGTGGTACTTGTGATGAAAAGGCAAGCTGAAGTAAGTCAGAGAGAGTCTGGACTGGATGGGTAACTTTATCAACAAGAGATACAGAAGTGTGGTCAGTATGCTCACAGGAACAGTTTTACAGAGTGTTGGATGCAAGATAACCAGAAGAGCACAGTGCTTGAGAAAGTGTGAGAGTGTGAAATACCAAAATGAATTAGGCCAAGATTTTGAGCAGCTGGCTCAAAACACCAGAGTTTAGAAACTTAAAAGGAAAAGGTATATAATATGAATACCTAAAAAAAAAAAAAAAAAAAAAAATGTTCAGAAGAGACAACCTAAGAAAGAACACACGGGGAGAAGCCACAGTTGATTGCTATGAGTCAAGTGCTTAGCAACCAGTGAAAGTGGCCCATCTGGATAGGGAGAAATCTGGTGCGAGGTAAGTTCCCAGGAATCCACAAGGATAACTGCAGCATAAACTACTAGTTCTCAGGAATCCACAAGGATGATCCCAGCTTAAAGTACTAGTAATAATGGAGAGGGTGCCTGAACTGGCTTACCCCAGTAATCAGATTGGTGAATATCCTAACTGTCATCATAGAGCCTTCATCCAGTAACTGATAGAAGCAGATGCAGAGATCCACAGCCAAGCACCAAGCCAAGCTCCAGGAGTCCAGTCAAAGAGAGGGAAGAGGGATTCTATGAGCAAGGAGCATCAAGATCACGATGGGGAAACCTACAGAGACAGCCAAAGCAAGCTAGTGTGAACTTATGAACTTTAGACCAACAGCTATGGAGTCTGCATGGGACTGGACTAGGCCCCCTGCATAAGTGAGACAGTCATATAGCTTGCTCTGTTTAAGGGGCCCCCTGGCAGTGAGATCAGGATCTATCCCTGGTGCATGAGCTGGCTTTTTGGAGCCCATTACCTACCTACGGTGGGACACCTTGCACAGTCTTCATGCAGTAGGGAGGGACTTGAACCTGCCTCAATTGAATGTATCAGGCTTTGTATGGCCCCATGGGAGGTCTTTCCTTTTCAGAGGAGGAGATGGGGAGTGGTTTTAGGGGAAGGCTGGAGGGAGCGGAAGGAGGGATGAGTGGGGGATCTGCAGTTGATATGTAAAATGAATAAAAAGTTTCTTAATAAAGAAAAATAAAATGGCCCATCTGATAATAAAAATATCTCCCAAATAATTTAATCTTGATCATCACAGGGAGATAAGTTTTCTGTAAAGAAAGCAAAGGAGGAAAATGATTTTAATACAGAACTCCATGTGTATGAAGAAAACATACGAATTCACAGGTTTCTGCCTCTCTGGCTGAATAACAAGCTATGGCTTATTCTCTCATAGTACTGATAGCCATGATGTAACAACTACAGAAGGGAACACAGGTGGCTTTCTGCGGACACAGGGACCAAGGAGCACAGAAGCAGAGATGAAGAAGTAAATGAGGACATCCAGGACCTTTTCAGTGGAATGCCAGAAGGCCCGGCCCACATATTCCCAAGAATGACACAGAAAAATCTATTACCATCAAGGGCCACTGTCAAACACAGAAGGAAGAAGCCAGGGTTGGAGGAAGAGTATAATTCACTCATCAGATACTCCAAAGAGAGACATTTCTGCAAACAATATACTTGTTTCTAGACACTAAGCAAGATTAACATACAGAGGAGGGAGGTAAATAAAAACAAAGAGAGGTTGGAGAATAGGATGTTCAACTTACAGTACATAGGAAGTGAATGAATAAGAATATATAACAATATATCTAGAATTTAATCACCAAAAATCCAAAATCTACATATCTCTCAATATTAGCTACACTTCAAAAAGTCAAAGAAACATCTTGCCAGGCTCCATTTCTCAGAATGAAATGTACTGTAAAAACAAATAAACAAACAAACAAACAAGGATCTATACTCAGAAAACATTATCTTGCCATATTAACTCTTATTTCTTTACAGGTTGATTTGTGCCT
The DNA here is from genome assembly GCF_903995425.1 of Onychomys torridus. NCBI lineage: Eukaryota > Metazoa > Chordata > Mammalia > Rodentia > Cricetidae > Onychomys > Onychomys torridus. The sequence goes on from NC_050456.1 coordinate 14,103,022, forward strand.
TGAAGGATATCACTACAATTTTTATTAGTAGCTATTGGCTTCTTAGGTCAGATCAATTTCCAACATAGAAAGAAATATGAGTGTAATACAAAAATATTAATAAAAAGGTCTCCAAATGTGGTATCCTTCACCCTACTCTTACATAGAAGGCAGATGGTACCACAGAAGGTAGCAGCTCTACTTGGCTGTGGAAAAAGCAAAAATGCTTGAAACAGACCTACACTGGGACATAGCCCTAAAACTTATTCATAAAGATCCATTTTGGAATGCATAGTGGCAATTGTTAAAGCATTCTCTGGGGTCAATACTCTTCAGACTATTAGACATTGGCATTGCGGAGGATCTGGACCCAATGAATCCCCAAGTGAAGCGCCAATAATTGTGAGAAACCTTGACTGTATGTTCTTAATGAAATGTTTCATCTACCTGCCAGTGTCTGGAAAGCAGGTGTTTTATATAAAGACTCTATAGTAAGTGGCCAAAGCTCAGGATGGGGCACAGCACTCAGAAGTTCTGTGGCACAGGGCTATCACCAGACCACAGGGGGATTCCTGACATGATGCTCACAGGGATAACCATCTGAGCTTACGGAGCTCCCTTGAACTGTGAGAGCTGTCTTGGGGCACTGAGTAGGAGATAGCATCTTTAATGATTCTTATCTCTCTTCCTGCTAGAAGATAGCTTCTTTAATGATTCTTAATCCTACTAATTTCTCACCTTGTCAGGAGCTCCTCTGGATTAGCCAGAGACTGGTAAATCGTACTATTTAAATTTCACAAGACTTTAAAAATGATTAGTGGATGCTATAGAAAAAGACAGTAATAAAAAAAATGTCACTATCCTCTCCACATAATGAAGATAGAGGTCGTGTAACTAGTGATGATTTACCCCAACAACATTCTGAACCAGTACTGAGATAGAAGGGCTTTTCTCCACATTGCCAAAACCTATTCTGAAGCAGAAAATGGAGAGTAAGATTTAACAGTCAGTAAAACAGATCCTAATTTTTCTGCAATATCTTTGCATATGTTCTAAAGCTCATTCCTACCTGATACCATCAATGGAAGATAAAAGGGCAGATAGAATGGCCAGAGAAGTGAGGACAGAGCAAAAAGAACCTGTGACAGAAAAGACGTAGAGCTACTGAACCAAGACCAAGTACCATAGAAACACTAGAGTAAGTATCATTAGAATGAAGGCACTTGATCTTACAGACAAAGCTGGCCACAGCTGGACACCTCATCATGCGGTGCCACTATTTTAACATCTAATATCTCTTATTTATAAATACTAAGAGTCTAAAAAGTATGGGTCTGCAGTAAGGTCCGCCTCAAAACTGAACAATGATTATCCCTCCTGAAGTTTACCACAATTTACATTGCTTCGCATATATGCAGAAACTAAAAAGGATTCCACAGAACAGTTGCAGACACTCTACAAGTGGGATTTGCTTGCATACTTCCTGGGTTTGAGAGCATAAGCATGTTGTCATTTAACAATATACTAAATTTCTAAGAGCTTCCCTGAGGAGCTGGAGCAAACACTTCTCAATTTTCTTCATAGTGACAGATACAACAAATGGAGGCTGAGATCATTCATAGATGAAAGCATTTCACATAGAATATACTCATAAAAAAGCCTTTATTTGCTAGGTGGTGGTGGCGCATACCTTTAGTCCTAGCACTTGGGAGGCAGAGGCAGGTGGATCTCTGTAAAGTTCTAAGACCAGCCTGATCTACAAAAGCAAATTCCAGCACGCCAGGAATTTTACACAGAGAAATCCTGTCTCCAGAAGAAAAAAAAAAATCTGAGCAAAAATCTATTTCCTTAACATTTTAGATTAAGAAAAAGAGAAACCTACCTATCAAATTTCAAATTTGTTTAACTTCCATGCCCACCAAATAATTTGAAATTAAAAAATGAATACCTATGAAATAACTGGTGCTCTGTATTCTCCAATGAAGAATATAATAGGTCCCACCAGTAGGAAATCTGTATCTACCAAAGCTGAAGAGGCACTTGTGAACTTTATCCCTAAAATAGACCTAAAAGTATATGTAAGTATAATCACCAAACACATATGTCCTAGACATCTCAGAACAACACTACCTATAAAGTCCCAACTTGCAACATAATACCTCTAAAAGCCAATCAATGTTAGCATGAAGCATAGTGATACTCTGTGTGATCGAACTCTCAATGAGAATGACAATAAGAAACTATAGCTACATGCAGCAACAAGAGTGAATGAGTCTCATGAACAACACTGAGAGGAAGAAGCCAAGTACTCAAAGTATATGGGTTACGGAAAAGCCATAAAAATTGCAAATCTAAATGACAGTATGAGAAATCAAGAAAATGGTAGCCTTTGTCAACATAATGGTGTTGTCCTTAGATATCCTTGGGCATGGGGTCCAGGGACTCTAGTGATAACAAGATACAGAAATGCTCACATCACTTAAATAAAATGGTTATGGTGTTTGCCTATAATCTACAATCCCTCCCATACACTGTACAGCATTTCTAGAGGACCAATAATCTATTACAATACAAATGCTGTGCAAATAGTTGCTCTATTGCATTGTTTGGGGAAAAATGACAAGGAGAAAAGTTGTATAAATTTATAAAATTTAATTTTTATATTTTTGTGTTAACTTTTTTTATGTAATTGCCAAACTGAAGAGACAGAAGTTCTTTCTACACTTTAGTTTTTTAGCTGTTATAAAGTACATGTCATCCTTTTGGTGATACTGTATATTTTACTTAGAAAAATGTTTAGTTTCATTAAATTTACATGTACGAGATATAAATACACATGGGGCAGTCATAAAACTTGAAAACTGAGTCTCTTAGATATAAATACATATGAGGCAATCATGAAAACTGAATACTGAGTCTCTTATTGAGATGTTGCTACTTTGATTACATTTAAAACTGTTTTAAATATATATTTAAATATAGACTCAATGAAATATGAATAAATAAAAAGTGATTTACATAGAAGTGATTAAGTGAGAAGTGGATGGGAAACAGATGCAACACAATAGGCAGGAGGGTGGAATATTTACTAGATAGCAGTATATGGGGGATGATTAAGCCAGTCTCTCCACTATTGTACACGTATAAGTTTCATTAAAAGATTTAAGAAATAATCCGTATAAAATACCATCAAACAAATAATATGCTTGTTTCAAACTCAGAGATGGAGAAGTCCCACTGAAACTGTATTTCCATCATCTCTCTCAGAGCTGCTGAAGATAAAAACCACATTCTGAAGTGACAGAGTGATAACTTTATATGCTTTGCAAGCAGCATTTAATGCTATGCATCATGAAATATTCCTTCCAACCCCACAATTAAAACTCATTATCATTAGAACAAAGGTTCTAGGTTGAAATATTTTTAAACTATTGGTATTCATCACACACACACACACACACACACACACACACACACACACGCACACACAATCACCTCATGTCACTAAGCCTAAGAAGAAAAAAATGTTATTTTTTTTCTTGATTTGTTTAATGCTGCCAATAAATTTTTCAAATAAGCAAAATCCACAAAGATGTGACTCAAAAAGCAATGGGTTCCAGAGGAAGACACCATATCAGGAAGCTTATAAAAATAAGGAGATAGCCCCAAACACATTTTATTTTTTTGTTTGTTTGTAAGCTTATGTAAATGCTTAATACATATGTGTCTACTTAAATTTCTGCTAAATTTTTTTTTGGCTAGCATGAATGTGCAGATATCTTTGGTACCTTTCAAATGGTTCCATTGTTTCTAAAGACACAGGCATTGATAATGTGCCTTAAAGGGGAGCACCCTTTAATTTGTTAATTTGTTATCACAAATTATCACACAATGAATCATTTAAAACAATACACTAGTTTTCCAAGAGATTTTTGGAGGCTAGAAAGTCCAAAATCAAAGAATCAGCAGGCCATGCTCCCTCTGTCTTTGGGGGAGAGTCTATCCCTTGCTTTTTCTAGCTTCTAAGAAGTGACAAAATTCTGACTTGTGGTGGCAGTACGCTGACCTCCATCTACATCACTGTCTGCTCTCTATATGTGACTCATTTATTACCACATTTCTCTTATAAAGACACATTTGATGAAACTTAGGACTGGGTGGGGTGGTAACCCAAGGTCATCTCATTAAAAATTAAAACTGTACTTGTTAAAAGTCTGAGAGATTTCAAATAATTTAATGATATACCTTAAGGCTTTGGATAAAATAAGAACAATCCAATTTCCAAATTCATAGATGAAAGAAATAATTAAGGTCGGGGAAGAAATTAATGCAATGGAAATAAAACACAAAGGTTCAATGACAAAATGGGTTCATTTTTTGGAAAGATAAACAAGATCAACAAACTCTTATCCAAACTAACCAAGGGAAAGACAGGAAAAACCCTAATAGAATCAGAGATAGAGAGGGAGATATTTCAAAGGATATCAGTGAAATTCAGAAAATCATTATGACATTTCTTTAAAAAAAATATATTTCACTAATTTGTAAAACCTAAGAAAAAAGAAATAGATGGATTTCTGAATTCATATGAGGTACCAAAATTAGAGCAGGATGAAATAGACAATTTTAAAGGATCTATAACAAGTAGTTAGATTAAACCTATAAATACAGCAACAACAACATAAAACTCCAAACTAAAAACATCCAGACATACTTATATTTGGTAATAAATGCTACCAGGCTGTTAAGGAAGTGATGCCAATATTTCTCAAAGTATTTTACCAAATTCAAAAAAGAAATACTTCCAAATTCATTTGTATGAAGTTAATATTATCCTGTTACACAAACTATATAAAGACACAACAAAAAGAAAATTATTACCCAATTTCCCCCAATGAATATAGATGTAAATATTGTCAATAAAATATTTATGCATTAAATTCAAAAGTACAACAGAGATCATTTAACATAAAGTTGGCTTCATGTCAGAAATATGGGGTTAGTTCAATAAAAACAAATACATGAATGAAATGCATTTCACAATAGACTCAAGGACAGAACTCACATGATAATCTTGTAGTGGTTGGTATGAATGAGAATGTCCCACTGAGGCTCATTGATTTGAATGTTCAGTCACCAGGGAGTGGCACTATTTGAAAGGTTTAGGAGCTGTGGCCTTGTTGCAGAAAATGTGTCACTGGGCATGGGATCTGAGGTTTCAAAAGGCCCATTCAAAGCTCAGGTCTCTCTCTTCTTACTGCCCATGGATATGGATGTAGAACTCTCAGCTACTTCTCCAGCACCCTGTCTGTCTATGTGTCCCCAAGCTTCCCACCATGATGATAATGGACTACACACTCTGATACTATAAACAAGCCCCAGTGAAGTGTTTTCTTTTAAAAGAGTTACTGCGGTCAGTCATGGTGTCTCTTCACAGAAACAGAACACTGACCAAGACAGGAGTTGGTAACAGGGATTGTTGTGACAGACCTGAATATGTTGCTTGTTAGTGGAATGTGGACTTTGGGATTTAGATTAGAAAAGCAGTTGAATTATTTATGCAGAGTTTAATGGGCCATCCTAGTAGAAGTATGAAAGACTATGCTGTGGGCAATTTGGACTGTGTGTGTGTGTGGGGGGGTCTAACTCAAAAAGTTTCAGAAGAAGAATATTAAGTGGCCTAGAGATGACTCAAGATATTGTGGCTGCTTTCTCTCCTTGCTGCCCAAAAATCTCCCTGGGGCTAAATTGAAGAGTTTTGTATTTATGGCATTGGCAGTAGATATTTCAAAACAGCCTAGTATTGACTCTGTCACATGGTTATTAATGGTCAACTTTCATGCAGATCTATAATGATAAGAAGCAAACTGAGCATGGCAAAATAGAAAATGTACAGTCTGAAGAGAAAAGGAGTACCAGGAAGTACAATAGAAATAAGTCCTGTGCTCAAGGAGATAAAAAGTTTAAAGAAAATACTGATCTTAAATAGAATGAAGGAAGTGGTAACGTCAAGACTCCATGCAGCTAAGCTTCCAACTTGTGGAGAGGAATTAAAGAATATTATAAACTGTGAAGGAAGCCATCAACAACAGAAAGTTGGTCCAAATGTGATTGAAGGAGGGAGCCAAGTCCCAGCCCCAGCAAGAAGCAGAAGTTGGAAGCTGTGGCCACATATTTCTGACTTTAGAGTCAAGGACACAAGAAAGGGGTTATGGAATCTCCCTCTGAGGCTAAGAGAAGATGCTGAAGCCAGGTGTGTGTTGGGGGTGCCCCTGCATGGGGGACCAGAGAGACCTTTGTATGAAGCTGTAAAGGTAAAGCCTGAATTTCATTGATGACTCCAAGATAATAGAGATGCCACAGTCATGGAATACCTGTCAAGGAGAGTTGCTGACAGGGGATGGAAACAGTCCAAAGACAGAAGTGTGTTGTAGTCAACAAAGCTGAAAGGAGTTGGAGACCTGAAGAGTGCTTAGACATCAGACATGGAGATGCAGAATTTGATGTTTGCCCTTCTGTTCTTGCTTTGGTCCAGCATTCCTCACTATTCTCCCTTTCTTCCCTTTTGGAATGGCAATATATATTTTGTTTCATTCTGCTTATTGAAAATCTGTGATCTGCTTTTTGATTTTACATGGACTATGGTTAAGTGATCACCATGAGCCTCAGAAGAGACTTTGAATTTTAGACTTTTAAAAAGTATTTAAACTGTGATAGACTATGGTGACTTTTGAAGCTGGACTAAATGCATTTTACATTATGATATGGCCACAAGGCTATGAGGGCCAGGGAGTAGAATGTGGTGGTTAGAATGGGAATGGCCCCAGAGGCTCATAGATTTGAATACTCGGTCATGAGAGAATGGGACTATTTGGAAAGATTAGCAACTGTGGCCCTCTTAGGAGTGTGTCACTGAGGATGGGCTTTGAGGTTTCAAAGAGCCCACTCTAAGCCCGGAATCTCTGTCTCCATGATGCCTGAATATCTGGATGTGGAAATCTCAGCTACTTCTTGAGCATTTTGTCTGCTTATGTGCTACTATGTTTGCCATCATGATGATAATGGACTAAACTTCTGAAACTATAAGCAAGTCCCAGTCAAATGCTTTCTTTGATAAGTGTTACTGTGGTCACGTTCTCTTCACAGCAATGGAACACTGACTGTCTTAGTTAGAGTTTCTATTACTGTGATGAAACATCATAACTGTGGTGATATATTGTGTACCTCAATAAAACTAATCTGGGGATGAGAGGACAAAGCCAGCCACCAAATTAGACATAGAGGTCAGGCAGTGGTGGCACACACCTTTAATCCTAGCATTCAGGAGGCAGAAATCTATCCGGATCTCTGTGAATTCAAAGCCACACTGGGAACACAGCCAGGAAGGAAGGAAGATGGCAGAGCACAGAAAGGTATAAAGGCGTGAGTAAACAGGAACTTGCTCTCTTTAGACTAAGGATTTCCTGGAGGTAAGCTAGTGGCAGAAGCAGTTCAGCTAAGACCCTCTTGGGTGAGGACTCAGGCTTTCAGTCTGAGGAACAGGAACTCACTCTCTTGAGGCTGAGGATTTCATAGAGGTAAGAACATGGCTGGCTTGTTCTGTTTCTCTGATCTTTCAGCTTTCACCCCAATGTCTGGCTCCAGGTTTTCTATTAATAAGACCTTTTAAGATCCGTGTTACACATAACCAAATATCATGTTGGGGAGAAAAGGATTTATTTGGCTTATACTTTAGCATCACTGTTCATCACTGAAGGAAACCAGGACAGGAACTCAAACAGGGCAGAAACCCAAAGGCAGGAGCTGATTCAGAGGCCATGGAAGGTACTCCTTATGGTCTTGCTTACCATGGTTTGCTCAGCCCACCCTCTTATAGAACCCAGGATCAGCAGTTCAAGCATGCCACCACTCACCATGAGCTGGTGCCTCCCCCATGGATCACTAAATGAGAAAATGCTTTATAGCTGGATCTCATTGAGGCATTTCCTAAACTGAGGCCCCTTGTTCTGGTGACTCTAGATTGTGTCAAGTTGACATCCAAAACCAGCCAGTATAGTGACTGAGACATATCTCAGTAGATGCATTGAAGGCTTTTTACAAAATCCATCATCTTTTCATAAGACTCAAAAGAGATTAAGGATAAATGGAAATTACCTTAATACAGTAAAGGCTATACATAACAAACATAAAGCTAACATTATTCTAAATGGGAAAAAAAGTTAACCCATTTCCAGAAAAGTCAGGAATAAGACGAGGATGTCAATTCTTTATAATCTTATTCTATATAGTGCTGGAAGTCTTAGCTAGAGTAATAATACAAGAGAAAGAAACAAAGGGGATATAAATAGGAAAAGAAAAAGGCCAAGTATCTTCATTTGCAGATGATATTATTGCATATACAAGATATCTTAAAGATTCTACCAGGAGCTGGAGAAATGGCTCAGTTGTTGAGAGCATTTGTTGGTCATTACTGGAGTGAAATTCATTTTCTAATGCCCATGTCAAGGTCCTCACGATCCCCTTATAACTCCAGCACCAGGGAATCTGACAACCTATTCTAGCCTCTAAACACTTGAATGTTGGTGAACACCCACACACATACACACACACACACACACACACAACAATCTTAAACAAAAAGATTCCACAAGAAAATTCTTAGAGCTGATGAATACTCTCAGAAAATTAACATACAAAAATCAGTAGCTTTCTTATAATCTAATAACAAACATGATGAAGGAACTGACAAAAAACAATCCCATCTATGGTTGGCACAAAACAAAAATCTTGTAATAAGGAACTAAGTAACTAAATAACTAAGGAAGTTAATAAGTGACTAAGGAAGCAACATAGCTCTACAATGAAAACTTTAAAACATTGAAGAAATAAATTAAAGAAATCACTACAGGATGGAAAACCTTCCATGCTCACAGATCAGAAGAATATTGTGAAAACAGCTATTGTACTAAAATAAATCTAGAATTTTAATGCAATCCTCATTAAAATGTATATGCCATTCTTCACAGAGATAGGAAAAAATTATTAAAATTCATATAGAAACACAAAAAAACTCCAGATAACCAAAGCAATTCTGAGGTAAAAATAATACTGCAGGAAGTACTGTCATACCCGATATCAAATTATACTACAGGGCTGTAAGAGCAAAGCTGGCCTAGTGCTGGGATAAAAGGTCACTCAGGCTAAATGGTGGTAATAAGGCCTTGAATGACTGATACTAATAGCAGTGATCAACATCTTAAAACTGAAAATGGACCTGACTGAAGTGAGATGGGATGGAGTGCTTGTAGACTGCTGCTTAATAATTTGGGGATGAGGGAGGACATAGTGAAGAGGAGGTAAGAACTATTTCCACAGTAGGAAACAGCTCTTTCAGAAAAGGAATCTGGCCTTCAGAAGTTGGACATTTTCCTGGGCTTTCAAACAATGCGTTGAGGCCATTTAAAACTGTGTACCCAATGTGTTTCCTTACTGTGTGTGTACTCAGACAGTTTAACTTGTCTTTAAGAAAACAATACAACCAAACTTGCTGAGCCTTGACTTTCCCATGTAATCAGCTCTTACAAACTAAGCAAAGCATAGTTTTTAAAACCTTAAATTAGGTATTCTTCCATGTTCTTGACCTCAGAAGTGTGTGTGTGTGTGTGCGCGCGCGTGCACGCGCGCATGCACACACGTATGCCCATGCATGCATATATATGTGTATTTTTTGAGAATCATTTGCTGAACACAGCCACAAGATTGAAATCAACCTAGCAAACAGATATCTCCTCTAAACATTGAAAGCAAAATGTGATATAGGCTGATAACATCTGTTTGCAGTTTTGAGTGCTACTTTGGGTCTGTAGGATCAGTAGCTTCTTTCCTTGTAGACTCTGATAAAAATAAGATTAAGATGAATGACTCCTCATTCTTTTCCTATACCATATTTTCTTTGCTGCTCAACAACAGAAGGCAAGGTCTGTTAGGAAGAGACAGAAGACAAAGAGAAGAGCAAAGTCAAACTGGACTTGCTGCTGGCTAAGTGACTCTAAGGACGAAGCTCTTTCCTCCAGTGTGGCACCACTGTGTGCCCATGATGGTTGAACATACTTGCAAGGGCAGGCAGACTGCAAGAAGGCCGTCAAGGAGCTGGTAGCTGGCTGCTAGCAATGAAGGTGACCAGTACTTTTCCAAGGAAGAGAAGCCCATCTATCATCTCTGGAATGTGTACAAGAAGTTACCAAACCCAGACATCAAAGTCCCTGTGGGAGACCTGCAGTACAAATGGGGACTTTGTGTTCCCGTCTCCAGCATCCATGCAAAAAGAGGCCACATGTCCCTGTAACCCCAGTATCGAGAGGTTAAGAAGATGTAGAGACCTGCCTAGCCAAAACCAGTCAGGGGTACAGTCAGTTTAAAAGAATGAGGCAGTAAATAATATAGGACAGCTTACACTGGGCCTCTGCTCACATGCAGCCCCTACAAATACACACACACACACACACACACACACACACACACACGCACACGCGCACGCGCACGCGCACACGCACACGCACACGCACACGCACACGCACACACGCACACGCACACGCACGCGCACGCACACACACACACGCACACGCACACGCACACGCACACGCACACGCACACGCGCGCACACACACACAGGAGAGGGGAAGAGAAGCCCTTTAAGGTAACAGTAAGGAAAACAAAGTTAGTTCAACCTTAACTGTTTTCTAAAACAAGTAAGAGTACCAAGGTTGCTTTATTTCTAGCTTTCCTTGCAGTAAAATCAGTTTGAAGTGTGAGGTAGCGGATTGAGGACTTTGAGGACTGCCCTGCACAGTGGAAAGGAGATAACTGAAAAGGGAAGGAAGCTTTAACTAAGCAGAACTGCATACTATTCATAGCAGGAAGGCTCTGCAGAGCAGTGGCACGCTCTGTTGTACTAGCTGCTATGACACTGAGTTAGGAAGACTGTGATGCCAGGAGTTAGAGACCAGCATTGGTGACAAGTCTTAAAAAGGAAAGGAGGAAGCTAGGCATGGCAGCACATACCTAGAAACCCATCCTTGTGGGGCAGGTCCTGAGAGCTTGCTGGGAGGCATGGAATAAGCATTAAACAAAATCATGCATGCAAGCTGCTGCAGTCCAGTAACTGGCATTTAACAGATTTTCAGTTACTATAGCTATTTTTATTGCTCCTCTTTGAAAGGACCTTACTTCTCAACCATTTGTCTATAGAAATCCCATTGAATTTGACAGGATGAGAGAATAAGTTTCTTAAAGAGAACAGCTAACACAGTCACCCCATCTCAAACAGCAAAAGGGTTCATGAGATGCCCACTTGACAATGTTAGCTACCTTCTCTCTTGACCAGGGAGACTCACATGATGTCAAACTATCCACAAGCCACTCAGGCCATTCCTGTGCTTTAGCTGCCTCAAAAGCCTTCTAACCTGCTGCAGCCTCTGGTCTTCACCAAGGTGCAGACAGGAAAAACTCGTCACTGAGTTTTGTTTGTTCTGCTTCCCAAGCTTCCATGGCTGTTGTCTTTGTTGGTAGGAACAGAAAGCAGAATATAAAGTCCCTGTCCACTGCGCACTGTCCTCCAGGCACGTGTTCTAATTTCATATCTATTGTTGTGATAGAACACAGTGACAAAAAGAAAGAGAGGAGAAGAAAGGCTCATCTGGTTCGTGACTCAGTTTACAATCCGTTATTGCAGGAAGTTAAAGTAGGTACTCAGAGCCTCCCATCATGTCAAGAGCAGAGTGGGAGGAGCACATGGATCCTTACCTGTTTGCTTGTCTCTTCTCAACTAGCTTTCTTCTCCCATCTTTCTACACCTTTAACATCAAAACAATCCCTCACAGACATGCCCTCTGGCCAACCTGATCTAGGTAATTCCTCATCAAGACTCTTTTTCCAGGTGATTCTACATTGTCAAGTGGACAGCTCCAACTAACCAGAACAAAGTGTCTGTACATGAATTGGTGACATGGAGCTTTACATCCCTTAGCAGAATCCTTATACCTCGGCATAGGTCAGTGATGAGCACTGGTACAGAGCAGCTGTACAGAGAAAGTGAGGGAGTACAGAGCATCTGGCAGGTGATCTGGAGAGAGGATTCTTCTTTTTGCAGCAGGTTTCAGAGACCAATGCTACCAGAGCAGATAACAGAATCCGAACCAATTGAGCAGATAGCAGCCATAATAGCAGCAGCTTTCATTCAATAGCAACCAGAAAAAAGTAAGACGCACTACACATGCTACCCCTCATCTTTACAGTCACTGCAAACAATCAGTTTCAGAGCTAAGGAAGCAACTCACAAAGGGAGAACAAACTGTCTCCATGGTATCTGTGTAAGATACACGATGTGGCATTTAAGACTCTATCCATAGTTGTTTGATTCAAAGGCCCATGCTCTTTTTTCTACTATCCATGCAAACTATGGGCTACTGATTCTCTCACATATAAAAAGCACAAAAGAAATTTGGGGTTTCAACTGCCAGACAACTGGGTGATGTAGCATGAAAAAAGCATTGCCTCTGAGTGATTTGGTCACAGGGTCAGAATTAAGGGACTGAATTCACTGCACCTTTGACTGAAGTTCTACAGTAAAGAATTCAGCATCCTGACCTAGAGGCTGGTGTACCTGCAGCTGAAGGCTTTGCAGTGTATGTGGAAATATGCAAGGCACACTCTGGGATTGAGACACTGCAAAGTAAGTCCTCATTTGAAGGGAAAAAAAATTCAAACAAACAGCATTAGCATAAAAATGAACAGGGAAAAAATGTTAAACCAGAAATTGGTTTTCAGGAGTTTCTTTTATATCCTGAATGAATGTTATTAAGCTTTAATTCAAGATCCTTGAGGACTGGATACACAGCAGCTTATAGCTTACTGGAGCTTAAGACTCTCTCTACCACAAAGATATTTGAAGAAGAAACTAAGAACTGACAGCATAAACATAGCTTAAAAACAAAGTAAAAGAAAACAAAAACCTAACACAAAACAGTAAGGTGGTGTCTTAGGTAAAGTTTCATTGCTGTGAAGAGACATAATGACCACAAGAACTCTTATAAAGGAAAACATTTAATTGGGGCTGGCTTAAAGTTTAGTCCATATCATCATGACAGGGAGCGTAGTGGTGTGCAGGCAGACATGGTGCTGTAGAAGTAGGTTAGAGTTCTACATCTGGATCCTCAGGGAGCTGGAAGAACAAGTGAGCCACCTGGCCTGGCTTGAGCTTCTGAAACCTCATCCTCCAATAAGACCAAACCTATCCCAACAAGGCAACACCTTCTAATAGTGCCATTCCCTATAAGCTATGGGGACCATTTTTATTCAAACCACTACAGCAGGTGTTTATCTGGTTGTCAAGGTAGAAGAAATCAAAACCTCACATAAATCAATAAGGCAGGTATTTGAGTTATTGTCTTGTTTGGCAATACACTGATGTTGCCTTCAAAGCCCAAAACTTAACTCTTACACTCATGGTGAGGTCAGGGCAAGGAACTCCCAGTGTCAGCAGGTAACACACACACAAAGCAGTGGTGTATCGCACTGCATTCTCCTCTTCAACATATTACTTTTTAAGCATCCGCATACTCTTGTGGCTCTTCAGATCACTGAGAATGTAGTCACATTCTGCAGGATTCTGCATTTTTCACCAAATCACAGCACACATTGTACTCAGTACTGTCAACTAGGTCTGACTGAGGTCTGTGGTGCACCAGGCTAGGAGCTGGCTAGTCTACAACTTCCACACCATGTCCATAAGCTACAGGATGCCTTTACTATCAGGAGAGTAAGGTAGTTCACACAGTTGAGCATATTCTGTGATCAGACCTGGAGAGAAATGGCTGATATGTAAACAGAGTTGTGGTAGACGAGCACTCTGATACAGCACACTAACTATCCAGCATACTTAGCCTCCTCATACATCCAGCCTTGTTTATGTTTAACCTCCAACATCCATTCTGTGCTTGTCTTATGATAGTGCTTTCATTTTTAAAATAAGTATTTTTCAATTGTTTGATTTGGCATTTTTAGACATGTACCGCAGACTGGCCTTGAACTCATGAACCTCTTGCTGTAGCCTCTGAGTGTTAAGATTACAGGTGTGCCCCACCACACATCAGGTTCCCAAACAGACTTTAGATGGGTGAAAATTATAGCTCTAGATGGCCAAGGGACTCTTTGTGAACTTCATAGGCTTTACAGTTAGAAAGTCTACTTTTCTCTCTCCTCTAAGCCCAAGTCTTACAGACTTACTCGAGTTGCTGCTTTCCAAAAAATGGAAGAAGCATGGATTATGTGCACAGAACTATCACTTGAACCATACTGGGCCACATGTTTCTCTCCTCTGGGACTGTTGCAATAATGGAAGAGATTCACTTCAGAAGTGGCTTCTCACTCATATAGTATTCCTAATTTGCTAGTGTACACAGACAACTCTTTTTATGACCCACACAAAATTTAGAAAAACAATACTGCACAAAGTCACAAAACAAGACTCAGAAGTAACAGTTGGGTTCAGTATACTTACCTAAATAGTAAATTAAATCTATGGAATTACTTCAAGCCAGATTTCATTTTTAACCCAGTACTGGTTGGGATGCTAACTAGTTAGTTACAATGTAAAAAGCTGGATGATTTGTGTAAACCAAGTGTAACATCTTCTGAAGATTTTTGAGTACTGCTGGTCTAGTCTTACATCTAGGCAAAAATTAAAAGTGGTCACAAGGAAATCTAAAGTCATTTCTCCAAAACCCTCCCCATGCTTGCTACCTGCTATTTCCAGCAAAGACTTAAAGAATATATTAAATAGAGAAAAAGGTTCCTTTTTGTTCCTGACCTCAGTGTTCACAGAGCTGTGCTATAGCTCAAAATAAAATGAGATTCAGAAAGGAAGCAACATTATGGAGAGAATCTTGGCAATAAGATCCTATCATCACAATGAGAAGCAAGAAAACATTTATTTCTAAGGCTGGCTATGCAGAGATTTTAAAAACCACACAAACATTGCTTCTGCAACTAAAAGAGGCATGAACAGTGTTCTTGGTGCTAGTTAGCCAATCTATGAAAAGGTAAAATACAAGGCTCTTTGGGCATCATTTTATTTCTTCAGTACTATTCTTTGTTAAAACACAAACACACCAAAAAAGTAAGCTAAATGAAATGCAAAGTCCATGCAATAGGCTATCTTCTAAACTCCAGGTACATCTCATACTACACAAAAAGTTCTGAGCAAAAGTATGACAATGATCAACACGGTAATCCAAGTGTTTGTCATATTGTGTGTACCAACCCTGAATGTGAATGTGAACTTTAGGAAAGCATAGAATGGATAATAATCATTGTCAGATATAGCTGTAGTTTTCTCCAGTCCCACCCAGGCCTGCAGCTGCTCAGACCCAAATCAACACAGACAGGCTTATACTTATTAAAACTGTATGGTCTAATGGTCTAGATCTTACATCTTAACTTAACCCATTTCTATAAATCTATACCTAGCCACCTGGCTCGTGGCTTACCAGTATCTTTACATCTTGCTTTTCATGGCTGCAGCTGGCAGCATCTCCTGATTCAGCCTTTTACTTCTCAGAATTTTCCTTGTCTGTTTATCCCCCTTGTACTTCCTGCCTGGCTACTGGCCAATCAGTGTTTTATTTATCAACCAATCAGAGCAACACATTCACAGCATACAGAACATCCCACAGGAGTTGGATAAATGCAAAATTTGGAACCACTACTTTCCAAAATCACCTTCTATGGGTATAAACCTCATGGAAAAGTGGGGAAATGTGCCCATTAGCAATGACATAGCAGTTTTCAAAGGCTTTATGAGCTGTAATATTTCTTGACTAACATTTTAGATCAGACCTTCCAAGCAGTTGGGTTTTTAAGAGTTCTGGTGAGGAAAAGGAAAGAGGGATTTCAGAATAAAGAAGTAGCAGATTGCATGATGGGAATCAGAGGCGCTGGCAAACAAAGGGCATCTGAGCAGCCAGTGATAGCTAGAGAAAAAGGCAGAGCAGGGTTGGCACTCCCTGATTATCTAAAACTCAAAACATCAAGTACAGAGCTGAGGACACAGCTCAGTGGCAGGGGTGTCTGCCTAACACACATGGCTCTGGTTTGATGCCCAATGCTTAAAAAGAAAGGAAATAGAGTTCAACTTCAGGGCCAACTCTTGTGTTTCTGGAGAGAGGAAAAAGTGGTGTTTATAGCAGCTCCAAAGTCTAGTGAAAATAGAGTCCTGTGACTTACTTTTCTCTTAGGAAATGTGGCATGACTAAATGTCTTAGAGATAACACAGCAGTCTCCCTTCATCTCTGCTTCAGCTTCCCTTGGTTTGAGTTACCCATAGTCAATTGCCATTAAAAATATTAAATAGAAAATTCCAGAAATAACTCAGGTTTTCAATGCCTTCTTACAGTATACTGTTATAATTGTTTATGATATTTTGCTTATCTCTCGCTGTATTAGTTTATTAGTTAAATTGGATCATAGGGATGTTGGAAAGAACAGCATATACAAGGCACCTTGGAGTGCAGCCTGTGGATGCGGGAGTGGTGCTACTGTGTGGGAATTTAACTTCAAAAAAATGTCTTTCCTAAAGAAGATTGGCATAGAAACCCTAAAACAAATAATCTATACATATTCAGTATAACAACCAACAGAGAGCTATACTCATGTACAAATAAGGAAAAGTGCTAGGCCCAACAGAACGGCCCATCCAGCAACCAAGGACATTGCTGTATCAGCAAAGAAGGAGGCTCCCTTGTATGAATCAATAATAAGCAAGTCCAGAAAGGAAATGCAGGTTTCCTTTTTTAAAAACTGTACAAAAGGCCAAGAAGTATCAGAACTGAATAAATTCCAGCCCAACCTGATGATAATGTACCAAAAGCAAAGTTGCAGATGTTTGCATACAGTCCAGTTCAAAACAAACATTAAAACTGAAACAAATAACTGTATCAGCCAGGTTTCAGTGAAACAGATAAACTGAGGCAGGGTACAATTATTTGACACCATCTTTTGAAGACACTAGTTGCTAGTCACGGTAATAGGCATTCCTTGTCTTTGGATGCTCACCACATCTAGCAGCTACTTCTTAAGCCAGAGCCTTCACAAATTGAACATAGTACACTGTCCAGGAGTTATTAGTAAACTACTAGCAAGACTACTACCTCTGATAACTCTACTCAGGAGTCTAGAATTTTCATTTTATTTTATTTCAGTACAAATCATTCGAGAAGTTCAGATATATGCACCAGTTGATGAGTACTGTGGCTGTTTCCAGTGTCTGGCTATTATGAATAAAGAAGCAATGAGAATAGATGAGCAAGTGTCTCTCCAGTAGGATGTATAGTCCTTTGGGTATATCTTGGGGGTAGATCTACTCCCAGCTTCCTGAGGAACTTCCACACTGATTTCCATAGCAGTGCAACAAAGTTGCACTTCTACCAGCCATGGATGAGTGCTCCCCTTTTCCTTCATCCTTTCCCTTCATCCTCACCACCATGAGTGGTCCTTTGTTTTATTAATCTTGGCTATTCTGACTGGGGTAAGATGAAATCTCAAAATAGTTCTAATTTGCATTTCCTTTATGGCCAAGGATATTAAACATTCCATTAAGTGTTTCTCAGCCCAACCATTTTTGCTTCATCTTTTGAGAATTCTCCATTTATTTCTGTAGTCAATTTTTAAATAGGGTAATTTGTTTTCTTGATGTTCAGTTTTTTAGTACATTTAAACAATGGAATATTAACCAGCTGTTAAGAAAAATGGAATTAGGAAGTTTGAAGCTAAACGGATGAGGTTAGAAACAATTATCCTGAGTGAGGCAACCCAGACCTAAGAAAGACAAATATTTCATGTTTTCTTTTTCTCATAGTCCTGGATGCTTGAGATATGAGTGTATGCCTTTAAGTTTTAGATTTATATGTACTGATCTGAATAACCACAGAGGTGATAGGTAGCCAATAAGGGATGAGGATAGAATAAGGGGAGCTTCCAAAGAAAGGGATAGATTACAAAGTTATAAGGAAACAAGGGGAAACTAGAAGTGTTAAACAGGGAGGGCTGGAAGGCAGGGGAGTAGGCAGTGGTGGCGCACGCCTCTAATCCCAGCACTGGGGAGGCAGAGGTAGTGGATCTCTGAGAGTTTGAGGCAGCCTTGGTGTACAGAGGTAGTTCCAGAACAGCAAAGCTACATGAGGAAATTCTGTCTAAAAAAATTAAAAAAAGAAAAAAAGAAAAAGAAAAGAAAGGGGAAAAAATTCACAGAAGGCAAAGAAAAGACAACTAAAGGCCATTTAAAAAGCCATAGGGAAACCTAGTATCATAGAAGCTTTCTAATATATCAATTATATATTCCTAACCCCGTAAAAACATCACAGACTATTGCCAAGGCTATTAGTTACTCTCTATAACCTGAAGGTAAGGCTCTATTGCTGAAAACAACACTTACTTATGTTATTGAACATGGAGAATAGAGCTGGTGTCCAACTAGAAACTTCTTCCCTCCTGACTAGTATTCATGGTACCAGAAGGTACACAGCAGCTGTGGTTATCTGCACAAGATCAAGCCAGTCAACATTCTAGCATGGTGGTGGGTGCTTCTTGGGCTCCCACCCCTAACCAAGGAACTATGGTTACTAGATGGTTTGGATGGGGAGGGAGAGTCAGATTTTTAGTATGTGGATCCTGGTAGGTTGGCCACACACTCTAGTGGATGGCCCCACACTTACAAGTATGTGGATAGCACACATTGGGAGTTGGTGGGTTATTAATTAAAAAAAAAAAAAAAACAGAAAGAAAATGACACTGGGTTTTTCCTTTCAGAGAACTTCCCCTTCTATGTCTAGAAGAAAGTGGCAGAGAAGAGGGATACACCTATATATCTGCCTTTTATGGATGAATTCATAGCCTTACAATAATAAACCTTAGAAGGGACCAATGCCTTCCTGGTCCACAGTGGACCAAGGGTGTGTGTTCTAGCTTGCCCTGCATCTTGGTGTGAACAGGAACTGTAGAGATACATCTTAAAGTTCACCTGAGCCACTCAAATCAAACTGATCTTACACTCATTCCTTCCTCACCCAATCTGCTGCAGGCAGAGTCAAAAATCAGGTTGGCAAGAAGTGCAATATTGTCTTTCTTCTTCTGGCTAACTATAGTAGTTCATGGTACTGGGCCATCCACCCAGTCTTTGTGAGCCTTGTTCTTGTTCTTGGAATTAACTTTGAGAGTGGTTGTGGGTTCTTTTTAGACATAAAATTCTAGAGTTGTGGAAAAAGTCCTAAGAAGTTATTTTCCTTCACCTTAATTGCTTTGTAAGTTCAGGTGATGTATCTGATAAAATGTCAATGTGGATTATTAATTCAATGCACTGACCTAAAATGAAAAGCTGAAACATGTTTGGTTGATATTTATCATTTCTCTCACAACTCATCTACCAAATACAATAGAAAAGGACTAATGATTTCACAATCAAGCTAACCAGACACCGAAGTTCTTCTTTTGCAGCATGGTATGGCTGGATTCTAGGTGTTTCACATACCTTCTTCCCTTCTCTGCAAACACAGTCTCAATAACACATAACAGTATACTTATATATACCCTCAAATAAGTGTGGAAATCAAATGGTAGCATAAGCCCTAGAGGTTCCAGCATCTTTGTATACCGAGGAGGACTTCAAATGGAGTGGCATTCAATAGCATGAGTATTGCCCACTGGTTATTAAATACACAAAATGAATAGAATATTTCACTAAGTGAGTTTGGGAGACTTAGTACTTTTTTAACTAGATTAATTTACTTTGTTTGTAGAGCTTTTGTCTGCATGTATACACGCACGCCATGTGCAAACAATGCCTGTGGCAGTCAGAAGAGTGCAGCAAATCTTCCTGGAATTAGACCTTGTGAGCCACCATGTGGGTGTTGGGAACCTCTTCAACAGCAGCCAGTGCTCTTAATTGCTGAGCCATCTCTTCAACACTCAGAATTACGTTTTGAAGTCAATTAAATTTGGTCCATGGCAAAACTCTAATACAGAACAGAGGGCAAAAGTTCCAATCATACACTACTATCCTCTAATGCTGCAGGTATTTCCTATCAGTCATCCTTCCAATTCTCAATTTATTAATCTAACGACAATGCATGCAAAGCTGGTATGGTGGTTCATGACTGCACCTAGAGACCAAAGCTGAAGGATCTTACCCTTGACATCAGTATAAGTTAAACATTGAGATGCTAATTGTCTCAAAGACCACAAAAGGCAGTATCAAGATCATTATTCCTCATGATGAAAATTGGAAAGAAAATCCAGCCATAGATAAATGGTTAAATACGCTATGATAGACAACAAACCATTCAAATTATCTTCACAAAGAATACACAAAGTAAAATTGTTGTTACCATGTTAAATAAGAGGGCAAAATTATGTCTAGAATATCATAATGAAGGAATATTAAAAAGCATGAACATTAAAAAGCCAATGTCAGGATTTAGACATATTTCCCATTGGATTTTTTTTCTTTTTGTCTAGTGTATATTACTTGTTTTAAACACAACATGTACATATGTGTGTGCATGTTTCATCTATATGCATATTACTTGTATGTGTGTATGCATGCACAAGTGTGCAGAGAAATGAGCTAAACTTCATGACTCCATCTACTATAGAAAGAATTCAGATCAGAAGTCAGAACTGTGTGCATGCTGCTTAGGAGGGCCATCCTCAGCCTCCAATATTTCCTTTATAAAAACAGAAACTTGGATCTTAAGAGGACAGGTATAAGCTTGTCATGTCAGATCTATTTCCAAGCGCTCATAGCTTCTCAGAGCGGTGTGGTTCATTAATCAGATAAGAACAGAGCATGCAGTCTAACTTGAGGTCCACAACTTCAACCTCATGGGGTCCACATATGGTAGATGAAAAAATAACATGTGTTGAGAAGGTGGTGTGGGAGTGAGAGCATTAACATCGTCAGAGAGGTCACAACTAAAACACAAAATGCAGTTTCCATGTTTAACTTGATAGCCCTCCTGTAGGAAATGTAGACTGAAAATGATTCCTGTGAGAAAACAGCATTTGGAGGATAGTCTGCTGTAGTCAGTGTCCATTAAATGATCATTGATTCTCCATAATACAAACTCTTTCTACAGGGAAAATACTCAGGTACTTCAAAATTCTGAGATAACAGCTTCCTACTGTGGGTCACAATGGAAACATTTATAAATTGCTCATTTTGGATGACTCTAAAAGTCTGAAGGCAAGAGAAACTTCCTTATTTTCTTCCTGGTAACTGGGCCATTAGGTGGAATAAAATGTTCTGCTCAGCAGTTTAATGAGTGCAAAGGAAACTGAGAGATAGGCACCAGCAGCATCTCACTGTGAGTTAGAGCAGATTCTGTAAAGAGACAAAGGAAGCCCCCCACTGCTAGGATTTAGCTTAAACCCTGAGTTAGCCCTGAGCTCAGGCTTTGCTTTATGGAAACCAGAAAGACAGCAGGAGTAAAGAAAGCCTCCCACCCCTACCTCAGGCTTCCCTGTGGGCGGAGAGCTCTAGGCTACCAGCCCACCCCTGTTAGAAGCTCACATCTAATGGTGGGAACAGAGCTGAGGAACCAACCCCAGGAGGGCAGTGCTGACTGCCAATGTGGAAGCGGTTGGAAGTACACTTGTGCTTAGAGCACAGTAGCTGGCCCTCTGAGCTTTATGGTCCTGGAAAACCTGCCAAGTGCACTGGGGTTCAGGTCATTTGTAGTTCCTTCTGGAAAACTCTGCATATGGTTTAGCATGACTAACCAGGGTAAAATGTCAATTCTCTCTCTCTCTCTCTCTCTCTCTCTCTCTCTCTCTCTCTCTCTCTCTCTCACACACACACACACACACACACACACACACACACACACACACACACACACACACACATACACCACAGTAACAGGAAAGAGTTGCAGAAACATAAACAAGAACCCGAGCTGGCTGAAAAGTTGGGCCCCAGGCATCTATGTCAGCCTCTCCCACTTCTGTTGTTTGATTAACAGTGCACTTGACTGACCCCAGAGAATGTTTTGTTCTATTTTGTTTTAATTTTTCTTTTGATGTAGTGAAGATAGATGTAGGAAAATAGCATCTCCTATTTCAGGGACAGGAACCTGATGGACTAAGCCAGTTTTTACTCCTGATAAAGGTGGATACAGAGGCCTGAACATAATTGACTTCAATGCCCAACATCCTCAGCAATACTCATGAGATTAGAGTAGAAGTTTTCAACCCAAATCCCCGAAACAGAACAGTGCATATGAAGCCACCTCAGAGTGGAGTTGGGGGAAGGAAGCTGGAAATAATTTTGGCATAAAGAGATTTAAAAGAAGCTGACTTAGAAAGCAAGGTTCAGAATGACTGGGCTCATTGTTGGCCCACAACCACAGCGAGCAGAGCCAGTGATGCTGGGGTAGGGAGGCCCACAGAAGCAACAGGAAAACCAAACCTGAGCTGCTGCTGTGTGACAGTGCTTTACATGATTCAAGGACTGATGTCTATCACAGGTATAAATTAGCACACTGTAAAACCTCACAGATTAATTAGCAGTGCCTAGCACAAACCTAACACTCCTCAATTTGAATGGCTTCTATGTATCAGGCACTACATAGACATATACAGAGCCTGGTTCCCTTTCAAATTGCCCTGAGTACAGAAATCACTCCCATTGTAGGGACCAGAACACTGAGCCACAATGCTGCCACAAGGCAGCAGTCAGTGTTTTAGCAGACATCCGTCGAATGCCCAACTCGGTGCTCTACAATAGCAGGGGTAGAAATGCAAGGAGCAAGAGGGACCCTGAGTGTCTATGTCTCTGCCCACGGTGTACTGATACATCACAGATGATGACATTAGAGGCTAACCTCTAAAAGAAAAAGCTTAGAAAATCCCCCAAATGAGGGACCACGTGCATGTTTGACAACAGTCCCTCCTTGGTCAGCTGCTGTCTGAGATACCTACAGCTCCTCGCCAGCCACAATCTGGAGGGAACTCTGCCTTAGGACGCCTGAACCACTGACTCTACCTTTGCAATTAGTGAAAACTAATCAAAACCCTGACACAAGTGAGTGAGTCAGCTGTGAAACTGCTCCTGGAAACAGAGGGCTGGGTGGTGGGAGAGTGAACAGATGGTGCTTCCTTTTTAAATGAAATGTTTTGGCACCAGCCTCTGTCAAGAGCTTTCCCTTATTTCCATCTGGTTTGGGTCCTGGAACACACACAAGAGAGAATGGAAAAAGAAAACTCTGCCGGCGTGCTAAACCACTAGAAAAGCTGGAGTGCCTGCCAGGACTTCCTCTAAGTCCCCAGAGACCAGAACATTCCGCTCAAGGAATGTTACCATGTTGTGTTGAGGGAATGGGAGAGCCCAGTTCCTTAGACCTAGCCCTATCTTGGAAAATAATATTTAAAAGTGTGTATACTTTGGAGCAGATAGTCTCATGTGTGGTCTCATCCCTGTGTTCTCTAGCTGTTCAATAGCATGTAGGGCACTTATCCACTTAGCCCTGGCTATGCCATCTGTAGAGTAGAAATAACAGAAGCTGGTGTGAAGATTAACTGAGATGGTACATACTAATTTCTTAGATGTCTATTGCTGGGCTCTTCTATTCAAAGGGGCTTGAGAAAATATAATGATGTTACCATCAGTATTCAAAAGAAATGATCTAGAATCATAAGGGCCTCTAAGAACACTTCTATTATACGAAGGAACAAACCAAGTTTGAACATAGCCAAGTCACTATGAGGAGACACTGAATTTCCCTGGGGAATCAGTTTTCTAAGACTCAAACAGATCTGCCAATAGCATCCATGAATGTCCACAGGTTTAACAGCTTGGCTTTATGAATTTTACCATGCAGCCAAAACCAAAAGCATAAACCTGTAGGAAAGACAGCAAAGCCAAGAAATGGTCAACAGCTGCTTAAGATAGTGAGGAAGCGGGGTTGGGGATTTAGCTCAGTGGTAGAGCGTTTGCCTAGCAAGCGCAAGGCCCTGGGTTCAGTCCTCAGATCTGGCCAAAAAAAAAAAAAAAATTACTCATTTCCCTTTGAAAAGATAATGAGGAAGGATATTTGGTTTTGGAATTCTTTCTCACACAACTTATACCCACCAGATAAAAGCAGAACACAGACACTGACAGAATACAAACTAGACTCAAGCTACTCATGTTCAAAGCCAAGTACTTATGACAACAATCTTAAGCCAGCTGCTTTGTGTCTATCCTCAGTCCCTCACCTGCCAAGTGAGACAGAACTACTTCATAGCATGAAGGGTTAACAGCTGCTGAGATATAGGGCAGGATCACCAGCTCCCATCCTCCTACTCCACACTACAGCCTTCCATAGAACATATGTACATAAATTACTTCATCACAGTGTATTCAGAGCTTGATTTTTAATAAGACCATTTTGCTCTTTCTACAAATCTACAACAATTTTGAAAAGAACTAAGGTTTTCTGTTTCAACAGATATGTAAAAGAATGTGCTAATCACAAAAATTGGTTTCCATGTGTTCCTTTTCTGGGGACAAAGTGGCACCCAGAGAAAGAGTTTATCCATTATGAATATGAAAGCTAATATCAAAAATACATACCAAATTAAAACGGGATTAGGTAAACAGGTTTTAAGGATGAAATTACAAAATTTTCATCAGGAAACTGAGTTCTAAGAATAAAGTAACTTTAATTTAGCATGTTTCAGCTTTAATTTACAGACTCATATTATCATGGGGAGATAAGTTTTGTTTTTATTCTTTGAATGTATCAATAGTTCCAAGTCAAGTCTATACCCTAATCAGGCAAGTAGCAAATCATAAATCCAAACAACAGCCTCCAATAAGCACTTACTATATAACTTTAGCTAGCAACGTGGGAGGTGCTATAAGGAACTGAGAAGAATAACTGAGAAGAATATATCAGCTCTGGCTTTGAAAAACCTAATGAGGTTTTCTCACACATGTCTGTCCATGTGGCTGCATATATTGGTTGTTTATTTCTTTTCACTATTAGATAAATTCTACTGTACATATATAAAATATTTCTTTATTCATTCAACATGTAGGTGGAGATTTTAATTATCAGTGGATTTTATGGTTATGAATAAAACTTAGGAGCACAAATGACAAGCTTCCAAGAGGACATAGGATTTTATTTCTTGTGTGTATGTTACTAGGATAGGAATATATATTTGACCTCATTAAAAACTGCCAAATTTCAAGCCAAAGCAGTTCTGTCACTTTGGGATCCCCAGCGTCATTAGAGCTCACACACCTCTACATGTTTGCCACAAATCGGCATCACTGACTGGTCTTTTTAATTTTTATTGCTGGTCTTTCTTATTTTTATCATTTCTGAGAGGAAAAAAATGGGAACTGATGTGTTAGGAATGCCAATCATAGAGGTATCTTAGTATGGAAGCATTTGCATACCATTCCAGAGTTTACTTAGAGGGATGCTACAAAAGAAAACGTAAACAAATACTGAACTCTAGAGTCAATGACGTAGATGTACACTGCTGTGTTCTAGGGGATGTATATTTGTGGCTATGTTGAAATTTAATTTGAAAAATCAGTAAAAATAATAGTATAAATTGATTCATACAGAGAGACTTGGATAGCTAGAGAGGTATGCAACAAAGAAAGAATTATAAAACATTAAGCTAGGCATAAAGTTGGGGGCCTATGGATTCAATTTTTTGGGAAGCTGATGCAGGAGAATCATTTGAATTCAGGAGTTTGAGGCCAGCCATGGGCAACATAGCAGGACTGTAAAAAACTAAATAAGAGTAAATTAAATTTTTAAAAATTGTGGGACTTGGTGGTGAGAAAATTGTGGCCAATTTGCTGTGTGAAAAGTGTCTTGCATGCTAAGAAAATGTCTGTTGATGTAAGTATGCTCTTCAACTCACCCCCATACTATTCTTTTTAGATTTACTGATATTTTAAGAGTAAGGACCATGTGTAAAGCATTATGAGTAATTAAAGACAAAGTTCTTGGCTTATATAGCTCATAATTCCATAAAGCAAAACAACATGATATTGGGTTGGAAAAAGCAGAAATATGTCAGTGATTTTCTACAAAAGGATATATTGCTTGTAAGATATTTACTATGTACATGGTATTGTGATTATGCTTCACTTTATAAGACTTTCATATGAATATTGTTTCTTTCTATGTTTTATTTCATTGTTTTGTTTTGTTTGAGACAAGGTTTCTCTTTGTAGCCCTGACTGACCTGGAACTCACTCTGTAGACCAGGCTGGCCTTGAACTCAGAGATCCTGTTGCCTCTGCTTTCCAAGGTCTGTGGCTAAAGGTATGGGCCATAATAGCTGGCTCAAAAAATTAGACCTGGGTGACCATTGAGAAATTGTCAGTTAATCTCACTGTGAATAAGTTGCATTGAGTATCTTTCTCCTTCCAAAATAATAGCTAAATAACCTTTAAAAAGTTCATTTTATATATATATAGTTTTGTGGTCACAGACCTCTGGTTCTCAGATTATAAATTATACATGACACTGAGAAAAAATTCACATAAACACTAGTTAAGATATTATATTAATATATCAGTGCCTAGATGCAAATTTTGCAAGCTTCCTTTTTACCTCCATTTTAATGCTTCATAGTATTGAAAGGATGGATAAAAATTATTTGTAGACCTTGCCCTAACTTATACAAAATCTGCCTGTTATAAATGAATAGCTGGTTTTCATCAACCATGCTTCAATGGGTGAAGGCTTCCCAGAAAGCACAGTAATTTACACTATTAGCAAGAAGGGGGCTTTTACTTCCAAATCTCCTACTTGTTGTCAGCTACAAAGAAGTTGTCCCTAGTAGTCCAGAGGAAACAAGAGACTACAATAGCTCTGCCTGAGTGCTGCTCACCCACAAGCTGATTCAAAGCACGGAAGCCCTTTCTACCAAACAGGACTAATTCTCCCAGTCAGGCATACTTGTAGTGGATAGGCATCCCAGCATTGGCCTGGAAGTTCCAACCCCCACTGAGGCTTCGGTAATGGTCACGCCCACAAGGCGGGGCAGAGGAGGAAGCGGAAGACGAAGAAGGATCGGGAGGAGCTCTCTCTCTTGGTTCCGGGACCCTGGACACTGGAGGTAGACCGAGCAGAGTTCTCCAGAGAACACCGCCGGACTGCGCTATACCCTTGCCAGACCCTGTAACCTACCCCTTCATTTGTAAGTTACCCCACAAAATAAACCTCCCTTTTAACTACGTGGAGTGGCCTTAATAATTTAACCAATACATACTTATATTTTTCCTTTTTGCCTTCTTCATAATTTACAATTCTGTGAATTTTTAAAGCAACTAATGTCCACAGTAGCCCACCTAACCTGCATAATTTTTTTTCTTATAACTGTATCCTCAGCACCTAGGGCACTTGGCACATAAAAGATAAAAAATATTGATTGGCTTGTTAGTTAAAACATTAGTTTACCAGAACTGATATGCTTCCAATTGAACATAAACCAGAAAATAAAGGTGGCTATTACTTTGTTGTTTATAGGAAAGAAAGCATAATGCAATAAATGTGCGTGTCAAAGCCACCTGGCCCTTTCCTGACCAGGTTTCCATTCTATTGTCTGTTAAAATGCCAGATCTACTTTATGTAGCCTCTCACAATTAAAAAAAAAAAAAAAGATAAAGATGAAGACTTTCAGAACAAGGGATTTTCCTCTTTTAGAATGCAAGAAAAAAATGGCTTTTGTCATTTTACACTTCCAACCTGAAGGCCTTGGTAACTGTAACAGGAATGCAGCTGAAAGTCCCAGGTCATTATCTCCAACTGCATGAGAGATTGTTATACGGCTTCCCTGAGATGAGATTGGTAGAACCAATTACCACTCTCAGAGACTTTATGACTAGACACAGGCAGATAAGAATATAAGTCTAAAAGACAAAGCAAATTGTTGTCCTTCAGTTATAGGTATATACCAGGCAAAATCCAACTGCTTTCTGGACCATGCACTTTTCATTCAACTATGTGTCTGTAAGAAATCTCAGAGCAGTGAGGAGAATCAAGCTTAAAAACGTTAGTATATTATGTGTATGTGCTCAGCCAATTATAAAACGAGATTATTAGTATAGACTTTGTCCATTGTTGGTATTGAAAAATAAAAACAAAAATACACAACACACACACACACACACACACACACACACACACACAAACTGCTAGGATTCAAACTTTAAAATATGAAAGTATTTTTTAAGACCTTGATCTTATCAACAAAGTCCTAGGCTGGTTCTGAGAAAGTTCCTTTGGGCTGGAGAGACGGCTCCATGATTAAGAGTGCTGTCTGCTCTCCCAGCAGCCCCAGCTTCAACTCCAGCACCCACATGGTGGCTCACCCAGGTCTGTCTCCACAGTTTCAGCAGATCTGATGCCTTATTAGCACCACTACCATTGCGCACACATGTCATACAGACATTTGTGTGTGGGGAAAACACCCGCCCCCCCCCCCCCCCCCCACACACAAAACAAAGAAAGGATTTCTGTCTGAGACAAGGTTTCTCTGTATAGCTCCGGCTATCCTAGAACTTCCTTAGTAGATCAGGCTGGCCTTGAACTCACAGAGATCTGCCTGCTTCTGCCTCCCCAGTGCTGGGATTAATGATGTTCACCAAGACCACCCAGCTAATTTTTTTTTCTTTTTTCAAAACTTACGTCACTGGTTCCCATTTGGACAATGTTTAACTACACTAAAGAAACACAAACATTTTCTAACCATACCAAAATTTGGTCAACCTATGCCTTATTTAAGGAGGAGAGAATAATAGTGTTTCCAAATTGATTCCTTCACCCTCTGAATAAATAAATGTTTCCTTCTAACAATTATAAAGTCATGCTTATCAAAGTGCTACATTCTCACTTCATTCTAATCTAAGTCTTATAAATTCGTGTCTATGTGCTGAAAAGTCATTTATACCTTGAAATTAATTCTGATTAACTTATCAGATGCTTAATATTGTTTAAAAGCTAAAAACAGGTTTTAAAATTAAAGTTTTATTCCCAAACCACAACTCAAAAAGATCTTGCAAAAGATGAATTGTGGTAAGCTTAGTTTATCCATTCCTATTATGAGAAATATCACAAGAAATATTACAAATGCCCTTAGTGCTTAGCTTAGCATCACTCAGAAGCTCATGGAAAATTTATCTCGACTTTATCTCCAAAAAATCTTGGTGTGAATCTGCAGTAAATCCCACAGATCTCTAATCACAAACAGAAAGAAAAAATAATAATCCAACAAAATTCTAAGCTTATAAAAACAGATGGTTATTTTTCACATGGCAGTGGCTGTCAGGCAAAGCAATGATTTGTGAGTGAAATCTTCTTTCTCCTATTCCATAAAGTAACAATATTTGTCTCAAGGAAAGCTATGACTAATTGTTGGCAATGATCTGGGGGGTGGGGAGAAAAAGTCTGCTAGTAGTGACAATTATCCAAAAACCAAGAAGGGTTCTAAAACAAAACTCCCAAAGGACCGACCACTCCCTCTGAAGGAAAGAATGAATAAGAAAATGCTGCCAAACTCTGCAGAAACTCTTCAGGGGTTGGAAAACTGAACTTCGCAATCTTTCCCGTACTGTACTAAGAAATCCCAACAACAGAGGAAAGGGGGGTAAGGAAACAAGGAGGAGAGGATGACAACAGAGAGGACAGAAAAGACTGGAAGGCAGATGTCACCACATGGACAGGACCCTCCCAGATGCCTCAGAATTAAGCATGTTAAAACAAAAGTCATTTCCATACTATTATTCAGTTTTCGTTACCTGACAGGCAGATGTAAGTTAAATATTCGCCTTGACCCCCGGTTGCCAAGAAAGGAATCTTTTTCTTTGTCCTCCTCTTGACTTGGACAGCTCCCAGCATTCTTTCATCAAGAGGTGCAAAAATTTCCTTGCTGATGGCAGACTTGGCACTCATTGTTGAGCAAGCGAGGAGGGCACGCAGGAGTTTTCTGAAGAAAAAGAAGAGGAAAGTTGGAACTGACAATACCGTAGGGCTCGTAGGAGTGGGCAGGGAGTGTTTGCAGGTACAGTGTTGCTCGGTTTGCAGCTTAACCTCTGGATTACAGGAACATTGACTCTTCATAGATTACAAAAGATTACAGAACTCTTCATAGTGCACTAGCTATAAAGATGTAAAGGGAAAAGGAGTGTGGTTTTTACTACTTGAAACGCCCAGCACAATGTGGCATGAACAGCAAGCAAGCAATGGGCTCTCGGGCTTCATAATCTCTACCTAAGCTGTGCCTCCCCCTAACCAGCAACAGTATCCCATCCTCTTCCTCCCTTGTCAGGAACAACACTTGCAGTTGAGAAGTCTTTCCACTGTCTAACAACCCCTCAATTAGTTCTTTATGCCCTTGCCCAATCTCCTTCAACTCCAATGTAAATACATTTTCCTAATGCCATTCATAGTGGAAATAATTATGTCATCCTCTCCATAATAGCCATATAAGAAACAGAAGAGCATTGATTTCACCACTGCTCAGCTGCCTTTCATCTGCTAAGTAAGGAGGTCTTGTGTACTAGCCTCCTGCAGTGGGCCTTACTGTCCAGTGTTCCAATGCATAGACCTGCCACTCTCTGGATCACTGCTAAATCTTCTGCATTTTCCTTCAACCCAGTCATAGCAGTGACATTGAATTCTAAATCCATATCAAACTCGTGCTACATATTTTGGAAGTGCTACTCAGTGGGTCCCACTATGCCCCTGTGGTTAACTGGTAGTGGTTGACCAACAACTAAGAAAATGAAGCAGTATGTTGCTGACTCATGAACCACCCATCCCTTAACACACACACACACCCACACACACACACACACACACACACACACACACACACACACACTAGTGCAGTCACAGTCCTCACATTGTATTTGGTTTCCCAAAGTTGTACTTCCTGATAGTCTGGATTCTGTTTCTGTCTTCATGTTCAAGATCAATCTGAACAGAAATCCAGCTCAAGAGTACTAGGCAAATCTACTGTATTCCAACACTGTTGTCACAGATAAGTTTCTACTCATCACCAACCAATATTTATTCAGGCAATTTAAAAATTCAGAATTAGACTTTGGGAGAAAGGTCATGAAAGCACAAGGACCTGAGTTTGATCGCCAGAATGGGGGGGGGGTGAGGGGGGGGGAAAGTGAGGGGGGGGGAGGCTAGCTGTGGTGGCATGGATTTGTAATCCCAGAGCTTTGAGGATGAGACAGGTAGGAACCTGGAGCTCCCTGGCCTGCCAGCCTGTTCTACTCAGCGAGTGACAAGCCAAAGGAGCTAAAAATTGAAATAGGTGGACAGTGCCTGAGGAAAGGCATCTATCTAAGACTGATCTCTGGCCGGGCGGTGGTGGCACACGCCTGTAATCCCAGCACTCGGGAAGCAGAGGCAGGTGGATCTTCGAGGCCAGCCTGGGCTACCAAGTGAGTTCCAGGACAGGTGCAAAGCTACACAGGGAAACCCTGTCTTGAAAAACCAAAAAAAAAAAAAAAAAGACTGATGTCTGGCCTCCACACATACACACATGCATGCACACTTGCCCACACACGAACATCACATGTCCCAATCAGAACTGAAGGCGCAGGAAAAGCCTTTGTCCTGCTCACACAGGTTGTTTGGAGTCCTGCATGCAGAATATGACATAGCAGTAGCTCAAAGCCTTGTTGAGACTGCCCTAAAACTGAGCAGTTGATAGAGAAGGCCCCACTCTATGCTACTCTGTGTTTAGTGTTAGAAATTCCATGACAAATTAAGATAAGGTCTCATCCTACAAGGGCTGATTACAGACTACATCACAGGTTTCTTTGTAGACTAGAGATAGCTCAGTGAGGATGGCTGAATATAATGTTGTATATATTCTGACCTATGTGTGCTCTGACAACAGTTTTTCCATGGCCACCAGGTTCTCTCTCCACTGGCTAAGAAACAGTGACAATGGTGTAGGTGTGCCTGTTTTCACTGTGACTGCCCTCAAGCTAGCACAAAGAACTTCTGCCACCATGCACTAGTCTTACTCTCCCATGGCACTTTTATGATTTGTTGGGATTTTTTTTTTTTTGGGGGGTGGGGGGTTGTTTTGTTCTGCTTTTTTAAAATAGAGCAAAAACATTAGTTTTCTAGCTCTGAGGTCCTTCGTGTCTCCCACTCAGGGGAACCCAGAAACGAAAGCCAAGGAGGAAAACAAGCCGGATTCTCAATCACACTCACTGACAGGCACCTTCCCCAACTGGCATGGCCTTGCTTCTTCATCTTGATTCCCATCTTCTCAAACTATATTGAAAGGTAATAGAGAACTAACGTCACTTTGTATAAAAGCTATCAGAAGACAAAAGAGGCACACCTGTCCTGCCAAGGTTTTAAAACATCTTATTTTGACAACTGGTGTGCTGTGGATATCTCTCTGTGTAAATAAAGTTCTGATTGGCCAGTGGCCAGGCAGGAAGTATAGGCGGGACAAGAGAGTAGAGAATTCTGGGAAGTAGAAGGCTGGGGAGACACCGCCAGCCGCCGCCATGAGAAGCAACATGTAAAGACACTGGTAAGCCACACGCCATGTTGCAAAGTATAGATTAACAGAAATGGGTTAATTTAAGATAAAAGAAGTAGATAACAAGCAGCCTGCCACGGCCATACAGTTTCTAAGCAATATAAGTTTCTGTGTGCTTTCTTGGTTGGGTCTGAGTGACTGTGGGACTGGCGGGTAGAGAGATTTGTCCTGACTGGGCCAGGCAGGAAAACTCTAACTACACTGGTGAGATAGTGAAGTAAGCTTTGTTATTTTGTTATACTGATAGTCACAAATGGAAGGGGCATAGGAAAGGTAAATTAGGAACTTCTCTGGACCCAAGTTTTAAAAATCAAATGAACTCGGGTTTAAATTTTAGATCCAACATATAAGGCTCAAGATTGAGGGGTAAATCTTAGTCTTTCTGACTCAGAGTTGATTAATTCCAGGGTTCTCAACCTTCCTAACACTGTGACCCTTTAATATAGTGCCTCATGTTTTAGTGACCCACCCAACCATAAAATTATTTCATTGCGACTTCATGACTGCAATTTTGCTACTGTGACAAATTTTAATGCAAATATCTGTGTTTTCCAATGGTGTCTGGCAATCTCTATGAAACCCCCAAAGGAGTCTCAACCACTAACTTAGTACAATATGGTGATGCAATTACCTTCCTCTTGAAACTAAAGAGTTAAATAGGTTAATATGTTCAGATCATGCATTCCAGTGCCTCAATTTTTTTTTTAAATCTTGAAGGCAGAGGATTTTATTAACTCCTAATATGATATGAATAATGAAATATCTTTTGAACTATAAAAATTAAATGATTGTACCCATGCATAGCAGAAGGTATCTGGAAGAATAGTATTCAACTTTTCTTAGCAAAGCCTCACTGTTTTTCATGTATAGATACACACGGATGGTTTCTTCTATACAAATACAAAAAGGGGGAGTTATCAGTCTTTCTCCTTTGAAAATTCACCACTGGGAGAGTGTCATATCCATTCACGGGTCAAGTGTTGTGTTTTTTGTTCAGGGTTTTCTGAAATACACGAAGGTGTATGTTTTCAGTATCATTCTGAGAATATTAATGCACAGTAGACTATAAGGGAGAGAATCAGAGAGCAAGCCAGGCACTGTTTAGCTATCTCAAATCCAGTGGCACATCCGAATTCACCAAATCAGAATCATATAAACTATATTTTAAAGAACTCTCTAACTCATTCTTAGGTTTCCATGGGCCATCTGGTCACCAAGTTTAAAAGTCATTACCCTATACAAAACTAAAACTTTGACCAGAAAGGTAGCAATTGGTAGAGAAGGTAACATTTCAGTGGTGGATTCAGGAAGACAATACAGGGGATTTGTTTCCCACCCCTGACTCACACAAGCAGCTTCATGAAGTCTTCAAATCTTACAGCTGATTTTTCAGTTCCAGCCTGAGGACTGATGTCACTTTTCAGGATACAGACTCCAACTGCAACCGTGCACCAATGACAACTTATTACTTCACCTGCATCACTCTGTGGACACTCTCCCTTTTATTGGTCCACAGCTTCTAAAGCAAATAGTTTATAAAGCTTTTCTAGCCAAAAAAACAATCTACAGTTTCATCTGCAAGGCACAGCAGCTGGCGACATTAAGTGATGGTGGCAGAGACCATACTTTCTCAGTTTTATGCGACTTCAGGGTCTTCTTTATCATAAATCATTTTTGATAGGTAAAGATTCTTTTTTAAAAGGAGATGGCCACCTTAGTGAAATGGCTCTCCAATAAGAGTATTCATCAGGGTAGGAGCTGGAAGCTCAGGTGCTCTCAGGGGCCAGGCAGGTGAAAAGCACAATGAAAGAGGTATGCGTGTCAAGAGGTTCAGGTATCCCCAAAACTAATGTTTTTGGTTTACTCTATAATTGATACATGTCCTCTGAGATTCAGGAGATCAGGAAGACTAGGAGAGACTACAGTGAAGCCAAAACTATTATTGCCACAGTATTCATAATCATGGACATGGCTCCAGGGTGTACAGCTTGTAGGCCTTAAGCCTCATCTGAGGAGAAACTCCAGGTTACCAACAAGCCCGTTTATTTAGGGCAGTATTAGCAGATACTTGAATTACCCAGTTTTATTAGCTTCTGTCTTCTGATACCCTGCTTGACATACTTCTGGTTATGTTTTGGCGCTACCTCTACCAACACAAGTATTGTAAACTGTGTGCCCATGAAAACATTCATTATAAGTGAGTAATAAGAATTTCTGGTTTTAAATATCATGAGGTTAGTATGATTCCACTGAGGCCGATGCACTCAGCGTGTTGGTATCAAAGTAAGATCCTCAAAGGTAAGGTCCAAGGTGGTAAACACTGGTGGACACTGGGGGAAAACAGCTCATCTTCCTGAGTGCATCTGAACCCTAGTAAGGTGGACTCAAAAACCATAGAAATAAATCATGGTCTAAAACAGGATTTTTCTACATTGCCACTTTTGAAGTACGTTCAATAAAGAGTGTCTGATGAGGCTGGTTTAGATCTTAATGTCCCCTAAAGGCCACTGTGCCATTGGAAGGGGAGGGACTTTGTGGGAAGTCCCAAGTGCTTAGGAAGGAGTTCCCTGCAGGTGATACTGGGACCCTCCCTTTGGCCCTCTTCCCCTCTCTCTCTGCTTCCTGGCCACCATAGGCTAGTAACTTTGCTCTGTCACTATGGTGTTAGGCTCTGCCATAGGGAATGGAGCCAAATGACCATAAACTGAAATCTCTGAAACCATAAACAAAAATAAATCTTCTAAAGTCGACGTTTCTTGGGTATGTTGTCACAGTGAAGAACAGCTGGCAGCTACAGACTATCTAACACAGTCTGCTTTCCTGACACCTAGCTGCAGGCTGAGAGTTTTCACCAAGAATTGTCCTGGACTCTCCTTTTCCCTCAAACCTTCCAGCTACCCATAATAACCAGCCAATCCTCAAGTCTTACGGGTTGCATTTACTATCTCTGGATTCTACCAGTTTTCCACTGCTCTGATTTCTTATGCCTCGTTTTAGTCCTTACCATTTGATTTTGATGACTCCTCTAAAGGACTCCACCTTGGCTCCAAATTCAGTGCAGTCAGCCTTCTGCACTGTCCCACATAATGTTCTAACAAGTCAGATTAAATATTACTAGAGCCCAGCTATATTTAATTGTTTACTCTCTGTGCCTTGAGGGTGATCAGGACGAGAAAAGCTCAGTGTTGTCAATGTTGAAAACAAAGTAGGAAAGTGTTAAACTACTCTGCTTCTGTTGTACACTATAAAAATATTAAATATTATAACTAGATATCATTACATAAGCATTAGGTCTAAAATAATCTAAAAATATTTAATTTGCTCCAAAATTTAAAGAAAATATTTATCTTAGAGTGACAAAAGGCAATTTATTTTGAAAATAAAATTGGTTTTATTTTTTTCTGATCTGTTATGTTAAGATCAATGAGACAATGAGACAAATTAAGCTCCTTTAAAAAACACTTCCCTTAGTTTAAATGATGCTTATTTTAAATGCACAATAGTTTTTTTGAGGCATTACTCTCTAAAAAGATACTTCTCAAGGAGAAAATATCCACCATAGTATATCTCATATACATGTGGGTAAAAAAATGAATCAGGTGAACATTTTATACCTGTCAACAATTCTTTCATATAGCTCAACTAATAGTTCTCATAAGTAGAAACTGAGAGAAATCAGATAAGGTGGTACAATAGACAGATGAATCTGATAACATTCAAAGTTTTAAAGTACAGTCACTACAAGCTCAAGAAGCTATTATTGGTATAAACAATCCTAAGGAAAGCTTGCCATAGGGTGGGGAGGCCACTGGCACAGAGGATCAAAAAACTCATACTTAAGGCCTCACAAAGTTTACAAATGTAAGACTGAGTTAATAAGACAAATAACATACTTCAAAATACTCTTAAAGGAGCTACACACTTCTAAAAAGATAAAAGAATATGAAAAAAAAAAGATTTAAAAAAAAAAAACCCTTTTCTCTAGCCTGTCAGACAAATATTTGATAGGATGTGGGCATCAAGTGCAGACTTTATACCTGGGGTCTCTGGGTCACAGAGATTCAGGGGCTCAAGCAAGGCCTGGGCCTTGTTTACCTGTGGGTGTCTTCAGCTTATTCTGCTGCACAAACAGGTTTGGAACCATTGTTGTTGGTGGGGAGGGTGGCCCGCCCTGTACTTAATGACTTACTTGTTAAACACACTAGTAAAAATGTTTCCTGAGCAGGTGTCCATGGCAGATGCTCTGCACAGTGCAAGTAAGGAATCCTTACGTGTCTATAACCCTTCATGAATTTACAAAGCACTTGCACATTCAATCCTAAATATAGGTCTATAGAGCTGCTGAATGTATCATCTCAAGACTACAAATAAGAATATTAGGTATGCATTTTTATAATGGTAAATTATGACATTTTTAGCCAATTTCCTCTTGTGGAGATAGTATTTAAGCTGAAATACACTAAACCAGAAACTTGACTATTAGAGAAATGTGAATGTTGCAACATAGATATATGCTTGTCTCAGGCTCATTTCAAAAGAAACAGTATATGGATAATGTAACACTCATAAATTTTCATTGCTTAAATACAGAGGAACTAGATAGAGCCCATCTACCCAATGGAATATTACATATTTTTTTTTTTTAAATCAGGGCCATGCATACAGGATAGGATTTCAGATCCTCAGAACCCTCATAAGTGAGTATGGCAGCCCCCCTAAAATTCCAGCCTCAGAAGGCTGAGACAGGATTCCTGGAGCAAGCTGGCCAATGAGACTAGCCATATCAATGAGCTGTGAAATTGACTGAGAGTCTCTGCCTCATTAAACAGAGGCAAAATAATTCCCCAGAAACATAGCCACTCGCGTTCATACACACCCTCACATGCTGTACATGCACAGATGCACACCACTTACACATGAAAATAGGGGAAATGAAAAACAAAAAAGACTCATAGATACCGACTTGGAAAAATAAGAGTGAAATAATGCAGAGTGGAAATAAAGACACCAGAGAACTAAAAATGAGCCTCTGGATGTACAATTGCACTTGCATCTTTTTGTTGTTGTTTCCTTCTTGTTTGGCTTTTGTTTCTTTGAAATAAGGACTCTACGTAGCCCTGGCCATGCTAGAACTCTCTCTGTAGACTAGGCTAGCTTTGAACTCATGGAGATCCACCTGTTTCTGCCTCCTAAGTGCCAGTGTGTGCCACCATGCCTAGCATACTTACTTTCTTATACCCAGAAAAATGTCTACAAACAAGTTTTCTACTAAGTTCATATCATTATTTGAATTCAAACTAAGAAAATAAGCCAGAGAATCTTCTTCCTGCTCTCACTGTCACTAAGCTAGAATGCTTCCATAAACATCTGTGATTTCAAACCTACTCTCCCCTAACCTGAAAGCCATAAAAACACACTTCACTGGGATCCAGTGTCTTTGATTCCAGTCGATACCAAATCACAGTGAGAGAGGAGGTTAATGCTATGAGTGATCCAGGGGCTGGAAAACGGTCATTAGAGGGGACATTTTCCTCTATGCAGCAGCAGCCCCTGCCAGGCCACAGTCTGGACAGAAGAGCAGCAGCCACATGCCAGCTTCCATTTACTCCTGTAACTGCACACATTTGGACAGTGTAAACACAGACCACTGACCACTGTCGACAGCAGCCTTGGCCACAAGGAAGTCTTTAAGGAGGGGAGAGTCTCCATTATTGGCTACAAATGTGTGAGAGTTGGCTTTCTTTTCCCTAAATATATACTTTCCTCTGTAGGAGACATGTTCACAGGATTCTCTGTGCCTATGACTCATGTCTACTTCAGTTACAAACCTACACTATGTTCATCCCTCTTTCCTTGTTTATGTGTTTGCTAAGTCCATACTTCTCATAGGTATAATATTCAAAAACACATCCTGCTCTGCCACAGACCTGGTTTGCAAGTTTGTTTTCATTGTATTTGTAAATTGCCACATCCTAACATTAACAAAGAGTATGACAAAACCAGCACATAATAAAAATAACAACAACAATAACAGTGAAACTAATAACAAACAATACTTTGGTTTGAGAACATCACCTACAGGAGCAAACACTGGAAGTGGCCAATCATGTCCAAATACAGACAAAACCACACAGGGTCAATTCTATACACAAAAAGCTTAATTATGTGCTATATTAGCCATACTTGTTGATTACCATCCTTGCTTCACTCATGTTGAAGAGAAGATATGAAAAAGAAAAAGGGCTGAAGGTATAGATTAAACACACACACACACACACACACACACACACACACACACACACACACACCCAAACAGGGAAATCTTTAGCAATAATAGGATTAGCCTTTTACAGAAGATACTGACTAGAATCTTCAGTATATTTTACGTTTTCTCAACCTAGCAAATTCTATTTCAAAATATACCTGAATTATAACATTAAAAATCTAAATTTTTAGAGTGAAGTCCCAATTTTTATGTATATGAGCTTCCTAAATACTTAAAATATGGATGAAATTAGTATGATATCAACTACTTTTAAACTACTGTAAAACTTGTTCAAAATAGTCTCTATCATCAGTTTTAATCAGTACTCAATATTAGAATACCTGATTTGGAGAATGCTCCTGCTTTACAGTTTGGATGAGAACTTCAGTGTGTTCTCAACAGTTGCTAGGTCATCAGTGGTACCTTCGGCCATCGGCCAAGGGCAGCACATAAAAACATGATACCTCATGGGTCCATTTTATGCACATTTACCATGTTAGTTTAGAAGGCAAGCTTCTATGTCCTTCAATGCCTCATTTTCATAAATGAAACTTACAGTTAGCTTCATTAACATTTTCATCTCATCATCTGGCCAAGGATTTGATTCCAGGCTTAACTGCTCTCCCCAGCGGTCAGCTCCATGACTTTGTGCCTGCCGAGTTCAATGAGAATGCCAGCAGAAAGACTTGTTCTAGCTCCCACAAGTACCTCTCCATGCCACCGCCTCAAATTCTGGCATGAGAGGCACAAATGTGAGTCTGGTATTAAGAATGCCTTATAGATATGTTTATATCGGTGGAGGAGAACCTGTTTTACAGATGAGGGATGTAAGTGGTTATGTAAATTACTATAGATCCCATAGCCTTAAAGGGCATGCAGGAATTTAAACCTAGAAACAGGATTCCAGAAGAGTCTCTGTTTCTCTGCACCATCTTCTGGTGAAGAAAGGAAGGAAGAGGAGGCAGAACTGCATTCTGGGTAAATCAAAACAAACTTCATTTTTCCTCTGATCAGCTTTGCTTTCTGATGGACAAGATTCTGTTGCTAACCTTGCCCAGCAGCTACAAAGACAGTAAGTTAAGTTACAGTTGTTCCTTGCTGCTATCAGTTCATCTTGGATGTGTACATCATGCAGCTTCATTAGCAAACACTATCACATGGTACCATTAAGATAACTTACTTTTATTCCCCAAGGTAGACTGGGGACTTGGTGCATAGGGTTTAGACTTTGCAAAACATGTCCATCTCCAGAGAGAGGACTGTCAGAACACAGTCCAAGAGTGGAGCTGAGTGAGACTTCTGAGTGCTTATGAGAAAATTCCAAGAAAACAAGACAAGAGTCCTGTGACCTCAGTTTTTTCAAAACATGTAATTGTCTTGGAATGTGTTTTCATGCTCTTCCCAGGTGTAGTGGATACAAGTAAGTTTACTTCTACCGTTGTTATTCATAGGCCTCTATGAAAAAACATGTTTTTGCCACATGTGACTTGTCAT
Source organism: Onychomys torridus (assembly GCF_903995425.1). Classification (NCBI taxonomy): domain Eukaryota; kingdom Metazoa; phylum Chordata; class Mammalia; order Rodentia; family Cricetidae; genus Onychomys; species Onychomys torridus. The sequence continues at coordinate 14,143,403 of NC_050456.1, forward strand.
TGTGGTTGTACATTTTCCTCAGGAGACTCTTCTTAACCCTCTCAGTATAAATTGTCTAATGGTCTGAATACAGTTGGCCACTGCATGAGACTTTATACCACCTCATTTTCACACCCCACTCTCCCAGGTGCAGCCACCATCTGAGCAGCACCAGAGGACAAGGCCCACTGAGCCTCACAGCACAGCAGTCTGCCACCCTCCAACCGGGAGTCAGTTCCTGAGAAGATCTTAGATGGTTGCCATGAGGCAGTTTTATGAAGCTTGTAAGCTATTTTCCAAACTGGAAAAGGCTTAGCTGTGAAAAGACAAGTATTTCAAAGGTTTCTGCTGGTTCTTATGGGGATTCTCCTCTTTCAACTCCTTTACTGTATTGCCCCTCTCTGCCATTTCCAAAGCACAACTTTGACCTTCTTGGTTGCCATCCCTCACATATTCTACACCTTCCAACTTCTGTGATGCTCCAAACAACCCTAGCTTGTCAGCAGTGATGCCCCAAGCTTCAAAAGCTTAAAAGACTTCACATGGGTATTCCATATGTTTTGCTTTACCAAGGAGACTCTCGGAAAGACTTTTACAACCAATAACCATTCCATGACACCTTTTTTGGTTCCAACCCAGCTACAGTTAATATGTTGATTAAAAGACACTGTCAGCACACATTTTGAGCATTTGTCTGCTTCAAATTTTATTTACAGAATCATCTCGATGACATCTATCTCATTCAGTTCTATCTAACTCAGAAGCATACATACAAAGAGAAAGAAAGTCAAAATTTGGACTAGACACTGGTCTCTACTTCACCATAATGCTCTTCCCAATAAAAATTTAAAAAGTATGATATGATGGTGTAAAATACTACACTAGTCCTATGGTTGTAGACCATGAGAACAGGAGGTAGGCTGGCAGAGTGGAGAGAAGACAAGGAGAAAGCATCATTTCCTCACAGTGGGAATACTTCTCAGATTTATTCTTTTCCTTGAGAATTGGTACAAAATTAAGTTCTCACTTACAATACCTCAAGCCCATAGATTTTTCTAACCCTTGATTTTAGGCCAGCACCTCTTTCCTCTTGAATTTTCACAGTTTGTGTTTTCTCATGTGGCTGTTGAGGTCTAAAGTGGAACAAGCCCAAGTGGAACATGCTGGGGAGTCCAAGAAGCACACAATAACCTTGGCCTAGTCCTACTCATAGATCTCTGTGCTGATCCCAGTTAGCCACAATCCTACGATCTCAGGGCTCTGAGCCACTGTCAGGTGAACACATCCAGGGCAACTTACACACAAATTATCATTCTGGGAATTAACACTTTGGCCTTGCTAGTCTCCACACTGGGAGCCAGATCAGCTGTTGTAAGGGCTTCTTGGTACCTATTCCTGGCAAGCAACAGAGCAGGAAATAGGAACCAGTCAAGCTCAATGCTTGTCTTTGAAATGGTGCCCTTCAGCCGCAGCACAGAAACAGCACCAGGTGCCTGCAATCTGTAATCAGTGCTCTATTAAAAGGCTCTCAGAAATGGTAGGATCACCCTGATTTCCGCAGGCAGCTGCATGAGGTCCTGCTGGGTAACTGCACAGTCTTTACAGGTGTGCTTGGGACTCCCCAGAAGCAATATACTGGAATGTCAAGGTTAGGATGCGGTTTCCAAAAAGCTCTTTGTGGTTGGGGTAAGTCATGGATAGAGAGCCTGAGTTAATGTCTCAGATTGCTACAGAATAACCTATAAATCCAGGTCAGACTCAAGGCCCACATGCAAATGTAGACTCTGCCCCATCCAATCAGCAGTTCTGTCATTCAATGTCAATCCTTCTTAATCAACATGGTCCAGAAAACAACTAACTTCTGGCCCAAGTAGCCATAACAATATTTGATAATGATGAGAAAAAAAAATTGTCCACTGAATACTAACTAAAAATGAACTCAATTAACACTAAATTTAATAGTGCCTCACACTGACAAATTAGAAGTACATTCAAGTCCCTGTGACCAGGAAGCTGGGATCAAAGCATAATAGTTACTTTTCTCCTACATCTCCTACAGCTGATGGAGATTGAAAAGATGTCTACATTTGTCATCATTGGTCTATGCCAATTTTTGCCTTTGCTTTGTGAATTTGGATAAAACCTTCCATCTCTGAGGCCCGTGTCTGCATATCTGAAATAGGATAGTGCACCTACTTCACAATACTTGTGGGAAGGATTATGTGGAAATCAGCTCCCACCTGCGGTGCCCTGCCCCTGACAGACTGCCCACACATAAGAATATCTGAATGCATGTGTCAACACACGTCCCACACAATGCATTTGACACTAGCTGTTCTCAAATGGCATCCTACTTCATCTTTCAAATCTGTAAGGAAAGAGAGGACATATTCTCATCTCTCCTGGATAGAAAAAGACAAACAATGGATCTTGCCCCAGTAATTCTGCCTCCCTTTGACAGCTACTGCCCCTTGTCTAGGCATATAAATTGACAGCCTAAAGATAAAATAATTGACAGAGCCGGGCGGTGGTGGCTCATACCTTTAATCCCAGCACTCGGGAGGCAGAGGCAGGTGGATCTCTGTTAGTTCGAGGCCAGCCTGGTCTACGGAGTGAGTTCCAGGAAAGGCTCCAAAGCTACACAGAGAAACCCTGTCTTAAAATAATAATAATAATAATAATAATAATAATAATAATAATAATAATAATTTAAAAAATAATTGACGGGATGCAGCAGAAATCTACTGCACTGAAAATAGTGTTGTGACCTGTGAAGTTGCAGAATGGAAGGAACATTTAGAAAAAGAAGAAAGAAAAAAAACAGAAAGTGCACACACAGAGAAAAATTGGGAGAAAAAAAAAACATATATTGCTCACTCAATATGGTAGCCCTTTCTAGAAACTGAGGATTCTGAATCTTTTCCCCTCCAGAGTATTCTAGTGAATATGAAGAATGTCAAAACTAAAACCAAAGCTCTCATCTTAAAGAAAATAAGAGTTTATTTTGGAGCATTTTGAGTGATCATGGCTCAGGAACACAGATTTTGGTTACTACAAATTCCATGTTCCATTCTGGAAGCAGTTTAAGTTTTATAGTTTCACAAAACAAAGGAAGTCATAAAGCAAGGCAAGTTTAAAATACACTGGTGGGTACTTCAGAGAGATGAGGAAAGCTTTTCTATAGGCTCATGATACTATTGACCGCATTCTTAGCTTTGGGTTGGTGAAAGCCAGTGTGTCTGTTAGGTCAATAAACTCCAAAGGTTTGTATCTATTAGTCATAGGATAATATTTCTGACCCAGAGGTTGAGCAAGGAATGGCTGTTCTTGGAGCTAAAGCTAGCCCAAGATAAGGTAGTTAGCTCCTGGAATCTTACATTCCAAGCTCTCTACACTACTAAAATTCTAATCAGTCAATCAGTCTCTGCAGACACAGCTTCTTCTCGGGAGTTTTCACTCACAAGAATAATTAACAAGTCCACAAATTAATACAGTAGCTGAGAAGAAGCTGACTGGGCAAAGGGAAAAAGAACAGAATTACTGCCCTTCACTAGTAATCATCAGGTTGGAAAATGCGAAGCCAAGCTCTTCTAACTGGATATCTACCCAGGCTTGATGAATATTTCTGTTCCAAGCATATAGCATTCCTTTCTAAACTGAGGTAACAAATTTATCTGGGGACAGGAACAAACTCTCTCTTCATTCAACATTTTCTGAGGAATTACTATAGCCTGGGCTCTTCGTGAGGTTTAGAGAAGACAGACAAACTAGAAATATTCAAGGAGAAAGACAAAGAGGCAAGCAACAGATTAAGAATGAGATTTTGCTGCCCCATGGTAGAGGAGGCAGGTCCAGCTTAATCCTTCAGAGACTGGTGGTCAGGAAATCCTTGCTCTATTAAGTCTATCCTTGAAATGTAATTACAGAAGTTAATCAGGCCAGTTTGCAGGAATTAGGCAGGCAGTTCACTTCAGTGGGAAGTCAGAGGGAATGCCTCAGGAAGCTGTTGGCTCTGTGTGAGTGACATAGTAGGTCATTTCCTGACCTTGTTTCTACCTGTGATCTGCACAATGGGTGTGCCCTGAGAGAAAGACCGCAGCCTGAGGTCAAATGCAGTGACTACTCCATCAAGAAGTTTATGAACAGAATTCACATACTTTAGAAAGTACAAAAAAAAGAAGTGATCACAAGAAAAAGTGTGAGACAACCATGATGTCTTTCTTGAATGTCTATTTGGTGCTAAAGATAATTTGAAAGGGTGTGGGGGGAAGTGGAAAAAATATGTTTAAAGATCATTATCCCTTAGTATGTATGAATCACTGGGTTTATTTTCTACCACAAAACAAACCAACAAACTCATTCCCACTCGTGAAGAGGTAGAGAGCCCAGTGAAGGTTATAAATGTACAACTTTGCAAGAATAAATTGTCTAGGCTTGTGAACATAAAAGAATAGATATTTTTATGTAAAACACATTTCCAGTTTTTCTTGCAAGTTAAGAGAATTCAGCAGCCCAAGGCCTGTATCCTTCACATCCTTATAATCTTATATGGCTCAGTCGCCACATCTTCCTATTTCCTTGCTCACACTGAGGCAACCATCAGTCACCCGGCCTTCTGTGTTTGAATCCACGAGTTCTCCAAGAACGGTCCCACTTGTAAGTCCCTTGCTTTCCGGTCTCTGAGGATGTGGAACCTGGTATACATACTGAAGTAAACAGGATGCAGGACAGTCAAAACATACAGTTTTTCAGAAAGGTAAATCAGAACTGAATTCAAACAAATACAAAACACTGATTAGTGGGAGAGTGAAGCTAAGATACAAAATAATTACCCCTAGGTGGAAGGGAGTAAGCCAAGAGCATCACAACAAACAAAAAAGCAACTACTTGTATCATATAAACATCTTCCATACTCTTTCTTCCAACATGGCTGCTATACTGATATGGTACAGGCCCCAGAAAGACAAATATGAACACCACGAAATGTATGACAGGGATGAAAGGAAAGCAGATCCATGTGTGGCCAATTTGTGGAGGATATTTCAGTTATATCTATAAAAAAATAACTTTCCAAATTGGTACACCCAACACAACAGCAATTCTGCTCAGAAATATTTTTCCAGAGTAAATCACTGGGTAAGTAGGCAAAGACACACACCCAAAGATGCGTCTCTACTTGATGAGCCTTATAAATACCAGCCTGGTGGTTCTCTTCCTCTGATGTCCTAGTTATTATTTCTGCATAAATGCTGGCATTCCACAGAAACTCAAATTATTTATGTGTTCCTCCTTCTAGTCAAGCATGTCACTGTGTATCTACAAAATGCCAAGTCTGTGCTAGGAATCTCACTGAGAAATAGGACAGCCACTTCTTGTGTCACTGTGGCAGCAGCGTCCCATTAAGGGAAAACTATTTCCTTTTGGCAGAAGAATGTAATCTCTGGCCTGGGTAGAAGGACACTTAACATTCCAGCCTGGCTGGTCCGTGGCCTGGCTAAGAAACCACTCCTCAGGAAGGTGGGGTTACCTTAAGTCACGCTAAAGAGATGGGAGGAATAAGGATCACATTAATAAGATAATCTGTTTTTCTACCACAGAATTCCTGCCCTTGGCACATTTGCTTGCATAACCCAGCTATACTGTGGCATACATTATAGGCTGTTTTTTGGAATTATTTCAAAAAAGGGCAACTTTTGTTTTTTTCTTCTTCTTTCTATCCCTTTTCTAAGTGTGGTTTTCCTAACACTTAGGGTTTTACTCCTCCAAAGCTCCCCTTGTGTGTCATGTAGCCAACCTACAACAGCATGACTTTATTTTTCCCCTTCTCTTCTCTACCACGCTTCTTACAGCTTGCCTGCCTTGGGGTGTTTCTATTAAAATCTAATAAAATTGTCCTTGAGCTTCTCTTTGAGTCCTTTCTTCTTTTTTTTTTTTTTTAATTAATGAGACTAAGAAGCCTACAAGTGGACCCCCATTTCTCCAGTAACACATGGGAAGGCCCAGCAGGGTCACGCTGTCAGGGTACTGAACAGATGGAGCACTGAACCTTCAGGAAGGTTCTGCATAACCATTGCCATCACAAGGACCACTGGTTAAAACGGATGGCTCAGTTACAGAAGAGCTGTGTTCTTTTTACTCTTTTTATTATTTTTTATTTGTAACTAGACACTCTTTGAAAGTCCGATGAAGCAACTGTCTTAGATTTCTGTGGTTACCTCCAAAATACCTGGAGAATGAGGAATTAAACAATGCCAATGGATCAGTGTAAGACAACCATAGTGTGCTTTATTCTCTATGTGAACTACCTTCTACTACACATTAGGACATAGTCTGACCATTTTCTATGTGTCTTCCCATAAAACAGAAACCTCTCTACTGTTAGGGAAGGTTTCCACAAGGTAAGCCCGAGGAGAAAGAGCATAGGGCTACAGATCAGGAATTTTTATTCACCAAATTAAGATAAATAACTTAGAACAAATTAAGGTTGATAAATCCCCTCCATGCCACATCCCTGCAAGAGATCAATGGCTTAATTAATGTGAAGTCATTTGGTGTTTGTTGATGGCCTGGGCTTCTTGACTGTACTCTGCATTGATGCTGAGTTATCTGAGAAGTGGTTGTGCTACTTTCTACTATTCTAATCATCTATCCTAATCTTCTCAGCAGTATGTAAATACAAAGCTAGCTCACTGTACACTTTGTGAGCTGAAGAAAGCAAGTGATTAAATGTAAAAACCATGACAATGCAGTGCAGGAAATGAAATGTCTCATCCTTTTTCTAAGCAATTAACTTAGAAACCACCTGGAAATTAGTCAAAATAAAAATACCCAGGAACAAACTAGCTTGATTACAAAATCCAAATCCTAGAGATACCTATTCTGTCTAAGACAAACTTGAGATGCCCTAACTTCTTAATGGAACATGAGAGGTAAAAACTTCTGATTTGATATACAACTACTGTGCAGAGATTCCATTTTATTCTATGCTATGTTATTAAACTACTGAGAAATTCATCTTGGAAAAAAAACAATAAACAACTCCATAGCCAGATTTTAACAAGGGATGGCATAGGGGAAAAGCTGAGGAAAAGCACAAGAAGAGAAAATGTCCCCAAGTCCCAGACCAATATACAACCCAGAGAGAGCCACTGGGAAGTGGCTGTTAACACAGTAGAAAACTTATTTCATAGGAGAAGAGGCAGACAAGGAGCAGGCACCTAGGAGTTAGGGCTCCTCCTGAAAAGCTAACTGTTCCCAAGCCTTTGACCTCAGAATCCCAGTGTGTGTGTGTGTGTGTGTGTGTGTGTGTGTGTGTGTGTGTGTGTGCATGTGTGTGTGCGCTCATCCCTCAGCACTGGCTGCATTTCTATACAGAGCACATACAGCATATATACAGTGGTCAATGCATGGCATAGCTTCTTCCTAGCTAGATTGAGAAGTGAGGCTTCTTCATAATTGTTAAATCAACATTAAGAGTCTCTACCACAGCACATGAGCCAAGTGCGGCAGATAGATGCATCATTATTCTATGGGCTAAGTTCAAGCTTCAGTTCCTAGAAAAAAATGGAGGATAAGGAAGAGGAGAGGATGGCAGTGCAGCTTGACAGGATCTCACAAAGTCGCCCAAGCAGGCCTTGAACTTACTTTGTAGCTCAGGCAGACCTTGAATTCATTTTATAGGAAATTATAATCCTCCTGCCTCACTCACCCAACTGTTAATAGCTGCAATCACTGGACTGCATCATCACTGGCTGCTTCTTGTAAAGAACAGTAAGCATGGAGTGTTACTATGAGGACCGATGATATTAGAGAAGATTTAAGAGACTGTATATAGGAAATAAGTTATGCAATAGGTAAAGAAAAGCTATGCTTCCAAAGACCTTAGTATCTGTGATTCTGAAGAAGGGGCGGACCTGTTTTATAAACTACATGGGTATGCTTCTCAGTCTAAACTGGGTACAAGAGAAGAGAAGCCTTGATCCAAGAACAGTCAATCTATCTACATTGTAGCCTCACTTGGAAAAATAAGTCAGAGCAGTCATCTTCTGAAATCAGACTGCAAGGAAACAAAACTAATCCCACCCATGGGCTGAAAACACATCACATTAGTGTCATCCGCCCACAAGTCGGCTGAAGATTTGCTGGGAATTACAATACAGAAAAAGATGGAGACGAGACTAATTATACACATGAAAAATTACAGGCAACATTCACCTACCAATTGAAGACAGTGTGGTAAAGATAGGCAGAGGGGGCATGAAGCAGGGAGAGAGGAATGAAAAAAAAGGAAAGGAGAAGAAACAAACACACAGAACTTACTTGCTCATGTACCTCTCAGCTCACATGCAAGCTTAAGACAAATTCAATTTCCCTACAGTAATTTGAACTGTTGGTTACATATAACCAAATGAATCTAAGAGTCAAGAACATTGAGTGATACACAAGATAAAATCTACACGTGTGTGTCTCATGGTCTGTACTTATAGAGGAAAGGCTTACAAGCTGCCCAAATTGGCTCCAACAAGTCACCATGAGAACACAGGTTAACATGGACTCATAATTTGTCATGATTAAGGGATGTATATAATATAATGACAGCCAGTTCAGAGTTTTAAACACACAGAGCTTCCATCGTCTATCAGATGCTCAGTTCACCTAGCTTTCATCATCCCCAAAGGCAAAATAAATCCAGGCAAAAGACACATTAATGCAAGGTGACTTTTGTACTTTATGTAAGAGGGAAAACAACCAATTCAAGGTTGCAATTCTCACAAGCTCAAACCATACTTACCATGTTTTTTAAATGAAAACAGGGTTTGCAGACATGGCTCAGCATCCAGTTCAGAGAACAACTGCTCTTTCAGAGAACTGGGTTTAAGTCCCAGAACCCACATGACAGCTCACAACTATGTGTAATTCCAGTTCCAGTGGATCTAAACTCCCTTCTGGCCTCTAGACATGAAGCAGGCACAATGCACAGACATATATGCAGACAAACACTTAAATATATAAAAACACCAATTATTTATTTATTTTTTCATACAATATATTTTGATCATGTTTTTTTTCTCCCCCAGTTCCTCCTAGCTCTTCCCACCTCCCAAAATACCAATTTTGTTTTTTCTCTCTCTTTCAAAACCACAAAGGACAGGAAAAATAACCAAAAGAGAAAGAAAATAAAAATGAACAAATAAAAACAAGAAAATCAATAAGATAAAAAAAAATACCGTGGAGTGGGGTGGGGGGGTGGGGCACACCTTTAGTCCCAGCACTTGGGAGGCAGAGCCAGGTGGATCTCTGTGAGTTTGAGGCCAGTCTGGGCTATGAAGTGAGTTCCAGGAAAGGTGCAAAGCTACACAGAGAAAACCTGTCTCGAAAAACCAAAAAAACAAAACACACACACACACACACACACACACACACACACACACACACACACACACAGAGTAGCAACATGGAATGAAAACCCTTGATGACCTTTCTCAGTTTGCACGCTCTTCCTCTGTTTCTCACCAGGTCAGAATACATGTCTTTCTTTTGCACCACAGCACAACCTCATCACTGTGCCAAGCACACTGGGGATTTTCATTTAATGCTCATGGGTCTGTGTTTCCAACAAAATTCTGAGCTACTAAATCTCAGCACCTAGCATAATCCCTGGATGTGTGCACTCAGACTTCTTCCCCTAGTCCACATAATTGCCCTAGAAGTTCTCTTTTTAAGGAACTACTGAGACCCTGATTATGGAAGTAACCACCGTTACTTTTCACTAGCTTTTCTTTCCATTGCCTAAAGGCCAAAAGCAAGACCATGACTCTACTGAAGGTGCAGAATACACTGTACAGATAGTGTTAGTTTTTCTTTTTCCTTGTTTTTTTTTTAAATAGGAAAGGAGAAAAAGGAGTGAAGGAGGAGCTGTCACCAAACACCTAATGTAAGAGCAAAACCTACCAGCAATGAACACAAATGACCACACAGCAAATATCGTAAGCTTTGCAGATCATATGACTCTTTTGCCACCATCCAAATCCTTTGCATAACACGAAAGTAGTCACAGATAACACATGGGAGAAATGGACATCGCTGTTTAAGAGAGCTTCATCTACCAACGTAAGTGTCTATCTGTGGGAGCCAACAAAGGTTCCTAGTGAGATCTGAGCTTGCTTTACACAGCAGGGCTACATTTGGGGACGGTTTGACCATGTGCATGGTCACCAGGTGTCTGGAATGGTCTGCACTTGGCTGTGCTGGGGAGAGGTCTTTTGCTCCACCCCTTGACATTCCTTTAAAAGCCCTTTAGTAGAGACAAAAGGGGCTGGTGAGTTTTGACCCAGGCCCTCCCAAGGCTATCCAGTGTTTCTAACTATCTCTGTCCTCTATAATTGTATCTATAAACTTCTCACTTCTCCCTCAAGACTACCCTAGGGGAAAAAGAGGGAGCAGGTCTCCCTCACCTATCCTATAGCTGACCACTGACTGACTGACAGGAGGAAAGAATTGTTCCAAAGTCACTCTGAACACCAGGGAGGCTTGGTGAATATGACAGTGCCACAAACAGCACCAAGCAACTAACCTTAGAGCTTTGGGATCACTAGCCATCACCTTCTCTTCCAACATGTGACCTGGGTTCTGCGACCCCAAGCATTCTAGCTGTTTAATCCCCATTGCTACTCCATAACTGCTTCCTTCACTAAAGGTTCTTTGTTATGTTTTGATGTTTGTTTGTTTGTTCCCTAAAATATTGATATTCCTCCAGACTCTGCTGAATGTTCCCTTCTCTCCAAAGGTTCAAGTTTCTCTGATAAGCTTCTTTATTCCTGAAGCTCCAAGGCCCACCTGAAAACACATCACAACAGTGTCATCTGCTCACCCATCTTCAGTGATTTTTCCATCTGGATGAACCACAGCAAGTCCAAATCCTCCCCTAAACAGATTCTAATCTTATGCTTACATCATAGCCACCAGCTTAACCATCACCCATGTTAGAGACTGGACCTCACTTTCTCACTCCTCCCTCTTTTCTCCCATGGGTTCCTATCCCTTACAACAGAACAAATTCTGTTCAGCTCTGCTTGCTACTGTGTCCACACCTACTCACTTCTCTTTCTGTCTCTTGTTTTTGCTTTAAATCACTATGCCATCGTTTTCTGCCTAGATTTCTATTAATATTCCCAGAATTGAAAGATCAGTACTGTTTCCTTTCCCTCCAACCCACTTCCTATAGTATCTGGATGGAGTTTCTTATATATACACATACAAACATTAAAAGTGAGGAGGAGAAACAGCAAAAATAACTTTTATTTGAAAATGCCATAATGGAACCTAATGCTTTGTGTGGTGATTAATAAAAATAAATCAGTAACAACAGAAGTAATAGCAGTGGCCTGAGTATTTTGGAAAGTCTAAATAAATTCTACCAATGTAAAATACATTGGACATATAGCAGCCTGTCAGCCCAAGTGCAGACTGTGTTCTCTGGTATTCCCAGAACTTTTTGTAACAGGTAGTAAAGATAGTGTGTGCTATTTCTGTGGACTTGTATCTTCCTATGAAATCCTGAGTCTAGGAAGGCAAATGTAGGTGTCTATTAAAAAAGTTGCTCTCTGGGGCTAGGAAATCCACCATCAAGGCACTATCATATCTGGTGTCTCGTGAAGCCCATTTCCTTCTTTATATATGGCATCTCCTGGTAGACTTCTCAAATGGTGGAAAGGACAATGGATTCTGAGGTTGCTTTCATAAGGGCATCTTCTAAAGGGCCCTCAGTTCCTCAAGACATTGCATTAAACTATATGAGTATAGTATATAAAGGCACCTCCTAACGGCCCATTTATGTTTAAAACTATGAGTAAGTTAACTGTGGTACCTGCAACTACAGTTAGATGCATATATTACCCCACATTCATAGGTTGAAACTAGTCATATAGTTTCATATAGTTTAATGCAGTATCTTGAGGACCTAAGACATCTTGAGGGACTGAGGCCCTTAGAAGGTCCTCAAGATACTGCATTAAACTATATGAAACTATATGACTAGTTTCAACCTATGAATGTGGGGTAATATATGCATCTAACTGTAGTTGCAGGTACCACAGTTAACTTACTCATAGTTTTAAACATAAATGGTAAGCAGTTGCCTGACAGCAGTTTGTGGAATGAAGAAATGGATCAATGAAAAAACAGACATTCATACCTAAATTTGAGAATGCTTCCTGAAGAGGGCGGATTTCCAGCACTACAGAATTTTTAAAGAAAATGGCATTATCTTTAGTTTCTATGGACTCCTAACAAAATAGGTGAAAAAGTGTTTTTAGTAATATGTAAATGACAGTTACTCTGAGGAAATTAACTTAATGGGAATGAAACCTTTATCTTAGGGATTTATCAATAGGTCAACCAATCAGACAAACTGCCAAACCCCTGCTATTTGTCAGCCCCCAGTTTCCCTTTGGAAAAGACTCATCTGTAACTATAAGAGTGAAATGTAAACTTAGCTTATTGTTTCTATGAGCTTATTTTGCTGTTTTCTTCTCAAAAAACTCACACGTGAGATTTTAGAAAATGATTTGAACCACACATGTAAGTTTGGACATGATTTTCAGAACTCAGTGAATGAAAAGGAGTATGTTTGGAAAGGTAACATTTTTCTCTTTTTCTCTCTATATAGATTTACTGTATTAATTGTAGGTGTGTTTTTATATTTGGAATCCACCTTCCCTAATTCAAATAGTTGAGATATAAGAACTAACTTAACTCTCCTATAATGTTTCTTTAATTTTCAGAGTAAGAATAATAAACCAACATCATTTTTTTCTTAAAACTTACTATATTGCTTTCCTTTGCCATGACAAAATACTATAACCAAAACTATTTAAGGAAGAAAGGGCTTGTTCTGGCTTACTCCTTCCAGAGGAATAAGAACCCATCATGACAGGGAGGTAAGCAGGCATGGAGACAGGAGCAGGAATCTGAGAGACCCTATCTTTAAACAAAAACACAGAGCAGAGAAAGGGAACAGGATGTAGAGTGGTATATGAACTCTCAAAGACCGCCTCCAGTGGCAGACTTCTCCCAAATTTCCTTCTGTAGCTGGTTTTATGTCAACTTGACATGAGTTGGAATTATTTGGGAAAAGAGAACCTCAACTCAGAAAATGTCCCCATAAGATTGACCTGTGGGTAAGTCTATGAAACATTTTCTTAACTAGTGATTGGTGTGGGAGGGCCCAGCCCACCATGGTAGTGTCACCCCTGGGCTGGTGGTCTTGAGTGTTAAAGAACGTAGTCTTGGCAAGGCATGGGAATCAAGCCAGTAAGCAGAGTTCCTTCATGGTCTTTACTTCAGTTCCTGCCTCCAGGTTTCTGCCTTGAGTTCCTGCCTGGACTGCCCTCAGTGATGCACTGTTACCTAGAAGTGTAAGATGAAATAAGTACTTTCCTCCTGAAGTTGCTCTTGGTTATCACAGCAATCAAAACTCAAAGACACTACCCAACAATGTCACCAACTAGGGACCAGGTGTTCAAATACCTGAGCATATGGGGCACATGAAGATTTCTCATTCAAACCAATACCATATCTTTCATAGTATACTTATGATGAAATGCATTAACACCAGCCATAGGAGCTCCTACGATTGTGTGTGTGTGTATGTGTGTGTGTGTGTCTGTGTGTCTGTGTGTCTGTGTGTCTGTGCTTGTCCCAAAGCACACATCTGGAGGTCTGATGATAATTTTGAGCACTAGCCTACAAATTCTCCTTTGTTTAAGACAGGCTGTTTTTGTTGTTCACCACTTTGTATGCCAGATTAGCTGGCCTACAAGCTTCCAAGGATTCTCCCATCTCTACTTTATATCTCACCACAAATGTACTGAAACTGCATAGGATGCCATTGAAACCAGCCTTTATATATGTTGTAAATTTTATTTTCTTCTAATGCTTCCTGGCCATTTAGTAAGCTTTATTATTTTTTTTTTTCTGAGCAAATGTAACAACTTATGGCTCAAAACCTTTAGAAATCTGGTAAATTATTTAATTTCTCTCCTTGATCTTTTGATAGTAACAATATCCTTTGCAGAAATCAGTGGTTGGAACATATCCTCACAGATTTATTTTCAGGTATTTATGTGAAGATTCCTTGGCGTAGGTGGAAATAGCCAAGCAGCACAGAAGAGTAGACCATTAGCTTTACAGACAGAAAGTCACTACCACTTTCCACTGTCACCCTTTATCTTCTGACTTTCCAGCAGAGCAAATGAATGGGTCTCATAGGGTATTCCTATACCTGAACCATTGGGTCTTATTTCCTTCTGTAACCACTACAAAGCTCATTTATAACATTTTCAAAATCACTTGCTGTCTGAATTTCAGTCAGACTTCAGTCATGTCATTTTTAGGAGTGGAAGAGGAGGTGGGTAGGGCAGTGACAGAGACAGCTCCAGAGCACACGAGACACAGCATCGATGGAAATGGTCTTGTGGAAAAGTGATAACCAGGACGGTGGAAGTGACACATTCAGGCTGCAGTTACTGAAAAGGCGTTAGAGACGGCTTGCCCATTTCTGAATCACACAGTTCAACACATTTTGTTATTCTTTGACCTCACACGGTATTTCTCTGTTTTGCCTGCCTCAGTTTCCTCATCCATAAAACCACAATATTAACATCTACTTGTGATATTATGATAAGAGTGATTATATAAAATGTTAGAGCAACACTAATAGTATACTGTAGACAGAAATTTCTCTGGTCCTGCCTTGCCCAGCAGTCTGGACAAATCTCCCCCACCTGTGGTCCCGCAGCCACTTATAAAATAATTACACAGAGGCTTCCATTATTTACAAACTGTATGGCCTATGGCTTCAGCTTCTTGCTAGCTAACTCTTTCATCTTAAATTAACCCATTCCTATTAATCTATATGTTGCCACTTGGCCATGGCGTACCAGTCTGCTGGCATCTTGTTGCTCCTTGGGCAATGGCTGGCATCTCTCTCAATTCTGTCGTTCTTCTCTCAGTATCTTTGCTTGGATTTCCCACCTGGCTGTAAGGGTTGTTTTTTGTTTTTGTTTTTGCCATAGCTTTATTTATCATCCAACAGGAGCCACACACAGCATACAGAAAGACATCCCACAGCTGTATACAGCCAATAAGTGCTACCTATTATAATTTCTTTTTCATGTAAGAAAATCCAGCCTGTTCACACAAACTAAGGAAATCAAGAAGAAATGAACAAGATAGGAAAGGATGAGAATGTCAAGATGACGGGCAGAAGGCAGAGTAGTACTTTGAGTATAAGGAGAAACAGCATTGCCTATGATGCTGCAGCCAGACCTGGACAGCAGGAACACAGGCCCCAACTCAGAGAGCTCTAGTGGAGGAGGAAGTCATGTCAGTACAAGCTCGCCAGCAGAGGATGGCCATCTTCTGACATGAAAGAATGTTCCTGTGCTCCCAGAACTGGTTACATAGCGGTGCACTGCTGCATCCCTGAGAAAGAGACAGGGCCACAGCAGAACCCTCAGCGGAGACACCTTCTACCTGCCAACAAGACATTGAGTGCAGCAGCTCCATCTTTACCTACTTTGCTTACTCCCAGTTTTAAGGCAAATTTCCTTTGAGAGACAGGCACTATGGAGAGAAAAGAAAAACAAAGGACCAGAAAGCTACTCCTCCAGTCTAACCTCTCAGAGATTAGGACACTGAGGAGGGAAATGATTTATATAAAATTTGTTTTATATCTATATTTAAGTCTTTATTATATAAAATATATGTTTTATATAAAACTAGTTTATCTAAAATATCTAAGTATCACATATTCACTCAAATACCTTCTATACTTGGTTTCTTATTCTCTTATTTCTAATTCTCTCTCCCTCCATCAACCAAACTAATCCTTAATCCTGAATTCTGCATAGTGTCCACAGATATTTTTTCCCATCTGTACATATATTTCTAACTATTTACAACTCTTTACACTGTAAAAGCAATACAAAATGGAGAATGGAAAGTAAAAGGCCGTAAGAATCATCCTTCATAGATAATTGTTAGCAAGCATACTGTACAATCTCCTAGACTTCTTTGAATATATAATTCACATACACAAAAGACATTTTCAGTGGTATACTAGGAATAACCACAACTAGCTTTACTCTTGAATATATATACACAGCTTGTGTATGAAGGTATAAGTACATATAGAGAGACACATTTATATGCACGCAAATGGAAAGAATGAACTTAACTCATTTTTAAGTATAATATGTTATTTCTTTATACAAATATGTCATTTTATTTGACCATTTTTAATAGTGTATATTCATGTATTTTAGCTTTTCAGTAACAAAAATACAAGACAACTACTGTCATAGATATATGAATATTTATGCAAAAATTGATACATTCTTTGCATTTTGATAGATTTGGCCAATCTCTATAATGTAGTACAAATTTTAATTAATGCCCCCCATGTATGCAATTGTTCTTTTCCAATTTAGTACTAATAATTATTAGTCTTTTTGGGCTTTAATTTGTCCAAATTAAAGTTTTTGCTCATCTGATAAGTGAAAGATGGGCTGTTATTAAAACTTTCATTTCTGAAGTTATAAGAAAGTGATCATCGTAGTCATCCAGGAAGATGAAAAGGTTCTTTTAAACAAAAAACACTTTTAATAATATCCAAATTATTTATTCTTATGCCTAAGTTAGAGATAAAAAATGAGGGCAAACTCTTTGCGCTTAGTTACTGGGCTAAAGATCACATAAACTTTAGAAATAAAAGAAAAATCGCTCACTGGTTGCTATAGAAACCCTAATTCTAGTTCATCTAAAGAAAAACCAAATGGTGTGCTAACTGAGCTCTCTGTCATTACAGGGGACTGATGATTAGACCCAGGCTGATTGATCTCTAGCACAGGACTCTGACAAGTAATGAGGCTGACCTAAGCTACGTTGGCCCATTTGTTAAGACTCATACATTTCTCCAAATCAACCTGAATTTACTGAACAGCTATTGCAGGTTTGGTAAACACTAAAGACAAATGTTACTGAGATCCGGACCCTGACCTTGAGAAGTTACCCTTTCTTTTTCTGTGTAAAACAGAACTCCATATGGAGATAATACTTTTACCATACAGAAATGCTTCAAATAATTATCTTTAAGACATCAATATTGCCTGCAATATTTACAGGTTAAAAGTCCAACTTAAGGGAGAAAAAAAATCCAACTTAAACCATTTCTGAAAATGGACAAAAACAGTGTTGTCTATAGAGAATATGCTGCTTTTTAGCTTTGGCTCTAAATGTTCCTTGCTCTCACAGTAGTGAACATAAACCCCCTTTTAGTTAATTATTAGTTGGAAGAAGGTTGGTTATTTTTATAATTGATCCAGAGCCAGAATGCCCTGTCATGTAGAATCCTTGTTAGTTTAGTCCTGTGTGTCAGCGGGTGGAAATCTTAGGCTTCCTTGCAATCTCTACAGCACATTACCTTCTGGATAAGGCACTAATCATCAAAGGCAGAGGCAGAGAGACACATATTCAAATACTGTAACAGAAAAAGAGCCTCTGCCTTCACATGCCTGCCTGTTAGTCTAAATCATAGACTGTGAAATGGAGGAGTCTAAATCCTTGCAACCGTACCTGAGTTTATACTAATCACATGACTTTTTCCAAGGCCCCAGTGGCTTCAAGATGGAGTTGTGGGGCTGGAGAGATGGCTTAGCTGTTAAGGCTAGGCTCACAAGCAAAAATATAAGATGGAGTTGTGACCAGAATGACCAGGGCATGTTTAGAGGATTAGAGCCTTTAGCTCCAGGATCAAGAATTCCTTATTTCCATTACCACATTTTCATTTCTAGCACTTTCCTTCTACCTTTCCTTCCAATTTTCATTTCCTTGCCCATTCCACCCATTTGTTCTGCATGTTGTCTATTAGAACACTTAACAGATCATAGTCTTTAAATTCTTTATTTGATTTCTGTATCAGGACACAATCTGCTTTCATGTTATGACTTTGTCCGTCCTGGGAGCTTTTTTCTTTCCTTTTGGCATATCTTGTATTTTTTTTCTTGAATGTGACCTAATAGTAAGTCAGGTAACTATACCTCTAATATAAGAATTTATTTTTCTTCATAATGACTACAATGAAGGCATCAGGTGAAACTACCTTCTATAATAAAAAATACTCGAATTTAATTATGCTTATTTTTTTCTCATAGTAATTTCAATGTAGACAGAGTGACATCATCCTCTATTATAAAGTATATTTTTAAAATTATATGTGATTATTCTGTTCAAATATGTACCTTCTGCTAGGTTTATGATCTAAAAGGTACATAACAATCAGTAGACCAGCTTCTCCTATCCAAGTATTAGCCAAGCCTGATCCTGCTTAGCTTCCAAGATCAGACAAGATCAAATGGGTTCAGGTGTTATAGCCATATGCTAGGCTAGATTCTAAAGTGACCATTTGTTATATAATTTAAGCTACTATGAAGGATGGACTCACACCATCTGTTATGGTTAAAAGAAAGCACCAATAATCTATGTGCATTACAAATTCGCTTTCCTTTTAACCTAGCATACTGATACTAGAAGATGCAATTCTCTAAAACTATTTCCTGAAAGTAGCTATCACTAAAGCAAGAGATAGCTTCCAGGCTACTATCATATCACTAACACAGTGAATGAGATACAGGGAGTGTTTAATTCCTTCACAGGTGACCATACAGAGTCTGCTTAGTCAAGACGATAAGCTCCCCATAACCAAGAGAAATGCTTAGATATTTTGAAGTTAACTTCTGTTGGAGAATGCCTTGCTACTGAATCCCAGCTTTACAAATCCTGTTAAAAAAGTAATCATATAACACCACAGCAGTAAACCCCAAAGAAGAGAAGTACACACACACTACCACCAAAAAATAAAAATAACAACAGGAACGAAAAACCACTGGTCATTAACATCCCTCAATATCAATGGACTTAATTCACCTATAAAAAGACACAGACTAACAGAATGGATACGAAAACAGGACCCATCTTTCTGCTGCATACAAGAAACACAGCTCAGATTCAAAGACAGACACCTCCTAAGAATAAAAGGCTGGGAAAAGACTTTCCAATCAAATGGTCTTAAGAAGCAAGCTGGTGTAGCCATCCTAATTTCCAGCAAAATAGACTTCAAACTAAAATGAATCAAAAGAGATGATGAAGGACATTACATACTCATCGCAGGAAAGAAACACCAAGATGAAGTCTCAATTCTGAACATTTATGCCCCAAACACAAGGGCACCCACATATGTAAAAGAAACATTACTAGAGCTTAAATCACATATAAAACCCCACACATTAATAGTGGGAGACTTCAACACCCCACTTTCACCTCTGGACAGATCGGCCAAATTGAAACTTAACAGAGACATAATGGACTTAACTGATGTTATGGCTCAAATGGACTTAATCGATATCTACAGAACATTCCACCCAAACAAAAAAGAATATACCTTCTTCTCAGCACCCCATGGAACGTTCTCTAAAATCGACCACATACTGGGCCACAAAGCAAATCTCAACAGATATAAAACAATTGGAATAACCTCCTGTGTTCTATCAGACCACCATGGTTTAAAGTTAGATTTCAACAACAGAAAAAACTACAGAAATCCTACAATCTCGTGGAAACTGAATAATACTCAACTGAATCACCAATGGATTAAGGAAGAAATAAAGAAAGAAATTAAAGACTTCCTAGAGGTCAATGAAAATGAATACACCATATGCTCAAACTTATGGGATACTATGAAAGCAGTGCTAAGAGGGAAATTCATAGCACTGAATGCCTACATAAAAAAGCTGGAGAAATCTCATGCTAGTGACTTGACAGCACACCTGAACAGGAAGAAGCAAAGTCTCCCAGGAGGAACAGATGCCAGGAAATTATCAAATTGAGAGCTGAAATCAATAAAATAGAAATAAAGATAATAATACAAAGGTTAATGAGACAAAGAGGTGGTTCTTTGAGAAGATCAACAAGATAGACAAGCCCTTATCCAAACTAACCAAAAGACAGAGAGAGAGCATCCAAATTAACAAAATCAGAAATGAAAAGGGGGACATAACAACAGACAATGACGAAATCCAGAGAATCATCAGGTCATACTTCAAAAACCTCTACTCCACAAAACTGGAAAAATCTAAAAGAAATGGATAATTTTCTGGATAGGTACCACATACCTAAGTTAAATCAAGACCAGATAAACCATTTAAATAGTCCAATAACCCCTAAGGAAATAGAATCAGTCATTAAAAGTCTCCCAACCAAAAAAAGCCCTGGACCTGATGGTTTCACTGCAGAATTCTACCAGATCTTCAAAGAAGACTTAATACCAATACTCTTTAAATTGTTCCACACAATAGAAGCAGAAGGTATATTACCAAACTCCTTCTATGAGGCTACAATTGCCCTGATTCCTAAACAAAACAAAGATGCAACAAAGAAAGAGAACTACAGACCGATCTCCTTCATGAACATTGATGCAAAAATACTCAATACAATTCTGGCGAACAGACTCCAAGAACACATCAAAACAATTATCCACCATGATCAAGTAGGCTCCATCCCAGGGATGAAAGGATGGTTCAGCATACAAAAGTCCGTCAATGTAATACACCATACAAACAAACTCAAAGAAAAAAACCACATGATCATCTGACTAGATGCAGAAAAGGCATTTGACAAAATCCAACACCCCTTCATGATAAAGGTCTTGGAGCGATCAGGAATACAGGGAACATACCTAAACATAATAAAGGCAATCTACAGCAAGCCAACAGCCAATATCAAATTAAATGGAGAGAAACTCAAAGCAATACCACTAAAATCAGGAACAAGGCAAAGCTGTCCCCTCGCCCCATACTTATTCAATATAGTACTTGAAGTTCTAGCCAGAGCTATAAGAAAACATAAAGAGATTATGGGGATACAAATTGGAAAGGAAGAAGTCAAGCTCTCCCTATTTGCAGATGACATGATAGTATACATGAGTGACCCCAAGAATTCAACCAAGGAACTGATACAGCTAATAAAAATCTTCAGCAACATAGCAGGATACAAGATCAACTCAAAAAAAATCAGAGACCAACAGGCTGAGAAGGAAATCAGAGATACATCACCCTTTACAATAGCCACAAATGATATAATATACCTTGGGGTTACTCTAACTAAGCATGTGAAGGACCTATATGACAAGAACTTTATGTCCCTGAAAAAAGAAATTGAAGAAGATGTCAGAAAATGGAAAGATCTCCCATGCTCATGGATAGGCAGGATTAACATAGTAAAAATGGCGATCTTACAAAAAGCAATCTACAGATTCAACACAATCCCCATCAAATTACCAACACAATTCTTCACAGATCTGGAAAGAATAATACTCAACTTCATATGGAAAAACAAAAAACCCAGGATAGCCTAAAGAATCCTATACAATAAAACAACCTCTGGAGGCATCACAATCCCTTACCTCAAGCTCTACTATAGAGCTACCATAATAAAAACAGCTTGGTACTGGCATAAAATCTGACATGTGGACCAATGGAATTGAATTGAAGACCCTGACATTAACCTGCACACCTATGAACATATAATTTTTGACAAAGAAGCCAAAAATGTACAATGGAAAAAAGAAAGCATCTTCAACAAATGGTGCTGGCATAACTGGATGTCAATGTGTAGAAGGCTGCAAATAGATCCATATCTGTCACCATGCACAAAACTTAAGTCCAAGTGGATCAAAGACCTCAACATAAATCCAGTTACTCTGAACCTGATAGAAGAGAAAGTAGGAAGTACTCTTGAACGCATTGGCACCGGAGATCACTTATAATATAACACCAGTAGCACAGACACTGAGAGAAACAATCAATCAATGGGACTTGTTGAAACTGAGAAGCTTTTGTAGAGCAAAGGACACGGTCAACAAGACAAAGTGACAGCCTACAGAATGGGAAAAGGTCTTCACCAACCCCACATCTGACAGAGGGCTGATATCCAGAATATATAAAGAACTCAAGAAATTAGACATCAAAATGCCCAAAAGTCCAATTAAGAAATGGGCTATAGAACTAAACAGAGAATTCTCCACAGAGGAAGTTCAAATGGCTGAAAGACATTTAAGGAATTGCTCAACATCCCTAATTATCCAGGAAATGCAAATCAAAACGACTCTGAGATACCACCTTACTCCTGTCAGAGTGGCTAAGATCAAAAACACAGAAGACAGCTTATGCTGGAGAGGATGTGGAGCAAGGGAAACTCTCCTCCACTTCTGGTAGGAATTCAAGCTTATACAGTCACTTTAGAAATCAATATGGCACTTCCTTAGACAATTGGGAATCCATCTCCCCCAAGACCTAGCTGTAGCACTCTTGGGCATATACCCAAGGAATGCTCAATCATACCACAAGGGCATTTACTCAGCTATGTTCATATCAGCATTGTTTGTAATAGCCAGAACCTGGAAACAACCTAGATGCCCTTCAACTGAAGAATGGTTAAAGAAAATATGGTACATATACACAATGGAGTACTA
Organism: Onychomys torridus; assembly: GCF_903995425.1. NCBI lineage: Eukaryota > Metazoa > Chordata > Mammalia > Rodentia > Cricetidae > Onychomys > Onychomys torridus. Next base: position 14,165,967 of record NC_050456.1, read on the forward strand.
CTCAGCAGAGAAAAACAATGACATCATGAGGTTTGCAGGCAAATGGATGGATCTAGAAAAACTCATTCTGAGTGAGGTAACCCAGACCCAGAAAGATAAACATGGTATGTACTCACTCATAGGAGGATACTGGATGTAAAACAAAGATGACTAGACTGCTACACAACTCCAGGGAGGCTACCTAGAGAACGGGACCCTAGGAAAGACACAGGGATCACCCAATGACAGAGAAATGGAAGAGATCTACATGAACAACCTGGACGACAATGGGGGTAATGAAGGGCAAGATTTGAGGGAAAGAAAGCTTAGGGGATCAGGAGATCCCAGCTGGATCAAGAACAGAAAGGGAGAATGAGGAATAACAGACCATGATAAATGAAGACCACATGAGAACAGGAATAGGCAGAGTTCTCGAGAGGTCCCCAGAAATCCACAATGATATATCGTCTGTAGACTACTGGCAATGGTTGAGAGAAAGCCTGATCTGACCTAGTCTGGTGATCAGATGGCCAAACACCCTAACAGTCATGCTGGAACTCTCATCCAATAACTGATAGAAGTGGATGCAGAGATCCTCAGCCAGGCTCCAGGTGGAGCTCCAGGTGTCCAACTGTCGAGAAAGAGGAGGGACTGTAAGAGTGTGAATTGTTGAGTCCAAGATTGCAAAAAGCACAGGGACAAATAGCCAATTGAATGGAAGCACAAGAATTATGAACCAGCGGCTATGGAGCCCCCAGCTAGATCAGGCCCTCTGAATAAGTGAGACAATTGAATAGCTTGATCTGTTTGGGAGGCACCCAGGCTGTGGGTCCAGGACCTGTCCTTAGTGCATGAGCTGGCTGTTTGGAACCTTGGGCTTACACAGGGACACATGCTCAGCCTGGAAGGAGGGGACAGGACCTGCCTGTACTGAATCCACCAGGTTTAAATGAATCCCCAGGGGTGTCTTGGTCCTGGAGGACATGGGAATGGAGGGGAGGGGCTGGGAGGAAGGTGGGGTTGGGGGCGGGAGGGGGGAGGACAGGGGAACCCATGGCTGATGTATAAAATTAAAACACATAATAATAATAATGATAATAATAATAATAAAACATAAAATAAATTAAATAAACATTGTGATTTAAAAAAAGTGATCATAACTTGTCTTCACATAGCTGGCCAGTGTTAAGCAAATCAGCGCTAAAATACTCATATTGCAGATTTCTAAATGTCAGATTCAAGGAATGACAGATTTGAAGATGACCTTCTGCTCTGATGTCATTTGGAGAAAGATCCTTAAACTCACAAAAGAAGCAAGAAGAATATCAGATGGAAAAGTCTGGTCAGTTTTTTTAAAGTCATCTCTCACCTCGAGTAGAAAGGAAGGTCAACTGATAAACATGTGGATGATAGCCCCACTCTTGCATACCCAAACAGAGGTGCTGGGGAGACTACTAATTATAAATGAGAGGGGCAGCTCTTCCTGGAGAACACCCAATCTCCCCTGCTTACTGTCTTAAGTCCTGTTAAGTCACCACTTAGTTCTATTATCACAATTAAAATGTGCCTTTCAGAAGAAGCATAACAAGCCCCCAGGGGAAGGATTTCAATCAATAATTGTTATGAGGGAAATGGGCCTAATTATAGATTGCATGAGTCCTTTTTCAGAGAATTCTCCAGTGCAGGAAAATATCAGTTTGTTTCCTTTTATTAAATTAGACAACATAGTATATGTAGCATGAGAATGATTCTTTGCCAAGAAAAGCAAAGCAATGTGGTTGATTCATCCAAGACATGCACCTAGCATCATGTGTTGGACCAGATTAAGACACATCTACCAGGAACTGGAGACATGGCCCAGTGCTTAAGAGTAATCAGTGCTCTTGCAAGAGACCCAGGTTCACTTCCCAGCACTTATATAGGTAGGTGGCTCACAACCACCTACCTATAACTTCCATTCTAGGGGATCTGATGCCGTTTTCTGACCCCCATGGGCACCCAACTCACCCATGGTGTATAGACATACACTCATATCCACAACATAAAATAAAATAAATCTGAAAAAAAGAATAAGACATTTACCACACTTACTTAGAAAACAGTCAGTACAACATCACTTTCCTTTCTTCAACCTCATGCTTGGTGAGTGCTGTCATCGACTAAGGCCAGGTCAGCATCATAACAGCAAATGATAAGACAAAACACACAGGTCTAAGAATACAATTTTCAACATGGGAAGAATAATTCACCAAGCATGAAACTAGTGTAAGAACCTCCATCAGTATAAGAAAAGTAAGTAATCAGTTGATGCAGCAAACGTTTTTGAGCCACACATAAAGCACAGTACCAGAAGATGAGAGAAAACAACACGTAGATGGTTGGAGTCTGGCATCTACCCCAAATAAATGCGCCAACTTAGGATCTCAGAGGAGAGGCAAACAAGTTGACAGCAATAAGTCAATGGGGGCATAAGGGCAAATTGATAAGGGCTAAATGAGATGAAGGGGGCTGATCTTTGAATTTTCACTGGCAATTTAGTGATATGTCAAATCAAAGGAGACTCAAAGTCTGCTACAACCACAACTGGTTAGGATTTTCTTAGACTACACATGCTAGTGCCCTCATCTTCTCTGTTCTTACTCTTCACATACTCAGCAAAGCCGATTCTTCTTAGATCCAGGTCAATAAAATCCAAGGAGAATTGTGCTCTTAATCACGCTGCTTCAGACAATGTCACACGTGCAACCTGATCACAGAGGAAGGGAAAGGCCTTGCTCAATGGAGTTGTTACTAGACTTTGTGGTTGGACACCTAAATGAGTAGAAGACAAACCTAACTAAATTAGGACTCAAAGGGAAAACACCTGAAGTTCAGGTATCCCTTAGCTCCTAATAAATCGTACCCAAAACAATAAAAGATCCAGCCTTTATTGTTTTCTCCCAGGGTCTGGGGAAGAGTCTAACAACCAGCTGAGGATTCTAATCTGAGGAATAGTCAATGAATATAAGCACACTGAGCTCGTTAGTCCATTCACTTTATTCTTCTAAGTCAATTCTATCTACACAGTTTCTTTTCTGTTCTCATACTTGGCTCTTCTCAGTCCCTCCTGCTCTCAGTCCCTCCTGCTCTCAGTCCCTCCTGCTCTCAGTCCTCCTGCTCTCAGTCCTCCTGCTCTCAGTCCTCCTGCTCTCAGTCCTCCTGCTCTCAGTCCTCCTGCTCTCAGTCCTCCTGCTCTCAGTCCTCCTCCTGCTCTCAGTCCTCCTCCTGCTCTCAGTCCTCCTCCTGCTCTCGGTCCTCCTCCTGCTCTCGGTCCTCCTCCTGCTCTCGGTCCCCCTGCTGCTCTCGGTCCCCCTGCTCTCGGTCCCCCTGCTCTCGGTCCTCCTCCTGCTCTCGGTCCTCCTCCTGCTCTCGGTCCTCCTCCTGCTCTCGGTCCTCCTCCTGCTCTCGGTCCTCCTCCTGCTCTCGGTCCTCCCCCTGCTCTCGGTCCTCCCCCTGCTCTCGGTCCTCCCCCTGCTCTCGGTCCTCCCCCTGCTCTCGGTCCTCCCCCTGCTCTCGGTCCTCCCCCTGCTCTCGGTCCTCCCCCTGCTCTCGGTCCTCCCCCTGCTCTCGGTCCTCCCCCTGCTCTCGGTCCTCCCCCTGCTCTCGGTCCTCCCCCTGCTCTCGGTCCCCCTGCCCCCTGCTCTCGGTCCCCCCCTGCTCTCGGTCCTCCCCCTGCTCTCGGTCCTCCTCCTGCTCTCAGTCCTCCTCCTGCTCTCAGTCCTCCTCCTGCTCTCGGTCCTCCTCCTGCTCTCGGTCCTCCTCCTGCTCTCGGTCCTCCCCCTGCTCTCGGTCCTCCCCCTGCTCTCGGTCCTCCCCCTGCTCTCGGTCCTCCTCCTGCTCTCGGTCCTCCCCCTGCTCTCGGTCCTCCCCCTGCTCTCGGTCCTCCTGCTCTCGGTCCTCCTGCTCTCGGTCCCCCTGCTCTCGGTCCCCCTGCTCTCGGTCCCCCTGCTCTCGGTCCTCCTGCTCTCGGTCCTCCTGCTCTCGGTCCTCCCCCTGCTCTCGGTCCTCCTCCTGCTCTCGGTCCTCCTCCTGCTCTCGGTCCTCCTCCTGCTCTCAGTCCTCCTGCTCTCAGTCCTCCTGCTCTCGGTCCTCCTGCTCTCAGTCCTCCTGCTCTCAGTCCTCCTCCTGCTCTCAGTCCTCCTCCTGCTCTCAGTCCTCCTGCTCTCAGTCCTCCTGCTCTCAGTCCTCCTGCTCTCGGTCCCCCTGCTCTCGGTCCTCCTGCTCTCGGTCCTTCTGCTCTCGGTCCTTCTGCTCTCAGTCCTCCTCCTGCTCTCAGTCCTCCTCCTGCTCTCAGTCCTCCTCCTGCTCTCAGTCCTTCTGCTCTCAGTCCCCCTGCTCTCGGTCCTCCTGCTCTCGGTCCTTCTGCTCTCGGTCCTCCTGCTCTCGGTCCTCCTGCTCTCAGTCCTCCTGCTCTCAGTCCTCCTCCTGCTCTCAGTCCTCCTCCTGCTCTCAGTCCTCCTCCTGCTCTCAGTCCTCCTCCTGCTCTCGGTCCTCCTGCTCTCAGTCCTCCTGCTCTCGGTCCTCCTGCTCTCAGTCCCTCCTGCTGTTTTCTCATCATTCCATCCCATCCTCATCTTTGTTCTTTTCAATCAATTCCTCCCAGTGCTCTAAGGGAACCAGCACACATATACAAGCAGTAATTCTTTTGCAAAACAATGTAAGGCTTCAGGGTCACAGAAAGAGGTGATAAGGATCCACACACAAAGCAGTAAATGTCAGCTTCCAATTACAACCCAAAACAAGAGTGACTAAAGGGGAGTTCTCTGGTAGGGTCAACTAAAGGCTAAGATCAATTAGGGAATCTAGGAACAGCACCTGGCTAAGGAGGAATTAAAACTTAATTTGCCGGGCAGTGGCGGTGGTGGCAGTGGCGCACGCCTTTAATCCCAGTGCTCAGGAGGCAGAGGCAGGTGGATCTCTGTGAGTTCAAGGCCAGCCTGGTCTCCAAAGCGAGTTCCAGGAAAGGCGCAAAGCTACACAGAGAAACCCTGTCTTGAAAAAAAAAGGGGGGGGGGATTTAGCTCAGTGGTAGAGTGCTTGCCTAGCAAACACAAGGCCCTGGGTTTGATCCTTAGCTCTTAAAAAAAAAAAAAAAAAAAAAAAAAAAAAAACAAAAACAACAACAACAACAAAAAAAACCACAAACTTAATTTGCAGAAGAAAGAAGCTTGGGTTTGGCACCTATAACCTGCTTTGGCCTTGAGGACAATCTCCTTGGGTCAGTGGGAAGCAACTACCTTAACTCAGTAAGGAGCAAATAGCTAAAACATCATCTCAGGAATGTGAGCAGTAAATCTCTTAAATTAGGGTCTTGTGTAAATAACCTGGGGTGAAGGTAAGGAGCTGAGGATTTAATTGTTAGTGGTTATTATCTCTTATCTACAAGTAAGATGAGCTAATGTTTATCTGTGTGTAGGTTTTTGTTTGTTTGTTTTTTGGGTTTTTGTTGTTGTTGTTATTGTTGTTTTCCGAGACAGGGTTTCTCAGTGTAGCTTTGTGCCTTTCCTGGAACTTACTTTGCAGGCTGGCCTCGAACTCACAAAGATCCGCCTGGCTCTGCCTCCCGAGTGCTAGGATTAAAGGAGTGTGCCACCACCGCCTGGCCTGTGTGCAGTTTTGTCCTTGGAAAAAGGTACCTTTGCTGAAATACTTTTGTCCAGAGAATGGCCCTGGCCAGATGTATGTTAATAAAAAATAAACACCGCTGGGGATAGTTGTCCAATTACCCTAAATGTATAGGGAAAGTTGTGCCTAAAATTGAGATGCAGTTGTGAGATTACAAGAACACGTAACATGGAAATGCATGGTAAGTGGGGAGGATCATAGCTGTTATTGCACAAGCCAGTTCATTCACGGCAGTAATTCCATAATGCCTTGCATGATGGTTTTCTCTAACAGAACCCTTAGTTCTGATAGGTTGACCTTCTGAACTCTAGCTGTCACTGCTGTGTACTCTCATGGACTTTTGCCACCAGTAGCTCTCAGTAAAATCACTTATTGTTTAAGTAATTTGAACTGAGCATTTATGACCGCCAGCTGAGGATTTCATTTGCTAGTACTGTTGTTAGCTCTTGAAGGTAAGATCCACATTCTTCTCATTCCTATGTCCCCTGGTAGCACCTAGAATGTGGCAAACAATAGAACAATTGAGTGAAAGCAGAGAAAATCAAGCATCAGTTTACATTCCTTGGAATCTACCCTATTCCTGTGGGTGAGGTGGTTAGCATAGCAAGAAGCAGAGATATAATTAATACTGGGTACTGTGCACAAGCGCGCGCTGAGCCTACAGTAACCTCCCTCTTGTAAGGTACTGACTCGTTCATGCTGAAACAACCAGCTTTAATAATCTGGCTTGAGGTTCAGTTACTGAAATGCAGCCTTTGCTTCTCTCAAGGGCCATACATCAGCACAGTATTAAGGAAAAGAAGTCACTAGTGAAGCAAACCAGAAATGTCTACTATCTCTGCCCCTAAGATGTGGGTGGGGTGAGTGAGATGTTCCTCTTCCTGACATGGAACCTCAGATTGGGCTTGTTGTCTGCACAATGATTGTTTACTCAGTCCTATGGCTGCACATAACTCCAAAAGATGCCAGAACGCATTCTTGCTGTGGCCTCAGGAAAGCATGGATTTGAGTGAGAAATTCACAGATTCTGTCATGTACTTCATAGCTTTTCCTTCCACTTTGAAGTTTTTCCTTGTCATGGATGCATATGCATGTGTGTATGTATGCACGTGTGTGTGATTATGCTTCTGTATAGCAAACTTTGATCCCAGCTGTACAATAAATGCCAGGACTTTAAGACAAATACAGTCGATATTCTCCTTCTGAAGGAGAGAGAAAAATCTGGAATTAGGGCCCAGAACAAAAAGCTAATGAAGAAACTCCACTTCCAGCAAGGGCATCCTTAAGGTCCTTATCAGGTCTACACAGACAACACATTCATGAGACATCCATGTCCCAGCTCTCAACTGCTGTGGATATTGCTCTGTATAAATAAAATGCTGATTGGCCAGTAGCCAGGCAGGAAGTATAGGCAGGACAAGCAGAGAAAAGAATTCTGAGAAGTGGAAGGCTGAGGCAGAGAGACGCACACTGCCAGGCGCCATGATGAGAAGCAACATGTTAAGATACTGGTAAGCCATGAGCCACGTGGAAACTTATAGATTAATGGAAATGGGTTAATTTAAGATATAAGAACAGTTAGCAAGAAGCCTGCCATGGCCATACAGTTTACAAGTAATATAAGTCTCTGTGTGTTTACTTAGTTGGGTCTGAGTGGCTGTGGGACTGGTGAGTAAGAGAGATTTGTCCTGACCATGGACCAGGCAGGAAAACTCTAGCTACACTCAACTGTTAGTAAATCATAACATTTCTCTCATAAAGGATAAAAGTGGTCAATGTTGCCTTGAAGCCTTACATAATCCCATTTCTACCCAAGAGCTACCTAATCTTGACTCAGCACTTTCCAAGATTCATTTCCTCTTAGACTTGGCACTTTCCAACACTGGAAAGCAGTTTTCTTCAGAACTATATTTCTCTTCAGAGGCATTTTACATATCAAATAATGGGTAAAAATAAGCCAATTAAAATGTGGATACCAGGCAACTGGCTAAATACTCCTAGATTCATTAGTTATATATGGGCTTTCCAACATATCCAACTTAAACTCATGCCTTTGCAAAAGCAAGCATCAGCATATGCCATAGACTCTTCCTATCTCTCAAATGTTAAAACACTGATGTTGAATGGTCTGTCCCATGAATATAATAGTCTACATGTTCCTTTCCACATGAGATTTGTTTTACTCTTCCTCGTAATGCCTCTTGCATGACTATCATTTATTAAACGTACTGAATAACACAGCCAATTGATTTTTTTATTTGTAATAACTTATTTACATATATTCATGAGAAGGCTGTCAATCCTGATGAAAACCCTTAGCCGCATGAGTCACTCTGTAGACAACTTTGCTAACTACAGGTTTAGAGTAATGTGCTCACTGTAACAACCACAGTAGTCACTCTGAGAGCACCAACAGCCACAGCACGTGAACCTCATGTTCTACCTCTGTGCTACCCCATGCCTGTCAGTCCACTCAGAAATCATAACCAGTGCAAGACTGCAAGTCCATCCCCTCTCACCTCCAGCATAATTCCCATCTGCTCCTCTGCTTCTTCCTAGCTCCTATTGTGTGTCACTTTCCTCCACTAGAAGGCTCGTGTCTGTAGGGGTGTGTGCGATTGTTGTACAATACCAAAAGCAGTTCTGGGAACATGCCAAAGCTCATGTGTATAGAGAGGTATGTGTGCATGTTGTCTAATACCAAAAGCAGTTCTGGGAACATGACAAGTCCTCAGTAAATATTTGTGGAAGGCATTAATAAAACTAACAAGATTATTTGGATTCTTTCCTCCACATCTGAAGACACCAGTCACAATGAAGTGACCCTCACACCATCCCAGCATCTTTCATTCCCTCGAATATCGCAGAAAACTTAAGCTACTTTTTATACCTCAAGTTGATTTTCCAGAATCTCAGGTTATTGTCTTAATGCCCTCACATAAATCAAGAATGGACAGAGTCTGGGAACTGGATACTTTTTAGTAGCTTTTCACCAAACAAGAACCATAAGCACAGGCGTGGATCACTTCAGCAAGTCCTCCCCAGGAGTCCTCTCCAGGACCTCTCCAGACTTCTCTGGGCCCAATCCAGCACCCACCACATGAAGCCAGAGAGAAAGCGGGAAAATTCCTTTACATTAGGAACAAATCTATCTGAATCCCATATAACCAAATATCCCAGACATCAGACCTAAGTAGTCAGAATTTATTTAAAGGTGGGGAGGGGTAGCTCCAGTAAAAGTTCAGCTTTCCAAAATTGCCCATGAACTTGATAAGATAAATTATTCTGGACTGTTTCAGAATCATGAGATGTTATTATTCAACAAGCTGTTGTTTGTAGAGCTGTCTCTTTGTTAGTTTTTTGGCATACAAAGAAGAGTGTCTTTTGCCAACAATGATCCTATTTACTTACTCTTCTGTTGTCTCTCAAATATAGTCAAATAAGTCTCCCAAAATAGTAATTAAAGACTACAGCTTTAAAATATATTACATAAAACACTTTGTACACATCAAAAGTTTTCATATGTGCAGAATACTTTAAACTTCCATTAGTCCTTAGAATAGTAAACATTAATATCTAATAATTAATAAAAATGGCTTTTCAGTGCCACCCAAAAAGCTATTCTAAAATCTTCTTTCAAGTTTTTTAATTTTCAAGGCTTTCTTCAAACATGCTCTGATCAAAAGGTTTATCTTAAGTATCATTAGCTAACTTCCCTAGCAAAAACCCCAAGACTAAGATAAAATTTCTATCAAGAGTGGACTCCATAGAAAAACATTTAAACTAGCCTGGATGATAGCCAGCATCACTTCTAAGTAATTTATGTTGACTGACTTTAAAAATAGCACACAACTTCACAAGTGTACATGACACAGAGTTCAGACAAATCAGCAAGTGAAATCTTCAAGTAGAGAATTCTTTTCACTTCGATGTTTTCTGTTCTAAAATGTAAACATACAACTTCATATTTCATTTAATTTCATAGGACTTTCCCCTCCAACTCTCATTTGTTTAAGTTACTGAATACTATCTTACAGGGATGGCATGGTCATCCCACTCCTGAACTCTCAGCATCTGGGAGGGTAGGTTGTTTTCAAAACACATTATATGAGGACTATATAAATATGAAAGAAAACTTAAAACATATTTAAAAGAGCACACTCTAAAGCCAGGTGTGGTGGCACACATCTATAACTACAGTTCTCAGGAGACTAAGGAAGGAAGATTGACTGGAGCTTGAACAACTTGGACTACACAGCAAACATCCTGCAAGTGTAAGACACTTCTACACAATGTTGACCCTCTCCCAAGAGGCTCAGGTTTGTTCCACAGCTTCCTGTTATCAGATCCCAAACATACTCTCTTCATATCAAATGGGATCATTCCACCCCACTCCCCCAAAAAAGTATGTTTAGAACAAATCACAATACCACCAAGACATGCATGGACATGCTATCCAGGACATGCCACACTCTGAACAGTGACAGCATGGAAGGGACTGAAGATCTAGCAACAGTATTGCTCTCCGAAGGGAAATGCTATCCACCCTCTGAAAGAGGACCAGCTGCTGGGCAAGGTGTTGCACAGTCAGCCCAGCACTCTAAAACCAGGGCAGGAGGGTCACCATGCAATTGAGGCCAGCCTGGACTACACAAGAAGACCCTGTCTCCAAATAAAATGAAATGTACCAACCAGTGGTCTTCAGGGTGTTCACAGAACCAAACAACTGTCACTGCAAGGAACTTTTAGAACATTTTCTGATCTTCATTTGCAGTTTATCACCTACCACAAGATCCATGGGGGAACAGGTGCCAGCTGTTTGTCAATTCTGAGACACATGAGGACACTGTACATGACTGAGCAGAGCCCTTTTGTGTTTCAGAAACCCACTTTGACACACATGTTCTGTTATAGCCTTAGTCCAGCGGGAATCATTACCATCATAGAGCCCTCCTGCAGATTCAGCACTGGAATTCTGTATTCACACCAGAGGGGCTCTCAATCAAGGCAGTCACAAAAAGTTGTTAATTATGGCTCACTTTACAATGAATTTTCCCACTTAAAAGCAGACTTCTGGCCTGATGTGGTAGTACACACCTTTAATCCCAGCACTTGGGAGGCAGACAGGCTGATCTGTGTGAGTTTGAGGCCAGCCTGGTCTATAGAATGAATTCCAGGACAGCCAGGGTTACACAGAGAAACCCTGTCTTGAAAAGCCAAAAAAGAAAAGAAACAGACTTCTGGACTATCTCAAAACTGCGTGTAAGAAACATATTTAGTAGTTAAAATTAGTTCCAATTTCTACTTGCCAGGCCTTTATATTCTCTGTTCTTAAGAGAAACATAAATTCTAAATCTTTTTAAGATTTATTTATTTTTTTATTCATGTATTTTATGTATATGAGTGCTCTGTCTTCACATACACCAGAGAAAGGAATCTTATCCCATTACAGATGGTTGTGAGCCACCATGTGGTTGCTGGGAATTGAATTCAGGACCTCTGGAAAAGCAATCAAGGGTTGTTATCCACTGAGCCATCTCTTCAGCCCCACCCCCCCAAATTTTAAATCTTAATTCAAATTGCTTAGGGCTACTACGATATACTTAATACTTTTTTTAAAAGTTCACATATAACTTTAGTATGACCTTATAGTTAGGACTACACTTCATGGAAAAAAAAAAAACAAACAAACAAAAACAAAACAAAACTCCACACACAAAATTGCTTTCCTTCCAGAACTTCCAGGCTCTACTGAAAAAGTAGAACTTTTTCAACAGGATACCGAACTGTAGAAAGGTGGGGCCATTTTCCTTGGTGACACCAGTGCCCCAGATTCCTCACATTCCCCAGTCATAAATAACTTCAAGGCACCAATCATCCCATACCACATGTCCTCCATGTAGAGACGGGTCTGCTCAACGAATTGAGTATGAAACTTCCGTATGCCTGTGCATGTATACATTTCCTGTTTAACTGAGGAGGAAAAATACTAGGGATGTTACATAAGCCTGCACGTCGCCTCAGAGAGCCCTGCCAGCTGTTCTGAAAGCACACTTTCTGCTCTGACCATGGAAACTGCCCCATGCCCCTGGAAAACAGAAATGCACGTAGCCAAGATAAGCTTCTGCTTGAGGGAAGGGCAGTGAAATGAAAGGCTACTGAATTCAGTGCAACAGAGTAAGAGAAGATTCCTGAGGCCCCAGGTACTACAAACCTACTGGACTTTATTATCCACATTTTAGAGACATGGGTGCTGGGGAAATGAGAGGCCAATGCTTAAGTCACTTTTGTTGTTGTTGTTTGGCTTTTAGGATCTCAGGATTTTTGTTTTTGTTTTTGTTTTTTTTTTGTTTGTTTGTTTTGTTTTTCGCGACAGGGTTTCTCTGTGTAGCTTTGCGCCTTTCCTGGAACTCGTTTTGTAGACCAGGCTGACCTTGAATTTACAGAGATCCGTCTGCCTCTGCCTCCCGAGTGCTGGGATTAAAGGCGTGTGCCACCACCCCTTGGCCTTCTCAGGATATTTTCTTACAGAGTTTTGTTCAATTAGCTGCAACAATTTAAAATAAAGTAGCTATAAGCACCACAAATGAGCAGCCAGTTGGATCCTGGCTTCAAAAATGAGAGAAAATCTATTCCTCAATCCCAGGGCCAATGTAGGCTTTTCCTTGGATGGCTGCAATCTTCAGACATGACCATAAACTGAGCTTCTGCTACAGTTTTGATGTCCTGCTGTGACTAGAAAAACCAATTATTGAGAGCTGTGTTTTCTGTTGTCCCAGGAAGCATCAGCACATACCACTACTGTATTTGTTTTCTTCTTTTGAGTGGCATACTGTTTAAGAAAAGGAATGTCGAATTTTATTCAGTGGCCCTTCAAAAGGTTCATGTGCAGCAAAGTGGGCAGTGTTTACAGCTTCTCAACTTTAATCATAAACTTTGAGACAATCGTGACCCTATTCTATGAGGAGAAAATAATGAAACACAGTTTATAAACATCTAAGTTCAAGTCCTCCCCCCCAAAAAACACTTAAAGTGCTTGTGAAGACAAGTGTGGTAACACACTGTTGAGACAGGAGGATTCTAAATTTGAGACTAGCCTGGACTATAAGCCATGTTGTTCAAACTAAAAAAGACAAAAACAAAAATTATTCTGGTCAACTTGAAAACTCAATTAAAAAAGAAAAAAAAAAGCCTTTGTTTTGCTTGGGGGAAGTAGATGATAGACAGTAGCATATCCTTGACAAAACAAAGGAGAACTGTTTAAAAACAAAAACTAGATTTGCAGAATCTAGACTCAGGGATTGTCTCAGGTTCTTCTGGACCCTCAGCGTCAGCACATGCAGCTCAGGCAGACAGGAGAGAAGGGTCTGAGCCTAATGAAGCGGGTGCTTGTGGCCAGCCCTTCATGCCTACTTCCACACACAGGCTTTCTCCACTCACCTCCCCAGTCTGCTTCTTCCAGCAGCTCGAGAAAGAAGGGGAATGTTAGTTTCTTGCCAAGATTGAACTATATTCTCCTAGGGAAGATGCACCACACATATAAAAACGGGCTTATTATTTTTTAGAGGGAATGGTCCTTCTAGGTAAAGGTTCTTAAAGATATACTCAATAGCTTTGACTCATATGCAGTCTCCAATTATTCTACTTAGGAACAAACTATACTCTTCATTAATAATAAACATGAAAAAAGAAAACTTAGAAATTTCGAATGGATAACTGTTATGTTTTCCATGTGGTTCTAATTAAACTTGATTTAGACCTAACAGTGCCTTTTTTTTTTAATTCTGTAAGTAAATGAGCAAACAAAAACAGAAAAGAAAGAATTCTGAAACTGCTACTCTTCCTGTGATAGATACATTATAGAGGCTGCCCACAATAAAGAAAAAAAAAAAAAAAAAAGTCAAGTTGACTCATTATATGGCTGTTTGGTTTTGTTACAATGTGAGCTTTGGGCCAGATGGTCAAGGCCAAAATCACTGATTCGCCATTTATTAGATGCATATGACCTTGGGAAACCGCAGGCCTTCATAGGTTTCACAGCTATACCATAAAAGATAAATGGGTGTATGATGTGGTTGTTGTAACAGGGCTTGAAAATGCCTGGCCACGCACCCTCAGTAAAGCTCACTAACTATTCTACTCTGCTATGCTTTCAGGCCCTCCTGTTTCCTTTTTCTTTGCTTAAGCTAAGCAGCAAAATGTTATAAAGTTCTAATTGTTGAGCTTTCTCAGTGAATGCTGTTTAAATCTCAACACTTGTATTTCCTTCTCTCTAAAAACTAATTTTTTCTCCAGAAGAAAATAAAAATGGTCTTAGAATCTAGCTTGCTTTTCCTAGCCATGAATGGCCACTGTTTCCCAACCTTTTGACCCTAGAATCACACAACCACACCATTTCTGACATTCTAGGAAATTTGAGACCTAACCTCCAAAGTCCTTTGAGGGATTTCTTTTCTAGTTATATACTAAATCCCCACTATACTTTCAGGAGAAAAGAACTTAGGAAAACTAGTGTTTAAAAAGATGAAGCTGGATGAGTTAAAGTGGGGAGGTCAGGAATTAGGAGGGGACATCGTCGATGGTCACTGGGATGGAAGGCTGACAAGTCTCTGTATTCAAAGACTAGATCTTCTGTGTGAACCAGCAAGGCATGCTCACTGGCTAAAGGTGCCTCCTTGTGATTGACTTCCCTGTTAGCAATCCCTCCTGGGACACCAAGAACAGCACGTCCAAGGAAGTTGACTTCTGACTCTAGGAACAAACAAATACACACAGAAGCAGCTTCCAGAACAGCATTTACCTCATGGGCTGGTTGTGTTCCCCTGGCCTTGGATCTTAGCAGGCAGCTGGGTGGGGCAGATGGGTAGTAGGTGGCTGAGCTCTCCAACGTGAGTCTAACCCACAAGGACTGACTCCAAGCCAGCCATCTGCTTGTTCAAATTCAACACTTTTTCCTTCTGCTCCTGCATCCACCCTGAATTTTCCCTCTGTCCAGATGTTGGTGGTCACAGATCACTACAAATCTCCCTAAGGAAAGAACTGCAGTGTAGACTTTTCCATAGCAACAATACAATTACATACTGCGTCCAACTCAGCACATCCAGAGAACATTTTTGGCTGATCTCTGTGTGAATGGATGTTCACCAAAACAAAAAGCTGCACTTAACTGAATCTGCTGCAAGGCTGGTTAACTGATTAGAGCTCCAGTGTTGTACAGAGTTTGGGATGTTACAAGTCCATAACCAAGTTATCTTGGCCACCTTTAGGCCTATTACTAGCCATTTATTGCCCTCCTTGGTATATGAACTAATAGCTTTGTAACCCCTGGCTAAATTACTTGGGATGTATAAACTAACCACTAGCTTTTCCAACTAACCAAACACTAAGAATACTATCAGACAGCATTTGAGGACTGTAACAGGGGTTGCCTCTGCTTTGCCTTAACCAACCTACCTTATGTTTCCACTAACGTATTTGAAAAATATCTTGATCTATAAACATCTCACAGAGAGTAATAGAAGAGATCCTCTCCAGGCATTGGGAGAACTTCAGACTCTCCAACATACTGGCACAAAGTTTTCTAAGAAGTACCATATATAGAAGGCAATCATCAGAGAGTAAAGTGACATTATACCACGTCACCAGAACCTAGATTTGAGACTACTCATTGGTGTCACGATCCAGGGCTACAACTTTCTTGACACATACACCTTCTAGTTCTTTCCTCCTAACTTTGCACACTCCTACAGTAAGGATGACTTCCAGAGAGTCATTCACCTTGATGTGATAAAATAAAAACCTGGCTCCAAAGTTCAGAGAACTGACCCTTAGTTATAATTTGCCAACGTAAACAGTTTCTCTTGGCTTAGGTACAAACCTCTCTAGGCCTGTGTCTTTCCTTTGTCTTTCTAGCCTTAAAGGTAAGGTTCTAAAGGTAAGGTTTGTTTTAAAAACAAAAACAAACAAACAAGTAAATAAATAAATAAACAAAACCAAAAAATCCTGAATTTCCATTGTACACACTTCCTGATCAGCCAGACAGTCCTCATAAGAATATCTACCATAAATTGACACCAAATTCTATGCTTGGCATTATGATAATCACTCTTTTATTGCTTTGTTTTGATTTTTCAAGACAGGGTCTCACTTTGTAGCTCTAGCTGTCCTGGAACTCACTATGTAGTCCCAGGCTGGCCTTGAACTTACAGAAATCTGTCTGCCTCTGCCTTGCAAATGCTGGTATTAAAGGTGTTTGACACTATGCCCAGTCTCCTCAATCTGGATCTTAACTAAGACTTTCTGAAAGATCTTAAGAAAGAGAGGGTTGCATGGTTGTAACCCTCAACTGCCTTTTGTTCCATTAAGGCCAAGAAGCATTGCTAGGTGGTCTTTTCCTTTACTTCTCCATTATTCAGGATTTAAAATGCTTAGTGAAGATGTCCATGAAAGCACAGAAGAATAAACAGCTACAAGAAGACTTATGAGTAGAACTGACTAAGCATTTGTCTTCAGGAAAATGCTAAGAACAGAGCTGGTAATTGAGTCATTTGGGAAGAAAGGAGAAACTATTCCATGAGTAAAACAGAATAGCAGAGGGGCGATGTTCATCATCAACTCCTTGTTCTCCTTAGAGAAAACAGAAGCAATCCTCAAAAGGCAGAAGCCCCAGAATACAGGTCTCAGGACTGGTGAATACCTCATGGAAAGGGGAAGCTGTCAAGATTATTAAGCCTTTGGAGTGGGGGAGATGGCACAGTGGTTAGGAATACCGACTGCTTTTGCAGGGGACCAGGCAGCTCATAACTGCCTATGACTAACTCTAGAGAGATCCAGCATCTCTGGCCTCTGCAAGCACCTGAACTCATGTACACAGACCAATACAGAACCATACACAAGTGAACATAATCACAAATAATTTTAAAAATATTTTTAAAAGGTTAAGTCTTGAATTATTCAGTGAAATGATTCATGTCTTAAATTTGCAGGGGTGGGTTGGGTTGGGAAGTATAGTTTCTCACAACCCTGATAAGCTATGGCTCTATTAAAAATACAACAGCAAATTCCACAAAATACAAATGCAAGAAAATCTGAGAAAGGAAAGATCCGACACCGTACAGATTTGTTTGTGGTTCTGTTTTTCTGTGTTTTTACGTCTGTGTTTTGTTTGGTTGGTCCTTTTTACTGACTGAGATAATGAGACATGGAGGGGTAAAAACTTGCACTAGGACGGAAGAAATAAAAGCAAAACCAGGGGTGGACAAGTAAGTTCCTTGAGGAAGAACCAAAAGAGCCTTAAAGAAAGCAGATTGAACTGATCTGGCTAGTGGCAGCAAAGCTCTACTATAACATCCAAACACTGCATTGTACAGCAGACAACTTGAGCAGTGAGTGGTACATTACTACCACCACCATCACTGCCCCCGCCACCATCACCGCCCCCGCCACCATCACCGCCCCCGCCACCATCACCGCCCCCGCCACCATCTCACCGCCCCTGCCACCATCACCGCCCCCACCACCATCACCGTGACCCCTCCTTCATCTTTCCTAACACCCTCAGCTTACACAGTGAGCACTTCCCTCCTCCACTCTGTTGTTCACTAATCCTTTCAGACTTAGTAATGAATGTCCATGAGTGTCTAAAAGAGTGCATGTGCAAAAAACCTCCTATCTCTTTTCCTTGTGATAGGTTTTGGCATTCTGATCACTGTTTGAGAATTCTCATCACACTCTTTAGATGTTTTGGGATGATCAGACTTGGAATTATATTAATAAGCCCAAGTTCTCCCCCATGCCCTTTTCTGCCTTTATAAGTATTTCAAACTCCTCTCAAGTATAAGGAGTGCTAGCTGGGGTGCTTTTCATTCTGAGGAATATTTTGAGCTCAGTTAAACTACAGAGTAGTGGGCTTGCTTGGCTCCAGTTACTGGCAAGCCTGATACACTTGACACATGACAACAGATGTCTCGGCATGGCTTCCTACTCCCTTTCCCTTCCAAGTGTATCACAGTTGGAGCCACCGAAGATTCAGTTAAAATGGGCCTGTGCCTGAAGGTTCTGACTCCACTGCCAGTCAGCTTCTGAAGCAACATGACCACGTAAGGCCAAATCAAGCAACAAACCGTCCCAGTTACTGAGCTCAAGATAACAACATTTCCTTTAGCAGTGTAACACACAGTGATGAAAGACACATTGGAAAACATTGCTCCTAGTACACATATCAGGAACAGACAGGTGGGCACAAAATCATTTACATGTGTCTCTTCATTGACTCAGAGGTTTGAGGAAACGGAAAATAAATTCTTAGTAGACAACCACCCAATTACCCGATTTGAATGCTAGTCCAAATCCTTCTTTCTTACCTAGTCTTGACATCAGCACAGACACTTTCAACATCCAAGCCCACTAACATTGCTCTCTCTCACTGTGATCAACAATTTCTGCCTCATTAAAAGTTTAATTTCACGTCCATTCTCACCGTCCTACTTTTTAAAGGCCATCTCTTGACAGCACATTTCCCATAACATTATTAGTCAATGTCCTGAACTTACTTTGCTCACTTCCTGCCTAACTCCAGCGTCAGGTGATGCCTACTGTAGCTCTATGTCTAGAGCTGAGCCCCTGGGTGCTAGAGAAAGACACACACAGTCTGATAAGTGTCACCCAATACGCATGAGTAGCAGCTGCAAACAAGCTCTCAGCAGTGTTGGGTGATCTCACCACTATCAAGCCTCTATCCCTCTGACACACACACTGCCACCTCCATTCTCAGACTACAAAGAAAACCATCTTTTCAAGCAACCCACAGTTACTAGGCTGAGGTACATCTATATCGACCTTGAACTTCTGCCCTCTGTTGTATTCTGCTCCCTTTTCTCATCTAAGGCCAACAACTGCATTTGGGTTTGGGATTCAACTCCATTCCACCTTCTCTGGCTCATTACCAGTTTCCCTTCATTCTCCTTTTCATTTAGGTTGTCAACCACACCCCTCCAATAAACATTTTAACACACTGTGGTGGCTCCTCTCGGCTATCAAGCTGACTACATCTATAACCAACTAAAACCCAAGCAGCTAGACAAACTTTTGAGGGATTTTCTTAACTAGATCATTTTGGGGAAGAAGGCCCATCTAATATCTGGGCCACACCTTCTGGTGGCAGTGCACATAAAAGAACATGGATGGACAAAGGGAGCTTTTGCTTTTTTTCTGCTTGTCCTCACTCTCACTGGCATGTTCATCTACCCTGTTGCTGAGGCATTCCTTCCCTAGTATTAGAAACTCTTTCTTTGGGACTCCAGCATACACCAAAGACCAGCAGCTCTTTAGGAATCCTCCTGGACTCCAGCACCAGATTGGTACTACTGAAACATCCAGTCTTATGGTCTAAAAATCTACCTAATTGTTGGTCTTTTCACTGACAGACAGCCATTGTCAGACTACCAGACCACTGCCTGTAAGCTACTATAATAAATTCCCTTTTAATAGGCTGCAAATAACTGATGTATGTGTGTGTGTGTGTATGTGTATAAAATGAATTTTATCAGTTTTATTCTTTTATTTAAAAAAAAAACCCTAATACACATACCAAATCCTACACTAAGGCATTCTTACTCAACCTCAAGTGTCCCTAGCTACAGCCCCGGCACAATGTCTTGTCCAAAAGTAGCCTAAGTACTCTAAGTTAGCTCAAATAGAGAGAATGTTGAGGCTGTGGAAAATCTATAGAGAGATTTGGTTTTTGCCTAAAGCTGGCAGAACTAGAGGACCAGCGAGTGCTTTGGTATGGTAGGGTAGACAGAGCTTACTTGGGTATGGGGACAATAAAGAAGATTCCAGATAGGAAGCTGGGCTGATTACTCTAATTCAACCCTATGATAAGCCACAGACAGCTCAAGGCTTTTTAGTTAAACAAGCCAGTAAATTCTCCTTTGGGTGTAACCCAGTTTGAACCAGGAGTTCTTTTACTTGCACTAGTAAGAATTTTAATTAATGCAATTGCCAAAATTTCAACCCTTTGTCTTTTCATACAGTAGCCAGCAGTTTTGGCTTATACCAAGTAACACTAAACATGAATGTTGGCTCTATTTTATTATAAATCTTACCACCCTCACTGTCACCCACCATGAGCCACCTACTTCATTTGGAACCAGAGCCAGAACTTTGTCTAAAGCCGAAGGCCTAAGATCAGAGGGCAAAGACTGTCTCAAAAGAACATTCACTGCTAACAACACAGAAAATATATTCTGGGCAGCCAAAAAGTCAGAAACATACACTGCAGCAATGCACTCAAATATTTTAAAACATTCCACACTCAAAATTAAACAGGTTTGCTGGCTGAAGATGGCTTGTCAACCTCCCCTTAATGTTCCTTGTTTCCTAGGTGATCTCATCCAATACTGAGCCTTCACCTACCATCTCTACACCAAAATGCCACATTTTTATTTCTGACTCACAAATTCAACCTCAACACCTACTCAACATCTTTACTTGGATGCCTCAAACTCATCGCAAATTTAATTTGTCCAAAACAGAATTCATGACCTTCAGCCCATCCCACCTGATCACCTACCTAGAAGTGGCTTTCCTCAGAGTTCTTACTACAAGATGAAAGAGAAATAATAAAGGGACAATTGGTTACTTTTGAATTAAATTATCTCTGGAAAAGTGGTCTTAAATAGAGATTCATCATTCAATCCTAACCCAAATACTGGTATGACAAGCCACTCCAAAGCACTTGAAGACCCTAATAAAGAACACTGGAAATAATAAAAAGTCAGGACTATGAAAAGATTCATTTATAATTAATAACTAAAGTTTCAACTTGTAAAAATGATATCCTATTAGGTGTAATATCAAGTGGGGATTATTTTACTATAAATATATCAGTATGTCACAGAGTTTTCTACTCCTTTGAGTAGGACCAATATGACCTAAGTAGTATGTGGGAAAAAAAAGCACATAGGAAACCAACTCTAAGATCCCATGGAAATTCTTTTGCTATTGCAAATACTCAGGAAGACTACTTGGTATCTCGATTCATATATTTTCAATTTTTACTTTCCATTCCTTCTCAATTTGTTTTTAAGATACATAGAAACAAAATTTCACCATAACAAACAAAAAAGAGGAAAATTCATTAAGGCATGCCCAAATGTCCCTTTCCTGCTCTATCAGTACAACCAGAGGCTGTTTCTGATTTGATGTTCATAAGAGCTTGGGAGATTGGGCAAATGTTATCATCTTCTGCCAAAGCTAAAGAATCAGGGCCTATATGACTCATTATTATTTTGTGCAATACTGTGTGAAGGTAACTGCCATCATAATTTAATTCTGCTATACAATAAATGGTTGTTTCTAGACATGCATGTTACAATACAACATAACAAAAATACACATTTCAGAATCTGTGAAAAACATAACCAGAAAACCTCCCTTCACAAATAAGAACTGGAGGTCTAGCAGATTACCCAAAATTAGTCAGAAAGCTGGAGAATGGCCTTGAATCTACAGGATCTGTTTTCTAATCTAGTTTCTCTGTTTTTTCAGAGTTCCCTCTGTGCCCCAAAAGCTTCCCTCATCAACGAGCAGACCAGGAAAATAAATGAATCAGTTCAACAAATCCCTTTAAGAGCACAGATTCTAAGATAGACTATATTAGAACTAGACTTTTCAGTGCTAGAGAGATTGCTCAGCACTGTCTACTCCTTCACAATGCCCAAGTTCAATTCCCAAGCACCCACATGGCAGCTGACAACTGTCTATAACTCCAAGTTCCAGGGGATCTGACATCCTTAGACATGCATGCAAGCAAAACATCAACTCACATAAAATAAAAATAAATAAATCATTTTTTAAGTAAAAGAAATGTATTTTCTCCTAGCAATATTGCTGCCATAAGCATTCTGTTAGATAGCCATTACATTATAACTTCAGTGCTAACTCAGTAGGGAACAGGCTAACAAAAACAAACAAATCAACCAAAAAAAAAAAAAAAAAAAAAAAAAAACACAAAGCAGTTGTTATTTAGGTAGCATCATTGTTGGGCCTCTAATCAAGCTGAAATTTCTTCTGTAATAGACAAACAGGATCCTTTAAGGGCCTTTTTTTTTTTTTCCATTGTTTCAAAAATACATTTGGAAAGGTACCAACTTATACTTATTTAGTGCACAAAATAATGCAAGGCAAATGTAAGCTTAATCATCTGCATCATCCCGAACAAGGGGTCTTTGATTTCAACACCCAACACCCATTAAAAAAAAATCTGTTGTAAAAGCCAAGAAATTTATTACATGAGATCTGAATAAGACAGGTTTGATTCATGACAAAATTCTTTTTATATAAATTTAATTGTTTCCAATTTGGACTCTCCACAGTCCCTTGAGCAGTGTTCTGAACTCAGAAGTTCTGCAACAGGTGTGCGTGAAAATGCACAAAACATTTTTTTTTTTTTTTGGTAAGTTTCTCCTTTCCTAGCCCTGCAACAGGCTAGCGAGTTTCTGGTGGTGCCTACTGTGGTTCCGGCATGAATCAAAGGCATATCAAAGTTAATAGTGTGGGATTTTCGGGAGCTGGCAGTCTAATCAATAGGTATGAGTATAAAAGGCAGATGGTAGAATACCTTGAAGCATTCTTAGCATCTTATTAAAATGTTTTGACATTATGCTCTAAGACTGTTGAGTATAAGACCTATTGCATCAAGTTTCCAGATATGACCTAAGGCAAGCCAGGTCTCAGAAGCTGCATCCTCATTTATTGCCTACTTATCCCTCAGGGCTACTGCAAAAGAAATTAAGGGAGGAGAAAGTTATTTTGAAAGCCCAAAGATGAACACAATGTAAAACGACTCTAGAGATACTTAACTGAACGCTGCAATGACTTCCTCTGGGAGTCCCTTATGATAAGTCAGAGAACTGTCCTAAAATGTGAATCCAGCCACTCCATTCCCAGGCTTAGAGACAGGTGCCTTAGAGGGAGAGCCTGCACAAACTGGCTCCTCTGCATCCCTAGGTTTACTTTTCAATCACAGCAAATACACAGTTGCACCCCAATCATGTTCTCTCCCACAATTAGCTCTTGAATTCTTGATAGGATTTCAGGCTGTGATTGTCCTTTTAAACTCAGAACTCCCAGGCTGCCTTTAAAGCATCTTCCCCATTATCCCACAACTCTGTGCTTCTGCCATCAATGGAAAGGCAAAGGCTGAGTCTTATCAGTAGTTGCCATACTTTGTACAGGGCCCAGCCTAGGGCAGCTCAATACATACTCTGTGAGCAACAGCAAGGGAGATCTATATTTGTGTAGTACCAAATAATGAGATGAAGGCACAGCCTATGTTCTCTGAAACAACCAGAAAGACCCCTGTGTACTAGCTCATGTGAAAAATCTGTTGTAGAGCCAGGTGACAGCAAGAGTAGAGCTTGCCCAGGAAACCAGCAGGTACTTCCTTACCCAATAAAAGCCCTTTGCTACATTCCAAGGAAGGGGGGAAGAGGATGTGTGACTTTGTGATAAATCCTAGCACCTGGCACCCATTTTGTGATCACCCAAGAATTTAAGAATTTTCATTTCTGAAATGGGAAGAATGTTGTCTTGGGACTTTACAGCAGGAGCCATCTGAGTCTATCACACATGAGAGGCCAATAGCATTAATAGCTATCTACAATTTACCCCAAAGAGACCTCATTGCATGCAAGGCGGGGAGCTTATTACCTAGAAAATCTCAGTTAATCCTCACATTAATTATAACCTGTCTCACAAAGTTATCATCTTATTTCACACAGAAGAAATGTGCTGTTTCCACAAAGATCCCAAATAACTGTGATGTTACCTCTTGCCAATCATTTAGTTTCTACTCAAAAAAAGAATAGCATGTCTCATGCTCATTCTCCATAACACACAATTCTAGCCTCTGCTATGTATCTTTTTTCAGAAGCACAAGGCAAAAACTGTCTTGTCCATGCTAAAAATGTGTTCTCTCTGTCCCTTCAGCATACTGCACCCACTAACCCACCTAACCCCTTCTGAGTGCTCAAAGTGTGACTGCTATGCTGGAGACAGAAGTGTACACATTACTGTCTCATTCCCCAAGTTTTCATTCTGGACACGTAAACAAATAACCATACATGATGAACATGAGCTACATGGCATAGGAGAAATACAGGTCACGTCTGCCTTCGGTGGAAATTTGATTTTCACAAATGATGTCAAAGAGGTTGTGAACCCTTAACTAGATCTCAGGATAAACAGAAGATCAATAATACAGATTACTTCAAGGACTTCTGAGTAGTACTAAGTGGCAATGGAAAGACCATGATGAAAAAGAGAGAGATCACTAGGCTGGAGGAGCAAAAGTGAAAAATCCATCTCAGCACAGTCTTCCACATCTGCCTGATCACAGCCATCAGGACAGCATCCTGCCCAACAGGATTAGAAAGGCCAGGCCTGGGGCAGGCAAGCAGGCAGAGGAGCCATAGGAAAGTCTGAGGACCACTCCTTCCCAACACAACTTACAATGCTCCTCTCTCCTTTTATTCTTACCACAAGCCCTGTGAACTCTGATAACTTGTCTCTTGCCTTTCTATGAGACTGACCAGATGACCTTGAGGACAAGACACTATTCATTCAAGAGCTCTTTATCCTGGAGGACAGCACAGGAAACAAAATGTGATAAGCAGAGCAAGAGAGCAGAATTTTTTAAAGAGAACGAGGTCAATCACAGATCACATTACCTACAGGTTCAGTATCCACCACAATAGCAGGGTATAATAAGGACAGATAGTCATTAGGCTCTCCCTGCTCCTCTGGTGCATCTAAACACTCCACAGTTCCCAAGCCTGACTCAGGGTCCCTCACCTCCTCTTCAAAGGAAGGTGTCTTCTTGGTATACAACATGCTTTTACTTCTACCAAAGGAAGGTTTAAAAGTGTTTTCAATTGTTACGAGAATTTGGGGCTCCTAATATGATAGTTGGATAGTCTCAAGTACAAGAACTCATAAAGACCAAAATAACTGACAGGGAGTGCTTGCTTCACAGTCATGAATTGAATCTCTTCCTGCGGGAAATGTGGCCCATCCACACAGAAAATAGTTGACACTTCAAATTATTCATTCAGACACACATTTAATATTGCCAAATTCAACAAAAAATATTTACAGAGCTATAAATCCTTGTTGTTTTGTTTTTGAAACAGAGCCTCAGTATATAACTTTGACTGGCCTAGAACTTGCTCTGTAGGCCACACTGGCCTTGAACTCACAGAGCTCGACCTGTCTCTGCCTCCCAAGTACATGGAGCACCACACCCAACAACCCAACAAGCTATAAATCTTTACATTCATTTTACAACAAGACAAAGTCATTGCTTCGTTTCCTATTTATGCAAAAACAAAGCTTTGGTTACTAAAAATCAAAATAACAATGTCTGAGAAAATGACTGTAACTGAAAACCAAACTATAAAATAAGGAACCTTAGAAATATTTGAGAATTCTACAAACTCACAAAGAGTCCTGGGTTCAAGTGGAGCCATGGTTGAACTATGTGGCTACTATTTTCTTCACTAAAAAAAAAATAGAATTACATAGAAAGATTTTTTTTAAAAGTGGGAAGAAGAGAAGACTAAAGCATTTAATTAGATACACAAAAAATTTTTCTCCTAAAAAGCAATGAATTTGTAATATTCACAAAATAGATCTTTGGTAGGGAGAAAAAACTGCTCTTTTTCATTTTTTAAATTCAACACTTTTACAATAAAAGAAAAAGACGGAGGCCAATAAATTAGTTTCAGTGACCTTAATGAATGAACAAACTTTTTCTTAAGATTCCCATATGCAGCTCTCAGGCAGTATGTTATTTAGTCTTGTATGTCATAATGCACAAACCAAGGATTTCCTCATCTCAGGTTAACTAAAGAGAGTAGCACACATACTTAGCCGTGGCATACTTAGGATAGCGTGCTAACAGAGCAGACACATCACAAGGTCACTTGTGAACCTTAGAGGGCAGATCCAGAGTCAGCTACAACTCTCGGGCTGTCTTCTCCCCATTTTCAGAAAGGCTGGTGTGAACCCCTTCATTCCACTAAGAGTCAACCCTGAGGTTGACACTGGCTTTGAGGAAGCCAGGCCCTGAAGTTTGAAGCAATCTCAATAAAAAACAAAATAGACTGAACCTATCACTCAGTCTTCAGAGTCACATGAATCAAAACTCATCCACTAACTCAATTACAGGATAAGTAACAAAAACTGTACAATTACAAATATAAAAGATAGTATTTGTTGAATTGGGGTGAAAGGAGGGAGGGAGGGAGGGAGGGAGGGAGGGAGGGAGGGAGGGAGGGAGGGAGAAAGAAATTCATTTACCTATGTGAGTACTTATCCAATAAATAGATGTTATTTGCCAAGAGTCAAACTGCCATCCTGGGGCTTAGCCCCACTTAGCAACAGTGCCCACTAGTGGTAGGGAGGACTATAGGGAAGCAAGAAATATAATTAAAGATTGCCTCTAATTCATGCAAAACCTCTCAGGTTTCACAGATTTTCAATCTAACCCTGGTGGACACCTAAGGACACTGTTGTTACTGGATTTGTCACACAGGTGAAGGAAAGCTGAACGTGGTATGAACAGGAAAACAGAGATTCAGTGCTAAAGGCTCAAAACGACTTCAGGATGTTTCCTGAGACTCACAACATCTCTCTATGCCTAAATGCCTTTGGAGTCGGGTTCCAAGTATAGGACTTTCTTCCAACTACACTAACTGGTATAATGATGGCTGCTCCCCACCAAGTATGCATGGTGTCTTTGTACAGACACTCATGACCATAAAGGAGACCAACTCTCTTTCCCCCCTGTTCAAATGTCAGTGAAAGATTCTTGAAAAATCTGTTTTTTCTCAATACCTGCTACAATTCATTTTCCCATGTCTCACCTAAGCTGAGCCAATTTAAAATGTGGGAGTCTGTCTTAGAAATGTAGTTCCTCTTGATAAGTGAATGATCTATCTATTGACAGGCACTTCATGGAGTGACAGTTGCAGGTTCTGACCACACTCTGAAGTTGCTGACTAATACTGCACATTATAGTGATCAAGGAATTCAGGAGTCACACAAATGGCTGCATGAACCATGGACAAAAGGACAAACTCTGATTTGCTTTCCAACTCTGTAAAGAAAACATATAAATAAGATGAATCAAGGAATCCACAAAATGTCCTTAAAAACCTACCTGTCTACAACTGTAAGTTCTTAATATAATTAATATTACAGTGATTGAAATGAGGTCCTTATTCCCCAACCAAAAGCTTAAACACATTAGAGAGCTGTAGGTAACACAGCCAATCTGCAGGGAAACAGTGTGTACCATACTTATCCAACACCATCACTGGAACCTGACCTACATCCCTCCCAGAGAATAAGGATGCAGGAGGCCCTTACTGTGCCTATCACAATGTATATTGTATGGTTCCTCCATTCACGGTAGCATTCAAAATACAAAGTGCTATTTCCTCATTTTTCTTTTGGTACGAGGTGAGTAATAAGTTGGGGCATCTGCCAGCCACTCTAGTTCTGTCTTGTACACATATACACACATATAAGTTAATGTAATCATAAAGGAGGTGGTTTAGATAGATACCCGTTCCAGGTATTCACAGCCACTTGGGGACAAGACAGCTATGTGTTAGTAACACCCACCTCTTTGCACCTGCTATGGAATCCTCTACAGGAGTTAAATGTGGTATGAACACAAATCTCTTAGCCAAGTAGTGGTGAGTACATGCCTCTAATCCCAACAAAGGCACATCTCTCCATACCTAAATGCCTTTGGGGTTGGGCTCCAAATACAAGTTCAAGGCCAGCCTGCCCTAAAGAGCAAGTTTCAGGACAGCCAGAGCTACAAAGAGAAACCCTGTCTCAAAAAGAGAGAGAGGATAGAGAAAGGGAGGCAGGGAGAGAGAGAAAGAGAGAGAGAAGAAGGAGGAGGAGGAGGAAGAGAAGAAGAAGAGGAGGAGGAGGAGGAAGAGGAGGAAGAGGAGGAGGAAGAGCAGGAGGAAGAGGAGGAAGAGGAGGAGGAAGAGGAAGAGGAGGAGGAGAAGAAGACAGGAAGAGGAAGAAGAAAGAGAAGGGGAAGTAGAAAAAGAAGAATCTCTTACGGGGGAAGTTTTTATAAAAATGCACAAATCATTTCTGAAAATCAGGGCTACTGAGATTAAAGGTGTGGCAAAGAACAGGAGAACTAGACTTCTGCCTCACTACTGAGGAGTCTCCACAGAACTCTGCAGATTCCTGAGCTCCCACTGAGCAGCTGAGAAAGCAGGTGGCTTCTCTCTCTATGAGCAGTATTCCAACTAGGCCTTGCTCTCAACAGTCCAGCAAGGTTGACAGCCAGCCCAGGATAGTCAAGTGTATTCTCTTCTTCCAGGACCTGACTGTCTATGAGAAAGCAACTAACCCAGAACATTCTTTATAGTACTAATTTCTTCAAGTCCTTACTCCACACCAAAAACATTAACCCACTCTGTCTCAGGGAAGAGTAATGGGTGCTTTGCTTTCAAGATCAGTAATGAATAAACATTAAAGGATTCAGCAATGTTCTAACTCTGTGGTCAAATTTTATATAAATATCTATGTAGAAGAATACTATTTTCTACACAGAACTTAGTTTCCAAGTGTGACCTTGTTCATCAACAAGACAGAAGTATTTTCTGAGTAGTATTTTCCAGTTTGTGACAGATCTAGCAAGGCTTCCAGGTGAGCCAATCATTTCCAACAGGACCTGGAAAAGCTTTGAAGAACGTATACAAACAACAAGGCCTGAGGAATCCTGTATGAAAACAGTCAGTGTGTCCCAAAGCCAGAGTGCCAGGAGGATGCTTCTCACCAACCAGCCCCAGTCTGTTCCTGAGACTCTACAGGGCAAGAAAAGATTTCACCGTGACTATCCTTTCTCATTCATCATAGGAGGTGCAATATTATGGTCTGGATTTTAAATGTCCCTCAATGGGCCAAACATGGTGAATGATCCCAAGACACGGAAAGCTGAAATGGGAGGATTGTGAGGTTAAACTTATCCTGGGATACACATCAAGATTCTTTCTTTAAAAACAAAGGAGCAATATCAATAACAAAGGAGGAAAACACTTTGTTTCCCAAAAGTTCATGCACTAAAGATGTGATGACGTACTATAGACTGAAGTAGTATGGACTTTAGGAGGCAGAGCCCACTGGAAGGACTAAGGTCACTAAGAGCATGCCTATGAAGGGGATATGGGTACCTTTAAACCTTCTTCTCTCTTTCTTATTGGCCTCCATGAGTTTTCCTCTTGGGTTCTACCATGTCTTCTCCACCATGATATTCTGCCATGCCGTGCAACAGGCCCAAAACAAAAAGGCCACATGACCACAGACTGCCACCTGAGGAAAACTCAACCTTTCTTCCTTTTAAGCTGCTGATCTCAGGTATTTATGTCACAGTAGTAGAAAGCTGACTAATGCAAGCAGGTTGGGGAAAAGAAAATTGTAACACAGCTAGGCTTAACTCCTGAAGCACGCTCTCTTTCTCTAAACCTCTGATTGTTTTTATTTATTAAAGTAGCATATTCACCTCCAGTTTCTATTTCAACTAAAGAAATAATGAAATGGTGCTGTGGGATGTTCTGTATGTTAAATGTGTTGCTCTGATTGGTTAATAAATAAAACACTAATTGGCCAGTAGCCAGACAAAATGTATAGGCAGGACAAGGAGAAAGGAAAATTCTAAGAACAGAAAGGCTGAGTCAGAGAGACGCTGCCAGCCGCAGTGATAAGAAACAACATGTTAAGATACAGGTAAGCCCTGAGCTATGTGACAACTTATACATTAATAAAAATGGGTTAATTTAAAATATAAAAACAGTTAACGCTGGGCGGTAGTGGCGTACACCTGTTATCCCAGCACTTGGGAGGCAGAGACAGGTGGATCTCTGTGAGTTCAAGGCCAGCCTGGGCTACAGAGCTAGTCCAGGACAGGCTCCAAAGTACAGAGAAACCCTGTCTCGAAAAACAAAACAAAACAAAACAAAACAAAACAAACAAACAACAACAACAACAACAAAAACCAGTTAACAAAAAGCCTGCCATGGCCATACAGCTTGTAAACTATATAAGACTCTGTGTGTTTACTTGGTTGGGTCTGAGCAGCTGCTGAACTGGCAGGTGAGAGAGATCTGTCCTAACCATGGGCCAGGCCAAAAAAAAAAAAAAAAAAAAAAAAAACTCTAGCTACAAATTGGAGCTTTCTTCTACTCTGTTAAGATATCTTATGCTCACAAAAGAAATAAAAATTCTAGCATGTGAACAGTACTTTCCCTTAGTCACTGATGAAGGATCACCCATATTCACAAGAGGTGTTATTTTTGTTGGTTTCTGAAGTGCTGGAGATTGAGTCAAGGGCTGTGTGTTATACCAGTGTACCATGGAGCTACAGCCCTAATCTTGAGAGAAGTCTATTGCTATTTCCCTAATTCACAGTCATACTCAAAGGACATTTTAAAACCAAGGACAAATATTCAAAAGAATACACAAAGCAATTCCTAAAAGGGTTTTGGTAATATTATCCCATCTTCCTAAAATAATTCTATAAATGCAAGCTCATATATAGATTAAATCCCTCATAACTTTACAACTGTCCAGGTTAGCTCTACCTCTTTAGGAAGGTTTTTTCCATGCAAAGGGGTTTTAGAATTCTAAATATCCCTCTGGGCCCTACTCCCCCAGAATATAAAATGATATAATTAGGCATTGAACTCTCATGCTGAAGTTGTTCTCAGTAATTTGCTGGGTGGGCAGGCTGAAAAGTAAGCAAGAAGCTTCAGCAGGTACTCCACAGAGATATCCAATTGCTAATACACAATACAAACTTGTTAAGCTTTAAATAGTAATGAGAAAAATGTAATTTATTGCCATAATGATAAAGCCCTATACAGACATCAGAATGACTGAAATCAAAATGACTTATCAAACTAAATGCCGGTAAGATTATAGAACTCAAACTCAAATCTAATAAAGTATAAATGATTACAATAGAAAACATTTCATGTCTTTCTTAGTTAGGGTTTCTATTGCCATAACCAAACACCAGGACCAAAAGCAAGTTGAGGAAGAAAGGGTTTATTTGGCTTATACTTCCACATTGTAGTCCATCATTGAAAGAAGTCAGGGCAGGAACTCCAATAGGGCAAAAACCTGGAGACATGGCTGCTTAATGGCTTGCTCATCATGGCTTCTTCACCTGCTTTCCTATAGAAGCCATGACCACCACCCACAATGGATAATCAAGAAAACACCCTACAGCCAGATATTATGGAGGCATTTTGTTAAATGAGGTTTCCTCCTTTCAGATAACTCCAGCCTGGCTCAAGTTGACACAAAACTAGCCATAGCAACTGATCCCTTGTCAACTTAACACATAAATTCATCACTTTTAAGCTATAACCTTTTCTTTCTTGTTCTTCCTCAAGATCACACATTAATATTATCATTACAATATAAATGGCCCAAATTTTAAAATTTTAAAAGCCTCACAGTCTTATATTCCAACACTTAAAAATTCAGTCTTTTTAAAATCACCAGGCTCTTGTAAAATCCAAAGTCTTAGCCAGTGGCAGTGGCACAGCACTTGGTGGGAGGCAGAGGCAAGCGGATCTCTGTGAGTTTGAGGCTAGCCTGGTCTATAGTGTGAGTCCCAGGGCTACGCAGAGAAACCCTACCTTGAAACACCCTCCTAGAGAGAGAGAGAGATAGCATTAGAATCCAAAGAGATTTAAAATTCAATGACTCTCAACTCTGGCCTCCTATAAAATCAAAAAGAAATTTAATACTTGCTTACTTCAAGAGAGGTGAACCAGGGCACAATCACAATATGAACAAAGCAAAACCAGACTCCAAACGTGAAAATAACTCCATGTCCAGTTATCTGGGATCACTCAAGGATCATCTGGACTCCTCCAAATGGCTTGTGTCACTTCTTCAGCTTGTCATATAGGCTCCAGCTGGCTCCACTCCACCACTGCTGCTGTTCTTGGTAGTCATCTCCAAAATGCTGGAGTCTCTGCTGTGACGGGGATTCACTTTCACCAATAGCCTGGCCAGGCCTCTCTTCAAGGACTCCAGTCCTGTCTCAGGGCAAGCCTCAGCTGCTTTCCATGACCGCTTCACACCTTCAAAACCAATACCACATGGGTGACTCTCATACTACCAAGTTCGGCTGCCAGCATGAGGTACAATCTCAGCCACTTCTGGAGTACAGCATATGTATGCTAACCCTGAGGACACACTTCCCAGAAGGTTTCACCTCAGTGATGCTGGTCTCTTCTTAATCACCACTGGTTCTTTAGCCCCCACTGACCAGCATTCATTGTCCCAGAAAAGGGGTTTTACTTTTTTAGTGGCTAATGATATTTACTCTTTTAAATCATGGTCAATTCTTCAGCTCCAGCTGATCAGACTCTTCACACAAAAGGTGCAGCAGGGTCTTTGCTTCCTTCCCTCTGAAACTTTACAAGCCAAGCCTTCATTGTCGGAACTGCTCTCAACATTCTCATCTTCCAAGTTCCTACAGAACAGCTCACTGAGCTCTCAACGCTCCACTGTTCCTTAGCCCAAAGGGCTGACGTCCTTCCACAATCTTCCCCAAAACAAGTCACTCTGTCACAGCAGTACCCAACTATCCTGGTCCCAACTTGTCTTAGTTAGGGTTTCTATTGCTGTGATGAAACACCATGACCAAAAGCAAGTTGGGGAGGAAAGTGTTTGTCTTATATTTCTACATCATAATCTATTATTGACAGGAACTCAAACAGGGCAGGATCCTAGAGGTAAGAACTGATGCAAAGGCCAGGAAGGGATGCTTCCTTCTCTCTCTCTCTCTCTCTCTCTCTCTCTCTCTCTCTCTCTCTCTCTCTTAAATTGGAAAAGCTTGGCTTTTAGCTTAGGCTTGTTTCCAACTAGCTCTTATAACTCAAATTAACCTGTTTCTATTCATCTACATTCTGCCACATGGCTTTTACTTCTCTCCCATTCTGCAAGTCCAACTTGTTCCCAGTCTCTCTGCCTGGAAGTCCTCCCATTCTCTCCTGCCTAGTATTGGTCATTTAGCTTTTTATTAAACCAATCACAATGACACATCTTCACACAGTGTAAACAAGTATCCTGCAAGACCTCCATTCAACAAGTAAACAACTCAAAGGTTTCAGGAAGTCCCTGCAATGGACCAAATGTACTAGGCCCTTCCTTCTCCAAGCACATATAAGCAGTTAAAGCCTGCTGAGAGACAATCTAACCTGTTGAGCTGCCTGTAAATTATACAGTGACTGCCTGTCTGTTGTACAGTGAGATTCAGGTGTCCAGCTTTCATGAACTATACCTACGGTAGGGACTGGGGTGGAGGCTTTGGTGATGCAGCTACCTTTGAGTCATTTCTGTTCCTCACCCAGACTCCTATAAGCAACCCAAATAAAACTCACTGGACTTTGGTCTGTTTTTGGTTCCCCATTTGGGGTGAGTAGACTGTAACATGAATCTTAAAGAGTCTTGTTAATAAAATCAAACCTGAGGCCAGTTATTGGGGTGAATGCTGGAAGATCAGAGAAGCAGAACAAGCCACAGCTACCTCACCTTGCCAGTTTCTCAGCTGATCCTATTTCCTCAGACTGGAAACCTCTGTGTCCTCATCCAGAATGAATCTCAGTTGAACTGTGCTGCTCAAAGCCTGAAAGCTTCACCAGCCAAATGCTTCTAGTTTCTGGTCCTCACGCCTTATATACCTTTCTGTTTTCTACCATCACTCCCTGAGACTAAAGGCATGAGTCACCATGCTTGGCTGTATCCTTGAATGGATGGATTTCTGCCTCTGGAATGCTAGGATTAAAGGCATGTGCTACCACTGCCTATCCTCTATGTTTAATATTGTGGCTGTTCTGTCTCTGACCCCAGATAAGTTTATTAGGGTGCACAATATTTCAGGGAACACAATACCATCACAGTAGACATTTGTTTGTTTCCCTAAGAATAGTGTCACCAAAAAGTATGACTTCTTTTTTTAATTTTTATTTTATTTAAAGTTTTTTTTTTCACTTATTTTGCACACTGACCACAGTTTCCCCTTCCTCCTCTCTTCCCAACTGCCCCCTTCCCCCCTGCTTCTCATCTACCCCCCATGCCTTGCACTCCTCTTCCATCTCCATTTAGAAAAGGGCAAGCCTCCCATGGGCTTGAGCAAAGCATGGAACATCAAGTTGAGGCAGGACTGAGCTCCTCTCCTTGCATCTAGGCTGGACAAGGTAATCTAGAAGGGGAACTGGTTCCCAAAGTCAGCTAAGAGCCAGGGACAGATCTTGATCTCACTGCTAGGAGCCTTACAAAGAGACCAAGCTACACAACTATCATACACATGCAGAAGGCCTAGGTCAGTCCCATGCAGGCACCCTAATTGTTGGTCTAGAGTCCATGAGCTCCCAAAAGCTCAGGTCAGCTTTCTCTGTGGGTTCCCCTGTCATGACCTCCCAGCTCCTACAATCCCTCTTCCCTTTCTTCAGAAAGACTCCTGGAGCTCAGCAGGGTGCTTGACTGTGGATTTCTGCATCTGCTTCCATCAGTTACTAGACAGAGTATCTCTGATGACAATTAAGGTAGTCACCAATCTGAATACAGTAGATGGCCAGTTCAGGCATCCTCTCCACTATTGCTAGGAGTCTTAGCTGGTGCTGCAAGCTGCAGAAAAATGTAATGGAATTCATCTACTATCACAAAAGCTACTACTTTGGAAAGGTCAAGGACTTTTCTGAAGGTCAAGCCAAATGCTTAAAAAGCTTTTGTATATATATTAGCCAACTCCTGCAATGATTTCCTTATATGCTATGTATGTTTCCAAGAACTCATAACAATGTATTTTATCTGAAATACCTATCAAGCATCAAGGCCAAATGATCTCCTGAATTAAAGCTCAGATTCTTCTTTCTTATACAGAGTTAGTGATATTTATACTAACATTATAGACTCCTAACATTTACCTAACCACCTCTAGGAATGTAGTTTGAGCACATAAATTCCCTTTTTTTGATATGTTAGCCGATTTCAGCTCTTAGTTGACTTCCTCCTTTATCACTCCCCTTTTGGGTCATAAAAGAAAGCCTGACGCTCACTGCCTGAGAAAAACTCTTGTCTGCCTTTATGACCCTGTAAGAATTCAAGCCTGGTGACCTTGCTTTTAGCTAGAGCACTGCTATTGCATTGGTATATAACTGTAAACCTCAGAGACTGAGGGAGGATTTTGACTGGAGAACTAGAAGAATAAGATGGAAGATGAGCAAGAGCCAGATTGATAAGAACGAGACAGGTAAGAACAAAATGAGAAAGAACAAGATGGAGTATAGAGGGGATAGCAGATAAATGTAGAGAGAAATCAGGCAAGAAAGGAGCTAGGCATGAGAACAGAACTGACGCTGTGTAGATAGAATTCTATCCCAGAGGAAGAAAGCAGACGAACTAAGAGCTTGGTGTACTTAGATTCTATTCACGCCATTTGTAACTTCTCTTCTGGGTCCCTGGGAAGAAGATTATTAAGGCTGGACCATAATAATATTTAAGAAGCTGGGGTTATATCCTTGTGGGTTCCTGGATGGTTCCCTGGTGCCAGGTTTTTCTCTAACTCCAAAATGGCCCCTGTGGTAAAATATTATTTTAAGGTGTGTTACTTTGTTTATGTTGCATTTGTTTAACTCTGAGAAGCTGTGTTACTGTGCCTGTCTAAAACACCTGATGGTCTAATAAAGAGCTAAATGGCCAATAGTGAGGCAGGAGAGAGAAATAGGTGGGGCTGGCAGGCAGAGAGAATAAATAGGAGAAATCTGGGAGGAGGAGAGAAGGAGCCAGAGAAGGAGGAGGACTTCGGGGCCAGCCACCCAGCTACACAGCCAGCCATGGAGTAAGAGTGAAAGTGTGGTTCCAGAAGAAAGAAAAGGAAGAAGCCCTGAGGCAACAGGTAGATGGGATCATTTAAATTAAGGAAAGCTAGCAAAATACAAGTCAAGCTAGAAAAAGCCTCCACTGTGTGATTTATTCGGGAGCTGGGTGGCGAGTCTCCCAAGAGTAAAACAAATAACAGGTGTTGTTTCTAATACCTCTTTCCTTACTCTGCCCCTCCATCCCACCTCCAACCCACCTCCTATACCCTACCCACCCAACCTGCACCCTCAAGTTCCAATCCCTCTTTCCCTACACACCCACCTCCAATTTACTCAGGCAATCTCTTCTATGTCCCCTTCCCAGGGAAATCCATGCATCCCTCTTTGGGCTCTCCTTGTTATCTATTCTCTCTGGGGCTAGGGGTTGTAGGTTGGTTATCCTATACTGTAGTTATAGTTTTCCTGCTTGGCCCAGTCAGGACAAATCTCTCTTACCAGCCAGTCCCATAGTCGTTCAGACCCCACCAAGAAAGCACACAGAAACATATTGCTTATAAACTGTATGGCCGTGGCAGGCTGCTTGTTATCTACTTCTTCTATCTTAAATTAACCCATTTTTGTTAATCTATACTTTGCCACATGGCTCGTGGCTTACCAGTGTCTTTACATGTTGCTTCTCATGGCGGCGGCTGGCAGTGTCTCTCTTCAGCCTTCTACTTCCCAGAATTCTCTTCGCTCTTGTCCCGCCTATACTTCCTGCCTGGCCACTGGCCAATCAGAACTTTATTTACACAGAGCGATATTCACAGCACTATACTGTACTCCTTATCCACTTATGAGAGAGTACATACTACGTTTGTCTTTCTGGGTCTGGGTTATCTCACTCAGATTGACTTTTTCTAGTTCCATCCATTTGCTTCTTACTAGCTTGCTCATCATGGCTAATGCAGCCTGCCAGGATCATGAGCCAAGTAATGGTACTACCCACAATGGGCAGGGCCCTCAACCATCAATCACTAATTAAGAAAATACCCTACATCTGGATCTTATGAAGGCATTTTCTCCATTGAAATTCTCTCCTTTCAGATAACTCCAGCATTCATCAAGTTGACATAAAACTAGCTAGCACATCTTAGGACTCAGCAGTCATATACACACATGCTCAGTCAGAAATGCAAACCACGATCACCCAAAAAGATAAACATAGCTGGGCGGTGGTGGCGCATGCCTTTAGTCCCAGCACTCGGGAGGCAGAGCCAGGCAGATCTCTGAATTCGAGGCCAGCCTGGGCTACAGAATGAGTTCCAGGAAAGGCACAAAACTACACAGAGAAACCCTGTCTCAAAAAACCAAAAAAAAAAAGAAAAAAGATAAACATAAATGTTCACATCAGCATTATTCTTACTGGGACTGAAAACCATTCATACATGTGTGTGCCATACATACTTGCTGTATATTCATGCAAAGGAATCTTATCTACCAGTGAAAATGAATAATCATCCTTTCACATATAGCACAGATAAATCTCACAAACAAAACCAGGGGATAGAAGCCAGACTTTCAAACTCCTGGAAGTATTGGGTAGAATAGAATCCCTGTTACAAAGGGATAGGGGATATAAAAAATGTTGATCAAAGAATACAAAATTTCAGTTAGGAGACATAAATTGAAGAGATTCATTGAACAAGATGATAGTCATCAACACCAATGTGGCGTATACTTGAAAACTGCTTGAGAGCTTTCAATTGTCTCACACAAATAGATGTGAAGTAATGCATCACGAGCTTGACTTAGTTATTATTCCACAATGCACACTCATATCAAAACATGTATACAATAGACACATATGATTTTGCTTGTCTTTTAAAAATATATGCAAAACAAAAGGGATAGAATACAGAAGTAGTATGTATTTCTATAAACTTCTAAGTGCTTGCTGTGAGTTGTAAGGGGATCAACTGTAAAGTACTCAAAACCATAGAGTATATATTCCGTAGGCAAGCATTACATAATAAAAGCAACACTGACAGAAACATTAATGGACTAGACAGTGAAGAGGAATCCCAGAGGAAGCAGCTGTCTTGCTCAACACACTATTGATTATTTTCTATCTACCAGATATGCACAGTATCTGCAGGGATGCAAACAAACTACACAGAAGATCCCTGTTCCTGCTTCTGAAGGAGTTCAGTTCAGTAGGGTTGGAGAGCAAAGACTTCCTAAAAAGGCATCTGAGTCCAGAATTCTTGGTTCATTCTTTCACAAAGGTTAAGGACAAGATAGACCCTGGTGTGACTGGCAATATCAGAAAGGGATCTGAAAGTCTCATTTTGCATTTACCAGAAGAAAATTGGGAGAAATATCCTCATTATTAACACTGAGTTCCTTCCATAAACACAACATCCCTGCATCAAAGTAGAGGTTTGTTTGGCTTTTTAATTACTGTTAGAGTTGTCTACAGATTTAATTTTAAGGACTGACGTCAGGAACACCCAGCTTTACACGCCTCAGCAGCAGAATAGCTTCCTCACTGCTATTTAATGATAGGGTGGATTAAATTCATCAAGAATAATATTGACTTCACAATCACCAGGCACTGCGAGCTTTCACCTTAGATTATGTGCGGCAACACATTTCAAAGCAGTCTAAAAACTAAACAAAAGAGCCTCCCTGATGTGTCCCCTACCAGGCCAGACACAGATAACAATAGTTACAGAAAGAGACTAAAGCATACACATTGTGTGCCCCAGAAATCAGATACTTCTCACTTTCCAGAGTCAAACCAGAGTGCAGGACAGGGTCTCCTGGGCTACATTTATCACCCTCACAAAAGCAGTGCCTCTCAGGCTGTGACAACTGGTAAATGTTTAGATGGACTGACCTGTGACTGGATGTGTTTGTCTTAAAGACCATACTTACATCTTGTTTCCCAGAAGAAAGCAAGAAGGCTCTATAAATTGAAATATAAACATAATTTCCTATTTGCTTCTATTGCCCATAATAAGGGGGAAAGAAACAGAACAAAAGTCCACAATCACCAGCTCATCTGGTAACTGTTGGGTAACCCTGTGTGGGCAGCCAGAAGGGATTAATCCTAGTCAATTAACCATACAGGAAGCTAGGACTCAGGAGAGCACCCAGCACAGACTGACTCCAGGTAAGAGAACTATAGTTACTTCCAGGCTTTAGTCTTAGGCTCCTCTTCAGTTGATCCCTATTAACCTAATTCCATCTAACCACCACAGTTGACAGACTCCGAGAAGGCAGCCAAGTGACCAGGTTTTCCGAAGGCCACTAGGAAGCCAATATTTGCCATCTTAACCCCAGAAACTTCTACTGGGGCTACACACCTGAGTGATTTTGCTCCCTTTTGTTTGCCTCACTTAATGTCAGTGAGAGAAGGCAGAAGCCAGCTAGACAAGGATGGGCAGGTTCCACCTTACCAAAGAACTGTGGCACCAAATGACAGCTCAGGGATGGCCTTCTGGTCAGCAGAAGACTACCCACACAAGCAGACTAGAGACTCATCTCCATGAATTAAAATGACCCAGACCCTGCTGAGATCAACACGGAAACCTCACCAACACTATGGTCATATGAACAGAAAATTCTTCCCCGAGGACTATGATGAAATCTCATCTACCATTCCCTATACCAACCTTGCACACAAGTTAAACCGCTTGTTCTTTCACATACACAGTTGGTTGTTCGGCCGTAGCTTTCACTGTGGAATTCCTGACCCTTGAGGAAAGGAAAAGCAAACAGTATTGCTATTCTGAGACATTATGCTAAGCACGTTTCTGTGAGCTCAGTCTTACCCTGATGTGGAAAGAGAAATGGCCCACGTGGTAATTAACTTGCCAAGGTCCCACAGCAAACACATGGTGGAGCCACGATTCACATTTAGCTCCACCCCATCCCAAAGCCGCCTTCTCTGCAGAGCATCAGCTTCCCTTTAAGTGTGACACATAGGATAGCAGCATCTGCGTCAACCCCAGGTTAGTTAGAACTGCAGAATCTCAAGTACCATAGCAGCTGGCTGAGCAGAAGTCAGCATTCAAACCAGATCCCCTGGAGCTGCCAGCATTTGGCTGTGCACTGTTCCACCACACCAGGAAAGAGAGAAGAACGTCTCCACCCACAGGGCAACTGCCTCAGCCCCAGTGGTGTTACAGGTACTTAACATCATTACTCTTGGCCCAGACACACTGATGCTCACACAGTTCCAATCAGCCCATGGAGGTCTGAATACAGTCAGATTTAAAACACAGAGGGAGATATTGAGGGAATTCCAGGAAGTAGTAAATGACACTAAATGTCTACCACAGTCAAATCTAAAAGGAGAAGCTCTGCGTAAGCTGCCAGGTCATCAGAACCTCTGCTGGCTCGGGATCAGGGAACCCAAGTGTGGAATTTGTTTTAGGAAGGGAAGCTAGAAACAAGAGGGGATCTGAAGACCACACACATTCACCACTGACCCAGGGGTGAAGGAGCAAAAGCCTTTTGATTCGGGGGAGTTTGGTGAAAGTTCACAGAGAACCTTAGGGCCCACACACACAAGGAGAGATAGTTAAGCCAGATGGTTGTCCAGTAGCAGAAGCTGACCTGAAACTGTTACTGATGTTTAGGCCACTTTAAAAACTCTCAGGCCACCATACACTTTTTTCCTATATTTTTTTATTGAGCTATAACTTATATACCATAAAAAATACCCTTTAAAGTATGCAACTCAATAGTTTTCAAAAGTTATGTAACCATCACCATCAAATTCCAAAACATTACCTCACCCCAAAAAGAAACTCCATGCTTACCAGAGTCATTTCCTGTTCCAACTCTCACTTCAAACACCCCAGGCTTTTCTCTTCTGGATGCTTCATGAAGGAATCCATATGACATGTGACTTTTGTGTCCTGCTTTTCTACACATTAGGCTCAAGGCTGACCTATGTTGGAGAATGAATCCAAACTTCCTTCCTCTTTACAACTAAATTCTTTTCCATTGTATGGGCATAATATGTTTCCTTTATTCACTAGCTGATGGAAGAGAGTTCTTTCCATCTTTTGGCTCTATGACTAATGCTGCTATGAATATTCACTCACAAGTGTTTATCCTGACATGCTTTCACTTCTTTTGGGAATACACTTAGGAGTAGGGGTCGTCTTCATGTAGGTAGTGTTTAACATTTTGAAGGGACCATCCATCCGTTTTCCAAACTGCCTGCACCATTCACGCTCACCAATACTCCACCAGAAGGCCCAGTTTCTCCCTGTTTCTTTTCAGTCACAGCCACCCTGATAGATGGGAGGCATCTCCTTGTGATTTTGATTTACATTTCCTTGCTGACTAATGGCACTGAGCAAATTTCCACATTCCTCTTCAAAGGAATAGCTATGCAAATCCTCTATCTACTTTTACATTGGGTTATTTGCCTCTTTATTGCTGAATTGTGAGAGTTCTTTCTTGCTATTTTTGAAACTCTAGCCAGGAATTTTCTTCCTGGAAAGTCCTCCTTTCTCCAGCATCCTTCTGTGGGGCTGCTGCGTGAGTCCACAGTGCAAGGACAACTTTGGTCTGTTAGGAACTCCCACTCTCCCTCCCTGAATCAGCCCTCCCTCAGGTTGGCAGTTTGCAATCCCCCTAAACTGTGTACCTCCTACCACCCCAAACATCTCTCCTGTCACTGTCAGAACCTACCCATAATCTTCGTGAATTTACAGAATTGAGGAAGCATGTAACAGGTTTCTTTGGACTACCACCACAGGATCTCTAAATCTCACACTGAGCAAGGCACCATATTTTGTCTCATGTGCCTTGAAACTCACCTACACAGACCAATGCTAGTCTCCATAGTCCTACTGTATCAATATCACCAACCTAAAATGCCCTGCATGGGCAGGAGAGAAGGGTTCCACTATTCACTCTAGCACATCTCTGCCCCTTTCTGGAGACGTTCTTAGCCACCACAGCTTAAAACTGTCCCTCTGTAATACAAGCCAGTCATCACTTACAGAATTCATTAATCAACCCATATCCAGAAAATGCCCCTAACATTTTAGAAATATAGGAGGTGAGACCACTTCATCCATAATAGTATTAGAGAGCATATTAGAATTGTTAGCATATCCTAATTTGCTAATACATCCCCTAAGATACACAGACAACCTCAACAATGCTTTGTAATTTGGGAAATTCTGACTTGAATAAATATGAATGAGTATTTTTTGATAGTGTTCAATGGGGTAAATCTTAGTTTCTTTGATATGATGGTGCACGTGATGAGAGTCTGTATTCAAGGAAAATAATAGGTAGTGCTCCCCAAATTGATTTGTCCTTTGGAAGAGCATACCTAGTAATATCCACCCCAACAGCATTCTCCCAACACATTCAGAATTGCTGAGCTAATCCAATTGCTGCTCAATTCTATCAGCTGGATAGGACTGAAGAGAAAGCAGTTTATATGGGCATAACAAGGCACATTTGCTTTGTTTTCTGATGTCATCTGCTGGTAGACACTCTTAGCTTGCTTAAAAAAAAATACACACGGACTCATAATGTTTAAGTTGCCTGCTTTTCGAAAAATTCCGAAATGAAAAACAAATAACAAACAAATGTATTTCAGAATTGAGCTAGTATGGTGTACCGGGGA
This sequence comes from Onychomys torridus, assembly GCF_903995425.1. Lineage (NCBI taxonomy): Eukaryota > Metazoa > Chordata > Mammalia > Rodentia > Cricetidae > Onychomys > Onychomys torridus. The sequence continues at coordinate 14,208,192 of NC_050456.1, forward strand.
TTTCTTTGTTTTGTTTTGTTTGAAAGCACTCTCAGGAAGGCTGAGAACGGTGCTTCTGGGACCCAACAGTGACAACCAAAGAGAAATGAAATATGATAATGATTGCCTCATAATAGACTTATTAAGGGGACAAAGACACCAGGGAGTTACCGCTGAGAAAAGTAAACAGGGACAAGAAAAGGGATGCTCACACTCACAGGAAAGAAAAGAAAAACAGCAGCAAAGTAAGGGTAACACCCCAACTATCCACAGCAAGTTACAGGAAGGAGTTTCAAAGCTGACGAACTGCTGGTGCTGAGGGAGAAAGCATCTAAAGGAACTACTGAATCTTAAGAAGGACAACTGTTCCTTCACCAAGTGTTGATTACAGTCAGGAAGGCAGGCTTGGGCCTTCAGTTTTATCTACTCACACATTAAGTGGTACACTTGAGTTTTTGAATAGGATTCTGATTTACTGATAAGTCTCCCCACTGTTAATCATTTTAATGCTAAAACAAAGCACAAATGGGAAGCTGAGATAAAGCTTGAGGGTGAGCTGGGGTTCCATTTGGCATGGCAACATAAGAACCAGTGAAAGTGCTGACTGATCTCACGCACCCGGATTTGGGTGCTGTGTTATATAAACTTTATTTCTTCCTCAAGAGCCCTCCTGCCTCAAGCAGGCTCCTGGTGCCTCTCTGATGCAAAGTAGTTAAGATGCAGACCACAATCTAGGTCATAGCAAGTCATAGTAAGATCTCTCTCCACAGAGAGACCATCCATAGTGTGGGAGACAAGGAAAGATGCTTTGGATTGGTTCAGTCTAAACAATAGTAAAAAGCTAATGCACTCTGGCACCCTGCTGATAATGCATAGCTGACTCTGAAAGTTGTAGGTCACTGCCAAGGCCACCATCCTCCAGAAGGCATGGAAGGCCTTGGCTAAGTCTGATCACCAAGGGTCACCTGGCACAAGGTCCACTCGACACTTCCAAAAGGCCTGAGCAAGCTGTCTGTTGAGAGAAAACACTACTAAAACTCCTTTTTAAATGTGCTTTCTGGTGATTTTACTTGTCCCCATAACCACATTGTTCGTCAATGCTGTGTGCAAACTTTCCACAAAAATGTCCAAGAGCCTCAAAAAAGGAAACTTGCTGGACCTAACCTTCTTGGATTAGTTTGCTTTCTGTTGCTGTGATAAACATCATGAGCAACTTGGGGAAGAAAGGGTTTACTTGGTTTACATGTCCCAATCACAGTTCATCACTGAGGGAGGTCTGGGCAGGAATTCAAGCAGGCACACAAGCAGGCTCCCTGGAAGAACACTGCTACTGGCTTGCTCACCATGGCTTGCTCACCATGGCTTGCTCACCAACTTGCTTACTTTAAGAGCCCAAGACCACCGCTCAGGGTGCCACTGCCTACAATGGGCTTGGCCCTCCCACATCAATCCTAAGCAAGAGAATGTCCCACAGATTTGCATACATATAAGGATCACCAGTCTCTCTCTACCAAAGCATGGTCACCACGAGTCTACCAAGTATCTAGAGACCAGAGACTAAGCACTCGATGTTAAGAAAAGGGCAGTCTCATCTTTTTGTAAAGCCATTTATTTGAAAAGCGACTAGACTCATTAAAATTAGGAATGGAAGCTGGCACGTGGCCTGGAGTTCACAGTGCTTAAAGCAGTTTCCACAAGCTCCAGGAGGAAAGCCTGCCTCTACTAGGAAGAACTAGAGTCCTGATACGTTGGAACAGCCCTCATCTCTCTTTCTGCTACCATACAGATTCGTGATTACATAGGCATGCCTTGGAGAACAGCCTAGCACCATCTGAGACTAGTTAACACAAACTGCTACACCTCTGCTCTAAACCGAGAGACTCGAAGTGGAAGCCAGCAAGGCCTAAAGCTCATATTTGGAAATCTCTGCTCTAGGCTAGGGTGTGTTTCTGGGGAAGCTCAGGGACCTCATTAAGTTCTTGTTCACTGGGTGTCATGTAATCTCTCCTGTCCTTGCCTCTTAAACTGGTGTTTAATCTCCCAGACTCATTTTTACCAATGAGGGGTTGAGTCCTCGGTTCAAGGTTACTATGAGAAGCCAAGAGAGAGCTCCATCGCAGGATGATCATCCTTGGATCACAAAGGAAAGCCTTGCTGACACAGACAATTCTGCCCCCCACCCCATCCCAGACTGTGAATGGTGTTAATGCAGGTCCCATGGTCTCCTCCATTATACCACACTGCCTCCCTCAGACAGAAAAGAGGGATTTCCAACCCATAAAATCAAGAGCAGCTGTGCAGGTGTGTGTGTGTAAATCGCTGCTTCCACAGACCTCAGCAGCTAAACCTTGAAGTGAACACCACATAGTGGAGAGAGACTTATCATCAAGAAGCAGCAGACTTTTTAAAACTGGGTACAGTGTGCAGAGCCACCGCCTAAGGCATGGCTACTGCTTCGTGTTTCCTTAGCTCCCTCCATCTCCACTGTGTCACTCAAGTCTCACAACAGATATGGACAGCAATAAGGTCACCATCGTCTATTTGTTACCAAAAGAAAATAGCAAAAGCCCCGAAGCTCAGAGTAGCTAACTGCTTGTCCACCAGGCCGGTCATCAGAGAAAACTTGTGCTCAGGTCTGTCTGACTCTAGAACCTATGTAGTATAGCCACACACCATGGGATCTGTACATCTGGAAATCTCCAAATGTACAATCCCCAAGAGAAAATCATACAGCAGAAATGGTGAACTCCTACCACGCCAGCACTTCCTCAAGAGTGTGAGTGCTCCTTTAAGAACTTAACACACAAACCCAGCAGCCAAGGTACTCAGCCAAAAGAGAGGAAAGGGAAGGAAGAAGAGAAAATAAAAAAGGAAAGGAAAAGAACAGAAGAAAGAGTGAGAAGCTTATTTCTAGCCTGCATAATCATTCTGGATTTCTTCCCATAGCAGCCTCCTAGGCAAGGCAAACAACCACTCCAAGCCTGGGCTGCAGATCCTCCACACACTTCAACCCCACTCTCCTCCACTTTCCCCAGCACCCCACCCTGTTATGACAACTTCGCTCGCTCTGACTGGTGTGTAGGCAAAACCCTAAAACTCAAAACAAGAAGTGAAAAAAGTGGAGCCAGGAGGAACATGGGCATCCTCTACATCCTTGCAATACACACACAGCCAGTTCCAGGGCCTTGGAGTTTCCCAGAAGACCTCAGGAGACGATGTCATGAAGCAGAACAGTCCTCTGCCTATGGCTTTGTTCCTTCTCACAAAGTCCGGGTAGAAGAATGATCGAAACACGAGAGGGTTGTTATGAAGTCCAAGGCAAACAAGCTCCCGTGCACTCCTCCTTAAGAACTGCGTGCCATTCTAAACTCTCTAACTGATCTTTGGGGTCCTGGGGTCTGTGACGATGTAAACCTGGGGAAAGTCAGGAAGAAAAAGCAAGCCATCCATCTACTCCATCCACGCTGACCCCGCCATATGTGTGAGCTGGCTTGTGGACCGCTCTGGGGAAAGAAAAAGAAAAAAAGAAAAAACAGAGCCCAGAGGCCTTGACCCAGCCCCTGAGCACTTCTTTGGTCGGGTACAGGGGTGAAAAGCCAGAAGAGCCGGAAGCCTGCCCCGCGAGAGTACCCCCCTCCTCAGTTTTGACAGCAAAGATCTTCCTAGAATATGCCAGGATTCATAGATTAGGGTGACTCGCTGGTTTCAGTGAAGAGAACTCTGACTAGGGGCGCAGCGACCCTCTGAGGTCTCCATAACCGGAGCCTCCAGGCGGCCCCCTTGGGGGCCGTTCTGCCGAGCCAGCAGGGAAGACCAGCCAGCTCCACTACCAACTTTGTCACAGGAATCTGCCCTCTAGGCTATGACCAATATTGCTCACACTCCGGGTCCCGGCTTGGGGGAGAATCAGCGACCCAGACCCTTTTCCGCGCACAAAGCAGCTGCGCCAGGCGTGCAGCCCCTTCTTCCCGCCGCCCTCCAACTTGCCTGCGCCGCGCTCCGCGCGCCTACCCTCGCCGCCTGCCCCGCGGCGCGCATCGCAGCCGGCAGCTGCGGTAGCTGCAACTGTATGCCGGGTGGCCTGGCCTCCCCGCGCCCCGAGCCTACCGTGCAGCCCGGCTCGTGCTCGGGCGGTGCCTAGTTCGCGGCACGCGTCCCAACCGGAGACAGTGCTCCCCCGCGGCTGCCCCGCGCGCGGAGATCGGGGCTGGGGACCGGGCTGGCCCGACTCAGCGGCTGGCGGCTCGCTGCTCGCTGCTCGCCGCTCCCGCGAGGGCTCCTGCTAGCGGCGCGCGAGGAGGGAGGGGTCGGGGAAACTCCTGGCAACTCCAACTCCAGGCACCCGAGCTCCAGCTGCAGCCTCGCGCCAGCCCGCTGCCGCGAGTGCCAGCGAGAGAAACCAACCTGCCCCCGCCGCTGCCTACGAGCATGCCCAGTGCGGCCGTGGGCGAGCCATAGCGCCCTGGCCCGGGGCAAAGATCGGGGGCCGAGGGCTCGGGGTTGAGCCTCAGGGCCGGAGCGAGCCCAGGGGACAAGTGGTGGAAAGCCCTGGGGACGAGGGTCAGGGAGAAGAAGGCAGTAAGGAGTCGCACCGGTTGTGAGAAGTTTGTGGACTGGAAAGGTGGGCTGCTTCTGCGAGCCTCTGCAAGCCAGTATTCAAAGGACAACCAGAAAACATGCTACAGGAATGTGGGCCCAGCAGGTGGGGTTTTCTTCGGTCCCAGGCTTACCTAGGGTGACAAAATCCAAGAGCTAATGGAGCCTGGCAAGCCCAGTAAATAGAGTGAAGCGGGAGGAGAAGGCCAGTTTAAGAGAGCTCCGCTGGCAGCGCCGCTGTCCTGCTGGAAATGCCCAAGGCTATCACGAAAGAATTAAGCCTGGGTTTGCTGGATTTTATTTTATAAATAAATAAATAACTGGTTGAAGTGTAACCTTTTCGTGTAAAATATCCTGGTTATTGAATCTTGTCAGGGAATGAAATAATAATAATTATTATAATTATTATTATTATTATTATTATTATTATTATTATTAACAACAACAACACTCTAGAATCTAGACCAAAAAATCCATGGTTGGGTCCAGTGGCTGCTCAGCCAGTTTGAGCCAAGGAGTTCTGTGAAGAGGTGCTGAGTGCCTGCCCATGGTGGTTTAGGAAAGCGCTGGAAAGTATCCAAGATGATTCAGACTGCCTTCAAAGTGCGAGGGGAAATAGGTTTTCCTGACAGAAGACAGCTAGCGATAAATGCTGGCTCATTCAGGTAACTAATGCGGAAAGGGGCTTTGGAAATTAACTTGGAGGACCTTCAGGAGTACAAACACCTGAGTGGGAGGGCACTGCACGATAAGCTGACCTCAGCCTAGCTGCGGGAGAGTCCCTTAAAGGCATTTTAGATTCTGAAGTAAATGGTACCAGTCCTGCCTTTATTTAAAATTTTGATATTTTTATCATGCATTTTTGCATTGATTTCTCTCTCTTCAAATACTGCATTAAAACGTTAATCTGATTACCAAGTAATTTGGCCAACCTTTCCATTTTGTGTCCTACCTCATCCAGGCCTGACCCTACTTAGCTGGAGTTTACTTTTAAGAGGCCAAGATGTAGTACATTAGGAGAATTGGAGCAAGGTGGGCTCTGGGGTCCTGATTGCCAGTCTGTGATGATGCCTGGACCTTATCTGGTAGAACGTGTTGGAACCAGCTGACATGCTGGGGGAAACAAAACAAAGCTGCTGCGTAATGCAAAGATAAGCTTCTGGGAAGACTGCTGAGCACTAGTCCTTCAGAGGGAAAGAACCGGGGCTGCTTAGGACATGATCACTGTTTTATGACAATCGGAGGCATTTCCCTGATAAAGCCATCCATCTCTGGAGAGACACATGGTTGGGTTAACTTTTTACCAAAAAATAATTATCCGGGTTTTCGGTTCAATCCCAGCCAGTCCTCTGTCAGGAGTTAGGTGAGCAAGTGGCTTCTCTTCCATGTTATGTTTTCGTCATCAATGAAGTAGAAGACAGTTTTCATTAGTTATGAGAGCTTTAGGAGAAGTGATGCGTGATTATGTTTGTTTTTAACAGTGAGAGTTTATGCAGTAAGAAAGCACTGTCGCTGATCATCATGTATCGAGTTGGACTTAACATGAAGTCTCTGCTGCATTACAAAAGTTGTCTGAAATAACAAAATAAATACATTTGAGATCCTTTTTTAATATTGGAATATTACTGAGAAAACTTTGAAATCAATTTTTGAGTAATTCAACTATTTTGTTTACTAAAATCCTCTGATATTAGTTTCTGTTGTCGACCTCACCCTGCTTCCCCAGCACCCTAATATTTAGTGTTTTCCTCTCCTGCCTCAGTATTGGAGGTCTAGACAAGATGACTGCCCTCTGTACCAAGTGCCTGCTAACTCAGGAACAGTTTGTCAAGCAGTGTCTGCTTTAACTAGACACCTCAGTGATGCCATTGAGTGTCTCTACAGACAGCTCATCAATAGCTCCTTTCAGAGAGAACAGACTACCCTTTATCTATTAGAAGTATTTTAAGCATGCAGAGCTCTCAAAGGAGGAAAAAAATGCTTGAGTGTTTACACAGAAGCTTTCCAGACGTTTTGGAAATGAGGAAGTACCTAGCCCAGGACCTATCACAAACAGGTAGTTACAAATATTTGCAAAATAAATAAAAGTTTCCATCATCAAAATCTTCCGGGTCTCTGTTGTACCTCCCCTAGTTCCTAAGAATTATTCTTTCAAAAGTCATAATAATAATGTCATCAAGAACAAGAACAGGATGTAAACATTTATATAGGGAGGGGCTCGAAAGAAAAATATTTTGCTTGCGTTTTATGTTGTGTGTGTGTGTGTGTGTGTGTGTGTGTGTGTGTGCACTCGCGCATGCATTAGAGACTAAACTAACTACTTCATGCAATTTGTCTCTCTGCTTAAATATTAAAATAATCACATTTTAAAATTTGTATGAGTAAATAACAAATAGTATTTTTTAAAATACAGTGCAAAAGAGCTCAGCTCATAGTGAAGCCAGTTCCTACCCTGTAAAAAGCTAGTGTTGTCTGTTTCTTGCATGTAGTTACAGAAATGGCTAGTGTGTATGATTGCAAGCACAGATCTTAGTTTTGTCTTTGAAGTTTAATCTTGCAATGATAGAAATGAAAAAGACACTGTAGTTCATAAGCTGCCACATTAAAGCATTTTTAACTTATTTTGTGAGAAAGAAGGAAAACGTAAAAGTGATGTTTCTTTCTTCCTGTGGCACATGGTTGCAAGGATACCAGACCCTTCTGTGGGTATTAAGTAATGCAAAGCAATGATTTCATCTACAGTGCCCTAGAACTCACTGTAGACTTCAGCCTAAAACTCCCATGGATTTTATGTTGTGGGTCCAGTAAGGCTATATGTAGAAGGAAGCACTGTCTAAATAACAAATGGATGTGAGCCTAGTGGCTCCTGCCTCTACTACCAGCACTGCTGAAGCAGAGACAGGGGAATTGCCATGAGTTCAGGGGTTATATAGCAAGATCATATCTTTTTTAAAATATATTTATTTATTAAAATTTTTTTCATTTTACATATCAACCCCAGTTCCTCATCCCTCCCCTTCTCCCACCTCCTCACCTTCCTCCCACTATGCCCCCATCCACTCCTCAGAGTGGGTAAGGCCTCCCATGGTAGTCAACAAAGGCATGACCATATCTTAAAAGCCAATAAACAAACACACCTAATGAATTGACATGATCATAGTTTGATACAAGGAACTGATGTCATAGGACAGTATTTTAATAGCTTCACTTAAAATGGCACCATCAATCATATATATATATATATATATATTCATATATATATGGAACTAGAAACACTTCTAACTTCTACATTTTTTTTAAAATCCTTCTATACTGCAAAGCTAATACCTTCTCAAATTTTCATTCTGATGATGTGAATTTAGATATTAAAAAAAGAACAACTTTGGAATCCATTAACTTACTAACTTTTAAATTTGAACAGTATCACACTACCATGTTTGTTAACATACACTATTGAATATTTGAAATCTCTTATGACTCAACTTTATTTTTCTATATCCCTTCAAATAGTGTTTTTAGATCTAGAAGAGTCTATTATTTTTAATTATTTGTTTTCTATATATCCCAGCCACTGTTTCTCCTCCTTCTATTCTTCCAACCTTGCTTCTCCCCCAGATCCACTGTTCCTCCATTTCCCTTCAGAAATGAGTAGGCCTCTGAAGAGTTATCCACCACTCTCCAAGTAACAAGATCGGATAAGTCCAGCCACAAACCCTCATATCAAGGCTGGGCAAGGCAACCAGTATGAGAAAAGTGTCTAAAGAACAGAAGAGTCAGAGACACCCACACTCCCAGTGGTAGGGGTCCCACACACAAATCAAGCTAACAAATGGAAAACATACGCAGAGGACCTAGCACTGAAGTATGTATCCAGGTGTAGTTGGAGTTTTCCTGCCTGGCCCAGTCAGGACAAATCTCTCTCACCCACCAGTCCCACAGTCGCTCAGACCCAACCAAGAAAGCACACAGAAACTTACATTGTTTAGAAACTGTATGGCGTGGCAGGCTGCTTGTTATCTGCTTCTTCTATCTCAAATTAACCCATTTCTGTTAGTCTATACTTTGCCACATGGCTTGTGGCTTACCAGTGTCTTTACATGTTGCTTCTCATGGGGGCAGCTGGCGGTGTCTCCCTCAGCCTTCCACATCCCAGAATTCTCTTCTCTCTTGTCCTGCCTATACTTCCTGCCTGACCACTAGCCAATCAGAACTTTATTTACACAGAGCGATATCCACAGCACTTCCCCTTTTTTTTTTTTTTAAGGAAGGTTTTAACTTTTACATAGTACAATTACATATAACAAAACAATTATCAAGCAAGAATTACAGTTACAATATTAAAGAAGGTATCCTATCTATCTTATATTTGTGAGTCCAAGGTTTTATATCTAACTTATCTTTTATCATAACTGAGGAAATTATAACTATCTAGTCTTCAACCACATCAAAGACCTCAGAAGGATATAATATTACCTGAGAACTGGGAGAAGGATGCAAGCAACTTTCGGGAGTCTTGCAGGGTAGACAGAGACAGCTGGCAGCCTGAACAGTCACCTAATGTTCCTTTGTAAAGTTGGGGCATTAGTCTTCAGCCCACAGGGCTAGAGTCTCTCGGTCACTTCTCTCAGTGTCCCGAAGAATGTCTGGCAGTTTCCTCTGTGAAGCAGGAGCCTGAGGACCATTTTGTCAAGCAAAGTTCAGTGGTCACCTTTCTATGGGTCCTGCATGTCCAGTTGATAGAGCAGTCCAGGCAAGAACAGTTTCTTGCCGAAATGGCTATTTTTGCCAAGGTGAAAATAAACTCCATATGAAGTGTCTTCAATGCCCATCCTCCTCTCTGAAGTAAATCGGTGCTGCCAGGAGCAGACATGTCTCACTGTCCAGAAAGTCTAAATTTTAAAAATATTTTAAATGCCATATTCTGAAGGTCTTTGAAGTATTTGAAGATTACCTATCTATCTGAAATATCTCTATGTATACCCAGAAGACTTAACTAACATGGCTATGAGTATGATTATTACAGATGATTAATTATTAATCTATTTTTAATTATCCATTACAATTTTAAATGAGCTATACAAACAATACCTTAAACAGGAGTAGAAATATATATATATATATATAGTATAACAAAATTAACTTTAAGTTTGTATCAATAGACTAAAATCTATACCAATGTAAAACATTTTAAACAAGTTGTTGCTCTTTAGAAGTAAGTTCCTTAATCTACCCTTTTATCCTATTATATCTATATCATATCCCCTTTTCTTCTTTAGAAAGAGATCTCATTTATAATCAAACTGCTTTAAAGAAAAATATTGGTTTTTTTCTGTCCCACACCAGAGGGCTCTTCTGATTTGGGACACAAGAATCTCTTAACCTTTTCTTTTAGCAATATGTCTGGGTTTAGAGAAGGAGTGAGCCAATTCCATCTCCAAAGCCAGCTTGATAATTTGGGGAATGTGGGCGTAGTTTTTCTTACTACTTCCTGCTGGAGGGGGGCGCTGTATCTTATGGGGACACAAAGAAAATTTTAGGAATATGGAGTAGTCCATTAGGGTGAACCTCTGAGCCAGTTGCCTTGAAACCATTCTGGATGTTGGATCATCTGGGCCATGGTGTCATCAGAGACCTTTTAGGTGGTCTTGGCTGATCAAACCTGATATATCTTAATCTGGAACAAATCCACAGCCTCTGGCTTTCTGTGGAAACAAAAGCAGAGACTCTTTTCCAAAGCAACATATCCTTATATCCAAATTTTGAAGTCAAGGTGTCTTTAAAATTTACATATTTGTTTAACTCAACAGCTTCTATGATCAAATCTTTTTTTGTAGTTAAAAATCCCAAAGACAATATAAACCAGATTCTCTGTGTAATATCCATCTTTGTAAGACTGAAGCACTGCTGTGGCTGCTGGCTCCGCCCACCTCAGATTCCCAACATGGCGGTGGTACAGTTTACTGCCAGCTCTGGATCTGGAGCCATGTGTACCATCAACTATCAGAAGCAGTTCTATCAAAGCAGTGCATAGCCCAGAAACCTTTTTTTCTTTTTTTTATACTAGCAAAGGCTAAATCCACCACGCAGCAGAGTAAAGTGCCGCTTGTAGACTCCTTATTCCCGCCACACTGCAGGTCAGACGCACACGCCAGGAACCCGCCATAGTAGCTGAAACCTGCAGGCTGCCGCTAACTTGAGACAGACAATTAGGAAGCTGTTTTTAGCTCCGTCTTAGAATCTTTTTTCTCAGGTTTTAGGTGGAAACTCTTGCCCCACGTTGGGCGCCATTTGTAGTTGGAGTTTTCCTGCCTGGCCCAGTCAGGACAAATCTCTCTCACCCACCAGTCCCACAGTCGCTCAGACCCAACCAAGAAAGCACACAGAAACTTACATTGTTTAGAAACTGTATGGCGTGGCAGGCTGCTTGTTATCTGCTTCTTCTATCTCAAATTAACCCATTTCTGTTAGTCTATACTTTGCCACATGGCTTGTGGCTTACCAGTGTCTTTATATGTTGCTTCTCATGGCGGCAGCTGGCGGTGTCTCCCTCAGCCTTCCACATCCCAGAATTCTCTTCTCTCTTGTCCTGCCTATACTTCCTGCCTGACCACTAGCCAATCAGAACTTTATTTACACAGAGCGATATCCACAGCATCCAGGTTTCATGACTGCCCCTTCAGTCTGGGAGCCTCTGGGAGCTCTGCTTAGTGGAAGTCTGTCGGTCATATTCTCCTGATGTCCTCGACACCTCTGAATCCTACATTTCTTCCTCCCCCTCTTCCAAGGGTTCCAGAGCTCCAAGGAGAAGGACCAAATAAATAGAGGTCTTCAACCTAGACTCTCTCTCTTTGCCTAACGTTTGGCTGTGGGTCTTTGCATCTGCTTTCATCAGCTGACAAGGTAGACAAGGAATCTGTTCTGCAGGCTACTTGCAATAATGCTCATTTTCCTAGAAAAGTGATGTCACTAACCCAGCCCCAAGAAATCTATTAAATGTCTGAGTTTTAAAATGGCGCCGGGTGGACCTGGGAGCTGCACAGAAGAGGAAAACATCCCTCTTCCTCTGTGTGAGAACAGCAGCAGGACTCTAGTTGGTGCTAAAGTGTGTCAGAAGAATGTAGTCCCCTTTTGGCTTCTTAGACGCTTTGCTTTCCTCCTATTCCCCTGTAAATTCTCCCATTCGCCCCAACAATCAATGTAACAGCAGTGTATTACAAGTGAGAACTGAATAAAATAACTTTGTTAAATTAACCCATGCTTATGAGTGGAAAACGGACTGCTTTTCTAAGACATCTAAGATTGAGAGGCCAATTTACCATTTCAGAGAAACATTCCCATAACATTTAGAGGATGGAATGTGACAAGAAAGCTGTAGCATGGAGTTCAGTGGCAGAGTGATAGCTCAGCATGTACAAAGCCCTAAGTTTGTGCCTCTGATGAACAAAACAGGAAATATTCATGCATGCATATACTTTGTGATTCTGTTCTATTATCTTTTCAAAACTATGGTTTCTCCTAAAGTTTTAGGTTCTGTTTTGTTTTCATAGTGGCTCTCTTGGAAGTAGTAGGAGGTTTTCAGGCTAGTGACAGCCTGGTGGCTGTTGTTAGTGTGTAGTTCCAGTAAATTGGTAAAGAAATCTGTAACATCTAGTGACATCTATTTGCTGGAGTCTGACACTTTCAGAATTCGGATAGACTTGTGCTTCAGATTTTGTTCTGTTCACAGAGTAATTAACCTCAGTGTGTAGTTTTACTAACCATGACTATTCCACCTGGTTTATAGTTTGTGGCCACCTTCTTTTTTAACTGAATTCCATGGTACTCCATGTACCATGACTCCAATGTACTAACTGTATGGTTTTGTTTTCTTCTGTGCTCTCAAGACCTACAGTAAATGTCAACTGTTGACATCAAATTTTATGAACTTCAGTGCACCATTCTGGTCATTTTTTTGAAAGATCTGGCATGTTTGAGTTCTGCAGTTCCTCCTCTCACATGTTAATAGGTCTTCCACTGTTCTTCAAGCTCTTTCTACTTCTGATTGTATTACTTTATCCTCTAAGCTGTATCAAAGTCCATATGCCAATGAACAGCTAAGACCAATACTAACTAGAGGGCGAAAGAGTTCCTTGGGAGAAGGATGATGAAAGCAAAGCAAACTTTTATCTTGAAAAAGACGTTTGTACTTTCAACTTGGTTGTTCTGTAGTAGCTGTAAGTATTTTAGTTACTTCTTTTCAAAGAGACTTATATGTCCTCAAGTGCTGGGAACAAGCCTTTGGAGTCTTAAGTTGTCCTCACCCCATGCCTAGCAGAGCTAGAAGCCCATCAACAAATGACACCATTGTATCATCAAAGATCAGAGATGGTTAATTTTAGAGATAAGCAATTTGATATTTAAATATATATGTAAATGAAAAATTATGTTTGCAATAAGTTTTGTACTCAAAAAGTACACTAGGTTATGAAAAGTCTAGGGTAAGAATGGTAAACAAAGGAAAGAATTTTTGAAGAAAGAATGATGAACTGAGCCAAAAAAAAAAAAAAATAGCAAAGTAAGAATTGCAGGGAGAGAAAGCAGCATACACTTTACTGGGAAGGTGTACTGGCTAGTTTCATGTCAGTTTCACACAGGCTAGTGTCAGCAGAGAGATGGGAGCTTCAGCTGTGAAAATGCCTCCATAAGATCAAGCTGTAGGCAAGCCTACAGAGCATGTTGTTAATCAATCTTTTATGGGAGAGGGCCCAGCCCATTGTGGGTGGTCCCATTCCTGGGCCAGTGGTCCTGGTTTGATAAGAAAGTAGGCTGAGCAGGCCATCAAGAGCAAGCAGCACCCCTCCATGGCCTCTGTATCAGTTCCTGCCTCCAGGTTCCTGCCTTGCTTGAGTTCCCATCCTGACTTCCCTTGAAGATGAACAGTAATGTGAATGCATGAGCTGAATAAACTCTTTCCTCTCCAAGTTGCTTTGGTCCTGCTGTTTCATCATAGCAATAGTAACCCTAACCAAGACAGAAGGTATACAGAAACCTTAAGAGAGAATTAAAGGTCTTTGTTTGCATTACTACCTGTGATGATCAACCTTGATTGTCAAATCCTAGGCTTGTCTGTAAGGGAGTTTCTAGATTACCTTAACTGAAGTGGAAACACCCACCCTGAATTTGGCAGTAGTGTTCCACTGGCTGTAGTCCCAGACTGAATAAAATATAGAAATCTGGGAGGCATGGAGGAAGGAGAAACTGTGGTTGTCATGTATTTTCAATAAAAATAAATAATAATAATCCAGCAAACTTGATGCTAACATTCATTTTCTCACTCCTTCCTGACCACAAGTGCAATGTGACTAGCCCAAAGTTCCTGCCACCATGGTGCCTCTACCACAATGACTATTCCTTCAAACTGGGAGCCAAAATAGCCTTTCCTTCCTGAAGTTGCTTAAGAGCAACTGCCACACAAAAACCAACTCCAACTGTCCTTCCTTCACAAGACATGTCCAGTGGCCAGGGTGTAGAAGCACCATGCTGTCATGGCAAAGGCATGGATTTTATATCAGACAGACCAGGGTTTGAAACTTGGTTCAGCTCCTTACTTCAGAATCTTGGGCGAATTTTATTCTCTATGGGATTTCTTATCTCTAAAATATGCATGTTACTATCTACACGTGGCTTTAATGGTCAAGAGGGACAACATATATAGTATGTTTAGCATGGTGCTTGGCATACAGAAAATTCTACACAAGTATTGCTACTTCAATTTCCTAACCATTCATCTTGGTAACTGAGAAAAATGGGAGTTAGTCAATGTAGTTTGAGTTTCTCGTGTAAGGTGTTTCTAAGAAGCATCGCCTCTATTCTTTGCAATCTATTTTATCAACCAGATGCAATCATGACATCACAAGAACAAGTTTACATACATGAAAAGTGCTCTTTGAATACTCCACCTTTTTCTGATCAGATGTCCTGATGTCTCCACATGTTACTATATTTACAAAAAAAGGCCAAAGCAGCTAGATTATGACTACAGTGATTTCATCATTTGTGCTTATTAGAGTTTTTAAAAATAACTTATTTACTTTTATTGTACATGCATTGGTGTTTTGCCTGCATGCATGTCTGTGTGAAGGTGCCAGATTTTAGGATTATAGATAGTTGTGAGCTGCCATGTGATGCTAAGAATTGAACTCCAGTCCTTTGGAAGAGCAGTCAGTGCTCCTAACCACTGAGCCATCTCTCCAGCCCCCTATTTATTAGGTTTTGACTCAATGAAGACTTATAAGAAATTGCTTCTGTACCATAAGTTAGGCTTAAACAGTGACTGCTAATTTTTGATAACAAATAACTAAATATGGCTCCTTCCACAAACAAGCCCCACCAACACCAGGGCCTCACACAGAGTGGGCAAGTGAGCTATCACTGAGTTGTCACTCAGTATTTCTTGAATTATTTGAATTAGAAGTCTTAGGGAATAGCATGTAGCAGAAAAATTAAAATTCATAAAAATTTTATGACTAGTCACCTTAACATGGACATGGCTTGTAAAGTAAATTCTAGTTCCTGATTCCTGCTTTTAGTATAACACTACCCTGTCTCCACCATGATCCAGAAACGCTGTTAGGCTATGAGCTAACAAAGAAGTTCCTATTCTGCCAGGAAACGCATGAGTCACTAACCACACAAAGCTACTGTCTCAGCATTTCTCGGCCACAGATTTAGAGATGACAGAGCAGTGCAATTTATGCTTAATCTGAGACAGAGGGAGAGAGAGGTCTTCATGCTGCTCATGGCAGCAATTCCTTTCTCATTATGCTCCTTGAACCTGGTATGGGACTATCAGTGAAAGAAACTTGTGCCCCCTGCTTCCCAGAAGTTTCTCAGGCCCAAGGGTTCTGCACATGCAGACACCCTGAAATCCCTCAGGGCTCTTGCCTAGTCTTGGAAACATAAGGCCTAGGATATAGTTGTTTAAAGAATACTTGGAGAAGAGGAAGTTTGGGGATGTGTGGGGTGAGGGGAAGAGGTCTGGGAGAAGTAGGTGGGAGGGGTGCATGTGATTACACCCCATTGTACACATGTATGAAATTCTCTTCTTGGACTAGTAGCTCTGCCATAACCTGGGAGCTTGTTAGGGATGTGCTCTTCTGCCTACTCCAGACCTGCTGGATCAGAATCTGCACTTTAACAAGCTCTCCAAGTAATTCATTTACACATGAAAGTTTAAAAAGCACTGCCCTAGAATACCTAGTGGAGAAGGGCTGGAGAAAAACAAAAAGCACTTTAAAGGTGAAATCAATTTTCTTTGCCCTTGGTGTCCTGTCTGACTCTAATCTCTAGGCCCTGACTATGTATATCTAAATCCGACCCTGTCTTTCTTTGAGCTGTCTGCAAAGCCTCTTCTGTGAAAAACTGTACTGATTCTATCAGCCAGAGCCCTTATCCACTCCCTGGTCTGTATCCTTTAGCTAACACTGTACATGTACGCATGCTTGGGACAAATATTGCTGAGACCTGCCTGGAACAGTGGCTAGTGGTAGACGGAAGGCAGACTGGAGAAAAGAATTACTTATAAGAGAGAAAGAAGGGAGAGAAAGGAGAAAGAGCTTCATAGATGAAGAAAATAACTCTGAGAACCTATGTTCAGCCTTACAACAGACTGGAGCTTGTCGGATATAAAGTACCATGCCATGCTGCTCAATAAGAGCCCTGATATACTTGAGAGAAGCTCTGACTTTCCAGAAGCTCCCTGGACTGATGATTCACATCACCCTGCCACACTCACAGAACAAGATCGTGCCCAAAGCCAACCTCTTTCTAGACAATGTAATCAGGTCTGTTTGTTATGACCTTGACCCTGCTACAAGCATGCTGTAGGCTCTAAAATGATTGCCTTTTTTTCAAGTCTATTCCTCACTGAGAGTTAATATATTCACTTATTTTCTAAACAAGAATGTACTTTTAAAAAAGAGCCCTCTTTTTAGAGTCTTGCATTTTTTTAAATTTGTTTTTTGAACACTCCTTGGAATTTATAATCCAAGTACTGGTAATGCATATTTGAGTGAGGAGAAAGGAGTTTCTGGCTGCCACTGCTCACCCTCCCCTTTTTAAAAATTGGGCTTCTCTGTGTAACAGTTCTAACTGTCCTGGAACTCACTCTGTAGATCAGGTTGGCCTCGAACTCACAGAGATCTGCTTACCTCTGCCTCACGAGTGCTGGGACTAAAGACATGCACCACCAGCTGAAAAATTAGATTTCAACAGTGTCAATACTGCTATAATTCTGGAGTCTGCAACCCCAGAGAGGGGTTTCATGACAGGAACTGGGCTTCACAAAGACTAGGTACATTTTCTTTCTGAGAATTTGCAAGGTGTGGCCCAGCCAGTGTCTGTGTCCTGTGCCTTTATCCCATGTACTCAGGAGCCTGAAGTAAGAGTATCTCTTGAACCTTGTCTAGGAAACATAGGGAAACTTCATCTCAAAGTAAATAAATACAATACAAAATGAAAAGGTCTGAGTAATTTAGCTAAGATTAGTTATTGTGCAGTTACTATGTCTTCAAAGAAAACATTGTAATCTCATGGGACAAAATGTGCACCAGCTACAATCCTGTGATTCCGACCTCTGTAAGTTCCCTTCAATGAGAAAGTTTTATTATAGCAATGTTAATTACAATGACAAAAATGGGTAACATCTTTTCAGAAAATGGGCACATCGTTAAGTATTTTATCCCATTGATTTAATATAAATGAGATAACTAGTGAGAGTATTTAAATCCAGCTCAACTGAGGAAATTCAAGACATGAAATCATATGAAGGCATTATTGCAGCTAATCATATATCCAATAGCAGAAGCTTATTCTAGCCAAGGCACTGTGCTAGATACCGGGAATGTTGCAGTAAAACCCAAGGCCTCATAAGTGAATACAGTCCTGATGTATGAACATCACTGAGTGTAATTCCTAGCATAGGAATCTTTCTCCCTCTACCCCATATATTCTTTTATTATTATTATTATTAATTAAAATTTGTTTATTTTACATAACGATCGAAGTTTCCCCTCCCTCCTCTCCTCCCATCTTCCCTCCTCTCTACCCTCCCACCAATCCACTCTTCCTCCATCTACATTCAGAAAGGGGAAGGCCTACCATGAGTGGCAACAAAGCATGGAATATCAAATTGAGGCATGACCAAGTTCCTCCCTCTGCATCAAGAATGGTTCCCCAAAGCCAGCTTAAGCACCAGTTAAAGGTCCTTATCCCATGGCAGGAGCCCCACAAACAGACCAAGCTACACAACTGTCACACATATTCAGAGGGCCTAAGTCAGTCCCATGCAGGCTCCTGAGCTGTTGGTCCAGAATCCCTGAGCTCCCACAAGCCCAGGTCAGCTGTCTCTGTGGGTTCCCTGGTCATGACCTTGACCCTCCCAGCTCATACTATCCTTCCCCCCCTCTTCAGCTGGACTCTCCAAGCTTGGTTGAGTGCTTGGCTGTATATTTCTGCATTTGCTTCCATCAGTTAGTGGATGAAGGCTCTCTGATGACAATTAGGGTAGCCACCAATCTGATTATAAGAGATGGCTAGTTCAGGCACCCTCACCATTATTCCTAGGAGTCTTAGCTGGTATCATCTTTGTTGATTTCTGGGAGTTTCCCTGGTACCAGGTTTCTCCCTAAGCCCTAAATGGTCCACCCTATCTCTTTTATTACTCTCCCCCTCCACCCTGCCCCCAACCCACCCAACCTGATCCCTCTTGTTCCCATTCCCCGAAACCCCCACTCCCCATCCCGCATCACCCCACCCCCAGTTACCCAGGAGATCTCTTCTATTTCTCCTTCTCAGGGAAATCCATGTGTCCCTCTTTGGGCCTTCCTTTGGCTAGCCTCTCTGGGGCTGTGGTGTGTAGCCTGGTTATCCTTTACCTCTAATGTCCACTTAAGAATGAGTCCATAGCATGTTTGTCTTTCTGGGTCTGGGTTACCTCACTCAGGATGATTTGTTCTAGTTCCATCCATTCTGGCATAGGAATCTTAATGAGCATAAGTCCTCACACATGGGCTGCAGGATCTGATGAAAGAGAAGACAGAAAGCAAGTAAACGTACAGCTCGCTCGAGACTGTCTCACGTTATGCAATATGAATGTCAAGATGTAATGGAAGAACCCAAGCTGGTGGCAAAGGGAGTGTTTGTCATTTAAAGCTTTTTGAAGAAGTAAAGGAAGAAACAGTAAGGAAAGACTGGGAAAAGAGAGCTCCCACTGGGAAGAGGAGGGGCAGAAACGGAGGAGGAGGAGGAGGGAGAGGGTTTGCAGCCATCAAGAAACAAGAGAAGGAACAGAGTGATTGGAGCTCAGTGAGAGAATTACAATGAAGCCCTGTGGCGGGGGTGAGCCAGGCTCAGGATACAGATGACAGGTCTTCAGGAGGTACCTTTCAATGACCTAAGAAGCCACAGAACCTTTATGAACAAAGGATTGGCCAGGACCTGTCTCCATTGAAGGCTACTCTTAGGGTATATGGTTAAACAGATTAAAGTAAGCGAGGAACAGAAACAGGAATAGCATTTGGAGAGCACTATAGTCCAGGTGAAGCAGGTGTAACTGGTTTAGACTTGATGTGAAACCGGATAAATGAGGAAAGCAGACTGAGATATATCCAGGGGTAGGACAGGTAAAATTTACTAATAGATACACTCTTTTCTTTAAATCATGGGATAGATGATCCTTGACTTTAATAAACTTAGAAATTTAATGCAGAAAATAATTGAAAAATTCATTTTGGTCATGCACTTGAGATATCAGAGAACCAAGTGAAGAAGAGAGTCAGACTGTTTAGTGCCCAAGTATGGAAATCAGAAAGTAGAACCATTTAGAAATGATATCGACACTAGATGAATGATTATGGAATGATTAAGGAAAGGGCACATTTGTCAGACCCAAGGAATTATAGCTTTAACTGAACTTGTTGAGAAGAGGAACTTTCAAAGGTGACTTCCGTGCTAGAAGAGGGTTTAGTTTTCTAGAACAAAGAAAACAGAATTACAAAACGGAAGGTGATCTTCTGAGTGAAAGCAGATACAAAATGTTCTCCTATGGTAACAAGCAGATTTTTCTTCCACATTAGAACGGTAGTTTTAGAAACAGTTATATAATGTTTAAGTTTTATTTAATAATGAGAACTTAGCCAGACGTGGTAGCTCACACCTGAAATCCTAGAAGACCGAGGCGGGAGTTTCACTGTTAAATTCAAGGCCAGTCTGGACATAGAATAAGACTATGTTTTGTTGTAAGACCCTTAGTTTATGATTATTTTTGATAACTTAATTACAGCAAGCTAATAAGTAAGAACATCTTTTCTTAATCAAAAGAAATCCTCGTGGGGCGATTAGCAAAATACAAGCAGCATGAAAGGAGAAATGGAAGATACTAGGCGAGGAAAGATTGAAAGCTGATGGGAGCAGGAGAAGAGAAAGATGAGAATGGGGGTGGTCAACCAAATCTGACTATGTACAAAAGAACCACCTAGAAACCTACCATTTCATAACTAACTAATACAATGGTGGGTTTTGGGTGTTTTGTTTGTTTGTTTGTTTGTTTGTTTGTTTGTTATTTGGTTTTTGGAGACAGGGTTTCTCTGTGTAGCTTTGTGCCTTTCCTGGAACTCACTTGGTAGCCCAGGATAGCCTCAAACTCACAGAGATCCGCCTGCCTCTGCCTCCCAAGTGTTGGAATTAAAGGCGTGTGCCACCAACGCCTGGCATACAATGGTGTTTTTATTTTAAATGAGCATTACTGGAAAAACTCTGAATGGGTGGAAAATACCTGAAGTCATAGGTTTCCAAAACAAAATCTCAGTGCCCAGTGCCAAGTGAGGGAAACTTCCCTATGGGTTGTTGCCAGGGAGCCTATAGAAGCTCCCAAAATAACACAGACTATTTTCATTGCTCTTGATGCTTAGCAGAACTAGGAGGCAAGTGCCTACTACTGTTGATTGTACACAGTCTGGACACAGAAGCCAAAGTGGAACTGAGCTGGAAGCTCCCTTCCTGCTGACTAGCATTCATAGTGCTGGCAGGTTCCACAAAAATCACTCCCAGCTCTCAACCCTGTGTGATACACAATTGAACTATCTGATGAAATGCCCACGGGTGCAGTAGTGGCATGAAAGTTTTGAAGTAACCAACAGCTTCCAAGTTGCATTTGTTTGAAACCATAGACTAGTGTAGGCTTGGTCAGAGAAACCTCTTTTGGCAGTTGGTGACATTCAAAGTGGAGACTCATAATTGGCCAAAGTGCTGAGAATAAGTAACTTCTGAGTGTCTGGCCCCAGAAGAGACAAGTATGTCTACTTTCTAGGGAGTATCACAGAAGACAGGACAGAAGGTCTTTAGAAACCAAATGATAGGGAGGAGTGTTGTAGAGTGCTATCACCTGGATATCCATTGCTATCACAATTATGAACACACAGGGGCAGTGACCACATGTATGGGGTCCTCCCCCAAAAATGAAAAGACAAAGTAAAGAAAAAAGCTTTAAAACAAAAGAAGACAGGAGAGACATGAGGGTAGGAGGGGCTGGCTGAGGGAGTGGTGGGGGTAGTGGGGGTGAATGTGATCACAGTGCATTATTTGTGAGTAGGATATTATAAAACATTTAAAAATTATGCCTTCCCATTATCACCTAATGTAAAGATTCATTGATTGGGCAGGGTCTCATCTTCAGATGTGGAAAACACATCCCACTTTTCGTGGCAGAACACTTCGTTTTTGTGAAGTGGCTGGAGCAGGAACAAGGAAAGAGTACACTATAGACTCCACATTGGTTGGTATCTTGTGGCTTCAGCTTATTTTCCTTATGAGAGAGAGTGAAGGCAGAGTAGGCTTCCTTCTCATGATTGGCCTGTTTGTGGCTTTGGCTATTGTTTCTCTCCTAATTTCTTATAAGGACAGATGAACAACTTAGCTTCAGTTTGGAGACTTGAAACTTCAGATGAATGATGATGGCACAGGGCTTGACCTTTGGGAACCTTGAGCAAGGTCTAAGTCTAAATCAATGTCTCCCATTAATTTCATGTAGCCCCTTATTCTAGTCACTTCTTAAATATCTTTGTTTATTCATCTTCTATATTAAATTCCCTTCTCTACAATTTAGGACAAAATGTTCACAACTTTGAAATCCGACCAGTTGTCTGTCCTAAGAAAATGGCTTCGGGCTGGAGAGATGGCTCAGTGGTTAAGAGCACTAGCTGTTCTTCCAGAGGTCCTGAGTTCAATTCCCAGCAACCACATGGTGGCTCAAAAACATCTGTAATGAGACTTGGTACCCTTTGCTGGCCTGCAGGCATGCATGTATACATAATAAATAAATAAACACTGTATACATAATAAATAAATAAATCTTAAAAAGAAAATAGCTTCTAAATACACAGGATCTTGCTTTGGATGAAATAGAGACCACATAGAAGGCCATTTGCTGCATAAAAGAGAGTTTGAATAATATTCTGTAAATAGTTCATTTATTCCTTTGTTCATAAAATTTTGTTCAAGGTGACACTTTCTAACCATAACCTACCCTATTCAGATGAGTTCTCTGACAAGTGTATATAAGGCAAAGACCACTGAAAGTACCAGAACAAGCTATATATTCAATATTCTGATATTTAAGACCCAAAGAAAGGAAGTGGGAAATGGGATGATTTGAAAAGAAATTGTTGTCTCTTAATTTAGAGTAGGGTGCAACTGGACAAACCCACTAACTCCTTATTCCTGTCCTCTGCTTACATATGTGAACTATACATTTTTTTTTTTTATGAATCAGAGTACCACCATCCTACACTAGTCATGAATTGAAAACAGGAAAGAGGAAGGAGCCTTTAAAAGGCATGGTTTCAACATAACTGTCAGGAATCCAATGACTTCCTTTCACTACGCTCGTCAAGCTTTACTTATATTATTATATGGTACTCTCGCCTTAAACACAGATTTTTCTTGGCAAGAATTCATATTTATGCAGATTGTCTCCTATAACCATCTACAGCTCTGTAATGTTTATCAAAACCTGCTCAATGGTTCTGCCATTTTGACCTCATAAGTCACAATATCTTCTTGTCATTCACTAGTGGTTTTTTTTTTTTCCTTTTTTAAGTTCCTCTTCTCTTAGTCACTGTGCATGATTTAATAGATCTCAGGAAAGTGTGCTGTCTTTCATATTGTTAGATATATACTACAGTTAAAAAGCAACTAAGAAACTTCAGACATAAACTATACTAAGGATCAATTATGTTTATTAGGTAGCTATAGAATATTCCACCAACAGAAGTAGAACATAAAACTTTCTTCTCAGCAGCCCATGGGACCTCTTCTAAAAGATAACATTGTCAACCAGTGAGCATGTTTTAACAAGTGTAAAAGAATCAAATTAGATCTATGTCTTAATGGAGCACAGTGGAATAAAACTAAGAATTGCCAATAAGAGGAAATATACAAATACTTGGGTAATGAACAATACACTTTTGGATGAACAGTTAATCACTGAAGAAATCAAAGTGGTGTTGTCTTGTATATTTGTGGAACCAGCCTCAATATTATACATCTCAGGGGCTCAGGAGAGAGAACTATTAACGGTGAGGACTATTATCAGGAAATAGAATCTCAGCACACCGAGCTCTACAGTCCACTTGCTTTAATTCCTTTGGTATAACATCCTATATACACAGATTCAGTTCTGTTCTTGTGTCTAGCTCCTTTTTTGCCCAATTTCCTTATCTATTACTCCCTCTAAGGTCTATCTTAATTTTCTCATCTTAATTCTGCCTCAACTAGGTCCTTTTTGTCCTGTTCTTACCCAGCTAGTATTTCCCCATCTGGCTCTTCCTCATCTTCCATCTCATCCCTCTAGTACTCTCTCTTCTAGCCATTCAACTAGTTCTTCCCCATCTCAGTTTGTTCCTCTCAAGGTCTTACCCATCTAGTTGTTCCATTCTCTTTTCTCTTCTCCATCCTCTGCCCTCGAAGTCCTAGTATAAAAAGGGATAGTCCGAGCTAAATTATGTAAAGCTATTTCTTATTGTCCATCTGACCTAGGCGGTGTCCCCTTGTGGAATTTACCTTAAGTCAGGAGACTCACACGTGGGCTTTTATCATTGTTAGTCCTCGGACGATGGGCGCCCACCTGGGCAGTGTTTCCTGTAGTCTTTGAAAGTGGCTAAGAGAGATATCTGATTCCAGAGAAAGCCTTTCCTGAGGCTATTCTCCAAATACCTGGAATGTGTATGTCCAGAGAGTGATCAGTCCACACTGTTAGCCCTTCTAGGGAAAATTCAGTTGGGAAAACTATGAAGGTACACATGTATTTTATAAATACAGCTGATATATAACAAGCCAAGTAACACCAAAAACTCCTGGGGATTTGGCTTCCTCTGGAGGAATTCCCTGATCCCACAAGGTAGTGATTTTGCCATAACCAGCTGAGTTCTTATGATATATTCCTGCGGCCCGCAGCAGTGTTGTGCCCAAGTCGCAAGACCTCCAAGCAAGACCACCACAGAGCCAATATCTGATGCAAGCAAACAGAGGTTTTTTAAATAACAAAGCAAGCCCCAGGCTTGGTCCATATTCACACTTGACATAGAGGTGGAGGAGGACAGCCCAAGCACGCACTTGAAGGGGTTTATATAGGAAAGGTTTACATCTAGAGAGTTACATATCTTGGGATTGGACAAGGGCGCTAGGGGTGAGGTAGTTCTTTGAAGTTACTGGCTGATTTATAAGCATGAGGTTACTGATGGCTAGCAGGATTCAAGGTATCTACAGACATAAATTTTTTACTCCCTATGTCCTGCTTTGCAGATATATAGATTTATTGTTTCAGCCTTATCTTCCCATGTGTTCAACTTCTGGTCAGTTCTAAAACTGTTGGTCAGCAAATACCTCTAAAGGAGGAGGGTGGAGTGTCTCTCAAGATGGCTACTGATTTTTTCCCTTTCAGTGGAAAATTTAGGAATTTTAAAATTTTCCTACAGCTAAAAAATAATAACATACCTATAAGTTCCAAAAGAAGCTCCAATTCCCCAAACTCCAAAGGGAAGTGCATATTGTCCAGAAATGACAGTCTAAGTTCAGTTAAAGATGGACTATGGAAGGATTTCTGGCACAAAGATAAAATTCCATGCTTAGCATTTTCCAGGAACCTGCAAAAACAGGTTTCTGCCTGCCAGAAAAGGTCACTTCCCCACCTGTGGTTGCTTAGAAAAGCCTTGCAGGCCTCCAGGCTCCTCCAGTCCCTACGCAACATATTTGCTAATGCATTTCAGAGTCCAGGCTATCCACCAACTTGGCCCTTCTCACCTTCCCTACCCCTCCTCCACTATGCTACCTCCCAAGCTGTTGTGGTTCTCCCCCAGATTCACTCTCTTACAACAGGTTCCCTCTCATCCCCACCCCACCCCCATCCCTCCAGCCCTGCTATTCTTGCTTCTCTGGAAGATAGTCCTGGCCATATCCAGTCTGCTTTTTTTCTGCTGTTTTGTACTCTTCCAGATGCCTCTAACTGTTCTCTCTTGCCTACAATAAAGACCTTCCTCCCACCAACCATTTCAGTAGTTTCTTTACTGAGCCCTGGTTTAAACAAGTGCCAAAAACCCAGGAGGGGAAGAATGAGCTAATGAGTGTTCCTTCCTCGGGGGCCGGGCCTCTCGTAGCGAAACTAAGCTGATCTTTCTTTCTTTCTTTCTTTCTTTCTTTCTTTCTTTCTTTCTTTCTTTCTTTCCTCCTCCCTCCCTCCCTCCCTCCCTCCCTCCTTTCTTTCTTTCTTTCTTTCTTTTTTTTTTTTTTAACTTTTTTGAGATAGGTTTTACTGTGTAGCCCTGGCTGTCCTAGAACTCACTCTGTAGACCAGGCTGGCCTTGAACTCACAGAAATCTGCCTGCCTCTGCCTCCCTGATGCTGGGATTAAAGGTGTGCATCTGACTATAAGGTACAAATCATTTGTTTCTGCCACTCATCATATTTGACTCCAGGTTGTGGACTCTCTGGTTGCCTCTCCTTCCACTTGCTCTAAATTCCTATCTCTCTTAGTCTACTCTAACAAGTGCCACCCCAGAGCTCAGTCTCTGTCTCTCTCACTGGCCCATTGGAGTCTCTCCCTCTCTGTCTCTCTCTGACTCTCTGTCAGAAAAGTCACACTGACACCAGTGTTCTAGGCAGCTTCTTTCACCCTACTGGGCACCCATCACATGAAATGGACGCTTCTCCATTGTGATTCAGTGAGATTTCTCTC
Source organism: Onychomys torridus (assembly GCF_903995425.1). Taxonomy (NCBI): domain Eukaryota; kingdom Metazoa; phylum Chordata; class Mammalia; order Rodentia; family Cricetidae; genus Onychomys; species Onychomys torridus. The sequence continues at coordinate 14,234,032 of NC_050456.1, forward strand.
TGACAAGTCTTGATCTGCCTGTGGATACCCTCAGATAGAGATTTTTGTCACCAGGGCACTTACCTTTCTAAGTCTCCAGTCATTACCCAAGTCCCTTCCTCCTCACGCCCTTGACCTGCATAGAACATCTGGGATGCAGCTAAGGCAGCTCTAAGAGGAAATTTCACAGCTTAAATGCTTACGAGATCTCAAATAAATAAACAGAAATGAGAAAAACCAAATCCAATTATGGTCAAAGCCAAGAAATAATGAAGATTAGGGTCAAAATTAATGAAATGGAGATCAAAACAATACATAGAATTGATCAGAGTTGGTTCTTTGAAAGATTGACAGGACTGACAGACCCCTCTACCCAAATGAACAGACAGAGAGAAGAGACAGGAAGATTGGAAAGGAACAGGAGACTTTATAGGAGAATCCAGTGAAATTCAGAGAATCATTGGGCAGTATTTTGAACACTTTTATGTTTCTAAATCTTGGAAACCTGGAAGAAATAGATGTGTCTTAAACATTAATGATCTGCCAAAATTAAATATAGACATAGACAAACTATAACACCCAATGGAATTGAGGCAATAATTAAAAATTCAACACAATGGAAAGACCAGGACAGAATGGATTTACTGCTGAGTATAAAAAAACAAAAACAAAACAAAACAAAAAAACCCTTTAAAGCTGTAACACTAGTGGTCCACATCAAACTGCTCCACATCAAGAGGAACACTAACCAAACTCTAGGGAGCCAGTATTATTTTGATACCAAAACTAAATATGGGCATAGCAAAAAAGGTGAACAACTGACCAAATTTTTTTAATGAATATAAATGAAAACACTCGGTGAAATACAAACCAATACATTAAGAAGATCATACATAGTGACTAAGTTTCATCCCACAAATGCAAGGTTGATTCAACATATATAAATAAAGAAATGTAATAACAAACCAATATAAGGACAAAATCACATGATAATATTAATAGGCACAGAAAAGACCTTTGACATAGTCAAAACAAACTTAAAATAAGGGCTTATTATATGTTAACTCTTATGAAATAAACATAAAATTATATTTATTTCAGAAGGGGACAATCTTTTGAAATTAGTTAGATTACTTCATTTTCAAATATTTTGATTAGAGTTTCTAATTTGTGTTCTTAAAGGAATATATGTGAGTACAATTGTGATATGCTATGATTCTCAATATTTTCTGCTCATTTATTTGTCATTTTTGCAATTTATATAGTCATTTGGAAATCTTTTAGGTTTTTAGGTAATTCTCCCAAGAATTTAGAATTATAAACACACCATTTGAAAATTTCACATGCAAGTTATATTTAAAAAAACCATTGATCATTGCAGACATTTAGAAACTACAGATCAGTAAATGAAAAAAAAAAAACCCTCAGAAATGTATCAGTTATAATCTGCTAGATTTTCATTATTTTTGTTTGCCAAGCTTTACATCATCATGTTACTATATAGTGTTGTGTAAGGATTGACACTGAGCATTCTGTGCTGTAAATAGCTTTCATTACCAGCATTATGTCCCAACCTCCCTCAACACCAGCAATATGAAGTTGTGTAATCATCTGAAAGGCTTTCTCACATTTTATACCCCCATGGGGGGGACATTTGGTTTATTTCCAGTTTTATTTCGTTTCTATTATGAATAATAATTCCAATGACTTCTGTTGTCCAATGTGATGGCACACATCTCTAACCCCAGTACCGGGACAGGAGAATCAGGAGTTCAGGTCACTTCATCTCACTAAGAACAACAGTAGAAAATGATGAATATGTTGTTTATAATGTTTTGATTTTTTCATCAATCATTTCCTTAATATTAATCCCTACAAGTGAATTTCCTATGGCAAAAAAAAATGTGTTTGCATGTTTGAAGCCTTGATGAGCTCATAACAGGCAAGGTCAATTTACATCTTCTGCTGAAAGTACCCAAGCCACTTGCCACCTGCCCCCACTTGAGTTCTGGAACTGCTTTGTAACACCATCCATTAGCAAGTGAACACCACTCAGTTTGGCTCATAACAATATTCCTTTACTAAAGTTAGCTTCCTTTCCTCCATGGTAGCTTTGATGCCTGTATGACTTTCTATTTCCATTTCCGTCTCTTCTTAACTCCCAGTGCTGGTTTTAGGAAGACATCGATTCAGTGGCCAGTTCCCTACTGCAATACTAATGTCTGTTCTACTTCTCAAATTCGACAACAATTTGAGAGATTCTTTCATTCTATTTTCCTGTAATATATGAGCCAAACAAACCAACAAACAAACAAACAAAAAACCCCCAAAAACAAGACTTTAAGAATGTCTTTTCTGGGAAGAATAAGCAAAACATAATCATTTTTTCAATTCAATTTTCTTTAGTTTTAAGAGTGCTTGGCACAGCATCTAACTAATCCATAACCCTTTACAATTTAGTTTATTAAATAGGGCTTGCTGGAAATGAGTCATTTTGTATACATTGGGAGTTTTATGGTTAGTTTAATGTCACTGAATTTAATTAACTTAAATTCTCGTTTGTATAACATTACACTTTGGGAAACTCTCCTTAGTCAGGAAGCACTTAGCTCAGAACAACAAAAACACCCAATTCGAATAAGTGGCATGAACACTGGACAAATTTCATAGGTAGAGAAACTAAGGTACAAGGTAGATCATCTAGTAACAGGAGTGAGAAATGTAAAGCCATACAGGCACCAAAGCTACCGTGGAGGAATGGGCACTAACTAAAAGAATATTGTTACAAGCCAAACTGAGTGATGTTTACTTGCTAATGGAGGACATTTCAGACCAGTTCCAGAACTAAATCGGGGCAAGTGGCAAGGGGCTTGGGTTCTCCTTCGCATTTTCAAGTCTCTGGAAATCTTAAAAGAGGTAAAGCAGAAGCCATCCTTTACTGAGTGGCTTCATTTTAGGAAGGTGAAATCAAGAATAATAATATTTTATTATTATATTTATATAATATAATTATAAAAAATAAACTATGAAAATGAGGAAGATATGAACACCTAAGATTGCTTCAGGAATAATTACTGTGATGTCTTTTTCTCATCTAGTTGTCCATACAGATTTGGAGGGAAATTAGCATTTGGAGTATTTTCTGGGGCTGGGAAAACGGATGGCTTAGTGGGTCAAGTTCTTGCTGTGCAAGCACAACAAACTGAGTAGGGACCCAAGACCCCAGGTAAAAAGAAGGCAGGTGTAACAGGCCATGTTTGCAACCTCAGCCCTGATAGGTAAAGACAGGTGGAGCCAGGGGATTTGCTGGCCAGCTAGTCAAGTCAAATGGTGAGTTTTAGGATCAGTGAGCAATCCTGTCTCAAAAACTAAAGTGAAGAAGTGACAGAAGTGACGGTGAGGAAGACTTTCCAACACCAGCCTGTGGCTCTTGAAGAACAGACAGCTGAGGTTGCACATGGGAAGTGGGGGAGGGAGGGAGGGGGAGGGAGGAAGAGGGAGAATGGGAGAGATAGAAAGAGAAAGGGGGGAGAGGGGAGGGGGGAGAGACAGAGAGACAGAGAGAGAGATGGATGGAGGGAGGCAAGGGAGGGAGGGGGGAGAGACAGAGGGGGGTGGAGAGAGAGAGAGGCAAAGAGAGAGGCATACTGCTGTGGAGCTCCTTCCTGACTTGCTTTTATGACTGTTGTGCAGGTTAGATTTTTGTCAACTTGACATTAACTAGGGTCATCAGAGAAGAGAGAAACTTCTTTTGTTTGTTGTGTATCCATTTCCTCCCTGAGGTTGAAACATTCTATCTTTCAAGGACGCTTCTTAAGCTAGAAGGTAAATAACTCAAAATAGCTTCAGAAAGTCCCCCAAACTGACCAGATTCTGTACAGCCCCTTCTTCCGAGAGAGAGAGAGAGAGAGAGAGAGAGAGAGAGAGAGAGAGAGAGAGAGAGAGAGAGAGAGAGAGAGAGAGAGAGAGAGAGAGAGAGACACTGATCGTTGGTAAAAGCAAAGCTGGCTGAGCTGCCTGAAGGAGTTTAAACCAACTGAGTCCTTGGGAAGGACGCTCTCTAACCAGGTGAACTGCCAGAAGGCTGTACAGTGTACTCCAGGTTTCATGCTGGGGTGGGCTTTGGTAGTACAGCTGTCGTTGAATCATTACTGCGCCTGTAAGTAATCCCTGACCAATACTCCTATAAGCAACCCCAAGAAAACTCATTGGTTCACCAAGCTGACCTTTGGTGGCAGCTCTGCTGTATTCCGTGGTGGGTTCCCTATCTGGGATGGATTGAGGTGTGTGTTGTGTCCCTCCAGGAAAAGCATTGTCACACAATGTCTCCACAGGATTGGCCTGTAGGCAGGTCTGTGGGGGTATTTTCTTTGTTGATGAGTGATGTGGGTTAAGTCCAGTCCAAGTGTGGGTAGGTAGCCTTGAGTCCCTTGCCCTGACTTCACTTCATATGGATTGCAACAGTAAACTGAAAGAGAAGTCCTTTCTTCTTTTAAGTAGCTATTGGTGATGGTATTTGTCACAGCAATACAAAGCAAACTCAGTTATTTTTAAAAGATTTATGTGAACTTTATACTTAAACTTTTTTTATGTTCCACTCACTTTTTTTCTGTACAGTTTTAAATTTAGAAACAACTTTCTTTTAAACAATACACCAAACATACTTCTTTGTTGGTCTATATTTTTCTTTTATTGTATGCATTTTCTGAAAGCACCTTTTCATTCAAGTTGGGTTCAACAATATTTACTGAATAATTCCTTGGTACAAGACTTTTTCCAGAGCTGCTAGTGAACCAAGACAAAACTAGCTGACAGCTGAGAGGTTGCCAGGATCTAAGAGAGGAACAATGAAAAAGTTCCAGAACTGCATAGTGGTAATGATTGTACAGCACTGTGGATGAGCCAAAAGCCACGCTATTGAACAATTTAAAGTGATAGTGTGCATTTTACTGCAGTAAAAACTTAGCTAGAGGAACTGAGAACTAGTGGGAGCAGTGAAGAAACTAAATGCCCTGCTTCAGAAATTCATTTAGTCAAAGATATATTCAGGTTGTCCTTGCTTAAATTGTACTTCCTAATCTCTCTGCTGGTGTTCCGTAGAAAACTGTCTAATTCAGTTTAATAAACATGTATTAGTAGAGATCTAGAGCAAATCATTGCATCCAAACCTGCATAAGAATGCTGAAGTGAGTAATCCATGGTCCTTACCCCAAGTTCCTTTCCATTTCATAGAGAATGAAGATAGCAAAAATGTATAATATAAGACACAATGTCATAAATGAGAAAAACAACAAATGTATAATACAAGACACAACGTCATAAATGCTAGACTAGAGAGAGGAAAACATGGTGCTGCAAGAGCCAAGAGAAGGTGACTGATGTCTGGGAAGTCTCGGGATGTTAGCTATGCCTTTGTCACTTGCACTTGGGGGTGTGACTTTGACAGTCTCATGAAATGGCAAAGATCAGTCCAGATGAGAAGATGGGACGAAACACAGAACTAGGAGATAAGAGGTAGTTAAGAGAACAGAGTGCCTGTGCTTGGCTGAGGGATGTAGTTTATCAGGACAAACAGAACAAGAAAGGGATGAGGAGGTGTCCGTGTACTGTAGGATGGGGTGAAGGCATGTAGACTGTGGAGGTGATTCAGGAGCAATTCATTCTGATGTTCCATGTACACAGCGCGTCTTCCCTGCAGCGTCTGGCAAGCTGTCCTTCAGCTGCTATTATAATTCTTCTAATGGGGGATTTCCCCATGGTTTGCTAAGACAGCCCGGACTCTTATTAGGTGACAGAACTCCTGAGAGTTCTTAACGCTGATCAAAAATGTGCCAACCCCACAATTTTTATCCACTCATTTTAGTCTTGATTTAACAAACTACACAAAATGGCATGAAATAATTTTTTCCATATTAAGCTTTTGTAAAATTTGAGTCAGAATTTACATTCTTTTTTAAAGTCACACATTGTGGGCGATGTTTTTCTTTTTTAAGATGCCTTGTCCACCTCCTGCAATTATGGTTAATTTGTTCTCTATGTACCTTTACAACTCTACTTCAGTGTATCAACTAGTACTAAAAGTGTTTCTCTAGGTTTTGTCTAATTAGCTTCCAATCACTAATCTTTGAATATAGCTAGAAATTCCATTCATGGTTCCAGCAATCACAGTTGGTAAACAGTAAGCTTAGGATCAGCTCACATGCTGGGGTATATCTTTCTGTATGCTGTGAATATATGTTGTTCTCATTGGTTAATAAATAAGCTGCTTTGGCCTATGGCAAGGCTGCTTAGAGGCAGGTGGCAAGTTGAAGGAGAGAGACAGGAAAGAGAAAGGCAGATTCTGGAGAGAGACACCAGCCTGCAGCCCAAGGAACAACATGCCAGCAGACCAGTAAGCCACAGAACACACGGAAAAGCAAAGATTAATAGAAATGAGTTAAATTAAGATATAAGAGCTAGCTAGCAAGAGGCCTGCCATAGACCATACAGTTTGTAAACAACGTAAGTCTCTGTGCATTTACTTGGGTCTGAGAGGCTGCAGGACTACAGGTGAGAGAGATTTGTCTGTACCATTGGGTTGGGGCAGTGGAGGAGGACCAGAGAATTTATAATTGTAAGAATTAATATCTATCTCCTGTGATCATATTGGTGACTACCCCAATTTTCATCAGAGAAACTTCATCCATTAACTGATGGAAACTGATACAGAGAGCCACAACAAAACATTAGGCTGAGCTCAGGCAATCCTGCTGAAGAGAGGGAGGAAGGCTTGTAGGCACCAGAGGGGTCAAGGACATCACAAGAAAACCCACAGAATCAACTAACTGGGGCTCATAGGAACTCACAGAGTCTGAGCCAACAACCAGGGAGCCTACATGGGACTGACCTAAGCCCTCTACATGTATTTGACAGTTGTGTATCTTGGATTACTTGTCCAACTCCTAACAATGGGAGCAGGGGCTGTCCCCAGTGCTTTGACTGGCTCTTGGAAACTTATTTCTCATACTGGGCTGCCTTGCTCAGCCTTAATATGCTTAATATGAGGAGAGGAGCTTAGTCTTACTGATACTTGAAGAGGAATAGATAGGGGAAGGGGGCCAAGGAGATGTAGGAGAGGAAATGAAAAACGAGGAGGAAGGGGAAAATTCAATCTGCAAAATAAATAAATAAAATTTAAAAATAATTAATATTGACTCTATCCAAATTCAGTCTTACTCCAGTGCTATGTGTCTAAGTCTATCATTGGAAATTGTGAACCAGACATGGTGGCTTACATCTTCAGGACTAGTACTTGGAGGGTAGAAGCAGAGGGATTATGAGTTCAAGGCCAGATGAGACTAAATAATGAGACAAAATCAAAACCAAAATCCACATTTTCATTGGATTTGCCTTACTAATTAATATCTACTATGAGAATGTTTAGCATCTTAATTCTGTTATGCAAGCTACTCTCCCCACTCGTTGATATTCATTAATTTGATGAGCATGTATTTGATACTGACACTAATGGATTGTTTTAGAGGGTGTTGTAGGTAATAACATTTTAAGCAAACCACTGCATGTTTCCTTCCAGGTAGACTGGATTATTATTCATTTACCATTCATCTCTGGGAATGGTCATTAAACTGATTGTGAATTTACTCAATCATACTTTTCATCATTCAGCATTTTATTATTTTGTTCAAGGATTTTTATTATGAGGCGTATTTTTAAATGCCTTGCTAAAACTAACATAGTAACTATAAGCTCAGGTTTTGAGTTAATATTTCAAAACTGGCATTTAGCAAAGCCAGGGAGGGGTCAGCCATGACCTTGGGTAAATGACATCTGTGCTTTAGTTTCCTCTTCCTTAAAACTATGCAAACTACCAGGAACTTTTAGAGCCTTGTCATTTAAATAAGTTACCATCTATCAATAGCTTTAAAAAAAAAAGCATTCATAGTTGCTGTTTTATGGATAATTGAAAGATCCCTATAAATTCTTTGAAATTCCTCCCTTTAAGAGGCAGAGCCTGAGTCCGCCACCCCCCCCCCCCCCCCCACCCAGCCACCCCCCACCCCCCCACCCCCCGCCACAAGTTGGGGCTGGGTGTAATGACCCACTGACTTCTAACACGCATAATTTCTCTACAAAAGGCAATGCCACTACCTCTGTGAAATCTCCTGGATTCCCTACTCAGGAAGAACTGCTTTTATGTCATGAAAACTGTGTTAGTTTTCTATTCCTGTGCCATAAACTGCCACACCATTTAGCAGCCTAAAATAGCACCCATTTATTGGTTTACATTTCTGTGGGTCAGAAGTCATGTGTGTCATGGCCAGTTTTCAGGGTGAAGCTATGATGTTGGACACAGTGGTTCTTACCTGGAGAGTCCAAGGAAAATAGGTTTTGAGTCTCATTACTGGTAGGATTATAAGGCTCCAGGATATCCTCTGGGAATTGAAATATCTGTAACTCAAAGTCTCAGGTCCAGTTGCCTTGTTCCCTGTTGGCTGAAGACTGCTCTCAGCTTCCCCAGGCTATCTTACACTCTTGGCCAGGTTGCCTCTTTTATCTTTAAAGCATTGTTAATAGGCTGCATCTTTCTCATGTTTTAAATCTCTGACTTGCCCTTTTACTACCACAAAATACTCTTAGCTCTGTGTGTGTGTGTGTGTGTGTGTGTGTGTGTGTGTGTGTGTGTGTGTGTCTGTGCATCTGTGTTTGTGTGTGAACCTGTGCACACAGTGTATGTTATGTGTCCGTGCATATGTTGGAGATCAGAGATGAACATCACTGGTATCTTTATCACTCTTTACCTTAATTTTTGAGATAAAGTCTGTTTCTCATTGAGCCCAGAGTTCACCAATTGGCTGGACTGTTTGGCCACTAAGTTTATCCACTGTCTTACCTTAGCCAGAGCTGGGGATGCAGATATACTCTACCCTGCCTGACTCCTTACATAAGTGCTGGGGATCTGAACTCAGATCCTCATGTTGTGGATTTTACAGGTACTTTACCAACTGAACCATTTCCCTATCTAGTACTCTTTTGATTATGTCAGAACCATTTGGATGCTCTGTCATAAGGCTGACCAATTTGTCCATGGCTCTGCCACAGCTAGGACCTGCACAGGATCCCAGCCTCCTGCTGCCATCAAAGGCCATGTGGAAGCCTGGGATCTGGGCCCATACCTGGGGCCATGTGCGGATTCAAGGGCCATGCTGTTATTGGCCCATGCCAATCTGAGTGACCTGCACTGCCAACCAGGGCCATGGTGTCATCCAGACCTGGGCTACTACCAAAAGAACATGTCTGGGTCCATGACTCACCCATAGCTGGGATCTGTATTCATGTCCATGGTCTGTAGTGCCACTAAGGGCCATGTGGATATCAGGGGCCTGTTCTGTGGGATATCTTTCTGTATGCTGTGAATATGTATTACTCTGATTAGTTGATAAAATAAATAAGAGCTAGCTAGCAAGAGGCCTGTCATCTGCCATACAATTGCTAATTAATATAAGTTTCTGAATGATTATTTTATAAGTGGCCATGGGATTGTGGGGCCTGGCAGGACTGGAGAAAACTTACAGCTATATTTGGTGCTCTCCATTGGGCATTGGTCCATATAGACCTAAGAAAACTTAAAGATTCTGAACACACAGAAACGGAGCCATGTAGTGGGTAGCTGTTCCAGCTTTGACCTGGAAGTACTATCCCCATTGAGGCTTCAGTAATTGTCACGCCTACAAGGTGGAGCTGAGACAGGAGCCTTTAAGACCTGAGATCCAGATGTGCCAGCTCTTTTGGTTCCTGGATCCTGGATGCTGGCAGTAGATTGAGCAGAGTTCTCCAGAGAACACCACTAGACTGTGACACACCTTTCTCAGACCCTGTAACCCATCCCTTCACTTGTAAGTTACCCCGCAAAATAAACCTCCCTTTTAACTACGTGGAGTGGCCTTAATACTACAACCAGTAGAGCCACACTAGGCTTCCTAGTCTTACAATCTTATGTCAGCAGAAGCATATCGACTTGTCTCTTGACAGATGCCTACAAGATGGAGCAGGCCGCCAGTTGCCATGAGCTAAGCAGCATGACAGATTCCTGTTTTGATACACAAAGGCATCTCTAAACCATGAGTGTGTGGTGGATTTAGCTTTTGCTAGTGTATAAAAAAAAATGGTTTCTGGGCGACACGCTGCTGGATAGAGGCATAGGCCCACTGCTTCCTAGACTTGGTGGTGAGCATGGATTCCAGAGCTGGTGGTAAATGTACCACCACCATTTTGGGAAGCTGAGGTGGGCAGAGTCAGCAGCATTGATCCTAGCCACACAGCTGAGCAGTTTAAAAATCTCTCCTAGTCAAAGAAGGATTATAGATTTATAATAAGACAGATTCAGATGGAAGAAAACTCTAAACTATTTACAGTGTGTGTAAAAATGTATGTAGGCTTAGAAGAGAGAAGAAAAGTAGTATACGCAGTTATAGAAATAAAGATAATTAAAAAATAATGTCTTTAAAGAGACAGTAAAATAATATAAAAAATAAGCCATATAAAGATGGAAATCGCACAGAACATCTGGATTATATTATCTTTGGGATTTTTAACTGCAGAAAGACATTTGATTGTAAAGGCTGCTGAGTTAAGCCAATGTATATGTTTTAAAGGTATCTTGACTTCAAAATTTGTATCTAAGGATACATTGCTTTGGAAAAAAGGTTCTGCTTTTGTTTCCACAGAAGATGAGAACCTATGGATTGCTTCCACGCTAATATGGTTTGATCAAGGAAGACCTCCTGAGAAGTCTCCAGGTGTTCCAACATCCAGAACAGCTTCAAGGCAACTGGCTCAGAAAATGCAGCCTCATAGGCTACCCCAGTCAGGACTTGACCATAATTCTTAATTTTCTCAGGATTCCTATAAGATTGCCAGCAGCCCCAACCAGCAGGAAATAGTATGAGAAGCTATGCCCAAATTCCCAAAATATTGTTCACAAATGTTTATTTTTATTTAAAGGGGATTGATTATAAACCCAATATCTTTCTACAGATGAAAAGGAAATATTATAAATATAATAGGACAAGAGGGTAGATTATTAAATCTACTTTTAAAGATCAACAACTTGTTTTAAATATTTTACATTGCTATGGATTTTAGTTTATTGATAAAAAGTTAAAGTTAATTTTGTTATACTGTGTATATTTCCACTCTTGTTTAAGGTATTGTGTTTATGAAACTCATTTCAAATTGTAATGTGTAATTAAGAAATACAGATTAATAGTCATCTGTGATAATCAAACTTATAGTCAAGTTAGTTGTTTTCTAGATATACATAGATATATTTCAATTAGGTAGGTAATCCTCAAACACTTCAAAGACTTATAGAATATGGCACTTAAAATGTTTTAAAAACTTAGACTCCCTAGACAGTGAGACACATTGCTCCTGGCAGCACCAATTTATCTTCTTTGAAGATGATGGGCATTGAAGAAACTCCATATGGAATTTCCTTTCCTATGGCAAAAGTTAGTCATATGGGCAAGAAACTGTTCTTGCCTGGACTGCTTGACAAAACGTTGTATCAACTGGATATGAAGGACCCATGGAAAAATGACCACTCAATTTTACCAAAACAAGGCAAGATAGTCCTTCAAGTTCCTTCTTCACAGAGGAGACTGCCAGACATTCTACAGGACACAGGAAGAAGCAACTGAGAAACTCTGGGTGCCCCAATGTTGCAGAGGAACTTTGAGTGACTGTCCAGGCAGGCAGTTGTCTCTGTCATTCTAGATTTTTGCAAGTTGCTTACAATGCACATCCTGTTTCCTTATGTAATTATAACCTTCTGTGCTCTTTGATGTAGTTGAAGACTAGATAATTATAATTTTCCTTGGTTATAATAAAAGGTTAATTAGATAAAAAAAATTTAGACTCACAAAAATAGGATAGATGGTAGAGTATTTTCTAAGTTTGCCAAATAGACTAGATATTGCAACTGTAATTCTTACTTGATAACTCTTTTATTATATGTAGTTTTAGTATATTGAAGCTAAACCTTCCTTTTTGGTTAGACAGAAAAGGAGAAGTGCTGTGGGATGTCTTTCTGTATGCTGTGATTATGTATTGCTCTGATTGGTTAATAAATAAAGCTGCATTGGCCTATGGCAAGGCAGCTTAGAGGCAGGCAGGCAATACAAGGAGAGAGACAGGAAAGAGAAAGGCAGAGTTTGGAGGGAGATGCCAGCCTGCTGCCCAAGGAACAACATGCCAGAAGACCAGTAAGCCATGGAACATGTGGCAAAAAGATAGATGAATAGAAATGGGTGAATTTAAGATATAAGAGCTAGCTAGCAAGAGGCCTGCCATAGGCCATACCTATTAATTGGTAATTAATACAAGCCTCTGAATGATTATTATATAAGTGGCCTCAGGACTGTAGGGCTTGGTGGGACCAGAGAAAACTTACAGCTACAGGTCTGGGCTGCCACCTGGGGCCAGGCTAGTGTACCAGGGCAGACCTCTGCCAGGGCCATGCAGATCTAAGTAGTATGCCATGGTATGGCAAGGGTAAGGTAAATATACTGACCCGTTTAGAAATTCAGTTGCAATATTAATATCTAGGTTTTTGTTTGAATAGATAAGTGGGAGAAGATATATGTGTGTCAGAGGCTATTTGCTATGGTAGAATTGTATATATCATAGGTACTAATCAGTCAGGTGAGTTTCAAGCACTAAGTAAGTGCTAAACTGTGCATTCTAGACTTAGGCTGTTGCCATATGGTGGAGAGTATGATATAACAAAAAGAATGGAAATTCTCTTCTGTAGTTAGTACATAGTATACAGATAGGTCAATTGCTTTTAAAATAGGACATAGTATTCTCAGAAAATATTTGCAGATGGTTGGGAACTCTAGCTCAGTAGCAGAGTACTTGCATAGCATATGTGAGGCCCCAAGTTTTATTTTCAGACACACAGCAACACACACACACACACACACACACACACACACACACACACATTTTACAAGATGGTAGTTGAGTGAAGGGATTCCTTGGTTCTCAGATCTCAGAGAGAAAATCCAGAAGAAGAGAAATTATATTTGTGGGTACTGTTTAACAGTCCAGGATTGAAATAATCATTGACTTTAAATAGCTGAGGTGACAGTATGAATGGATAAAGGTATTGTGTAGGAAAATCATTGAGGAAATATTACCTGCTGGACTTGGCAAGCTGACTGACTACCTGGTATAAGTAAAAAGACCTGGCATTTTAGGGGTTACAAATTATAAATAGGAGAGATATAAAGCTGTCCATTAGGAAGTTATGCAATGGTGGTGATCATTCAAATTGTATTTGGGTGACATCCTAAGAAACATTGTAAGGAAAAAATAGAAGTGAAGGAAGAATGTTAAATGATGTTTAAATTTAGAGGTATAGCAAACATAGCATCAGATAAAGGAAACCAGAAGCCATGTTTTAAAAAGCAGTTGAATGAAACAGAGTTTCAAGGCAGAAGGGGATAGATAATCTATGCCCTATCTCAAGGTTTGCTAGGACAAGGACCAAGAAGTTAAATTAATAAATTTAAAGATATATTGTTTTTTTTAAAAAAAATATGTGGCTAATATATTTCAAAGCTCAGCCATCTGGGAAGCTGACAAGGAAAATAGATCAAATGTGTTTCTCTTAAAGATGAAGGGAATGGCCTGATTTCTGAAATCCTTCCCAAATATCATGCTCTTCTTTGGAGCCATAGAAGACTGGGTGATTTGAAAGGAGGGTTTGCCAAGTAGTTCACTTGGTGGACACTGCACATGTAATTTACTGGCAAAATAACAATGCTGCATCATAAGTGCTTCCTGAATTTAAGACCCTTATAAGATGTTGGTCATTCCTGCTCGTAAAGTCACCTTGATGCTGTTCTGGCATCAGAGACACGCGGCATCTGTGACTCATCGTCTACTCCCCACTCATCTCTGTTGCCCATCATGTTAACTGTCCTAGAACTGGTGACCCTGGGGCATGTGGACACTATATCACACAAACACATGAAATAAGATAACAATACATAGAGGTAATGGGTACCTAGCAGAGCTACAGTGCTGGGATTGAATAAGCATATGCCACGTCTCTTCTACTCATCAGCACATCATGCAGTTTTACTGAAGACTGGGTTTTGGTTTGTTGTATGATATTTTGTTTGTGTTCTGACAAATAAAGCTTGTCTGGAGATCAGAGGGTGGAACTAGCAACTAGTTAACCATAGTCATGGCTCATGCCTTTAATCCCAGCACTCGGGAGGCAGAGAGAGGAAGTGGTAAGGCATGGCAGAGACAGGATCTCACCCCCTTTCTGTTAGAGGATCTGGAGAGGTAAGAAGTCACTGGTGGCTGCTCCTCTGCTTCTCTGATCTTTCAGTTTATTACCCTGACATCTGACTTCTGGTTTCTATTGATAAGACTAATTAGGTTCATGCTTCATTGTTTACCAAATTATCCTCTTCCCTTTTCTCTAAATTTTTCTAAACAAAATTCTCAGTCGCTTTCTCTTTCTTTTCCTACTTTCTTATTTTCCATTTGCTCAACAAACAGCCTTAACTCACTGTGATTAGAAAAAAAAAAACACTAATCATATACTACTACCAAGAAAATGTATATGCTTTGAAGTCATTTTTTTTTTAATATAATACATTTTTTTTCCAGATGGGTTTCTCTGTGTAGCCCTGGCTTTCCTGGAACTCACTCTGTAGTAGAGCAGGCTAGCCTGGAACTCAGAGAGCTGCCTGCCTCTGACTCCCTAGGACTGAGATTAAAGGCATATGCCACCACTGCCCAGTGAAAATTAAGCATTTTAAAGAACTCATGACATCAACTTCATAACTTCTCATGAAAATTAGAAGGCATTACAAGAAAAATAAAAGATCATACTATATATTGCTCCAACCCTTGAGAAACCCTTGTTTTATATAAGTAAAACTGTAGTTGGCGTTTTCCTGCCTGGCCCAGTCAGGACAAATCTCTCTCACCCGCCAGTCCCACAGTCGCTCAGACCCAACCAAGAAAGCACACAGAAACTTACATTGTTTAGAAACTGTATGGCCGTGGCAGGCTTTTTGTTATCTGCTTTTTCTATCTTAAATTAACCCATTTCTGTTAGTCTATACTTTGCCACATGGCTTGTGGCTTACCAGTGTCTTTACATGTTGCTTTTCATGGTGGCGGCTGGCAGTGTCTCTCCCCAGCCTTCTGCTTCCCAGAATTCTCTTCTCTCTTGTCCCGCCTATACTTCCTGCCTGGCCACTGGCCAATCAGAACTTTATTTACATAGAGCGATATCCACAGCATAAAACTGTTTTTGGTTTTGTGTATTTCAGTTGATAGTGGAGAGGTAACACAGCATGGGCAGAATGATGCCTTTGGAGACCAATGAGACTCTGCTCTCATTCAGTCACTTATATTTGTGATGGTTCTTCCAAAATAATTTAACTTCTTTAACTTTAGTTTCCTAATCTGCAAACTAGGTAAAAGTGAGTTCCTGTCTCTTAGAGGTAACATGACAATTCAATAAGACCATGCCTGATAAGCATAGGACACACTCAGTAATGATGATTTCTAGACATGAAAATGGTGGTCATTAAAAAGTAACAAAAATCATTAATAAACACAAAGAACATTTTTTATTAAATAGCCCTACTTATTTCTTTTGGTACTGCCACATACCAAGCCCAAGACCTTATAAATATGAGGTGAATACTCTAACAGTGTAATTTCAAACTAAGTTATAGACATAGTCCTTTTAGATTAACATAGCATGTACATACAATGTCAACATTTTTTATGAAAACAAAAATATAAAGTATGGATTCTTTTTATATAATTTTATTTTTTAAAACTTGTACATGAGCACTGTATCTACATCACTTCCATTCCTCCCCCTTCCCCTCAAGCTCCTTCCATGTCCCTTATCACAAATTCAAGGTCACTTCTTTAACTACTATTGTTATACTTATGTGGGGACACCCACTCTCTCTCTCTCTCTCTCTCTCTCTATATATATATATATATATATATATATATATATATATATATATGTACATCTCACTGAATTCATTTAGCATTGCTTATATGTACATGTGTCCAGGGCTGACCACTTGGGATTAGAGAACATATATGAGAGTTGGCCCCCAGCAGAAACTGATTTCCCCTCTCTTTATTGATTATTAAGAAATTTTTATTTATTTAACATACCAACCACAGATTCCCTCTCTTCTCCCTCCTCCTGCTCCCCCAGCCTTTCCCTCCAACTCACCTACCATTCCCTCCTATAAGAAGGTAAGACCTCCCATGGGGAGTCAGCAGAGCCTGGTACATTCTGTTGAGGCATGTCCAAGCCCCTCTTCTTGCCTCTCTTAACAGCCATTAGCCACCCATAGCTCTTCATAAATGCAAATTCTTATTTGTGATTGTATTCTATTTTCTTTGAACAATTTAAATTTTATTTTCTTTTAAACGAGTTAGAAATATCTAGAGGAGGGTTATCACTGACATGAACTTGTAATCACAGAGAACATTATGTTTGCTAGGATGCTAAAATAATAGTAGTCACTTCACAACACATAAGACTAGTGAATTTGGAGCATATGTCATTTCTGTAATAGAAAATGATGCAATTCATTCTTAGCTTGAGGGGAGTTCAAAATACTTTGCTGCTAGATAACTATCAAACCACTGAACAATACATATTATTTTTAGGGATGATACTTAGTCATTAGAATAATGTATGTATGTATATATATATTTATAATAATAATATATACAGAGAAATATATAAACATATTTATCAGAGGTGCTTACTGTTTGTCAAGTACTGTGTTAAGCACTTTGTAAATTTCATAATGGTATTAAAGTGGTTTCATTTTCATTTTACAGATGAGATAACTAAAGCAAGAAGAACACATCAATCAATATATTACAAGCTGTTGTGGTTAGCTTTCATTGTCAACTTGACACAGCCTAGAATCACAGTGAAAGAGAGGCTCAATGAAAGATTGCCTACATTGGGTTGGCCTGTGGGCATGTCTGTGGAGGGTTGTCATAATAAAGTTAATTGATATTGAAAGACCTATATCACTGTGGCAGGGGCATCATTCCCTTGGCAGGGGCTAATGAATAATAGAAGAATGGGGCTAAGCAAGCAAGCAAGCAAGCAAAAGCACATGTATTTATTTTTCTCTGCTCTTGACGATGGATGGAATGTGACTAACTGTCTGAACTTCCTGTCTTAACTCTCTTCTTTACATGATGGGCTGTAAAAAGGTATACAGACTGAAATAAACCCTTTCTCCCCTATGTTGTTCATTGTTAGTGTATTTTTCTTTTTTATCACAGCAACATAAATAAAATTAGAACAGAAATCTTGTAGTAATTGGCCAAACTCACTTGACTTAGTGACTACCATTTAAGAACAAGACTTTGTCTTTTAATATACTGATGAAAGTAAAATAATCTCCTAATACACTTCTCCAGGTGTATTTCAACTACAATTCACTGCAACATACTAGAAGCAAAGATCAAGCAAGGTCATGAGCACCAATGCTTTGGTGTCATGGGACTCCTCCATTTTCCTTTGGAGACCTGTGTTTACCCATGTATGACCATCTAACATGTTGGCAAAACAAGAATCCTCATTCTGGAGGTACAATAACATTAACCTACGATTTTTCATACACACGAATGTAGCCATTCTATTTTACTATCAGATTCCAATGCATTAATAGCCCCAGAAGCATGTGCACCTTGCTTTGGAGGTCCCTGTCATGGGGTGAGCATATATATGAAATAAGAACTTGAAAAATTCATCTATCAGCTTCCAAAGCTAGAAGTTAGAATGTGTAAGTATATGAGAAGTATCATTCTGGACACCTGACTGTTCAAAATTTTATATTGTGTCATCTATCCATGTGTCACAAACAAACAAGAAAACAAACAAAACCTAAGGATGTTCACAGGGATAAAGTAATATATTAAATATAATTTATGTATTTGTGAATTTTTCCTCCAGCCATTAGAAGGAAACACTGCATGTAAATTCCTGCAAACCATCCATATTATTGAACTGACTGGAGCAAGTAAGATTCAGGAGGACTGAACAAATCTTTTATTAATGTTTTACACAGGACACTGGATTTTCTCTGCAGAAAATTTTAAATTAGATCAATGTTCTAGTTTCCTAGAGTTTTTCCATGTCTGGCTTTGGAAATAGTCTTGGTTTTTGGATTTTTACACTTTATAGCACTTTAAAAACAGGTGAAACTGAAAGATAGTTTCTACATGACTTCAGAAGTTTCTAGATGTTTGAAGTTGACCTTTACCCATTTTTACCATAGAAACATTTTTTTTATCCAGTTCATTCTCATAACTGCTGTTGCTATGGCTAAATGCCTCCTTAGTTACTTCATGACTTTTAGTACAATAATAATAGAAAAGAGTTAAATGAATCAGAACCTCCAGACCATTTAGATGTTACATTCACCTAAAAACTGAGGGTGTCACTTAGTGCTGAAGTGGACTTGATGTTGATACTTTAAGATCAGAACTGATTAGGTAAACTGTGTCATTGACTAGCTTGTAGCAACTGGCT
This sequence comes from Onychomys torridus, assembly GCF_903995425.1. Classification (NCBI taxonomy): domain Eukaryota; kingdom Metazoa; phylum Chordata; class Mammalia; order Rodentia; family Cricetidae; genus Onychomys; species Onychomys torridus. The sequence goes on from NC_050456.1 coordinate 14,252,636, forward strand.
AGGTAAACTGTGCCATTGACTGGCTTGTGATCAACAGGGATAAAAAGGAGTGTACTTGCCTAGATCCATACACTTTGGATGAGGCTACCAAGCAAGTGCCTGATGCTAATTGTCAAATGAGTGAAAAATTACATGGCTTTCTATATGGAAGAGCTGGCTTTTGTGAAGAATGTCCCAGAACAGAGAAAGACAAGGGCAATTTGAAAGACAAGTAAGTTTATGTTACTTTAATCTCTTTCTCTGTGGCTTTCTGATACTTTTGATGATGCTCTACTTATACATTTTTGTCTATTTTCTTTTTTTACCCATTTTTCTTTGAAGCAATACAATTTATTTCATGATATAGAAAGTTATATGTGAAAAGGATGAAAAAAATTTAGTTAACTGCAGACACTTATGTACTTTTATGTTCAATCACTTATTAAACCATTAAATCACTTGTACTAGGTGTTAAATATCTGTTTGATTCTGGTGACTGTAACCCAAGTGAAAAGAATGCACAACCAGAGTCCAAATATAATCAAGTTCTTCATTAGGGCTGGAGTTCTCACAGTATGAGAGTGCTTTATTTCTGAGATGTGGATCAATCTAAGGCAAAGCATGTTCTTCCTTTGTTTTTACAGCAAGTGATGAACAATTTTTGTGGGTAGTAAATCTGTATATAGTTTAACTGCCCTCTCAAATGAGGTCTCACATTTTATGTTTGTGAGCTAAAATTGAATCTATTATCGTCTAAGAAGTCAGCATGCTATAGATTGGCAGAGTATCAGACTCCTGTGGAGCACAGGTGTGAACAATAGTTGCTTTGTACATCATTGCCAAGTTTGACTTGCTTTGATCAATCACTAATATATTTTTTAAAAAAATATTAACTGGGGCCAGTAAGTTGCTTTTAATGTAAAGGCTCCTATTGCCAACCCAATATCCAAGTTTGATCCCCAGGACCCAGATGACAAAAGGAAAGCTGTTTCCTGATCTACACACACACACACACACACACACACACACACACACACACACACACACTGACACATACTTGCTTACACCCACATATATATACACAAAAAAAACAAAATTAGTAATATAAAAGATATAGACTGTGATTAGTACCATCATTCATTCATTTGCATTTGTACTAGTCTGCTTAACCTTATAATTATAGTGATGTATATATGTAATGTTAGTATTGTGGCCATTTTGTGCCTGTGACTAAGCTTTAAAGACAATTGTGATCAGAATTGTCTGTGCTTGTACTTTTGAAATGGTTGTATATACTCCTTTCTCCTCAATTTTCTTATATGATTACACTTAGCCATTAACTGCCAAATTCTTTAGCTGGCAGAGACTGTGATAGTTAAAGAGCCTGGTAGTTATCTACAGCATCCTACTTTTAGGTTGTTGGATGTGTGCCATTCTCACTGATTCCAATGAAAGAAGCAGTCATACAAACCTTTTTCAGGGACTGTGAGTGAATGCTAAAGAAAAGGAAAATGACCACCTCCTAGATGTTCAAGATAATAATATTGTAAATGAGAGATATAGAAAAGAATGTTGGGGATTGAAAAGTCGAGAATGGCTTCCTGAATGTTGAGGTGTTGGACTTAATTTTCTTATCTGGTGCCACTCCAAGAAAGCAAGAATGGGAAATTGCCCCTAGAGGCTGACTTCAAAAACTATACTTCACTGTAGGCAATATATAAATAAATGCTACAGCTTATGGATAATTGCTACAGTTTAGGCTAGATTAAAAAACTGAGGAAATAGAACCCACCACTTGATGAGAGGGATTATAGAGTCCCATATCCAAACTCCTAGTTCTCTCAGCTCGCCCTATGGCTATGTTACACTCTATTCCTTCTGTATGCAAATTATGTTAATTCTTCCCTATTAGAACTTCCTATAACTCTAGCTCAAAATAAAAAAAAAAAAATCACCTTGGCCAGGTATGGTGGCTCACATTTTTAATCTCAGCACTCAAGAGGCAGAGGCAGGTTGATCTCCGTGAATTCAAAGCCAGCCATGGGTATGTAGTAAGACCCTATATTAAAAAATATATAGATATAGATTAAACACACATTAAGTGTCTTGGATGTGAACCCTGTTCTTTGTGAATTAAAAATATTAGGTTGTCTATATTCGTTCCTACCAGAGTATTACAATAGTACACCCATTTAGAAGGTAGAAGTATGCTCAGATGCAAAGAGCAACATCCAAGCTACAGCAAGTTTGGAAGTCCAGCTGGGTGCATGTAAATAGTTTCCTCTGTTTCACGGTGGACTTGCTAATTGATTAAAGCACACTGCTTACTTAATTTTTCCCACTCTGCCGATCTATACAGCTCCTAAACTTTTCTGTTAACATGTCTACAGATTTTGCCTGTCCTTCCCATTTTCTCTGCTTCTTCTTTCCTTTTGTTCATCTAACTGAAAAAAAATTATGCTTTTTCCCCTTCTCCCACTCCTTCCAGATCCTCCCCAACCCCTACTCATCTAACTTTATGTTTTCTCTCTTTGAAAAACAGACAAAAAAGAAGCACACACTTAATAAAAACAAAAACAAAAAAACCAAAACACAAGTTCTACAAAATCAGAACCCAAAATATACAAGCAAAAGACTAATAATACAAAAAATGTCCAAACAAAGCAAAATGAAATGAAAAGTCTACAAAAATCCTGTCAACTTTCTCTTGTGTTGGCCAACTACTCCTGGGCACAGGATCTAACCTGAAGTATGGTTAATATAAACAGTGAGAATCTTTTGGAGAAAACTAGTTTTTCATTTGTCAGTGAGTGTCAGTGACAGAGTGTTGATTAGAGGAGGGAGCCACTGCCCATTTTCCCCTCTCAGTGCTGGGACTGCCTGTGGCTTGAACTTATGGAGGCCCGTGCGTGTAGTCACCATCTCTGTGCGTTCATAATTGTGTAAGTCCTATTGTATCTGGAAGACACTGTTTCCTTGGAGTCATCCATCCCTTCTGGCTCCTACAGTTTTTTTTTCTTCCTCGCCAACATAGATGCCTGAGCCCTAAGGGGAGGGGTCTGATAGAGACATCCCATTTAGGACTCAGTGCTCCAGTGTCTCTCACTCTCTGCACATTGTCCAGCTGTGGGTCTCAGTGTTAGTTGCATCTACTGCAGGAGAAAGCTTCTCTAAGTGTTGGTTATACAGGTGTGTTTGCTTTATGAAAACTCGTTAAGGCATAAGATCTTCCCAGGATAAAGTCCAAGGTCTTGTCTTGATGTTTAAAGTCCTTTGTGATTCTTGGCCTGACAAATTCCTGTCACTACCCAATAGACCCAGGCATAGTTACTTGTTTTCTACAAACAAACTGTGTTTTTCTGGACTATTTGCCTTTTCTCTGTTCAAAATACCCTTTGCCATTGTTTGCCTCTTAGCTATTACTATTCCTATAAGAAAAATTTGAATGTCATCTTTTTGTAGAACTTTTAATGTTTTGACCAAAAGCATACCACACATACTTCAAACACAACACTTGTTACTTTGTTACATCCTTTCTTACTCTAAACCCAAGGACATATCATTTGTTTATTTCCCTATATATTTGTTTATTTCCCTATATATATTTCTCTACTATCTTTGTATTTGACATATAAGTATTGTCATGTGCTACACAATGACATTTTAGATGATGATGGCCCATGAGTGGCATGGTATTCTCATAAAGTTACATAGTCTGGTGATATAACAGCTACCTTGCTTTGTGTTAAGCATTCTCTGTGATGCTTATCCCATGGCAAAACAACAATAGATGTCTCAGAATGTGAGCCCACTGTTAAGTCATACTTGACTGTATTGTTAGGGCTTGTAGCACCTCTCCTCAGAATTATGTGTTGAAATTTTAATCCACTTAGGTGATAGTTTAGGAGGTGAGGCCTTTGTGAAGTGATGGCATGAGGAAGAAAACCCTTGTGACTAAGATTAGCACCCTAATATAAAAGACTCCTGAGCACCTATCTCTTTGCTGCCAGATAAAGTTACAGTAAAAAGAAGCCATCTATGAACTGTGAAGTGGGCCTCATCAGACACCACATCTACTAGCAGTGTTTATTTATTAGTCATGAATTTGTTTACTGTCTTGAGGACTGTGTGTGCACATGCACATGATGGTTCTCTCCAATTATGTGGGTCCCATGGAGTGAAGTCAGACCATCAGGCTTGGCATCAGGCACTTTACCTACTGAGCCATCTTGCTGGACATCTACCAGCATTGTGGCCTTGGCCTTTGAAGCATCTAAACTGGTAAGAAAAAAAACTTTCTATTAGAAATATTATTTTGTCATAGCACCCTTAAAAGAATAAACCAAATACATTCTACATATGTAGTAGATAAATTGAATAAATAGAATATATGAGAATTCTTTAAAATTGTAATTGAGTAATTACAAACATGTACAAAGATAAATGAAAATCTAATGCAACTACCAATGAAGCCTAAGTAATAACTTGTTAAGTGCTAATCAAAACAGTAGACTATACTTGGGATATAGCACAGTGGTAAAGCTCTTTTGCCTAGCAGCCTAGCTGGAGAAAAACCCTGGATATGATTTCTATCACTGAGTGGGCATGGGGTTCTCAGGCCAATGATGTAGGAGGCAGAAGAGAGAAGTAAGGATGTTATTCTGTCATAGAAGGATGTGAACTTTGCCCCCAAACTTCAAAAGCTGTGTAGTATTTACATGGCTAGAAGCAAAGAACAGAGCTGGCCCTCTAATAATGATGATAGGAAATTTACATGAAACAACAGTTGAACTGTTCAGTGAGAGTAATAAAATAACTGTACTAGATTATTGAATTGATATAGTAGGAAATTCAGGTAAGAAAAGGAGTTTATGAAGAAGTTAATAAATTATATTTTGAATATGAGTCTGGAGTTCTGGCAAAACACCAAATGGAGCTATTTGGAAGTGGCTAGTGCTACTATGACCTGTATTTAAAAGAGAAAGACAAGATACAGATTTTCTAACCAAGGACAGATAAGACAATGAAACCAACCTACAGGAGAATATGCAGAGAGAAGGGAACAGCTAATGATTAAATTTTATGAGGCATCATCTTTAAGGACTAAAGACAAAAGCATACCCAAATCAGAAACTTTTTTTGGTATCTAGAAAGCATGATAATGTCTTCAAGATAGGAGAGTCTCAAGAGCAAAATAAGAATGTATGTATGTATGTATATATGTATGTATGTATGTATGTATGTGTGTATGTGTGTATATATGTTTATATACATACACACATATCACACAGCAATCACAAACACACACACACACACACACACACACACACACACACACACACGCATACATGTACATATGTAGACCAGGCTGGCTTTGAACCCAGGTAGCTCTGTCTGCCTCTTCTAGTCTCTGCAGTACTAGAATAAAAATGTGTGCCACCATGCAGGGCTGATGTGTTTTTTACACGTTAGGTTTCATGTGGAAAGTTGTAAGAGAACAAGATTCTTTGAGCCTTTACACACCTCAGGCTTTGATAGTGAGCTAATAATCTAAGTGGCAAAGGAGGTCATGTACAGAATCAAAGCAAATGCTGAGACCAGAGGCAAATGAGGCAAAGATCCCCTCCCCTGCCTTATTTCGTTGTTGCACAAAGAAGTCAAGAAGAGAGAGAACAAGAACTACACCAATTCTGTGGGTAACCAGATCACTGTATTTTGAGATTTCCTTTAAAATTATGGCCCTGTTTGCACAATTAGCTTTAAAATGGGTCATCCCATAATTTCAAAAATGACAGTTCCAATTTTCCTGTAAAGGGCAAGACTACTCCTACTCTTAAAGAACTGAGTCTCTACAGGAGTCAAAAATTTTCAAACTGAAACTTCAGATTTGCTCTAGAACCTCTGTAAACCATACCACTACTGCCATTGTCTTGGTCTGCCACATTGGATTCATTTAATCATTTTTCACTGAACAGTTTCTTTAGGCTTCTGGGATCAGATGATGTTCTTCTCAAATGATGTATCATTCCAATAGGTATAGAAGCAATATTTTTTAGTGTAATGTTCTCTGAGACTATCAGCATATTTTGCTGAGAGGCAGATTATGCTGGAGAAAGGCTGACCAACAGCTCAAGAGAACAGTATCTTCAAATGTGGGTCGCCCCCCCCCCCCTTTTCACATTTTGCTCTCTATCTTTTTAGTAGAGACTTCTTATTTTCTGGTCATGAATGGGTAAAACAAGCTAGCCAGATAAATAATTTCGGTAATTTTGTACATAAATTAAATCTACTGTGGTGCTTACTGGAATGGATTTAGAAAAAATTCTTTGTGGATTTTGTTGGTGTCCAAGTGGGGAGACAAAACAGCATAATCTGAAATGCTCTGGAATTATATTTCATAATTACTCAGGAGTATAGATAAGAATTCTTTAGAAGCAGCTGAGATATGTAGAGATCACAGATGCTGGGTGTGTTTACTGATAACACGGTGAGGTATGGAAGCAGCATTTTGGTGTTTTGTTCCATGGATTAATACCACTAAAATTAAATTCTCTATCAGTCTTATTTCAGATCCTTCTTATAACTGTTTTTCTCTGAAATATTTTTCTGCCTCTCAGGAATGCATAACAGAAAATTATTCCACATCTCTTCCAAGCTTTACAAGAAAAAAAAATCCCAGTTTTAATGCATGCTAAGATAGTGCCAAGAAACTCAAAATAGACACCTCAGGACAGAGAGAGATCATTTTGTGCAGTAAGTTTAAGTGCAGCATCAGAGGTCATTATAAACTAAATTGACCATCCAGGTTATTTTGAAACTTCTGAGTTGAAACTTTTGAGACATGAGTTAAAATAAAAAAATATAAAATAAAATAGAGAATACCTCTAGGAAGGTTCCTCTGGAATCCATGCCTTCTGGGGACTTCCACACATGCATTCCAAGCATGTGGGCTGACAGTGTTGCTGGGTATGGTTGGCTCAAATGCATTTATTTTTATATATTTGGGGCTGCATTTATTAATCAAAGTGAGTTGAGCTGCTACTATCTGCACCATATCATGTTTAATGATGGCTGAAGGCGAAGATGATGAGGTCCAAGTTTATGCACTAGGCGTGAGTGTTGCTGGGAACTTGGGGCTGGTAGGCTGAGAGAAGAGATCATGCCAAGAGCTGTCCAATGCTGATGCAGCCTGTCATAAGGTGAGTAACTGCTTTCACTGAAGAATGGCCCAAACAAAAGCTTCCTGCCTTTGCTAACGTGGAAAGGATGGCCAAGTTCTTATCAAGTGTTACAAGGTGAGAGGTCAAGATACTCTGGTTAAATATTGTTTGTTTTTTCCTAGTAGTCATAGGGTAAATATTCTTTATAAGCTGGCAAACTTTTGGCTGCTGGTTGATTGTACCTGTCTGTGAGTCATGAATAGTAAGTGTGGTGTTGAATTATGTCATTCTTACATTGTTAAAACTCATGGTTTCAGGATATCTTCTTCCTGTGTTCTCTCTCATGTCATTATTATTGTCAGTGAAAATTGAGTTCTGCACCAGGATTCAAAACATGAGACCCCTCTCAGGCCAGAGCTCAAAGTAAACTCATTCTGAGTTTAACAACAACAATAAAAGACTGATGTTATTTTTAATTAGGTGCACTTGTGTGTGTCTTTGTGTAGGTATGCACACATGTGGGCAGGTGCTCAGATCTCCTGGAACTGGAATTACACACAGTTCTGGGCAACCTGACACAGGTGCTGGGCACCAATCTCAGGTCCCCTGCAGGAGCGGCGTGTGAGCTTACCTACTAAGCCATGTCTCCAGATCCCATATTGACCTTCTATGTCAACAACTTTACAGTGTGGTAAAGAGTGAGCATGTTTTCTTCCAGTTCCACTCTCTGTGCTGATGGACTGGGTAAGCCGGCTTTTGTTAGTCCACTCTTGTTTTACAATCATATTTTGTGTGCTATAATTGCTTTTGAGCCATCTCTTCAGGGTGTCTCAAACTTTCCTGAGGTTAGTGCTTTGGAGCTGAGGTCATTATGTTTTTCCTCCAGCATTGCTTTCCTTAGCAGCCAACACATGTCTTAGGTAATGATTAACCCTCCTGGGGCAAGTTCTGCTTATTCTTCCACTCCCAGACTAAATATTGCTTCCTTTCATGTGCATTTCCTGTTTCTTCTAGTGGCTATGGCTGTTTCTGCAGTTCTGTGTGAGGTTTTGATTCAGCCATTTTCTTTTTCTACCATTTCATGATTTTGTGTTCTTCAGGAGCAGGGAGTCCGTCTGGTCTCTTTGCAGCAACAGAAATACATGACATAATTTGGACACTGAAAATGTTTGTGGGGTCCATTTCTAGGCTTATCTGAATCTTCTTTCTGTCCATTGTCTTATGTATGATTCTCAAGAGCAAGGCATTTTAATTTGTTGAGTATTATATGTCATTAACAAACCATTTGATCTTAATTAAACCTTTGGTCACCCAGATTTATTCATTTATAAAACCTAGAGGGAATTTCATTCCTTTCCTTAAATAATACCAGTCTGTTATATATGTGATTTTCTTCCAAGTCATTTTTTTTTCCTCCTCCAGGACTAAATTTTCCTCTTCCCGGGATCTATTTTGGGGTTTGGCTCAAAGGGACAGTTGAAGACAATAAAAGATTTCTGACACTGAAGAAAAAATATCTTAGAGGGAATCAAGGCACTGTCACTTGCGAAGACTTCCATGTGGGAACATGAGTATATGTGAGAACAGAAGGTAGAACAGCATTTATGGAGAAGAATTATCATAAACATCAGTGTGGATGTTCATCTAGACTGTATACCTCTGAAGGATGAGTTTCAAGGTTGAATAAAATATCCACATCACTTCCTAATTTGGAAATAAAACACGATTTCAACATTTTGTTTTGCAAAATAAGAGCAGTCCACTTCAGGCACAGTGGCACATACCTGTCAGCATAGCTGTTTTGCAACACCGAGGCAGGAAGAGGAAATGCTTGGAGTCAGTCTGAAATATCCAACAGGGTCTTTTCAAAAGGGAAAGAACCAAGAGAACAGTGAAAAACAAAACTGCTTTCTACTCTGTCTATCATTTCATAAGAGGAAAGATAACTTTACAAAATAGGAGGAACACCAAGGTCTTTTAGAGAAAGACTATGACAGCTTCATCATAGCATGCATGCTCGTTCTCTCTCTCTCTCTCTCTCCCTCTTTCTCCATTTTCTTCCCTTGTTTCTTAGATCTGATAAACATTAAAAATTCTGAGAACTAGCAGATCAGCATTTGGGTATCAGTGCCACAAGAACTCAGTAAACCTGAAATGCAATAGTGACAATTCAATATAATATATTCATATATATTTATTGACATGTGCATACTTAATTGAAGGCTTGTATGGGTCTGCAATGACATTTTCCCACCACAAACAACTGAAACCTCACATGTAGTCATAGTGCTTTGACATTTTTTGTCATAGCAAGTACAATTTTAACATTGGTCTCAATTTTATTGCATTTTTCTGTTCCGTTTTTCTATTTCAATATCTAAAACGAATCATTATTATTATTGTTGTTGTTGTTTGTTTGTTTTCAAAACAGGGTTTCTCTGTGTAATAGCTTTGGCTGTCCTGGAACTCACTCTGAAGACCAGGCTGGTCTCAAACTCACAGAGATCAGAGATCTGCCTGCCTCTGCCTCTGCCTCTGCCTCTGGAGTGCTGGGATTAAAGGTATGAGCTACTACTACCCAGCCCATAAATTATTGTTTGCTGGTCTGGAATTATGAACATAAATAATGCTGGGTTCTTGCTGTAGTTCAAATTATATCAAATTTTACAAAAACTTTACCAAAGAAAAGTAGGTCCTGTATGTTAAGAGGGTAGTGTGTTCTCTTATATGCTGGATTTTTAAGCACATGGATTTTGTTTTTGTTTTTGTCCTGTTTTCCCCTGCTGAAAATCAAAGGTTAGCATGACCCTAACAGGAGACTGGCCCTCCTGGGAGTGATAGACACAAAACTGATGCTGGGATCCGAGATGAGCAGCTAAAGTGGTAGGTAAATTTACCCTTAGGTAAATCTGCTTGGGTAAAGAGTCTTTTAAAGCCCCAAAGGGGAGATTGTGGCTACTGGAAAGGTTTATGCTAAGTCTTATGCTGTAAATTATAAGACATTTGAGTTCCAAAGTGTCTGAGACTTCATGCTGAATCTGACAGCTTTCTGGGGCTGTGGATTGTTCCTGGAATAGTAGCAGGAGTTGGTAGAAGTTTGTACTGTCACATTTGTTCAATGTCGTCTGAACATTAAGACACTTTAGCAGAAGGTGCTTCTAGAAGCAACACATTTTTGAGGCAATTAGGTTATACTTGGGAGTTGTATATGATGTCACTTAGTCATGAGTTAGAGCTCTGTCTTCCATTCAGGCAACTGTAGAAGTATAAGATAAGTGAAGAGCTTCAAATTAAAATCCCCAGTAACTATTAAACATTAAAATGACCCACGTTATGAAGATAAGAAAGTTGTCATTCTAAGTGACATTACCTGAGTTGTAGGAGTAGTTGAGGCTAAATTGGGCTTGTAAGTTGAGAAGGACCGAGTTCCAGACAGATGCGCCAAAGGTCAGAAACGTTAGAGAGACAGGATCATTTCAAAGAGAAGATGCAGCAAGTCTGCAACCTCCATTTGTCCCTCTAGATAGTCCTTAAACTACATGTGCAAAGCGAGGCTGTCATCCTCGCATCCTTTTGATTGGTTAAGAACTTTCACCAACTCTGTAGAAATCAGAATGACAATGAAATACCCAAAAGCTTCTTGGAGTCTGAGGCTTTGTAACTCATTGAGACCCTGCTGCATGTGTGTGGGCAGTGCACTCACAGGACTAAGTTGTTGTGCTTTGCAGGCATCCTGTGGAAAGCCCAAGACTGTCATGCACTGAAGAGACCCTGGACACACAGAGAGACACTCTCTGCAAGACTCTGACACTTAATCTCTTAGCCAGAGCCCAGATAGGTCTTGTGGCCTTCTGAGGTTCCATTTGGGTGAACATAGCATAGTAATTTGTCTTATTTAGAAATTAATGTCAAGGGAAAGTTGCAATTTTATGTACATTGTCTCATTTCCTAATGCGGAGACATGTCTTTACTGAGGTTATTGCTATATATGTGAAATAGAGATTGCTAAGGGAAATACTGTATAATTCAGGCAGCTAAATTTTCCCTTTTGTGTAAGACATTCAGATGAGTAAAACAAGTGATGAAAATTGTGTGCACTCTTTGCTGAGGGAGGTATGAATGGTTGCTATTGTAACTGTTGGACCAAATGCCTCCTTCCTCTGCCTCTGTTCACAAATAGTCTATATGCTCTGGCTAATTTACATGTGTGTATTTGTGTTCCATCTAAAGGAGTGCAAATTATTTGAAATATCTTATAATAGCTCTATTACTTTTGCATATGGTAAGGTCAGCCTAGAAAGCTTGTTCTGCAAATGGAGCAATGGACCTGGCTGCTGACTAGTGGTTACTAAAGGAGGAGGTGGACCAGACCTGGCTCTGTCAGTCACAGTCAGGAACTTTTCTTCCTATGTTATGGGATGCATTTCTTCTTGCCTACCAGTAAGGCTAAAACCACCAGAAGCCAGCAGGACCCATGCCTTGAGGAGGGGATCCTGTCCTGTTGATGAAAGATGATAAAAAGACACCAGCTTCAAAGCCAGCTATTACAGGTCTCATGGGCACATGTGGGCATGTCTGCTCATTGTACTGAGGAATTTGTAAACATGCACCTGTGCTGGCCTCTGTCTCATACTACTGGAGGGCAACAGAAGATGCCATCTTTGAATCCACCACAGAGGCATTAGGGTAATTTCAAATTGAAGGAACTGAAAATATCTATCAGATGCTGATCCTTCTGTTTTTCTCCCCCAAGACCAGCAGAAGAAAGCAGCACACAGAAGATGGTATCCTTGTGTTAGAAGAAAATGGCATTCTTAGTATCAGGATGGGTGGTTGAGATGGAGAGAATTTCATTCAACTAGATCTTGCTGAAATAAACTGTGAATGCTCAACACTATGGGAGAAGTTTCACAAGATGAGGAATTATAGGCAGCCCATGGTTTCTGAGAGAGAGGGGAATCAGTTTTCTCTTAGTGCAAAGAAGCAAAAGAAAACAAAAACTTTTTTTCCAGGGGTTGGGGTAAAGTCCTTGATGCTCAGGCACATGGACTTGAGCTTGGTCTTGAGCACTCATGTGAAAAACCAGGTGTGGTGATGTGCACTTGTTATCCCAGCACTGGGCAGATGGAAGATCCTGGGACCTGCTGACCTGACCCCCAAGCTGAACTGGTGAGCTCCAGGCTAACAAGAGACTGCCCAGAGACTATGATAACCATTTCCAGAAGAAACATGTACACACACACACACACACACACACACACACACACACACACACAAATTGCACACACGCACACTTGAATGCATGCATGCACGCATGCCACATACACATACATAAATAATTAACAGTTCTTACCTTTCTTAACTTCTTCACATAGTTTAGAAGCTTTTTAAAACTCTACTCTCTGTGCAAACTAGTATTAAAAAATATTTCAGTTTTCGCCACTACTTTGGGTCTTCATTTCCTTATGAAGGGTCCCATGTCATAGAAAACTCATGTCAGATAAATCTGTCTGTTTTTATTTCATTAATTTGTTTTTATTTCAGATATTTTATTTTATTAACTCTCAGGCTCAGCTGTAAACTTTAAAGAGCATGGAAGTGTAGTTTGTTTCTGCCAGCTTGCTCCTTTCTAAAGCATCCTGCTCCTTATGTCCTCCAGTAAGGGCCATTTGTAAAGTACTACCATGGTTTTTGTTTTCCCTGACTTTCCAACCAGGGTCTGAAGCTGGCTGAGCTATATTAATCAGGCTGCCTTGGCTACCTCTAAAGTAATAAATTAAGCTACTATCCTGGTGTGAGAAAAATGTCTGTTGGCTTTTCTCTGCAGTGTACCTAAAAGAAAGCCATGGCATGTCAGATAATCAATAGCTATTAGGGTAGAGATCAATGTGTACACTCAGGTAATCCTCTAATTAGATTTTCTACATAGCAGAACGAAGTTTACGAAAAGAATTCCTGTACAGCAGTTTCTCCTTCAAAGGTGAGACAACTTCTGCTGGGCAGCCATTGTAACCTTGATCCCTGGGGCCAGGTGGTGTGAAGAATCCAGTGCTCGGTGCTTACATCTGTGCAGGTAGATTTTGAACCACAGCTGCAGATGCCCTATGTTTCTACTTCTGTTATATTTCTGTGCTAATTTGAAGTCAGATATAATGCCAAATATGGGGCTGACCAATCAACTCAATAAACAAGGAAGAAGTGACCGAATGATTTATCTGATTAGCAGAGGCATTCATAAATTAACTGAACTGTGTGGGAGTTGCATAGACTTCACTTAAAATTATGTAACTGTACCCGTCTTCACCATTGTTGGAAACATGATCAGGGATATAACAATGATGGCTTTTTTTTTTAACCTGCAGTGTTTTGTGTGAAGCCTCTTATTTTAATACATAGGAACTAAGGTAGGAGCTTCCTGTCTTCAAACAAATGGCTGGAGAGACTGTGGCTTCTTGCTGTAGCTTATAGATAAGATATAGAAAGGCATCCCAGAGCCCCACTGTAAGGCAGCTGTGGAGGGGCCAGACTTTGGGCCATTTTCACCTTTGTAGTCTCCTGAGAATTTATGTCCCACCTCTGGCTGTAAGAGTTCTGCACTGAGGAGCAGTTGAGAGGTCAGACAAGAATCAAAGGACAGCAGAGGGTGCTGTAACTGTCCCTGTTAGGGTAGGCTGAGAGAAAACTTATGACCAGCTGCTCTTCCCCACTCTGAAATGATAAATATTCCTCCCTGAGCAGAAACCTCGTGTTCAAAGTGTTTTCTGGGAATGCTTTGAACATGACCTTAGTTAGTGGAAAGTTTTCCCTAATAATACTGATAATACTGTTTTTCTTCTCTAAGAAAATGAAAAAGTTTCACTTTTAAAAAACAAGCAAATTAACAACAACAAAAAGAACCTAGACTGAATAAACAAATTCCAGCTTCTCACTTGTAGAGACTTTTGACAGTTTAGCCTATTCCCCCCACCCCACCTCCCACCCCTTGCCTTTTAAGAGCTTCATTGTAAGACTTGAATTGAGGTTTCTTGGTCAGTCAGAACTAGAATCTAACTATTCATGTGTGGGGAAGATCACTTCCAACGATTTTGACAATTCTGACTCAGTGATGGGGGCTACCAACTCTTCCTGGGGGATACCAAGTCCTCCTAGGGGCAGATGTCTGAGTTCTGGCCCAAGGCCTAGAGACATCATCTATGAACAGCAATCTTTAAGTCAACCTTGCATGATTGAAGGACAGTGTGTGGAGGGCCATGCAGCTCTCACTATGAGGCAGCAATTTCTAAATGTTTCCCCACTGTCTTAGTTAAGGTCTTTATTGCTGTGAAGAGAAACCATGACCATGGCAATTCTTATAAAGAAAACATTTAATTGGGGTGGCTCACTTACAGCTTCAGAGGTTTAGTCCATCATTATCATGGTGAGACATGCAGGAAGACATGGTGCTGGAGAGGTAGTTGAGAGTTCTGTGTCTTGCAGGCATCAGGAAGTGGTCTAAAACACTGGGCAGTATCTTGAGCAGAGCAGACCTCAAAGTCTATCCCCATAGAGACACACTTCCTCCAACAAAGGCCATGCATACTTCAGCAAGGCACAGCTCCTAATAGTGCACTCTCTATGAACTTATGGGGGCCAATAACATTCAAACTACTACACCCATAATATAAGGAAATGTGATAGAATTATAGCAGAGTACAAAATTAAATAGAAAATAAAATACAGTAATACCAGTCTTACTCTAAGGAACATCTAAACTGATACCATCACTATAATGAAAAACAAACCAAAAGAGTAGACAAAATTTAACAAGAGATTTTTTTTAATTAAAATTTGTTAAGCTTGTAACAAAACATATAAAAGTGTGTGTTGGTGTACCTGTATACAGGTGCCTGAGCACATGGAGGCCAGAGGATCATCAGGTATTGTTTCTCAGGAACTGTCTACCTTGTCCATCTGAGACAGCATCTCTTTACTGCTCTGGGGTTTGCTGATTCATCTAGGGTGGCTTGTCAATTAGGAGATCTGCCTGTTTCCACCTCTTCAGTGATGAGATTACATAATAGCTACCAGGCTCACCTTGTGTCCGTGGGTGCTGAGAACTGAATTCAAGTCCTCTCCTTTATTAGGCGCAGGTGCTTTACAGGCTGAGCTATTTCTCCAGCCCCTGAGATTTGCTTTTAAAAGCAGAACCAACTGTTCCTTCCTTACTAAATTATTTAGATCAATTTACAACTTTCACATGAGGAACCCTTTAATTCCCATTTTCCCTGTCTAGTCAAAGTGGGATCATATTTATGAAAGTTGGAATGTTATCCTGGGTTGTGTAAAGCAAGGTAATGCTTTATCTCTGCATTGATTTCTGTCCTGGAGATGTGTCAGCGTCAGGGGATAGGTAGTATTCTTTCTTTCATTATTTTTTACTTTTTATTTTTTTCTTTCCCCACTCCCCACCCCCTGAAATAAAGTTTTGGTTTTTTGTTTTTGTTTTTGTTTTTGTTTTGTTTTTGTTTTGTGCATCCCTGGCTGTCCTGGAACTTGCTCTGTAGACCAGGCTGGCCTTGAACTCACAGAGACCTGCCTACGTTTGTCTCATGAGTGCTGAGATTAAAGGCATGCCCCACTGAGCGGGCCTTTTGGGGCACAGTGCCTGTGGTGGGACACCTTATACAGAGTTGGTGCAGTGGGGAGGGGATTGGACCTGCCTCAACTGAGTGTACCAGGCTGTGCTGACTCCCCATGGGAGGCCTTGCCTTGGAGGAGGTGGGAATGGGGCGTGGTTTGGGGGAGAAGACTAGGGGGTAGGAGGAGGGAGGAGAGGGGATCTGTGGTTGGTATGTAAAATGAATAGAAAATTTCTTAATAATAAAAAAATTAAAGGCATGTACCTTTTATATTACACAATAGGTAACATATGTGTCCCCACTCTACAGGTGAGACTCTACTGTTTATTACGACAATTGTAGCTTTAGCAGTTAATTCTCTTCAAGGAGACACAGGACTTAGAGAATAAAACTGGTACTTACCTGGCCCTCCTCCCAGAGAGCTAGCTCTCATAGTAGCAGAAGGTGCTATGAAAACTTCTAAGGAGGAGAGTAGTCAATAGTCATACCCAGGTGCAAAGCTTGAGTCCCACCACAGTGACTAGCTCAGCAAGGTGTCTACAGTGGTGTAATAGTGGTACTTACTTTGGGTGTAACCATCGGTTGTCTAACTGGGCTCAAGGCCTTCTCACTAGGGAGGAACTCATGGCTGGTACTGTTAACCTAGCCCATGGCATAGGGCTGGAGACGTCATAAACCCTAGAGAAGAACTTACTACTGCCACTTTCCTAAACCAATACAACTTCCAACAGAGTTCTAAATACTTATCCCATGCCCACAGATAAGTGGAGCTCTTACCTCTCATCAAAGGAGCTTCTTTTTTTTTTTTTTCTCCCAGAAGATGAAGGCTACTACAGACCCACAACTGGCCAAAATGCAGAGACTAAGTTACCAGAGGGTTTCCACAGCTCCCATTAGTACGTTTAGAGCAGAACCTAACACCTGAGACTCAGAGGACATAATGGAAGAATGGGAAG
The DNA here is from genome assembly GCF_903995425.1 of Onychomys torridus. Lineage (NCBI taxonomy): Eukaryota > Metazoa > Chordata > Mammalia > Rodentia > Cricetidae > Onychomys > Onychomys torridus. The sequence goes on from NC_050456.1 coordinate 14,269,349, forward strand.
AAGGATTGTAAGACCCAGAAGACCAGGATGTTGACTGAGTGTGTTTCAGACATGATGAGAAACTGCACCTATGAAATCTTAACAATACGGCTGTGGCATAATGACCATAGCAGTAAATATGCCATTGCAGATAGGAGAACTACAGGTTACTGAGTGAGGACAAATTGACAAGAATCAATTCTCTTCGGGGACCAGCCCTCTGATAGATTATCTAATCCCATGCAGTCATCCCTAAACATGTTCACATATAACACTAAATGGAGACTGACTCCTCTCTCTCTCTCTCTCTCTCTCTCTCTCTCTCTCTCTCTCTCTGTGTGTGTGTGTGTGTGTGTGTGTGTGTGTGTGTGTGTAACAATTATAATTAAATAAGAAGTTATGAATGTGAGAGGGTGTTGCAGGGGACACACAGGAGGAATTGGAGAGGGCAAAGGGAGGGAATAGAAATGATACACGTACATTCTACCCATGTAAGGCGTCCTCAAGGAATAAAGACAAATAGAAGAATGTGAAGTACCTGGCCCCACTACTGGGATATGGGCCCGCGGGGCAGTGGGGCAGTGGTGATGCTTGTGTGCTACCAGTCCGCATGGCCTCCTCTCGCAGTTCCATCTAACTCACGTGGTGGCACTTAAGTACTGATTCTCCTGTTTGGACTGCTGTCTCAGAACAACTCTAGCTCTCACTGCTGAGTCCTGACAGTCTGCCATAGTCAGCCCTGCTGGTGCCCTCTGCTCTGACTGGTGGGGCCTCATGGAAATTCAGTTACTCAACTGAGCAATTACCTAAGGGCTTCCCCACTTGTAACTGGACTCCTGCTTTCCTAACCACCTTTGCTTCTACTCGACCACACTGGAGTCCCTCCCCTTGTCTACAGCCGTACCACCCCGAACATCCTTGGTCTCACCTGGAATCCCTGCCAGTGTTCTGGATCTTGGTATAAATTTCTCTTCTGAGGTAAGTCTTGCTGCATTGCTCAGGATGATCTCAATTCCCTGAGCTCCTGGATCTTCCTGCCTTAGCCCCTCAATGCTGGGCTTAGCAGGTGCCACAACACCCATGTTTAGTATATTCCCTTTTCCCTTGCTTCTTCAGTACCAGTGTTCCACTCCTTAGGAGCAGATAGAGGTTTTCTGGGGCCCACAGCTTCTTCAATTTGGGAGAAGGGATTCTTAACAGAACATAAAATTCTGAAGTTTATAAACATAAATATTTATTTACAATCAGGAAGGGTTTAACACAGCTCACTAGAGATTCTTGTTGCTTTATTCAGAAGTCTTTTTTAAATCATAAATGCTTACATAGAGTTAGTCATGTTGTGCAGCCTGACTTTGATATACTACACAGATCAGTCTACAACTCCTAATATGCAGAAAGACCAGTGTAAGAAAGACTAGAGGTCCTAAACTCAGGCACACTAGCTTCATAGCATATCACTCTGAGTTCTTTGCTGGCTTTGAATGAGGGAACTTTATCTGACTTTAAATTTCAGTGTGAGAGGAAAGAGAATATGTGTGTGTGTGTGTGTGTGTGTGTGTGTGTGTGTGTGTGTGTGTAAAAGATGTGGATTTAGACCCATGCCTCACAACTGCCAGTTTTCTTTTCTCTGGTATAGTACCCTGTTCCTATGTGATATTTATATATGCTATAATTTATGGAAAGACTGCTTTGCTAAAAGGCAACATGGCTTGGTAAGCATTGATTGGCCATCTTGTGGTGGAGCGAGGACTAGAAACAGGCAGGAATAGAGACCAGAGCAGGTGTGCAGATACCTAGGCAGAGTTGGTATCCAGTTGGGTAGGATTACAGGTTGCTTAAGGTCAGAAGCCAGATACTGGGGAAAAAATCATGGGCAGCCAATCATGGCTAACGGTTTCTGTCTTTGGGCTGAAGCATCTGCCACTCTTCACTGCATAGAGTCCTTAAGTTGTTTTCTGTGTATGTCTTGGTGTCTGGTCAAATTTTGTTCAAAGTAACTGTGTTATAGGATTATATTTATGGCCAAAGAGGTAAGATCTAGGTGGAAAAAATCCCCTACCAATTATTTGGTGGTGTGGGTCTGATCTTGTTCTAATTTTACTGCTAGTGCCTGATTGTAGGAGTTGACTATATATGTATTTGTTGAACCATGACACATCACCTATCAGATGACTGATATATAGTTCTCTCTATATAGATAGATGGCCAAACTGATTGGTGTACACACACACACACACACACACACACACACACACACACACACACATGTATATAATTACATTAACTTATCTATTTGCTTTTGAAACTCTGTGTAAAATCAGGTCAGAGCAGCGTAAGTAGCAAATGGTTGCAGTTCTCAGTCAGGAAGTGTGGGGCTGGGGCATTGAACTGACTCCATGCAAGCTCTGGGAGTCCAGGACTAGATCAGCAATAGTTATGAGGAAGGTTTAATGTTCACAGAAGAAAGAGGGGAGATCAGAATTGGGCAGAATTTCAATTATTCATCCTGAATACCCTTTCCACTTAAAGTGGAGGAAAACCAAGTTTAGAGTGATTTTCCCAACACATTTATCACTATTTGTTTTTGTGCTCCAAACTATTAAAAAAGTGAGACTTGGCTATTGCCTTCTTGGGAAAAGACTCAAGTATTCAGCTGGCTTTGCTGTTGCACTGTTTGTCCTGAGGGCGCCTTTTGTAAGGGATAATGAAGTGTGCTCCCTGGTTCTCTGTTTGCTTCCAGACTTTGATGTGCTTAAATACATTTTTTGGTGCTGCCTTTGATCCCGTGAAGCCTGAAGCTGCTTCCCTCTGTTCTGTGGCCACAGTGGAGGTTAGTACGGCTTCAAATGACAGACAGCATTGGCTGTCCAGCAGAGAGCAGAGTACAGGGACCAGAAAGGCTTTAGTCCTCTATAAACAGGAGACTAAGCCATGATTCTAGCATTTACTAAACATGTTGCCTCATGTATACTACCTCTCCCCTTTAAAGCCTCTGCTTTCCCCTGGGCAGAAAAGGCTAAAATGGCTGTAACTTCTCACAGAGTGACAGCCGGGATTGAGAAGAAACAATGTCAACACAATTCTCAGTGCGGTGCCATTTGGAGACTATGGTACACAGAGATTAGCTGTTTGTCTGGAAGCAGGAAGTCACGTGAATGCAACCTCCTCACAACATGATGATGGGAGAGGAACCAGTGCACAACTGAGCTGGTTTTCCAGGCATGCAGGCAATGGAGACATGGTGAGACATACATTTGGTGTAGATATTGTGACTGGGTACACCAAGGTCGGAAAAAGCTAGAGTCAGGCATCATTGATGGTACATGGCTTCAAACCCAGGGTGATGGAGGCTGAGGCAAGAGGAATATGAGTTTGAGACCAATCTGACCTACAGAGAGAGAGCATGCCTTAAGGGGAAAGAAAAATATATAGGCGTGGAATTTAGCCATATAGAGACAGCTGTGGTATGTTTGTGAACATATAATATTGTAAAATAATAAAACCTAAATTTAGAATTTGCCTTTAAGAACTAGGAAATTCAGCTGGGCGGTGGTGGCACACACCTTTAATCCCAGCACTCGGGAGGCAGAGCCAGGTGGATCTCTGTGAGTTCGAGGCCAGCTTGGGCTACCATGTGAGTTCCAGGAAAGGCACAAAGCTACACAGAGAAACCCTGTCTCGAAAAACCAAAAAACAATAAACCTAGGAAATTCCTTTTAGACCTTGCTATTTTCATGTATAATATATTCAACTATGTTGGGTAAGAGTTATTCTACCCTTTAAAAAAATGACAGTGTAACCCAGATGTTTAAAAGTAAGTGACTTAAAAATAAAAACAAGCAATTGACTTCCTTTTAACTCGAATTTGCTGCCCTGCCTGTCTGGTTGGACTGTGCATGCTGTCATGGCCCAGGCACTGCCTGGGGTACCTATTTTTATTGCTTTTGACAGCACTTCCACGTGGAGGGTGGACCACTGGCCAACAGGAACAAGCATCCAGGCAGCGCACAGGCTCGTCATTCTACTGGGTCATGGCTTCTGCTGGTCTTACCTACTCCTTTCTTTGCAAGCTGGGTTCTCCAGCACAGAGCCTGTCAAAAGCAGAGTTAGAACTAAGTCTAGAGTCAGTAAGATGGAAGCCCCCATGGCAAGGTCTGAAAATCCACATTTAAATTTTTTCTGTGTAGATTCTGCTGCAGCTGTGTGAAAGGTTGGCCTTTGATGACATTGAAGTAGGGCCCTTAGATGACCTGGACTGTGAGGTGTATTGCAAGGCAGTGTTTGTAGTTTGCTCATAGGTCAGGACTGTTGAGCTTTTTCAGTCACACTATCTACACCAAATTCTGTTCCCAAATTTCTTTCCTAGAGATTTCTATTCAGAGTCCAGATGAACTCACTGGAGCAATCTCCCCATAGTGTTGGAAGCTCTTCAGGACAATGTATAGCAGCTTGTATGCTTATGTGGCTTACTTCAGACCTTCATCTTGTTCTCATCTGAGGGTACTCATGAAGCAGGAATGACTATGTAGCAAGTGGCATCATTTGGCTGTTGCAGGAGTAGAAATCTGAGCCACTTCTGCCCACTACATCTTGATATTGAAGTCACCAAGGAAAACAAAACAAAACAAAAATGGCATAAGGTTTGTCTCACAAAGAGACGAGATTGTATAAGCTGAGCTTCAGTGGTAGGTATGCCTGCAGCTCATGACTCACATCTAACACAAGGTCAATTATTCTGTGTGCACTTGCAGATTGCAAGATTCTGTTGTTCTCTTTCCACAGGCGACAGATGTAGTAGTGGTGCTGGCCAGACACCATAACACACAAACACACACACACACACACACACACACACATGAGGTTTGGGGGAGACAGAGACAAAGAAAATACAGAGAGACACAGAGAGACAGAGACTCACACACAGAGAGACAGAGAAAGAGAGAAAGAGAACAAAAAGACACACATTGAGTCTGAAATGGGAAAATATTTCCACACAAGGAAGTAAGTCCAGAACAGGCTGTGAGCTTTCTTTCTGGAAGGCTTCCAGGCCCCAGAAGCATTCCTATATGTCTAGGAGGGGGCCTGAAACCCGCTTGCTGAGACTGCCCTTCCCATCAGTGACCTTGCTAATAGGCTCAGGGACCACATGTGCTCATTGCTACCACTGTTTCAACCTAGCTTTACATTTCCTTTTAGAAGGAAATCTGCCCATATTCAAAGCAATCACTATCAAAGCTTTTCCTTTGAACTCTTCTGAAGAATAATCTGAGAACATCTGAGGTTTCATGTCTCTTAAAATGCTGTGGAAAGGGCAGTTCTGACTAAAGTGAATCCTTGACATTCGTTAGGCACTGGGATGGGCTTCACTGAGTCTGACATTAGTTGTACTAAAACTTTAAACATTGTTCTTACAAATGAGGAACTTCAGAAACCTCCAAATCTCTTTCTGAGCAGCTGTCTCAGAATTTTATGTATTTTACGCCATTTTATTTTCTTCAGTTTGATCTACTAAGATGTGCTGTGCACCACTGCCTGTGTTTTAATCCTCTGAATCTCTGTATTAGTATATTGCAGATAGTTCCTGAGGCCAGAGGGATTGGTTTTCTTGAAGACCGTTTTTTCCCTGACCTGTTTCTATGCAACCCAGAGCAAGATAAGTTTTGTAAGGTCTGTTTTCACACACATACAAACTCATCAGATATTCTTTACTCTATAAATCAGTATCTCTGAATAACAGCAGTTAAATTTTGAGTTCTCAGTATCGAACCTCAGAGCTCTCACAGAATAAACCCAGAATTTTGATTGCCGGACCTTGGTGTTTTGATTTCTGGACTTGGTGATCAGCCTCAGGAATGAATTGGGCATAAGGAAGTAGCCAAATAAGGGAGTGGACCTTGGTGGCTAGCTTTAGGAATGCAATCTGACAGTTTACCCAGGGAGGGGGAGAAGGGAAGGCAAGACGGCCAGCACCATATTTGTAGTGCTTGGGCCTGTTAGAGAGCTCTTCAAGAACAAGCAAGTATTAGATCACCAGTTGTTTTTTTTAATTAAAATTTTTTTGTTCATTTTATTTATCAACCACAAATCTCCCTCTCATCCCTCCTCCTGTCCCCCCACCCCCAGCCTCTTCCCCATCCCAACCTCCATTCTCTCCTCCAAAAAGGTAAGGCTTCCGAAGAGGAGTCAGCAAAGCCTAATATATTCAGCTGAGGTAGGATCAAGTAATATATTCAGCTGAGGTAGGATCAAGCCCCCCCCCCCCCCCCCCCCCGCATCAAGGCTGTGCAAGGCAGCCCACCATAGGTAATGTGCTCCAAAAAGCCAGATCACCAGTTTTTGAAGAAGACTTTGAAATGCTAAAGTGGAACTGGCTTTAACCACTTAAATGATAGCAGGGTCCCAGGACTTGGGGGTGGATACAGCCTGTCATGGCATTTGTGACTGGAGCTGTCTTGGTTAACTTGTCATGTCTATGTCCTCTTCATCACAGTAAGCATCCTGCCTCAGCCACCAAATTATTCTTAGCCTGTTATGTCCTTGTTTTCCAGATGCCAGTCCCTGGTGTGATTCAGAAGAGACTGAAGAAGCAACCTAGTCTGCAAACAAGTATTCCCCATGGTCCCAGGATGCAACACATGAAGAAGTTGGATTATTTGGCAACTAACTGCTCTTTTCCTTTCCAAGGAAGCTCGAAGCCAGTGAAAACATGGCTGGTATGACTCAAAAGTAACATGCACTGATTCCCAATGTGATCAGAGAGCCCTCTAAATGGAATAAGAGAAGAGTCTGTCTTTGAAGACAGGAAGAACTGAGGTTGAGTTACTCAGAAAACAATCCATATAAGTTTTTTCTTTTCCTTCGTTCCTTCGTTCCTTCGTTCCTTCGTTCCTTCGTTCCTTCGTTCCTTCATTCCTCCCTCCCTCTCTCTCTCTCTCTCTCTCTCTCTCTCTCTCTCTCTCTTTCTTTCTTTCTTTCTTTCTTTCTTTCTTTTTTTACTGGTCCAATGCCCTGGCTGCACTGGAACTCATAACATAGATCAGGCTGGCCTTGAACTCAAAGAAATCTGCCTGCCTTCTGCCTCCTCAGTACTGGGATTAAGGTGTTCGCTACCATGCCCAGCTTCCTGGGTTTTATTTTGTCAAAAAAAAATACTGAAAAATAATTACTTAATTGGTTGATCTCAGGTTGTTACAACATGGATCATAGTAGTTATTAACTAAAGGGTAATGAATTTTAAAATATTAAAAACATTCAGAATGATTCTGAAAATAAAAGTAAAAACAGCACAAATATTTTTAAAAGAATGTACAATAGTTCTTATTGCATGGTAAGGAAAATAAATTTAAAGTTAGAAGTATTAGGCTGGGGATGTGACTCCATGGTGGGGGCTTTCTTTGCTAGCATGTACAAAGCCTTAGATTTCCTCCCACTGAACTATTGTGTACACACACACACACACACACACACACACACACACACACACACACACACACACACACACACACACACATACACACGTGTGGTGAACATGCACACACTAACATTAAAAGTTTCACATTTGTCCTCTCTGGAGAAATGAAAATTTGTCCATGAAAATGTCTCTCAAAACATGCTAGAATGTTTGTAGGTGCAGCAGCTTTTGTAAGTGGAATTCAGGAAATTCTATGCCGGAGGTGGGGTAGGATCACTAAGTTCTACCATACATACGAGTGCTGTTCAACTGAGAAACATGGCTACAGGCTCCATTTATCCCACCGGATGACTTGGAAAAGAACACATTTTCCAGAAGCTGTGGAGGTGCTTCCCGTTATCAGCAGCCTGCTGCTAGCTCAGGGATTTAAGCAGAAATTCAGATAATAACATTCTCTCTACCTGAGAGAATTCTGAATAGGCAGCTAGGTCACACCTTGCCTCCTTCCTTCTGTCTTCTATCTTCTCCTTCCTTTCTCTTCTCTCTCTCTAACGCTATACATTTTTAATTAAATTATGATTACATCACCTATCACCCACCCTTTCCTTTCCCTTTCTTCCCAAGTTCCTTCCCTCCAACTCTTTCCTTGTCTCTCCTTCATCCTTACATTAACAACATCCCTTTCTTTGGCTGTTATTGCTACATGTGTATGCATGTGTATACATACATGGATAAATGTGCGTGCTGAATCCGTTTTTGTTTATTTCTATGCATACAGTTTTAGGGCTAACAATTTTGTATTGAATAACAGTTTAAGGGGCTCATCACATCTCATCTCTCAGTAGTTATTAGTTGCCTGTAGTTCTTTGTCTAAGGGTGGAACCCAATGAGACCTTCCTCCCTTGCATGTTAGTGTGTCTTTTGATATTGCCACTGTTCAGGTCTCATTTATGCAGCCATTTCACAGTAGACATCCTGGTATTCTGAGCCTCATACTATTTGCACTCCCTCTTCCACAAGGTGCCTGTGCCATAGATAGAGGAACTGTGATGTAGATGTGTCAACTGATACTGGGCATCCCATGACCCGTTGATCTCTGCACTGCGTCAAGTTGTGGTTCTCTGATGGTTTTCATTTGCTGTAGGAGAAGCTTCTATGAAGAGGAGTGATAGCTATACTGATCTGTGGGTATAAGGATAAGATTGAGAATGTAGTTAGGAATTATGCTGGTCCATTCTAGCAAAATGGCAGTAGTAGATTCTCTCCTGAGATTCCTGACCTCATTAGCCCAAAGAAGTTGTCTATGTTTCTGGTATCAGGCATTATTTTTCTGCAGATGAGAAGGTCTTAAGTCCGATTGGAAAGCTATGGGTTACCCCTGACATATGAGTGCTTTTATTACACTTAAAGAGCCCCCTTCCCATTTCTCCTATCAGATTACTTATATCCTGTTAGTTCCCTTTACATCACTCTCCCTTCTTCTCTGTTTACCTCTTTCCCCTTCCCCGAAGTGTCCCATCCCTACTTCCCTGATCAGATTTCTTGTACCCTGCTATTACCCCCTCTATTGCTCCCCAAATTCCCTATCCTTGAGACACTATCATTTTATTTTCCTGGTTTCTGTAGTTACTACAGGCTATGTATTCACATCAGAAGATTTGGAGCTAGGAGTCCCCAGTGGGAGAGGACAAGGAATGTTTAACTTTTGGGGTTTGGTTTACCTCACTCAGTGTGATCTTTTTCTAGTTCTATTCATTTATCTGCAAAGTTCAGGATTTGATTTAAATTTTTCTTTACAGCTGAATAGTATTCCAGTGTGTGTGTGTGTGTGTGTGTGTGTGTGTGTGTGTGTGTGTGTGTGTGTGTATTTCCATTATCCCTTCATTGGATATAGGACATATAGATTATTTTCACTTCCTAGCTATTGTGAGTAGAACAGCTATGATCATGGTTGAGCAAGTATCTGTGAAGTAGGATATTGACTGGTGTGGGAATATGCCAGCTGGCTAAGTCATAAGATAGATTTAGTTTTTGAGAATTCTCCACACTGATTTCCAGAGTGGTGGCACCATCTTGCAATCCCACCAGTATGGAATGAGGGTCTCCTTTTCCCTACAACCTTTCCCCACCATTTGTTGTCAATGTTTTGTTAGTCTTTGACATTCTGACTGAGGTGAGTTGAGAGCTCCAAGTTGTTTTTATTTGCATTTCCCTAATGATGAGCACTTTCTGAGATGTTTTCTTAGTCATTTTCATTTCTTCTGTTGAGAATCTCTGTTTAGACCCATAGCCCATTTTTTAAAAATTGGATCATTTTGTAGGGGTGGTTCTTTGTATATTCTGGATATTAACCCTGGGTAGGTTATAATCTAGCAAATATTCTTTCTCATTGGGTAAGTTTCTTCTTCTTTCAACTGAGTGTTTCCTTAGTTGCTCATATTCTTTTAGTTTTATGAGGTCCCAGTTGTTAATTTTGGCCTTAATTCCTGGAAAAATAGAGTCCTTTTCAGAATGTTCCTTCCTACACCTATATCTTATAGGATACTGCCTGTGTGTTCTAGAAATTTTAGAACCTCAAATTGAAGTCTTTGATTCATATGGATCTAATTGTTGTGCAGGATGATAGATTTGGGTCTAATTTCGTTTTTCCAGCACCAGTTTTTGAAGATGCCACCTTGGCATCAGGCATGCTGATTTTAACCATGAGGACAAAAATGAATTCTAATGAATGACAAAAGGAAGCACAGGTATATCTCTTCCAAACCTCATGGGGTACTGCTTCTGTAGAATCAGCCCAGTAGAATTTAAGCAGAGAGGTGACCTTTTACTTGATCCCAGCCACTGTGATTTGGTCCAGGTTGAGCGGCTGAACCAATGTCCTAATACAGATAGCCACTGTGTGAAATACATTATACTCCTTAGCATTATGATTATGTAATATATGAAGACACTAATGGTCTTAGTAATAAAATGAGAAAGAAAATTGTGAAAGGGTATTTGCTAATGAAAGCATAATTCTTAACATTACACCTTGGTTACTCTGACAATCATATGTATGTGCACTTCAGAAGTTGCCAAGATACTAAGATGTAAAAAGGTGGAAGTCTGGGTTATTTGATGTAAGGTTGAGACATGACTCAGGCCTGTAGAGTTAGTGGGAAAGTTTAGTCTCCTTTCTTGCTTCTTTAGAAAGAAATATTATGTTCTCATTTATCCAGTAGGCTCTCTTGGAGAGTTCCCTCTATACACTGATGAACTGTTACAGCTTTGGGCGAAGGGACTGTACCAGCAGCTAACAGGCAAGAAAAAGCAACAGAGGAATAAGAAACATGCTTTTGTTTTAGGGCAACTTTATTTCCTTCTTACTTTATAGCTTACAGGACTTAGATAAGAAAACACTGGGTTCTTGTGAGCCCATTAATCTCTCTGTGCTATATTCTCATTGTTCCAGCAAAGGGAAATTATAAAAGGCAGAATGTGGTGGGGCACAGGAACATGGGTGGAGAGTGACTGATTTTATGATGGAAGTGAATGCCACATAAAGGAAAATCAACTGAAAATCAGGCAGGGGAAGGGTTTATATGGTCTAGTAAGAGGATGAAGATTTTGTATTACAGGGAGGTAGGTATTGAAATATCAAGAAGAGAAGCATCCTTCAGGAATATCTTTCTAAACCTAAGCTGGAGAAAAAAAATTCCATGACAAATTCAACATTCAGAACAGCAAGCTGATTGGTCAGACACTGTGGTGGTTTGAAAGGAAAATGGCCCCCCCAAGAGAGTGGGACTATTTGGAGGTGTGGCCTTGTTAGAATGTGTATGGCCTAGTTGGAGGAAGTGTGTCACTGTAGGGGTGGGCTTTGACGGTTCCTGCCCAGTATGATAGTCAACTTCCTATTGCCTGCAAGATGTAGGACTCTCAGCTGCTACTCCAGCACCATGTCTGCCTGCATGCCACCATGCTCCCTGTCATGATGATAATAGATTGAGCCTTTGAAACTGTAAGCAAGCCATCCTAATTAAATGTTTTCCTTAAAAAGGTTGCCATGGTCATGGCATACTTTACAGCAATAAAAACCTTAACTAAGATAGACACCAAGAAGCAGGGCCTTGTCCACACTACAAGCAGAGAACCAGGCTGCTAGAGGCTCCATGGATAGAAGGAGACACTGCACGGCATTCCAGGTTCTATTCAGAAGAAGAAAGGAAACTCAGGTCCTGAGTGATTAACACTGTTTCCTGATTTGAATTCCTGCAGCAATTCCAGCAGCACTCCTATCAGAAAGTCAGTGATTTGATCAAGCACATGCGTAACAGATGTGGACTCAGGGCTGACTGATTCTAAGCTCTGTATCATCTGTTTTATGATATTTTGGGGTATTCTCAGACATTGCTGTTCAATAGTTCATCCACAAGGCAAGAGTTAGAGAAACCCAAGGTATTTCTCAAACATGATTATTTGTCAAATAAAAGCAGACTTACTTCCGAGGAGCTTCTTGATGATTTCCCCAGAAGGATGAGAAGAGGCTCCCAAGGAGTCTGATGAATGGTTCTGCCCCACTGCCCCATTAATTGCACTGTGAGCTCACTTCATCCCAGGGAACACCAGTGGCCTCCACTGCCCATCAATGGCCATAGCTGTGCTGCTAAGGTTCTGCAGAACCGTAACATGCTTGAAAGGAAACAGTACATGGAAATGATAAGAACCAAGAAGATGTCCCATCTTGTAGGTGATTAGGTAAAAGAAAGTCAAATGAAGCCTTAGACACTATCCCTGTGACATCAGAAGGAGGAATATTATAGAGACTTTTTTCATAGGCTGCATGGAGAAAGTTTTTCAAAAATATAGAGAAAATGGAACTCTGATTTATTGATAGTAGGAATGTAAGTTGATACCCATCCCTTAAATGTGCTTGGTTTAGCCTCAATTTTCACATTCTTTTTAGAAATAGTTATGCACATTTGTTGAGATACTGTGGAGCAATACACAATCAAATACTTTTTAAAAAAGTTTGAAATCAAATAAGCATTTACATATGACTTAAATTATAGGTTGTAGTGGTATTATGTTCCCCGAAATATTGTTCACTCTAATAAACTTATCTGGGGTCAGAACAGAACAGCCACAATATTAAACATAGAAGTTAGGCAGTGGTAGCACACGCCTTTAATCCTAGCATTCTAGAGGCAGAGATCTACCTGGATCTCTGTGTGTTCAAGGATACAGCCAAGCATAGTGACTCACGCCTTTAATCCCAGAAAGTGAGCCTTTAATCCCAGGGAGTAATCGTATATAAGGAACAGAAAGGTATATAAAGTGTGAGGACCAAAAACTAGAAGCTTTTGGCTGGTTAAGCTTTCAGGTTTGTAGAAACACAGTTCAGTTGAGATTCATTTTAGATGAGGACTCAGAGGCTTCCAGTCTGAGGAAACAGGACCAGCTGAGGGGAAGGACAGCAGTGGCAGGAAGGATAGGAAGGCTCTCAGCTACTGCTCTGACCTCTTGGGCTTTTAACTCTATATTTGGCACTGTGTTTCTTATTTAATAAGACAGTTACATCTACAATAGGTTTTTTTTTTCTCCCCATGGAGTACTATGAAGACATTTAAAAAACGTAGTTGGACTATATATATTCCAAAAATATATCAGGTGTAAAAAATAAGTTCATGAGAACAAAAAATGATAGACATATTTTCAAATGCATACAGAGAAAGGCCTGGAAGGGTACATTCCATTGATTGGTCATTTCAGGGAGAGAAAGTAAGATGTGGATGGAGTAAGATATGATGATTCACGTTTCTTTCTCTCTCTTTTTTTTTTAACATGTTTTGGGATTTAATGTATAGTATTGCAAAATACAAATACACCATTTATTCCCCCCATTCTCCTTCCTTCCTCCAACTCCTGTAAACTTAGGGCTTACTCTGCAGGTAAAGTGCCTGACACCCGTTCTGATGACCTGAGTTCAGCCCCTGGAACCCACATGGTAGAAGGCAATAACCAGCTCCTGCAACTTGTGCTCTGACCTCCACCATGTGAAGACATGTGTGTACACAGCCAATAAATACATGTGATGAAAAGTTTTTTTAAAAAAATAGATAAAAAGTTTTTTTTAAAAAAATATATTCAAAATAAAATTTAAGAACAGTAAATGTTAGAAAGCAATTTTTGACTCATAGGCAGAGGATGGCAGCGTGAAGTCATGAATGATTCTGCACAGAAATACACACATGCTGAAACCTGCTCCAACTAGGAGGAACAGAACTGCTCAAGGCAGGGCCGCTGCCAGTACAAGAGCCCAGGTCCTTGTCTCTACCACCAGGAGCCAGCCATCCCCAGCACATTAGTTTGAGTTCCTCAGTGTCTGGTTTGACTGTAAATACCAGACTGGCCTCCTGGTGCCCAGAGGCCAATTTCTTAGACTTTTCTCACCCATCTATATAAATTGTAATGTTTCTGGGTTTAGGGCAGTGTAAAATCCCTTTTCAGAAGTGCTAATATACATGAAAAACTTCTGCAAAAAGCTTCATAGATAAGGAAGGGCAATATCATTGAAGTTACAATCACACCACATGTTGTCAACATGCAGCGTATGTACGGAATGAAGCTCAGGAGATAATACCAAGGCCAACCCTTTAGTTGAATTTTTCTTTGGGCTTTCTGCTCACAAATAGTGATGTGGAGACTTCTTATTAATTATGAAAGCTCAGCCTTAGCTCAAGCTTGTTCCTAACTAGTTCTTACAACTTAAATTAACACATTTTTAATCTATATTCTATCATATGGCTTGTTACCTCATATCTCCATACTTACTGCCCATGCCGCTTCCTCCACATATGGCTGACAACTCTGTCTTTCTTCTTCCCAGAGTCCTCTCTGCACCTGGAAGTCCTGCATATACCTCTTGCCTAGCTATTTTATGACACCAATCACAGCACTACATTTTCACACAGTATACAAATAGCCCACAACACAATCCTTTTTCAATTGTACATAAATTATTTCTTTTTTACCTATGTTTTAAGAAAAAATAATAGTATTTAAAAAAGACAGACAGAAGATAGGATAGAAGAAAGGATGCTGATAATGGACAATCGTTAAGAGGTTAAAGAACAGCATAGCATCAAAGAGTGAGAATGTGTCCGAATTTCTATATTCTTTTAAGCTCATGGCTGGTGCCATAATACAAGAAGTACCCCATAAAAACAAGCTTTACCCTTTACTGCATCGCTTTCTGCTTGGGATAAGTCATATCACCTGACTTTTCTGTGATCTGAAAGTTATTTTGCCCTAATTTCTCATGATGTTCTGAGCACTGCATTTACTTTCCTATTTGCATTAACTTTCTTATTTGAGTATATTACCTTACACTACAAAGAGGAGTTAATACTGCAGATGGAATTGACTTTGACCCAACTGACTTTACAGTGGGGAAATTATGCTTGGTTATCCAAACTGCTCAAATGTAGCTATGAGGGTTTCTATCAGTGGAAGTGTGAGTCACAAGAAGACTTGGATGCCCTGCTTGGGGTTTGTGGCTTTGAAATCAGACTGTGGGTGTTGTGGATCAAATAATTGTTGGCCACGTCTGGAAGGCGGAAAATTCCAGCAATGTCCAGCCTAGGATTCACAAATAGAATGTAGTCTTGCCAGTGCCTCAGTTTTAAATTAGTGAGGTCAGGGTCAGAGTTTTAATGGGTAGAATTGTAAAAATAATAAGATTGGGTTTTGTGTGCTCCTGAACCTAAGGCTCAAAGAACGTTGCAGATGAGGGGATATAAGTTTTCTAAGTGCTAGAGGACTATGTGGGTTGCTATGAGATTTTGTCTGCTAGTAATATCAGAAGCTACATCCATAAAGTCTCACCAACATGACTGCCCAAATGTGAGCTGAACAAGGATGATACCAAAGAACATGCCAAACTGAGCAGAGAAGAGCCCATGTGACCTCAACCCTACACAGAGAACTATAGGCAACTGAGGAAAGCTGGAAAAGGGAGAGGCAGCCTTCCCCAGGAACCACTGCATTGATTGATTGGCATGCTCATCTGTTTCCCAGTCTACAGCAGCCACCCCTTCACTCTTCATTCCAGCAAAGCACTCCTTTCACCATTGTCTCAAGAGCTGAGGACCACCTGTAGGTTAACAAGGTATGCACTGGAGATGATGCATGCTTGCTACCCCATAAAGCTTTGTGCAAGCTCCAGCAGATCATCTCTGGCCAGTGGAAGTGAGACTGACTCTGTGCTGTGTAGAGCCAAGTAGAGTTAGGTTACACTGCATTTAGTGTCATAGATGTTTGTATAAATGACATTAGGGACTGTCTTAGCTAGTGTTTCATTGCTGTGAAGAGACACCATGTCCACAGCAACCCTCATTAAAGGGGCAGGCTTACAGTTCAGAGTGTTGGAATGTTTGGCCACTCCCCCAGCAAGATGTTTAGTCAATCCAGGACTTTACATCCTATGTAATCTGTGCACTGTGTGATCATGTAATTTGCATGCAGCATGATCACATAATCTATGTGCATGCATGGTGTAGCTACATAAACCCATATACATATGTGTGGGGGAACCCATAAAAAACGGGTCACAGACTCCTCCCCCCTCTTCTTTTTCCTCTCTCTCTTCTTGTACAACCATTTTCATAGGCCTAAGCCTCTTTTCTCCTTTCCCTAATAAACTATTACAGTGGGTTTTGTTCTGGCTTTTTCTCACAGGGTAAACAGTATCGTTTAATGAATAACATAGCACCACATAATAACTAACACAGAGATTTAGTCCATTATTATCTTGGCAGGAAGTATGGCCCAATAAAGGTAGACATGGTGCTGGAGAGGTAGCTGAGAGTTTAATATCCAGATCCGAAGGAAGCAGGAAGAGAATGAGATATTGGGTATGGCTTGAGCGTCTGAGACCCCCAAAAGCCAGCCCCAGTGACAAATTTCCTCCAACACCTCCTAACAGTACCACTCCCTATGGGGGCTGTTTTCATTCATACCACCATGGGGACTTATTTTGTTTGTAAATGTGAAAGAAATCATGAACTAGAGGAATGAAAACCTACTATATGAGGTACTTATCTGAACAGATTAATCTTTCCCAAACTTTTGAATATATATAACTCACCAGGGGATCCTATTAGGAAAAATGTATTTACAGCCCTACTCCTTGGTTTTGCAATTGAGTAGGCCCCATGCTGTGTTTCTGACATGTGAACTTAGCCCTGCTAACCATTGCAATACACAGAAACAGCTTAGGTCAGAGAGGAATATCGTTCAGTGGTCCAGTGCTTAGATTAAAGGCAATCTAATCTCCCAACTGTGTTCTCTGACTATGACCCTCTTCACTTGTTTATATAGTTGGCAATGTTCCTCCATTTTAAAGGTGGAAATAATCTGGTAAGATGAAAAAATCGGGTGCCTTTTGCTATAAAGGCAGTCAGAGTCTGTCTGTCTGTCTGTCTGTCTTGTCTGTCTCTCCTTTCCTTCCTCCCTTCCTCTGAAGTAGTTGGTTTAAATCCAGGTCTTCACTAAAGTCAGGCAAGTTCTCTACCACTGAGCCACACCTTCAGTGCAAAGACTGACTCTCTGACCTCCCTTTGATTTGGAAGGGAGGAGGGGAGAGTGAAAGATGGGTGTCCTATGTAGTATGTGCAGGCTGACTGCTCATTTCCAAGGGGGCAGGCAACTGGATTCCAGTCCAGGTTCCCCAGATAGCTAGCATAAGGGCGATGGCTGTGTTTTGTCAAAGGAAATGTAAAAATCGACAAAAGGACTCTGGACACTGCCAGATGGCACATCTAAGTAGCATGTGAGCATTAACCTGCTCCTTGACGTCAGTGAGGAACTTGAATTCTGGGATGACACACAAAGAGAAAACAGAGTGGAATCTGCTGTTTTCAAACAGTTTGAAATCCCATTTTCCTGACTGTAATTGGGCTACAAGAAGAACCCACCCATAATATTCTCTGCCAAGCTCATCTGTTCATTGGAAAAATAAATTCCTAAGTGAGTGACACATTTTCCCCTTGTGTCCTGTATAATGGATTATTTGCCAATTTCCATCTTATCAGTTAGACTTACTTAATGCTTGAGGCCAAGGGATTATATAGTCCCTCTTAATTAACTAGTTGCAGGCAGCTAATTATTTTCCCTGAAGTATCTCATCAGTATACAAAGGATATTGACTTCAAATTGTAAAATACCTCTGAGCATTTTCAAAACATCACAAAGCTTTTGTTAGAAGAGGTATCTTTTGAATTATGGAGGACACTTTTCATATTGATCCCTTTGTCTCTCTCTGTTTCCTGGGCCCAGTGAGCTTTTAGGGGATTTGGAAGTATTTGCGTTTTCCAGCCCACCCACTCCCATGGTGAGCAAATAGTCCTTGTGACCCAACACTTACCCTTTCTGCCTGGGTTCTCAGCCTGAGCTTTCTGATGACAGTAAGATGTACAGGACTGCCTGCTGGTGACTCTACAGCCTGCTAAAGACGCAGGAAACATTTCTAAGAAACAATTTCCATGCTTAATTTTCAAGAACCAGCCTCCTGGGTCTCGATGCAGCTTTCATTCAACATGGCTGGCTGAAGAATGTCTGTGGCTTCCTGTAGAAGTTGAGCACGTTCTCACAAAATTGGTAATAGCAGGTGAAGGAGGGCATTACAGATGGCTAGCTACCTAATCATGAAGATGCCTATTGAGGAGTTCTCCTAAGTAGATGGCTCACTGAGTTCTTGCCAGATTGCCTAGCTTGAGCTGAGTACTTCCTGTGGGATCCAGTTCTATCCTCACATACCGTAAACTTAGTGTTCTTGGTTCTTCAGTAAAGAAACTTGAAGTGCCAAGAATTGGACTGACTGTCTAAAGCAATGCAGCTAAGAAAATTCAAAACAAAGCAAGGGGCAAAGTGCTCTAGTGGGACAGGAGGCAAAATAAAGCATTTCAGACTGAGAACAAGCAATCATTTGGAAGTGTTTTCCTGCCTGAATCCTCTGCTGGGTCAGCAGATCTGCACTGCAGTCATGTTTGCTGAGATTAAAAATAATTTTTCTTGATCTCCCTTTATTCTTTAGCCTTTTATAGAAGCAGATCTTGATCAAAATGGACATCTCACACATCATGCTATTTCCACCCTTTCTCCCCTCTGTCAACTTAATAAATATTGTGAACTTTTTTTCCTTCTGGAAGAACATATATAAATTAGTGTGTTGTAAGAGAATGTCAATGGATCATCTAAAAGTCAGTGGCTCACAGCCTTGCCTGAACATTAGAATTGCCTAGAAAAATCTAAAATTGTGCCTGGGTCACATGCACAAAATGCTTAATTGGCATGTCAGAGGAAGAGGGCAAGCACCAAGGTCAGCATCAGTGCTTTCAAAAGCATACTAGACTCTTTAGCAGAACATCTATCACTGTAATAAGCCCCAAAGGTACCCAAGGATCTTGTTAAAATGCTGATTCTGATGGAAGGCCTGACTGGTGATGGTAACCAGCATTCCTGCTCGCTTACTCCATCTGCAGTGTGATGGAGGCATGAGGCTACAGGCTAGCTGTTCTCGAGCTTTGGTTCTTGGATCTGTAGCACCAGCATCATAAACAAATTCTTGTGTCCTGTGTACAGAGCCCAGGAGCCTCTCTAGCAGAGCCTCAAGGTGATTCCAACATGTATGAAAGTCAGAATTGTTGCTGAATGATCTTCTATAGTCTAGTTCAGTGGTAAGCTTTGAGAGGCAAGAGACAGAGATCCCACAGTGATCCCCAGAGACAGTGTATTGAAAATAAGAGATCAGACTACAAGAATCCAGGGAAAAATTGTACAATGAGGATATCATATGATAAATCTCTGAGTCACAGCGAAGCATCCCAGGAATGGTGATGTGTCTGAGAATGTGAAGTGTTAGTCAACATCTGGGGTGATGAAACAGGCTTGTGCCCCTCTTGACCAGATCCTGATGGTCATAATTTCTTCTTCTAGTACCTTCTTTTATTGGAATGCAGATGTTTTCCCTGTCTCTGCACATAGCAGGGCAGCTTGGTGGAAGATTTAGGCTGAGATTACTTGAGTTAGAAATCTGGCATACTAACTGTACAATAAGGCACTTTAGACTTTATGGACCTTAGATTCCTTGTCATGGAAAATGAGACCAGTGAATTAATTGTAGCTACCCATAACTTTTTTGCTAGAAAGGTGATGATGGGTGTACCATGTTAAAAGCATTCCTGGGACCCAGGAAATATTCCTGAAATAAAGAGGCCAGTGTCCTTGATTTGTGTCTTCATATCTCTCACTCCCTACCACAAGTCTGAAATCCAGTTCAACGTGGGTGAGTTACTGTCATGGTTACTCTTCCACGTAGCATGTATGGAGCCTGTTCATTTGCTGTTTGGAGTTGATGCTCCCTTGTGGTCCACAGCACATTATTTACTTCCATCAGAAGCTCCACTCCCATCATAGCTAAAGTATGTGTGATATTACACCACCTACAGGACATTCTGGAGCCAGTCACAGTAACATGTCCTGCAGCTACGACATTCCTTCAGCTTCCCTTTACTCAGTCCATCCTCCTGCTGACCTTTTGTATCTAGATGTACAGTAAGTGTTCATTTTATAAACCCATTTTTATGTGAATCTACTAAGTTTTAATTTAGCACAAACATTATAGAAGTGGGGAAACTTTTGAACTTTTCTCTTTCTTTCCCTTTTTTTAATTTATTATTATTATTACTATTATTATTATTACTTATTTTCTTTGTAAGACAGGGTTTCATTGCCTAGCCTTGGGTGTCCTGGAATTTGTTCTGTAGACCAGGTTGGTCTTGAATGCAGAGATTTGCCTGCCTCTGCCTCCTAAGTGATGGGATTAACAGGGTGCACAACCATGCTTTGCCTGTTGTGTCTTTTTTTTTAATTAAAAAATTTAAAATCTGTTTTTACTTATGTATATGGTGTTTTATCTGCATGAGTGCCTGTGCACCACAGGCATGCCTGAAGTTCATGGAGGCCAGAAGAGGGAGTCGATTCCCCTGACTCTGAAGTTACAGATAACTAGAGATGGCCATGTTGGTGCTGGGAATTGAACCTAAGTCTTCTGGAGGAGTGTTGGTGCTCTTAATCACTGAGCCAATTCTCTAGACCCCAACATGGAATCATTCAATTAACAAAGGAGCAATTTATTTACTACAGTTTAAAAAAATAATTTATTTAACTTTATTTTATGTGCATTGCTGAGAAAGTGTCAGATACCCTGGAACTGGAGTTACAGACAGTTGTCAGCTGCCATGTGGGTTCTGGGAATTGAACCTGGGTCCTCTGGAAGAGCATCTGGGTCCTTTGGAAGAGCAACCAGTGCTCTTAACCTCTGAGCCATTCTCCAGCCCTTATTACATTTTTGTTGGTATGTGTGTATGTTTGCATATCCGTCACAACTAGCATGTGAAGGTCAGAGAATAACTAAGAGTCAATTCTGTCCTTCTACCTTGAGTCCTGGGAATTGAACTCAGGTCGTTGAATTTAGTAGCAAGCATCTTTACCTGCTGAGCCATCTTACCAACTTTATTTAATTATGTTTTTAATTTTTCATTCTTTTTTTAGAGACAGTATCTCTATGGGGGGAGGGTGCAAAACAGCTTGACCACACAGCTGCCCATGACAGGCTTAGAGGCCTAGACACAGCTTCTGGCAGGCAACACCTGGACACAGGAAAAGCCAAAAGCTGACCCCACCCAGTGAGGTTGGCACCTAAGAGGAAATACCTGACATTCCAAATTTTCCCTATACCCCTAGACGAATGTCAGTCAATTAGGGGTCCTGAAACCTGGAAATCCCCTTACCCCAACCTCTGCTATGATAAAAACTCCACCCTGGGTGGGCTCTGGGCTCTCTGCTCTCACCACTGCATCAGACAGAGAGAGAGCCCAACCTCTGAATTTGAAAATAAAGGCTCTTTGCTTTTACATATGGGATTCCACCTCTGTGGTGGTCTTTTGGGGGTCCTCAGAATCTGGGCATAACACTCTATATATGTAATTCAGGTTTACCATGAATTTAAAAGGTGACTCAGATTCGCATCAAACTTGAGATCCTCCAGGTCAGGCTAGAGAGTGCTGGGATTAAAGCCAGGTATCACCACACCTATGCGAGGAGAAGATGCTGCTCACTGATACAGGGGAAGAGACTGATGGTTTAGGACCAAGCAATGCACTTCCCCCGAACTTCAGAATGTCTTTGTCCTGGTTCAGGCTTGGAGGAGGAGCTTAGACCGACTTGGAAGTCAGTCACTTAGAAATGCCTTTCATCTGTGTTCCTGGGACAAGCTACTGGGTTCATCTACTCAGAGGTGTACACTTTGCAGTTCAAAACTATCAATAGCAGCTTAATGGGTTCTGCATGGAAGATAAGATATCATGTGACTCAGTGGTAATTGCCCATTCTTGCCCTAGATACTCTAGGTAGTAGTGGGAGAAGCTTCTCTTTGTGTTTTGAATTTGCATGACAACATTTAATTGTTGATCTTTCTGAACATCTATGGGATTTTCTTCCTCCCTATGGGAAAAGAGAGAAGGGGAGGGAAGGAAACAGAGAAGGGTAAAGGAAGGGAGGGAGAGATATTGAACAAAGATCATAATCAAAAGTCACATAATGAGATTACCCTGGTTCCTAACCATAAATGTTGTGTGATATTTTGAATACATCCTGACGATAAAATTTGTTTTGAATCAGAGGGCAGAGCTAGCCATGAGCTAACCAAAATTAACCATAGACATTTTGGAAGACAGAAAGTAGTAAGGTGGGGCTGAGAGAGGATTTGGGGTCTTTTGGATTGAGGAATGGAAGAGAGAGGAGGTGACTGGTGGCTTCTCCTCTTCTCTGATAATTCAGGGTCTTACCCCAATATCTGACTCTTATTTTTTGTTGATAAAGAGTAATTAGATAAATGTATCAGTTAAAGGCCTGAGTGGACCAAAGTCTCCAGAGTAATTTAGAAATTTGTCTGATGGCCTTCCATTTGGCACATTGGCTTTGCTGATTTTAGACTCACCAACTCCCATATGTATGTGAGCCAGTTCTTTGTAATAAATAAATATCAATATATCATACTAGTTTTGTTTTCTTAACAAATCTTAACACAGTTGCCTTCAAAAACCTTCAGACCTATAGTGGGAAGAGAGGTGGTAGGGAATGCTTGAAGCCGAAAGGAAAACATAAATATCATACCGGATATTAGTTAATAAGGAAAAGTATATCCAAGAACCTTTATATCTAGAACACTTCAATTTTACTTTTCCACAGAAAATAAACATGTTTAAAAACAATGAAGATCATGTTAGAATCTGGTCTGTGATACAAAAGAGGATTGTGACATATGAAAGATAGACCCCAATACTAAGAATTCCCAACCCCATAAAACTTGCTATTGATTCATCCTTGTAATATCTACAATACAAATTCACTTATTTTCCCTTAAAAGTATATGCAGAAATTCACCACAAAGCTTCATGAACACACACACACACACACACACACACACACACACACACACACACACATATATATAATCACAAACTCATTTACTTTCCAAAAAAATAAAGTGTTATTATTTAGCAACCCATTGAGAGTTGGAGATGCAGGTTAAAAGACAATTAAAACACAACCCTGGTAATGGTGTGTAATAATTTGATTGCATAAAGTTTGTTTTGAATCAGAGGGCAGAGTGTCCCTGTACATGAGCTTCCACATTAGAATATTTCAGACTCCAATCCAGTGTCTGATTTAAGTAATTTTCAGCAACTACAACTCTCCTAATGGAAACACTTTCTCGAATACTTCCAGAATATAAAACAGTTTTTATTCTAAAATTCCTTAATATGTCTAATTGTAAAGCTAAGCATATATTTCTATTATAACCATGACCCACCCCCCAAAAAATTACAGATTAACTAAAAACATAACTATAATTAATATAACTGAAATTAATGACAATTTGGGGGGGTAGATTTTGGTTGAACTTAAACTGTCAGTGTTGAGTGTGTAGTAAGTGATATGTTGGCAATAATTAGGTTTCCTTCATGACTATGTATCAGTTAACTATTTAAATTGTAGTTATTTCCATTGAAATTGTGTAGCTATTTTAATTATAAATTATGACTTTATGAATAAGGTTTGGTCAATGTATAGTATATATATATATTTGGTTTTTCAAGACAGGGTTTCTCTGTGTAGCTTTGTGCCTTTCCTGGAACTCACTTGGTAGCCCAGGCTGGCCTCTAACTCACAGAGATCTGTCTGCCTCTGCCTCCCGAGTGCTGGGACTAAAGACGTGCGCCACCACCACCCACCCTAGAGTGTATACTATTTTTTGGGATGTACTCATGACACTCAGCAAAAGTGCAGCAGCTGTAGAAAGGTGTTCAGCACTGTTGGAGGCCAGACCTCAATCTCCCCATTGCTTTTCTTACCTCGAACCACCAGAAACATGTTGGCTTTGTGTGAGGTAGCATCAGAATCCACCTAACTGTGAATACAAATACACACTGCCAGAGTCTCATGCTCATCTAGATGACATGGCTGTTATAGGGTCATCAAAGCAGAAGCACAAATGTAAAGTTCTTGCAGATTTGGGGAATCTGGGGACTTTCAGAGATGCTATGACTCCAAATGAAGACACATTGATAAAGTTACCAAAGCTCCCAGACCCACCAGACCCACATGTTGGTTTAGTGTGCCACTCCAGGATATGGAAGGGTAGAAATGCTTGGGAGAAAGTGGTATGAACACTGGGGATTAAGGCTTCCTGTCTGTCCTTTGAGCACTTCAAGGAGACTCAAAGCAAAGGTTTCAATCATAAGCTGAATTATTAAGTGTCTGTTTTATGGGACAAAGTTCTCTTTAATGAGAACTTACTAATATACACAGTTTCTCTCAGAATCAGTCTGAGAACTTACTGAGACATGAAGCCTCACCCTTGAAGTCAACACCAGGTCATATTGTTGGGTGAGAATTGCTGTCTCTGCCTTAAAGTCTAGCAGTTGTTCATTTGTGTATTTATTAACTCATCTTGCAGTGTAGCTGGCCACTGTTCCAGGCCTTCCCTTCCATCCAGATCCTTGTCACAGACCTGATGTTTTCTCCTGTGTTCCCTATGTGTCTCTCCTTCTGCAGTTGAAGGGTTCAGCTTTGAGGCTGGAAGGAGGAAAAGCCCTGACTAACCATGGCATCAAGAGTTCCTAATGGCTGTCCTGCTCACCATGACCTTGACAAACAAGCCATTTGCTGCCTCTGTCCACTTCCTTCATCACCACAATGAGAATACTATAAACTTACAGGCTCACTGTGAGGTGTCAATCAAAATGCTCCTTGTTCCTTATTAACTGTGCTTGCTGCTGAGATCTATGTTCCCACAGAAGCAACAAACAACAGATAAGATCCTGGACCTTTCTTAACACTCAGGGTGTATTTGTTCAAAACAATAGGTACCATGATGCTTTTGTACATGTGTGTTGTTCGATGCCCTCAGACCCACCCTATTTCCTTCCTTGCTTCCTTTCCTGCTGGGCCACTTCCTCAACAGTATCTCTTCTGCTTTGATGCCATATATGTGAATGTCTGTATGTGTCTCCATTGTAGTATATATCTATCATCTTTATTAAATCTAAGTTCCACATCTGAGTGAGAACATGCTATTTTCTTTTCTGAGTCTGGCTTATTTCTATTAACATGGTAATCTCCAATGCCATCTACTTTCCTGCTGTATGAGCTGTTTTTCTTGTTGTTGTGGACAAATTCCTGATGGAACAATGTAAAGATGGAAGGGATATTTCTAGTTTATGGTTCTAGAGTATACATTCCATCAAAGTGTGGAAAGGAATGTATATAATAGTTGAAGGATAAGTTCACATCTCTGCTCTATGATACTTACTCTACCCCACTCAAGCCACACTGAACATGTCTCTATTTCATCACACTTATTTCTACAATTATGAGATCATATTGGAACATAGACTGAGTATTTACTAATAACAAGGAATGTAAACAGTAGAAAAAAGAAAAACATTATATCATTTGCAGGCATTACAGTTTGACTGTGAGATATCCCCAATACGTTCATGTGTTTGAGTCTTTGGTCCACAGCTAGTCACTGCTTGGAAGGTTGTGGAACTTTTAGGATGCAGAAACCTGCTGGAGGAAGTAGATCACCCGAGGTGGGCCTTGAGGTTTATAGCCAGGCCCCAGTTCCTGTTCATGCTCTGATTTCTGACTACAGATGCAATGTGACCACCTGGGCTCCAGCTCAGAACACCATCCCCCACCACACCTTGATGGAATGTATACTCTAGAACCATAAACTAGAACAATCCCTTCCATCTTTACATTGTTCCATCAGGAATTTGTCCACAACAACAAGAAAAACAGCTCATACAGCAGGAAAGTAGATGGCATTGGAGATTACCATGTTAATAGAAATAAGCCAGACTCAGAAAAGAAAATAGCATGTTCTCACTCAGATGTGGAACTTAGATTTAATAAAGATGATAGATATATACTACAATGGAGACACATACAGACATTCACATATATGGCATCAAAGCAGAAGAGATACTGTTGAGGAAGTGGCCCAGCAGGAAAGGAAGCAAGGAAGGAAATAGGGTGGGTCTGAGGGCATCGAACAACACACATGTACAAAAGCATCATGGTACCTATTGTTTTGAACAAATACACCCTGAGTGTTAAGAAAGGTCCAGGATCTTATCTGTTGTTTGTTGCTTCTGTGGGAACATAGATCTCAGCAGCAAGCACAGTTAATAAGGAACAAGGAGCATTTTGATTGACACCTCACAGTGAGCCTGTAAGTTTATAGTATTCTCATTGTGGTGATGAAGGAAGTGGACAGAGGCAGCAAATGGCTTGTTTGTCAAGGTCATGGTGAGCAGGACAGCCATTAGGAACTCTTGATGCCATGGTTAGTCAGGGCTTTTCCTCCTTCCAGCCTCAAAGCTGAACCCTTCAACTGCAGAAGGAGAGACACATAGGGAACACAGGAGAAAACATCAGGTCTGTGACAAGGATCTGGATGGAAGGGAAGGCCTGGAACAGTGGCCAGCTACACTGCAAGATGAGTTAATAAATACACAAATGAACAACTGCTAGACTTTAAGGCAGAGACAGCAATTCTCACCCAACAATATGACCTGGTGTTGACTTCAAGGGTGAGGCTTCATGTCTCAGTAAGTTCTCAGACTGATTCTGAGAGAAACTGTGTATATTAGTAAGTTCTCATTAAAGAGAACTTTGTCCCATAAAATAGACACTTAATAATTCAGCTTATGATTGAAACCTTTGCTTTGAGTCTCCTTGAAGTGCTCAAAGGACAGACAGGAGGCCTTAATCCCCAGTGTTCATACCACTTTCTCCAAATCATATGGCTCTGTGTCCAGACCTGGGGCTTATAATGGAATCATCATGACTCTCTCTCTCTCTTGAGTCAGCTCCACTCCATGGCTGCAGCTTTCCACAGTAGAGGTCCAGGTCCTAATCTCTCCAACATCCTGGGATCTCCATTGCAATGTTGGCTTCATCTGCACAGCTCCAAGCCATGGCTTCTTTATGGCCTTCTTGCAGAGATTCCCATCATGCCACACATCATCTGGCATCATGCAAAGGACTCCATGATCCTCATAGTTCTATACCATTCACACCTGCAAAACCAAAATACATGGGCAATACAGCTAAGCTCTGATGCCATCTTGGAACAGGGGCTCACCCACTTGACCCACAGGTGCTTCTTCAGCCTCTGTATCTCTTTGAGACTGACCCTGAAGAAACACTTCTCTAGGTTGTTGTTTTCAAGTAAGGAACCCCTCAGCAGGATTCTCAGACTAGGCTATCTTCTTTCAAATGAATTTGCCTGTTCACAAGATGGAGCCTTGGGATACCTTTCCTCTTGTCTCCGTGTACAGTAGGAAGTCATTTCTGTTCTGTTTTTTGCTCACTACAGACCTGGATGAGAGAAGCACACCTATTGCTGTGATAAAATACCATGACCAAGGCAACTTACCAAAGAACAGTGTATTTGGACTTATGGTTCCAGTGGTTTAGAGTATACATGGCAGACCAGAGGCAGCACGCATGGTGCAGAAGCAGGAAGCCCAGAACTCACATCTTAAACTGCAAGCACAAAGCAGAAAGTGTGAACTAGAAATGGTGCAAGTCTTTAAACTCTCAAAGCTCTGCCTGGTGACACACTTCCTCCAACAAGGGCATATTTCCCAAACCTGTACAAATAGTACCACTAACTCGGGACCAAGTGTTCATATGCCTGAGACTAATGGGGATGACCTCACTCAAATGACAATAACTACCATCACTATTATAGAAGCCCATGGTAGCAGCATGTGTTTGGTAGGGAGATGGGGGTAAGCCACATGCTCACAACACTGGATCACAGAACAAGGAAGCTTTGTTGTGCTTTTGTGTTTATATGATTAGATACAGAGAGAAAGTTGTCGTTCTGCTAGGATAGAATGTACTTCGAGGTGAAAAATGTTAAGCATATTCTCCATTTAGTTGTTTTTTGTTGCTATTTTGTATTAGGACCATAAGACCAGCTCTGAGATGCTAGTCAACTCAGCAGGGTCTTCTAGCTTTCTTTGGTAGAGTTTCTTTCCCTTTGGCAGACACTTGATCTCTTATGACTATAACATTCAGACATTGTGATGTTAATACTGTCCATTTGACAGGATCTAGAATCTCCAAGGAGTCAAGCCTCTGGGCATGTCTGTGGGGGATTATCTAGATTAGATTAACAGAGTTTGGAAGACCCACCCAAAATGTGGGTGGTTGAATTCCAGGAGCTGCAGTCTTGGACTGAATTAAAAGGAGAAAGCAAGCTGAGCATAGCATTTGTCTCTGTTCACAGTGTGTTCAGCTGCCTCCTGCTATGCTCTGGAGATGGAAGCCAAAGCAAAACCTTCCTTTCTTAAGTTACTATTGTTAGGTGTTTCATGGCAGCACTGAGATAATACATACATATATATATATATATTCCTTTTTCATCACCAAAGGGAAAGGAACTCTGTCAATGAAAGCAAGAAAAAGACCCTGCTGGGTTGCCTAGCATCTCAGAGCTGGTCTTATGGCCCTAATACAAAAGAGCAACTAAAGCCAACATGAAATAAATATAGAAAACTGATTTCTGAAGGGGGATTGTTGCTGTGATTAAAACTGACCAAGTGGCCTTTGGCCTTTGAGATTAGTTTGCAGGATATGTATGGAAGAGTTTGGGTTTGGGGGTATAAAATCCCTAGAATACTGTGAGCAGAGCATGATGGGCCATTCTGGGGAGAGTTTAGAAGACAATGCTGAGAAGCATTTGGTAATGAAGGGCTGGTTCTTGTTTTTTTGTTTGTTTGTTTGTTTTGTTTTTAGAGCTGAGGATTGAACCCAGGGCCTTGCGCTTGCTAGGCAAGTGCTCTACCACTGAGCTAAATCCCCAACCCCGAAGGGCTGGTTCTTAAAGTTTCAGAGGGAGGAAATACAGTATCTTGAACTGGGCTAGTGGCCTGGAGTCTAGTATTCTATCAAAGAATCTGGTAGTATGTATCCTTGTTTTGAGAACATGAGGTTAGTAGAATATAGAAGCAACATGAATAATGAGAATCCAGGGCTAATTTGGTTGGTGAAGGAAGATAGGACAGAACTACTGCTTGCTTCTCTCATCCAGGTCTATAGTGAGCAAAAAACAGAATAGAAAATGACTTCCTGCTGTACATGGAGACAAGAGGAAAGGTATCCCAAGGCTCCATCTTGTGAACAGGCAAATTCATTTGAAAGAAGATAGCCTAGACTGAGAATCCTGCTGAGGGGTTCCTTATTTGAAAACAACAACCTAGAGAAGTGTTTCTTCAGGGTCAGTCTCAAAGAGATACAGAGGCTGAAGAAGCAGCTGTGGGTCAAGTGGGTGAGCCCCTGTTCCAAGACGGCATCAGAGCTTAGCTGCATTGCCCATGTATTTTGGTTTTGCAGGCGTGAATGGTATAGAACTATGAGGATCATGGAATCCTTTGTGTGATGCCAGACAATGTGTGGCATGATGGGAATCTCTGCAAGAAGGCCATAAAGAAGCCATGGCTTGGAGCTGTGCAGATGAAGCCAACATTGCAATGGAGATCCCAGGATGTTGGAGAGATTAGGACCTGGACCTCTACTGTGGAAAGCTGCAGCCATGGAGTAGAGCTGACTCAAGAGAGAGAGAGTCATGATGATTTCATTATAAGCCCCAGGTCTGGACACAGAGCCATATGATTTTATGTCTTCCCTATTGGGTTTTAGTGTTGTTTGGGCTGATCATGCCTGTCTATGCCACTGTCTGTCCTTGTTGGAATGTGAATGTTTATTCTGGGCCATTGTTTATTGAAAACATGTGGTTTGTTTTTCATTTTATAAGATCTCAATCAATTAAGAGATTGCCTTGAGTCTTAGAAGAGACTTCGGACATTGAAACAGTGTTGACACTCTTAAAGACTATAGGACTCTGAGGTTGGACTGAATGCATTTGCACAATAAAATGTCCTTGAGCCCACAGTGACAAAGGGCTAGGAAGTTTATGGCTTGAAAGTGATAAACTGGGGTGTCAAGTTGACAAGGGATAGCTATGTGATGGTTAACATTGGTTGTCAGTTTGACAGGATCCGGAAACACCAGACAGACAAGCCTCGGTGAATGACTTTTCTAGATCGAGTTAATTGGATAGGAAGACCCACTCTAAATCTGTACAGTACTGCTCTATGCGTTGCAGTGCTGTTGCAGTGCTGGAGGGGCTGAATGAAAAATAGGAAGCAAACTGAGCAGAGCATTCATCTACCTCTTTCCTGACTGCCGATGTCCCGTGGCCAACTTTCTCCTGCTCCATCCACTGTACCATTCGGCCATGATGGACTGTGCCCTGGAACTGGGGACCAAAGTAAAAGCTTCCTTTATTTTAAGTTGTTTTTGTCAGGTGTTTAGTGGAAGAAATGAGACAAGTAGCTAATATAACCACTGCATTGCTATTCTTTTGGAGGTCTATTTAATGCAGCAGAGCCATAATACACTTGGCAAAACTCACTACTGCACACACAGATTCTACCTCTGAAACTCCGTAGTAAACAGGTGATATTGCACTGTCCCTCCGCAGCCAGCGCCTGTAGCACTGAGCGCATTAGCTGGACTGCTGGCCTTATTGAGTTGAACAGATTATGGGCATCTTTTACTTCTAACCTGAATCATCATTGTCTTGTGACTTTCTGATGTTTTTATTACTCTATTTGACAAATTCAATAAAACCATGACTCAGGCGGTGTTGATATCTTGTGAATGACATTTTCAACAAATGTTCCAAACAGTGTGGATGAACAGCATCATCCTCTGAGCTAATGAAGTGCTCCTGGAGCCTGCATTATTCTAAGTCCACTGCCTTAGGCCTCAAGGAACAATAAAATGTCTGTGTACCAGAGAAAACAAAAAGAAAAAGTCCAGGTTATGTGCTCCTTGGGTGTTTTGGATTTGATTGGATTGCAATGATATTTCATAGCCTCCTTCATAGCCAAAGGACCTCCCCCCCTTTTTTGTTTTTTTGAGACAGGGTTTCTCTGTGTAGTTTTGGAGCCTGTCCTGGACTAGCTCTGTAGACCAGGCTGGCCTCGAACTCACAGAGATCCACCTGCCTCTGCCTCCTGAGTGCTGGGATGACAGGCGTGCGCCACCACCGCCCAGCTCAAAGGCCCATTTTATACATAATTTCCCAGATAAATCTGACAATGTTTAGGCTGTTTCTAGGTAGTGTGGTTTGGATCAGAGTTCTCTGGAGCAGGGTGATCGCACCGATAAGACAGTCCACTAGCTCTAGAAAACCTTATGAAAACCCTTATGACTATGAAACTGGAGTTTTGCTTTGTGCAGTTGGGAGTGGCCTCAAATGGTCTGGATGTCAGATGGTCATGGTGCCTTGAGGGGACAGGGGGGAGCTGCACAGCAGTCACACCATTTGTTCACTTTCCTTCAGCTTCTTGTCATGTTTTGACGTTTATGTGAGCATGGCTAGGTGAACAAGGATCTTGGACTTCTGTAATGAAACTATGTAATAGCAGTGACATTAGGCGATATGACAAGGCCTTACAGGAGCTGGGCAAAAAGTTCAAACTCAAAATGACAGGGAAAATTATTTGAAAAATAGATTTTGTTATGGGCCAAGGGGATATGACTACAGGAAAACTACATGAGGACATGGAGAGGCCAAGGGGAGATGAAAGCAGGAAGACTCCATGGGGACATGGAGAAGTGAGGGGAAACCTGGACCAGGTGCTTGCCTCACAGCCTCAGAAACAGTCGATGGACACTTTGATTGATATTTTGCTTCCAGAACTGTGATGCTTTAGGACAATAGTCCTAGCCAACTAACAGAGAGAACTAATTCAGTCTTATTAGCAATGTGCCTCAGTCATCACATACAATGCTTCAGGGTATTTAGTTGGTGATTGCAAGAAATCACTGAAGTCATTTGAAACCAAGATTTCAGAATATAAAAGCACTCCGAGTTCAAAAGCACAATGTTCTCAATCACACTGTTGTTATTTGAAATAATACTATCAATAATAGAATTATATAAAGGCTTTTATTTACTGTTAAAATATTTTAAAGTCATGATATTTTAAAACATAGCCTCTAAAATTTATCTTCATTTTGCTATATATGTTTGTAATATATAATGATGAAGTTGAGTGCTCAAGCATGTCTTATTGGCAGGGCACAACATTATAGATTTTTGAGGATAAGGATAATGTGGCTTAGAGTTTCCTTTTCTAAATTTGAGTATTTAAGTTCTACAGACACAAGGCACGAGAGGGAAGTTTATCTAATAGGATAGATAAATTTATGGATCATATGATTCATTTTCCTATGAAGATACTTAAATACTAATGATACCTCGATAGGTTTCAGATTTTAAAGATAGTTTCTAAGATGACTTAAATTATTTTCTTGTTAGAAAGCAAATCTTGTTAACTTTCTCTTTATCAATTGTTTTCTATTCAACACTATTGGTAAAATCCTCACAGTTAAAAGAAAGTCAATCATAGCCTTAAAAAGCTAAAATTAAGGGACCTTACCAATCCATGACTTGCAAGTTTTTGAGTATTATGCATAGAAAAATCTAGGATGTTCCCCTGCTTTCCATATAGAATGCTACTCAGTGAGGTCAAAGCATCAGTGAGCAGGATAAGCAAAGTGAGAACTTTATGGTCATCATATAAATATAATCTTACTCATATAGGTACTCAATTGCACACCTTCTCATATAAACATACACATATCCCAACATTTATATACCCTAGCAAAGACTTGACTGGACTTTCATAGAGACCTTGCTAATAATTTTCACATCATTAAATAATTATTTTATTTATTATCTTATGATTTTCATGGGTATGAATATTTGCCAGCATGTATGTGTATACACACTACATTCATGTCTGGAACATGTTGAGGCCAGAATGGAGAGTCAGATTACCTGAAACTGGAGTTACAGATGATGTGAGCAGCTATATCCAGGGCTTCTGAAAGAGCAGTAAGTGCTCTCAACTGCTGAAACATCTGTACAGCCCCTACATTTATAGTTTTCTTTAACTATGTGCATTTGTGTACATGTGTGTATTGGTGTGTGAACATGAGTAAAAGTGCCTGTGGAGCCAGAGACATTGGATTTTCTTGGAGCTGGAATTACAGGAAGTTGTGATGACTCACAATTTTAAGTGACCTTAAAATGGGTACTGGTAGCTGAACTTGGGTTCTATTCAAGAATAGTACCATGTCTTAACTACTGAGCCATCTCTTCAGTCCAAGTTTTCACGTTTTAAGAATATACAGTAATCATTTATTTCATGTGTTTTGAATGGCAGGTTTCAAATTAGCTGTGAGGCAATATATGAACATAAAAGGTTATTTCTTGTTTGCTTTCTTCCATATGCAAAAGGGCCCAAAAATAACATGTGCACATGCATAAGCACAGTGTCTTGCCTTGTGGTATTTTGTGCATTTTCTGATCTGCCCCTATCAAACAAACAAACAACAAACCAGAGAGACTTTCATTGGATTGATCCTGGTGGCTTTTACTCATGGCTTGCAAGCAAACACAAATATTTTATTTTATTCACTGGTCTTCTGTACAATCATTACATGTTCCATAAAGGGCCTAACTTAGAATAAAGTTCTGGTCCGTCTCCCTGTGATGCAGCCTGGATGTTTCTATCAATGTCACCTATTGGAAATCAGTTATGATGGTTAATTGTCATTGACCAGTCCCCACCTCTGTCCCTTAGCATCTGGTTTCTAGTTTTCTGTAAATTGCTCAGTATCAAAAAATCACCTTCTGAGGCAAAAGATGGATGGAGAGAGTAACAGAAGTGGGACCAGGTCCTGGGGCCCGTCATCACTAAGAGATTGAGGAGTCGGTAAGATGCCTGGGAAGGGACAGCCCTGTAGAAGAGATGGTGATCAGCTTGATGAAATGCCATTTTTCTTCACTGTCACCAATTTCTCCATCAGTTGCAGAGAGGCAAATTCCTTCAATACTGTGAACATATCAGAAGTTTCTAGTCCTCAGAACTAGATGTTTAACAGCCAATTAAAAACATCTCCCCTGTCATCTTTCACTTCTTATTCTGTCTTTTCTCTTTTGTCTCTAAACTTTATGAAAATAAATAGTAGGGACCAAGTGTAGACCAAAGAGAGAACTTTCCTAAAGACTTGGGGATCATTTGCCATGGCATTCCCTTCAACATATGTAACTAAATGCCTACTAAGTGTAAGGGTGTCAGAGGCTCATCTAGATGCTTCAGGGAATCGGCAATTAAAGTGGTGTGTGTAGCTGGAGAGCTTTTCTCCAGCTCCCACCAAGCTCCCAAAGTCTCACAGCCCACATATAAAATGATCACTCAGACAATTATATTACTTATAGACTGTATGGCCATGGCAGGCTTCTTGTTATCTACTTCTTCTATCTTAAATTAACCCATTTCTATTAATTTATAAGTTGCCACATGGCTCATGGCTTACCAGTACCTTACATCTCGCTTGTCATGGCAGTGGCTGGCAGGTCTCTCCCCAGCCTTCCACTTCCCTGAATTCTCTTCTCTGCTTGTCCCACCTATACTTCCTGCCTGGCTACTGGCCAATCAGTGTTTTATTTATTAACCAATCAGAGCAGCACATTTGACATACAGAACATCCCACAGCAGGTGTGCCTATGAAACTCAAGGTGTCTTCAAAGGCCTACAACAGGAAAATAAAACTTCTATTTAGGAAGCATGTCAATGGCCTGGGAATACAAATGAGCTACTCACATTTATAGGAGGAATTACAGAAGCCGTGGAGGAGGGGGAGTGAGTGTGTGCATGTGTGTGCTCAGGGAATGGTTCAGAACTTAGAAGCAGATGTTAAATAAAGAACAATTTAGGAAAACTGAAAAATCATGAGCAAATCTACAGTGGATGGGGAAGTATTTTTGGAGAGAGGTGGTAGTCACATTTAGTTGGATCATGGAACCAGGTGCTGAAAACAGAGAATGCTAAGTGTGCAGTGAAAGCAATGAGGCTTCAGAGCTCTGAGCTGGAATATGGCCAGAGTAGTGGATGAAGGGTGGGCCTGTGATAAAGTGCCAAAACCTGTGCCCGGGGGCAGACAGGTTAGGAATCAAGGTTCTTCAAAACACTAGCTCTGTACCATGAGTTAAGTCAAAAAACCTTTGAATCTGTATTTTTATAACATAAAAGGCATGTGTATTCATGAACACTCCTAACTAAACCAAATAGAACTAAGGTCTGATGTCTGTAATATTGGCTTTGCCACAAGCTGTAAGATCCACTATATTCACTGTATTTTGTGTAAGATATCAGGAAAATAAATAGAAAAAAAAAATCACTGAGGTAGCGTTTTCAGTAAGGTTAGTGTAGTCTGTATAAGAAAGAAGGGTATGAGACCATTTGCAGTGCAAGGATTTAAAAGATAAGTGCGCCCTTCTTTGGGGAGGAGAGAGAGAAAAGGCTTCTGAATCTGCAGGTGGAGTGTGATAGATAGTAAAAGGAAACTGGTACGACAACAATATGCCAGGCCAGCACCCGAGAAGTGTGTATGTGTGACTCGAAAGAAGAAAGAATACATTGCTACAACACTGTAGCTTAAGTCTGTGCTGAGAGAGGCCTGTCCTTATTCCAGGGCGCCACTGAAATCTTTGCCTGTGTCTAGACCAGTCCAGGCTCTTTGCTGTGATGGGTGTACAACACTGGATACAACCAATCTCTGGATACAGCGCCACCGTGTGGCGGAAGGGAGCAGCATCGGTTACAAGTCCATAGGGCTCAGTTCACTGGGCCTTGAAAGAGGAGTCTCCCTTCGGAGGGTGGGAAAATGTCTCCAGACAAAGGTAAATTTGTGTGCAGGAGACTTAAAGGGTTCTGAATGACAGAGAATATGACAATTTGAGGCTGGAGGTGTAGCTAAGCGGTAGAGTGATTTGCTGAGTAAT
Organism: Onychomys torridus; assembly: GCF_903995425.1. Classification (NCBI taxonomy): domain Eukaryota; kingdom Metazoa; phylum Chordata; class Mammalia; order Rodentia; family Cricetidae; genus Onychomys; species Onychomys torridus. The sequence goes on from NC_050456.1 coordinate 14,305,291, forward strand.
ATTCAAGGTGCTGGGTTAGAGCCATAGGACTGCCTTTAAAACCAAACAAAGAGCAACAGCAGAACAGGTGGTTCATGCTTTTCATTTCAGCATCCTCAAGTGTGAGGCATGTCTGCTGCATGTTTGCTCTATAGCCGAGACCCTGTCTCAGAAGAAAAAAGAAAACGAAAAAGAAAAGAAGGCAAAACAAAAGGATATTAAGGACCTCAAATTTCAAGCACATTGAGCAATTTTAAGTGGTAACTAGAATAAAGTAATTAGTATCAAAGAAGGAAAGCATACACAGTTCTCAAGGGTTAACTTTTCCGAGACTCCCGGATTCTGTAAGGTTCTGTTAGCTTCAGATTTCATCATCAGGACTGAAGTGGGATGACTGAACTCTCACTTTCAATTCAACTCCAGATGAACGGCTCTCTGGAGGGGAGTCTCTAATGTCCTTCTGTCCACACATTTTGACATATCTGTGAGCATTCCTTGAGCTTTTGTGGGTGAGGAAGGATACTGAAATGGAGATAAAGAGAAAAGCAGAGGTTGCAAGCTACCGACAGAATGGCAAGTGTTCTGGCCAGCTGTCATTAGGCAAAGCTCCAGATTTTAACCAGGGTCTTAGCTAATTATGCCCTGGGTCTGACACGCCATCCCTGAAAAAGTAAGTAAAGAATCCAATCCAAGTCAGTTATTTCTTCTTTGCGAACTCTGTCCTCATTCACCATTGGTTGAGTACTCACATTATTTTGGGGAAATAAATCAAAGTCATGGGTTTGCAATGTTCTCTACTGGTCATTTCATTCAACCTTTTATCATAGGCAGGATTTCTGCAAACCCCTGACTTCCTGCGGCAGATTAAGCCAGGTAGGATCTGCTATACATTCTGGGATGTAGCATAGTCAGAGCATGGCCTGGGAGCCAAAGTGAGCACTACTGGCCGTGCAAGAGAGATGCTGAACTGAGGCCCTCCCCAGAGGTGCTGAGTCCGAATCTTCCTTCATTGGCCAGGAACCTAGGCATCTCTCCTCCAAATGCTTCTACTCTCTGATGTTTATAATTTAGAGAGTGCGTCTTAGCATGCCCTGGTATTTTACTGTGGTCTACAGAGTCACCCTTCATCTTTGTTCCCAGGGCCTTTCTGTCACCCCACCTTCTGAAGTTCCTATGGCAGCCACTATGGTGGCCTCATCTCCTTATACTGACTCTGTGAGACGGAGGACTGGGCTACAGTTCTCCTTGTCCACACTGTGCAGGGGTGGAGCAGCTCCCCAGGCAGAGCCCACTGCCCCCACCCGGCCTTTTCTCTCTCAGTGCCATTTGAAGGAACAAAGAATGTTCACTCAGAATGGTATGGGTATGTGTGCCAGCTGGGAAGTGTAGGGCAGGATGACCCAGAAGCCAGATCACTAGCTTTTCTCCCTCAAACTATTCCATGGCACTGAGGCCTGTGGCCTGCTGTGTTTATTGGGAAATCTTGGTTTTATACTATCTCAATTTTGCTCTTGCTGGCCTGCTTTCTCAAATTGGGCTTTCAGATAAAGAAGCTGCACCTTACTTAGTTTTGCTGTGTTTACTGAGGAGCGAGACTGTTGTACTTCCTTTGTGTGTAAATTCACAACTGCTTCTGAACGTGTCACTTGGCTAGCAAGGGAATGGTCAGCATTTACCTCATACCTTGCTTTTCAAATCCTAAAAGATGGTTTGCATAATTTTTTCCCTTTCCTTGGCTAAAGAGACTTAGTTTCCTATAATTAGTGTTTGAAATGTGTCTGTAGGTCTCCCACTTTGTGACTCACTTTAGTTTGTCCTTATCTTCTCAAAGGCAGCTCCTTGAACACCCATCCAGGTGTGAGCAGTGCAGGGCTGAGCCATCGGGCATTTCCATTATTTCTGGAATTAAGGGGATATCAAGGCGGCTGTCCTGGCTGTGTGAGCTTTTCCTTCTGGGAACACAGTTTGGGTGGTGGTATCTGACAGGGTGAGAAAAAGCATGGGGAAATTAGGTTAGGACGGAGTGAGGCAGACAAGGTTCGGCCACCTGAGCCAGCTTCTGAGAGAGGTCCAGGTCCTCTGGGGTTTGCATTCTTAAAGATGCTTTTAAAAGCAGAGATTTTCTGAAGACCCACAAAGGTGGCAGTGTAACTTCTCTTACTTCCAGTGTGAAACTCAGGGGACAATCAGTGGCTGTGTAAACTAATATGAGGGTTCATTCTAACATCCTGTGCTGCTAAATGCCACTCTCCATTTTAGGTTTTGAAAAAAAAATCTTTCCTCCTACTTTTTGGTAGCTTTCCCTTTTTCTGGACTGGCACAGTTGGCATGGCCTCTGGGAATAATCACTGTCTCTGTTTTATGGGGTGCATGGATCATTGGCTTCAGGGCCTTGCACAGGCCAGGAAACCATACAACGCACCTAAGGTAAGTAAAAAGACTCCGTATATGAGCTTGGTGAGACAGTGTAGTGCATGGTGGTGGCCCTTACTGTGCAAGCCTAGAAGCCTGGGTTTGATCCCAGGAGCCCAGGAGAAGGTGGAAGGAGAGAACCGACTCTACTGAGCTGTCCTCACAAGCGTCAGGACACATGTGGACACAAACATGCTGAGTGAGTTCCGAGGGGGCAGAGAAGAATGAAATGGCTTGGTGCAGAGAGGTGTTATGGGAATGTCTGTGAAGAAGACACTTTGAGGTTTGCTACATCTTGCAGAATTTCATGGAGATCTGGTTCTGTAGGTCACTGGCAGCTGTCTGGGCGCTTGCTTATCCCTCAAGGCAAAAGTCACTTTGTATTCTTTAATAGTTACGATTGTGAATACATGTGGAACAGTGCCTCTAACAGGGTCAGAGATGTGGCAAAATTTTGTTTTTAGTTTAAAAGGCTGAGTAGGTTTTATTTGGGAACACACACACACACACACACACACACACACACACAATAATAATTCATGAAAAAAGAGGTCACAGATTTAAAGGAGAGTCGAGGCAGGGGAAGTATATGGGAGGGCTTGGAGGGGGGAAAAAGAAGGGAGAAATATAATTATATTGTAATCTAAACCAGAGGTTCTCAACCTTCATGCTGCCATGACCATTTAATACAATTCCTCATGTTGTGGTGACCCTCAACTATAAAATTATTTTCATTACTACTTAATAGCTGTAATTAAGCTAGTATTATGAATCATAATGCAAATATCTGTGTTTTCCGATGGTTTTAGGTGACCCCTGTGAAAGGGTCATTTGATCTCCAAAGGGTTTGTGATCCACAGGTTGAGAACCACTTGCTTGAACTTACAAGCTATAACTATAAAGAATCCATATTAAGGTATCAAGGCCATCTCTCTATTCAGAATTAGCTCTTTCAGTTCTCACACAAGCTCCTTGTTCCCCCAAGGCTGAGAGCAGACTCGGTTATTAGTGGCATATTTGCAGAACTGTTTTTCAGCAACACAGTAGAGCTACAGTTAAGGACTACACAGAGAGGACAGAGAAGTTAGTGGCCTTGCAGTCAGGCAAGGGTAAATGCTAATGGCTTCTCCCTGCTCACAGCTTCGTTCTTTAATGGGTATATGGTGTATGGATGCTGCAGGTTAGGCTCAGGCTTTCTGACTAAACTTCGCCACAGCTCCTGAGGTTTTGTGACTCCCAAAGGCAATTTGACCAGTTATTTGTTATAGATCTCTCACTCCTTATTTTTACTTATTTAATTACTTATCTATCTATCATCTATCTTTTTTTTTTTTTCAAGACAGAGTTTCTCTGTGTAGTTTTGGTGCCTGTCCTGGATCTTGCTCTGTAGACAAGGCTGGCCTCGAACTCACAGACATCCACCTGGCTCTGCCTCCTGAGTGCTGGGATTAAAGGCTTGCGCCCGGCTGCTTCTTACTTTTAGTGGGGTCTGGGGATGAGTTTTAATGCTGAATTTCCTCAGGCAGCGGTTCTGCAAAGACCCAGAAGTTATATGTAAAGCACTGTGTGTTTAAATGCAATAAAGGATACCTCCCTCCCCATCATCTTCCATTGTCAAAAAATCATGTAGCAGCAATTATTCCTGGATAGGCATGCTTGCTGTTCATTCTTTTCCAAGTCTGGAAGCCTTTGCTTTACTCTTCTTTCATGTGCACTTCCGTTCCTGGCCCAGACACTGACTTCATGTTTAGTGAACTTGGAGAAAGCCTCAGCCACGTATGTACACGGCGAGTGAGGGACAAAACAAAGACACAGAACTGCTGCCAGTGACTCCCTTTGTGCTCAATGACAAGTCAAAGTCCCACCTTCCATGGAGTCTGGAGTCATCCAGCTCCCCTCACCCCTCCAGGGACCTTGTTCTTTATTCTGGCTTTCTCTCTGTCTAACAAGCTGTATCTACTTCTCTGACTTTCTTAAAAACGTCTTCGAGACTCTGCCCGGGTTAACGCTATCCCACTCTGCAACCTTAGCTTAAATTGGTCATCTCAAGGAGATGTCATTATTTTATTGATAATTTTTTTCTTAATGTATTTTTTAGACCTTCCTATTTATCTTTACTCTTGTTTATGTATTGTTTGTCTTCCTTGTGGACTCAAATTTCTATGAACTACAGTAACTATTGTATTACTGTATCTGGCAGAAAGTCTGCATAAAAAATGTAGGTCTCCATAACTACTGAATGAAGGACTGAGCATTCAATTAAAAGGTTGGTTATATTAATATAAAATATTGTGAATGCTAGGGAAAAGGTGGCCATTTGAATTACTCAGATAAATAAAATACATCTGTATTTGTTTTCGAAGGTGTTGGGGATTGAACTCAGAGCTTTGGAAATGCTAGGCAAATTCTGCACTCCTGAGTCATATTCTAAGGCCCTGGATACATAGTTTTTGGTATAGAAAGATGACTTGATTTGAAAAGAAATAAATTTCAAAATGTGTGTTATTTCAATATAGTATATTTACAATTTTGGGTATAAAAGATATTACATTTCAGTTAGAAAATATAAATTAGTTCAGGTGCTCAACTGGTCAATCCTTGGTAACAATGTGTCATATACTTGAAAATATATGGGAGAAGGTTTTAAATGCTCTTACCACCACACAGGCAGAATAACAGTATATGAGGTAGTATATATTAGTTTTATTTAACCATTCTTCAACTTAAACACATACCAAAATGTCATGTTATATATCATAACTCAATATAAAAATGAATGAATGAAGAAACATCAGTATAAATGCATATATCAAAATAAATGTAATAATCTTTTTTAAAGATTTATTTATTTACCACATATATAGTATGACTGTACACCAGAGAAGGTACCAGATCTCATTATAGATGGTAGTGAGCCATCATGTGGGTGCTAGGGAACTGAACTCAGGACCTCTGAAAGAGCAGCCAGGGCTCTTAACCCCTGAGCCATCTCTCCAGCCCAACTGTAATAATCTTTGAGTGGCAGATGTTAGCCAGCTTCTACATATTTTACCATTTTCTATTTTTTTACAATGCATTTTAATATGTACATGCATTACATTTATTTAGTGTGTTTATGTATACTTATATGCTTCTGTACACACATATACATAGTATCTGCTGCTACAATGGCAGAATTAAGAAGCCACTACAAGACTGTATGACCAACAGACCTCACTTGTTTTCTGGTCCTTACTAGGAAAGCCTGCAGACACTGGTTCTACAACACAGGTTCCTTGAGTATTGAGAAAGTGCAAATTGGATTTAGCTGTTGCTACTGAGGGCACTTGCTGCTCTTAAATGAAGACATATTACTGCACAGTACCCAAGGGCCTGAAACAGAGGAGCCAGATGAATCACATGAGGACTCTTTCATTCTTCTCTCCCTCTCTCTCTCCCTCTCCCTCCCTCCCTCCCTCTCCCTCCCTCCCTCTCTCTCTCTCTCTCTCTCTCTCTCTCTCTCTCTCTCTCACACACACACACACACACACACACACACACACACACACACACACGTTGCTTGCCATTGTTCAAGCTTAAGAGGGAAGAAACTGAAGAAGCAGAAACATGGTTTGGGGAGTCTTAGTCCCAAATTAATTTGGGACCAATAAACAATCCTTTCCCAGATACCTCAGAAAAAGGGGGCAGGGCATGTAAGAGGAGGTAGATGGAAAGGACAGCTGTGACTTCTTGATACTGGAGAGTTATTCAACACATCAACTCACAGCATATCTGGTTATCTGGACACTATCAAGCCTGTCAAAATTCTAGCATGGATGCAGGAAGGATTCATAAAGTTCCTAGCTGAGGAACTATTGGCAGTTGATGGCTGTTGGGGGAGGGAGGACCACTCTCCTGTGGAGATGTGGCCACTGGTGAGTAGCTCATGCTCCAGTGGATGGCCAAATATGGGAACACTAACCGGACTCTGGTTATTAAAACAGAAAAGGAAGACATGAAATTAGGAGGGAGATTAGGTTGAAGGCACTAGAGGAGTTGGAGGAAAGTAGTGGGGGATGGATATGATCAAGATATATTGTGTACATATATAAAAGCTTCAAATAATGGAAATTATTTTAAAGCTTGCACACATATACAACATATAAATATATAACCTAACTTCTGAATCTAACTAGGCCATATGTAAGAATGCACAGGCAGCCAAGCATAGCAATGATATGTTGGTATTTGGCAGACGGCATACATGATGTTGATCACACTATCATGTTATTTGTGTTATTAAGCTATTTATCATAGAGTTAAACATTTCTATCACCCACTGTTTTAGTCAAGGTTCTCTAGAACAATAAATGTATGTACTAATACATTTATGTGTGTGTATATAACAAATCAGAATTTATTAAGTGAGTTTTCAAATAATAATGGCTGCCAAATCACATCTGAGATGCTGACAATCTGAATTCCTCAACGGAGTACTCTCACTGTCTCTCACAGGGAACTGACAACTGGTAGTTCCTCAGTCCACAAAGTGGGGTGCCTCCGCAGTCCCAATCTGGCAAGGGAAGCCTGAGAAGTTTCTGAGGAGCTGCTGGTACCTAGTCCATGATGAAAGCTTGGCAACACTGCTTCTGACATCAGTGAAGGAATCAACAACAACAGAGCAAACCAACTTGGTGGCAAGAGGGAAGCCAAAGCCAAAGTCAAGAGGACCTTCCTTCTGCCAAGTCCTTTTTCATCTGGGCTGTTGCCAGAAGGCTCCATCCCTGTGGGTGTTCCCGCATGAATCAAGGCAATTCCTCAGGTGTGGCTCCCTGTTCAGGTACTTCTTCTAGTTTATGACAAGTTGACTTAAAAACCAACCATAACACCTAGTAAAATTAAAGGAGAAACACATATCATAAATTTATGGTGATATTTGTGTAGAGAAACCTATTGCACGTCTGTCAAATAGAAGTCTAAACATGTAATTCTGCATAGTACACGACACTGCGTATACATAGCACATTAGTAATAAGCCACTATGACTGGCTTATCTATTTACCATGGCATACTTCAGTCATTATTTTAGAATGTTTCTTTACAATTATATAAAAAGTTGCTGTAAACAGTGTGCCACGTCACTCCAGCAACAGCCTCATCTATCTCTCATTTATCTCCTCCTTTGATTGCATTGAGTCCACATTGTGTGATTGACATTTATTGTTTGTTTTCTTAATCTGTATAATCCACCTTCCCACACTGTGGATAAACATGCTATATGGGCTTGTATAACTGAATGAGGGGTTGTGAAAATTGTGCAAATTGGTTGTGGAACAAAATGGCGATAGTAAAGGTTTCTGGATGCTGTAAGCAAATAATAATTCAAAATCAGGTGGACAATCTGAGTTGTTTCTGGCAGTGCCTGCTTGTGCTATATTATGTGACTTCACTGAATGAAGCTTTGGCTTTGAGCACACATGGGCATGTTACGATACACAGGTCACATTTTTTGTTATTGTCAATGAATGCTTCCTGCAGCATTCTGATCAACTTTGAGACTGTTAAATGTTATAAGTATAGTGCTTTTTACTATAGATAGAAAGTTTTCTGCTCTTATAGAAACATGATGTTGGAGGCTAGAGAGATAATTCATTGGCTGAGAGTATAGTAAAGCTTCTTTGCAGGATTTGAGATTTTTCCAGGCACCCAGTTTGGGTGGTTCATAACTGCTTGTAACTCCAGCTTGAGGGGATCTGATGCCTCTGACCTCTGTGGGCACCCCACATGCATGCTAATACTAAAACATCCATGTACACATAATTAAAAATACATATAAATCTTTCTGAAAAGAAATGTGATGTTTGAATCATCGAAAACAAAGGTCATTCAAATATCAGTTGGTATATCTTTGTATTGCATTATGTTAGAATGTTTGATTGTAAAAATTTCTGTTTAAGTAGCTGATTTTAAGTTCATAAAAGAAAATCCTAAAATGAATTTTGTTTTGAGACTAGGACAGAATTTCCAACAATTTCTAACATGGCCTGAAACCTGCTTCTGTCATTTGGTATTTACGTGATACAATTTGGGGGTATTCACCAGAGAAGATTGCTTGGACATAGGTTTAAGCCAAAAGAAAGTCTTTATTAGCCAGTTGGTGACTACATTGGGTGTTCAGGATCCCAGTGTAGCACTGATCCTTTTTCAGGGTGAGGTTTTAAGCACAATAACATGTTCTGGGTTGCTGTGGGATGTTCTCTGTATGTTAAATGTGTTGCTCTGATTGGTTAATAAACAAAACACTGATTGGCCAGTAGCCAGGCAGGAAGTATAGGCAGGACAAGGAGAGAGGAGAATTCTGGGAAGTGGAAGGCTGAGGAGAGAGACACCTTCAGCCACCACGATGAGAAGCAGATGTTCAGATACAAGCCATGTAGCAACTTACAGATTAATAGAAATGAGTTAATTTAAGATATAAGAACAGTTAACAAGAAGCCTGCCACAGCCATACAGTTTGTAAATAATATAAGTGTCTGTGTGTTTATAAGTGGGCTGTTGGACTGTTGGAGCTTGGAGGGACCCAGAGAGAAAACTCCAGCTACACTGGGTTGGTATATTTCCATTAATAAGACCAGTTAGCCAAAAACAAAACTAAAGAAGCTAAAAAGCAAGGTTACCACTTTCGAGACATTCCCAAAACTATACAGACTTTGGTGTGTTAGGCATTTATTTTAGTTTTGGCAGGTGGTGCTATCTATGTACAGTTTTACAACCTGAATGGCATTTCCATCATGGAGTCAGTTGTGCTAAAGTCTGAGGACTTACTAAGGTCTGAGGCCCTGTTACGGTACAGCACTCTGAACACCGATGATCATAAAATCTGAATATGGATGGACTCCGAAAAGTTGAAAATAGTCAGTACCCTAAAGAATCAAATATTCAGCTATGCATATCCACTTCATTAGTATGCAAACTTGCTTTTGCCTTTGATTAATAGTAAAATTATTTGCATTTCAAAGAGTTATTTAAAATCAATTTCTTGAGTAGGTGAATGTTAGTTTTCTCATTTTGGCTAAAAGCAGAACTGTGCCATTTTGAATCATGTGGTAGTACATCTTTAGAATTTTTAAGTTTTCCATAGTGACTATCAGTTTACATGTCCACCAGGGGCGTGTGAGCGATCAGGGTCTTCCACATCCTGGACCACATTTGGTGATACCACTTTTCACTTTAGGTGTCCTGGTAGCTTTGAACCAACACCTCACCATGCCATTGTTTTACATGAATGGCATCGCTCACAACCTTAGTTGCATTTTCGAGTTCTCTTTAATATTTTCACTTATGTCATGGATATTATTTATTTTACCTGTTTTTCATAAGAAAAATAAATCTTTATTTCAAGTTGTTTATCAGGTAATTTGGTTACAACAATTATAAAGTAACTCTCACACAAAGACATTGATCAAATGATACTCATAAATTATAGTCACCAAAGCAAATGGGTTTTCTTTGGTATTATCCTGCAGAATTATATCATCCTCATCAGTTGTTGCCTGCTCTGGAGATTCAGGAACTATTTTTAATATCCCCAGTCTCAGGAATACTGGGAGGTAAAAAATACTGTAAGAAATTTCAGAAGAAGTCCTGAATTCAAGAGGAAGTGAGGGACAGGGAGGAGCTGGACTAGGAGGGAATGGAAGAAAAGAAAGGAAAGGAAAAAGAAAGAAATTGTACATGATCAAGAAGAACCTAGGACCTGGGGAGGGCAAATTAAAAGGAAATAGTTTTGATTCTGATCCTGCATCTTTTACTAAGATACTTAGCAATGAGAGTAAATGTGGAGAAATGAGCAACAAATTGTAGCTGGACTATGGAGATGATTCTGCAGGGGTGGGGAGAGCTCAGGAGTTCAGTGATGTTCATTGCTACATATAAGTTCAAGGGATAAGTATGCTACTGGAGAACAAACAATGCTATTGGAGATACTTTGCTACTTCCAACAATGTGTCAGTAGTCAAATTTACATACAGGATTCCCAGCAACTGTGTCTCACAGGGAAAATGGCTGGATCAGCAGGTTTCCCACATTAAATGCTATTAACGGATACTTTACAAGTGGATCTTTAATTAAGTTTTGAGAATTGGTTTTATTACTTTTTAAGATCTAGGATCTTTGTCAGAGGCAGGGTTTGCAAGTATTCCCATTAAACTTTAGCTCATGCCTTTATCTGCTTGTTTGGTTCTCTCACAGAGCAGAAGGGTTTTGGAATCCAATTTATTTATGTTTTCTTACAGGGTAAACCTTAATGCCAAGTCTCAGAAATCTCTGCCCACTCTCAGGCGTTTTCCTTTCCTAAAAGTTTTAGAGTTTTGTATTTTTACTTAAGTCTTGAGTTCTTTTTGAGTTACTCTTGGCCTTGTGTGCTTAAAGTTTAGAGCAAGCTTTGCCTGTACCTCTGGATGTCTACTGGCCCCAGCATTATGGGAATGTCCTGTGTCCCACTAATCACTTTACAGTTTAAAAACAGCTGGACCCTTCTGTGTGGCTCTGATTTGTGTGGCTCTGCATTCTGTTCCCTTGAAGTAAGCAAACATTTCCTATGAATACCATGCAATCTTGATTATTTTTACACAATAAGTTGTAAAATTTGCAGATATATCCCACCTTGTTCTTTTTAAGGATTGTTGTACTGTTCACTGCCTTTCCATGTTAAATCAGAACAGTCCTGTCAATATTTACAAGTTGTTCTGTTAGAATTTTCGAGAGAGCTGTGTTAGACCTGTATGCTGAGAAGTCTGTAAGCAAGGTTTTAGTTAGTTGCAGAAACAATTTGTCTGCAACCCTCCAACCCCTCTCTATTATCTTATTCATCCAAAGTGATACTAATTAGGTCACATACGCCTCACATGGTGTGTGTGTGTGTGTGTGTGTGTGTGTGTGTGTGTGTGTGTGTGTAAGAGAGAGAGAGAGAGAGAGAGAGAGAGAGAGAGAGAGAGAGAGAGAGAGAGAGAGAGAGAGATTTACTTGTCCTTGTTTCAGTGTCTTTCTGCACAGAGGACCATGCATAAGCAACCCAGTGAGGGTTTGGGGGCCCTGATGACAAACTGCTGGATAGAACTTAGTATATAGACATGTTACCATGGCCAGTTGACTGGGGGAATGTTGCGGGTGATTTGTTTGTGCTGCCTGCCGTCCTGAGACCGGCAAAGGAGTCAGACCTTGGTTGGAAGGGTGGAGTCCACACTAGGCTGGCTGGAGTGGACCACAGAGTTTTTGTGGCCGACTGAGAGGAAGCTAGAGGGATACACAGGCGAAAGAAGGAGGGGCCTAAGGTGATACGTGGTCTCTCAGCCCCCCCCCCCCAAAAAAAAAGATTTCTCTGTGTAGCTTTGTGCCTTTCCTGGAACTCACTCTGTAGACCAGGCTGGCCTTGAACTCACAGAGATCCGCCTGGCTCTGCCTCCCGAGTGCTGGGATTAAAGGCGTGCACCACCACCGAGCGGCCCACTTTTATTTCCCTAATATTTAACTCCATAGCTTTATTTTTTTTTTTAATAAAGCAATAACAAGTCACAATATGGGAACTTGGTGTGGTTCAGTTAAAACAAAATATTTCTTACTGCTAACTTGTGTTAGGGTATCTCCATGTGACTCCTTGTCAACATGTGTGTCACAGGGAATCCTTTCATAAGGATTTGGTTGTGATTTTTGTCTATAACATTGTCTCACCTTATTATATTAGTTTTCAAACATAGGCAATACATTCAGGAGGGTTGAACTAGCAAATCAATGTATAAGAAAGGCAGCTTGGGTTAAGAGTGTTCACTGCTCTTCCAAAGGACCCAAGTTCAGTTCCCAGCACTGAACTGAGAGCTGACAAAAGAGTCCAGAAGATGACACAGAAGAAGCCACAGAATCCTGGGGCGGGACAGGAGCTCAGTCACAGCTAGCTTTCCACAGGGCAAACAGCTCTTGTTGATGGCTAGTAGGACAGGCTCACAAGCTCCCGTAACTTCAGGTCCACGACAGCCATCACCCTTTCTGGCCTCTGGGCCTCTGAACACACATGGCATACATATGTACACATCAATAAAGACACATATTTAAAAAAGCCGGAAGTGGTGGCGCAAGCACCCGGGAGGCAGAGCCAGGCAGATCTCTGAGTTCCAGACCAGCCTGGTCTACAAAGCGAGGTTCCAGGAAAGGTGCACAGCTACACAGAGAAACCCTGTCTCGAAAAACTAAAAACCAAACCAAAACAAGAACAACAAAAAACATAACTTGTTTATATATGACCTGCTCACAACCATTCAGTTTTATCCTCAAACATGTAACTTGTCTTTTGATTTTTTAATAATCCCAAAGAGTGAATAACATACATTCTCACTGTACTTAATACACTTACTTTGGAACAGTCAGAAACGTCTCCAAGTCAATTTGAGTTTGATTTTTGGCTTATTACTCCATCTGACTGTATATTTGATCTCAATTGGCTCCATTTTTTTTTTTTTTTAATGAAGAAAGTTGAGAGTGATTTTCTCCTCGCCACAAGCTTCTAAATAACAATATTAAATATTTCAGTTTAATCTGGGACTCGAAGGTGGGTCTCCCTCCTTGTCTTGAAGAAGTTTTGTGATGGAGAGAATAGAAGGACCTTGTTCAAGGTCACAGTGCTGGTCTTTGCAGAGCCACAGTCAGAACAGACACCCATCACTGGGCTTCCCACTGCCCACACCACATACAATGATTAAGATTTACTACTACAAAGAGTAAAATCCAAAAAGTGTCTATTTCATCCATCTGGTCACACAGACTATCCTTTATACATGAGGATTTCTTACTTTTTGCTGACAGCTTTATGTTTTTAATTATTCCTACTCTGTTGGCATTTGTCCAGTTCATGACTAATCCTTAAATCCTAGGTTGAAATAATATCTTGCCAACCAGAATGAGCAAGTGAATAATTGGAAATTTTATTAAGAATGATTGTTTATTTTATTATATTTATGATGTACAATAGTTTCAACTTTCTTAATTTCTCTTGTAAAAATTCATTCTTTCTCATAATCTTTATGTAATGCTTAATTTAAGTAGAGAATCTGTTTTTTTTCTTTATTATTATGTGTTTTAAATTTTATACATCAGCCATGGGTTCCCCTGTCCTCCCCCCTCCCACCCCCACCCTCCCCTTCCCCCCAGCCCCTCCCCTCCATTCCCATGTCCTTCAGGATCAAGGCACCCCTGGGGATTCATTTAAACCTGGTGGATTCAGTACAGGCAGGTCCTGTCACCTCCTCCCAGACTGACCAAAGTGTCCCTGTGTAAGCCCAAGATTTCAAACAGCCAGCTCATGCACTAAGGACAGATCCTGGTCCCACAGACTGGGTGCCTCCCAAACAGATCAAACTATTCAGTTGTCTCACTTATCCAGAGGGCCTGCACCAGCTGGGGGCTCCACAGCCTTTGGTTCATAATTCATGTGCTTCCATTCATTTGGCTATTTGTCCCTGTGCTTTGAGAATCTGTTTTTATGCAGGAAAAAAGTTAGCATGCCCTTCAACTTTTCAGAGTGGACTTGGCTCATACTAATGTAGTCGTCTGACCCCTAGTGGTGATAGGAAGCATCTACATGGCTCTTTGTAGGAACACACTTTGAGTGCATTTTCTAAATGAACTGGAGACAATGGATTACTTCTTCAAAAATGTAGGATAAAATTATGAGTTCATTTAATATACAATCATGAAAGGAATTTGGGGATACTGTGTTTCTGTGAAAAACATTTCTAAATCTGTGTTCTTGCTGGTTTTAGTAAGCACTGAGGGGCTTCATTTACAGTTTCAGAAAGGCATTCTGTTATTTGTGAAAACCCAGCCTTGCATCCCTTCCAACACTCTTGGACTTTTATTGTTCTTGAGTGGCCCTTTATAGTCTGCTCTGGTATTACAGTTAGACTTAAAGAGGAGTGAGATTTTTGTTGTCTGAGGTTTAGAGTTCCCTAGAAGGGTTGGTCACATAGTGAAGTTGTAAAGTGAGTCATCAGAGAATCGGAGAGAGCAGTCTCTCACATGTATTCAGACAGGGGGCCTGAAGTGTAGCAGAGAGATTCCTGGGAGTTGGTAGATGAAGTTTTGTTGTGGGAGGACAAGAGCTCTCAGGAGGGCAGGCTTGGTGGAGGAGGAATCACTGTAAGAAGTATAAATTTGATGTTTTCACTGTAAATCACACAAAGAATATTGGAGGCCAAAAGGGAAGCACTCTCTGTTGTGGAATATTATTTTCAGATGTGTTACATTTGTTTGTGCCATGCAATGTTTGTTTAATGGGGTGCATTCTTTTATGTTGCATGGTTTAACTCTGTGAAACTGTGTTACTTTGCTTATCTAAAACACCTGATTTGTCTAATAAAGACCTGAATGGCCAATAGCTAGGCAGGAGAAAGGATAGGTAGGGCTGGCAGGCAGAGAATAAATAGAAGAAATCTAGGAAGAGAAGATTGTGTATGGAAGGAGAGGAGGACTCCAGGGGCCAGCCATGTAGCTAAACATCAAGCCATGGAGTAAGAAGTGAAGAAAGATACATAGATGAAAGCACAGAAGCAAAAGGTAGATGGGATAATTTAAGAAAAGCTGGCTATAAATAAGCCAAGCTAAGGCTGGGCATTCATAAGTAAGAATAAGTCTCCGTGTTTTTATTTGGGAGCTGGGTGGTAGGCCCCAAAAAGTAAAAATCAATCAATCAAACAAACAAACAAACAAACAAGCAAAAACTAAACCAACCACCCAAACAAAAAACCCAACTACAACTCCACACATTCTACAACCTGCAGCATAGAAATACTTATGGTGTAACCAATAGGTACTATTTTTGCACATATACACATACACACAATGATGCACACAGATATACACACATAGACATATACACTCAGGGACACTTACATGCATGCACACACACTTTAAAAAACTTGGGTTCAAGCTGGGTGGTGGTGGTGCACACCTGTAATCCCAGCACTCAGGAGGCAGAGGCAGGTGGATCTCTGCGAGTTGGAGGCCAACCTGGTCTACAAAGCAAGTTCCAGGACAGCCTCTGAAACTACAGAGAAACCTTGTCTCGAAAAATCACACACACAAAAAATCATGGGTTCATTCCATACCTGTTATTTCAAAACATGACTCACTCATAATAGTAAAATATATTTCACACTATTGCAAGCAGTATATTTTTGCTTCCTGCCCATTATCTAATATTTTCATTTAATGATGTGACCTAATTTTTTAGCTTCCCTCAATTAATTACATATAGTTTTATAAAATTTTCTGCTATGTAAATAATGTTACAATGAAAACACTTAACTTTATAAATATTTACTTATATAAAGTACATCTATGAGGTAAATTTTGTTATAGTAGCTTTTTGGTCAAACCTTATATATAGTTAAGTAACATCTTTTCTTTTTTGCATATATAAGTGTTATGTGTACACGTGTATGTTGCATGTTGCTGTTTGTGAGTGTATATGAATGCTAGTATGTAGTGTTTTCCTCAGAAGCTTCCATCTTACAGGTTGAGGTGGGGGTATCTCTCTGAACCCAGAGTTTCAACTGGTTTGGCAAGCCAATTTGCTCCAGGGGATTCCCTGTCTAGTTGCTTGGGATTACAGGTGAATTACTCGATGTAGTCTACTTTTATGTGGGTTCTAGGAACCTGGCTCAAATCCTTGTGGTTACAAGACAAGGACTTTACCTGAAAAGCCATCTCTTCAGCCCTAAAGATACATTTTTAAAGCTGGCCATAGTGTGTCATACTTGTTTTTCCAATACATAGGAGGCTGAAAAAAATGTTTGCTATGGTCACCAGGGCAGCCTTGGTTACTGAGACCTCCTTCACCAGCCATCTATCAATTACTGAACACTTCTTTCATGTCTCCTGCTTCTCACCTTCGTTCTCTCAAGCTTACCAGATTGCCTCCCCAGTCCCTTAAGTCATGTTTTCCAAAATCTATGTAATGTAAGTCTTTGTGCTCAATGGAAAGATGATCCACAGCCTTAGGCAAGCTATGTTGTCCCATGCACTGCTGCAGCTTCCTGGACAAGTGTATGTTCTATCTACACAGAGTCCAGAACAGTTTGGTAAAGGTGCAGAGGAAATCGTCAGTAATGAAATCTGTTTACTTCAGCATATGTCAAAATCATGTTTATATCTCCTTTCATCTCTCATTATATATAATGTTTATATACTCATATGATGTAGCATGAATTCTAATTGGTCTTAATAACAAAAACCTGGAGTCAGATATAGGAGTAAATGCTGGAAGATCAGAGAAGTAAAGGAGCCAGCCACTACAAGGACTTCTTACCTCTAAGAATCCTCAGACTGACAGGGCTTATCACTTCCTCTCTCTGCCCAGCCATATCACTTCCTGTTTCCTCCTCCCAAGTGCTGGGATTAAAGGTGTGTGCCACCACTGCCTCTAGTGGCTAGCTGCACACTCTGATTTCCAGGCATGCTTTATTTGTTTTAGAGCACAAACAAAATATCACCATATTATACATATTCATAATATACAAATACAACCTGCTCAGGCCATGCAAAGTTACTGGTGTGTTTATGATTTAAGGGCTGACCACTTGATATTGATTAAGGAAGTCTATTTCTCCTACTCTCAGCATTTCTTAGTTCCCTGTAGTTCTTTGTCTAGGCCACATGAGAATTCCCTCTTTCCTATCAGTATCTTGGTTGATGTTGTCCTTGCTCAGGTCTTGTTTAGGCAGCCATGCTGATGGGCTTCATGTGTGTACTTTCTCTGATGTCTCAAAAAGACAAAGTCTCACAGATTCTTTGCATTTTCAAGCATGTATACAACACAGGCTGATCATATTAACTAGCCCCCCTTACCTTCTCTTACCCATTACTGCTGTTAATAGCTTTCTTCTTCCCAGCTAGTCTTTTTCATTTTTCTTTCATTTTTTTTTTAAATTGATGACGGAGTAATTTGCATTAGGGTTGTTTACAGGAGCATTGCACCATGTCAGGGTCTACAACACCAAAGGAAATCTCTCTCTTCTCCAGCCACCATTAACTTGTATAAATCCTAAGGGACTGGTAGAGTCTCAGGAGCTCTTCCCACATTAGTAACAAGGTGTCAGTGGATCCAGTCTTGTGTAGGTCATTTCAGCTATTGTGAGTTCCAGAAGACAGCATTCCATGCCATTCCTCATTCCCTCTTGCTCTATGTCCTTTCTGCCCCACTTCTCATAATGTTCCCTGAACTTCATGGGTAGGAGTGATGTAGTTGTATCATTTGTGGCTGAACATTTGACTTACAGGAAGTATTTTTTTTTAATTTCCACTTATTATATTTCTGTAAAACTCGTGGTTTCTAAATAACCATTTACAACATGCTATCTAATGTGGCCATTCTATTAAAGTCCACTGAGTTGTTGTTAGAGGTGTGGAATGAACTCTTCAAACCCAGGCATCTTCTCTCAAGCCATAGTCTTCTACAATTTGTGGTAGAAAATGATGTTGAGACAGCATTGTCCTCAGCTCCTTCTTCTGAGAGGGAGAGAGAGAGAGAGAGAGAGAGAGAGAGAGAGAGAGAGAGAGAGAATTTCTTACCTTCTTTGTGTCTCTTTATAGTATTCACTGGTAGTTACTGAGTGTCTCTAGATGCTCTGTGGAAGACACGGGTTATGATAGTGGTTAAAACAGAATTTGCCTCAAGTACTGTGTCTTTATCTAGTGTGATGAATTCTGGAGGAAGCATGACATCATTTCTAAGTATGAATACTTTCTGGATTTCCATATTTGGCATCCTCATTCAATGCCTTTCCATATCTTTCATCTTCTGTATTCATATCTGTGGTACTTCATTCATCCTTTAGGCTTCAACCATATGTATATACCTTTCCCATTATTATGTTCTCAAAACTCAAGCTCACTTTCCCAAACTTCTGCCTGATTTATTATCTATATGCCATTAAAAATTAAAAATCATCATTAAAAAAGAAAATTCCCTTGAAATCTTCCTCCTCTGATTTTATAAGATACAGATCTTACTGGTGTTGCTATTCCTTTTAGTTGTTTTGCTGACCTGGCCAGAATGAAATTCTCTCTCCCTCCCTCCCCCCTCCCTTCCTCCCTCCCTCCCTCTCCCCTCCCCATTCCTTCAGGGCTTCCAGGGCCATACCATTTGCCTCTCCCATCTTCTGGCATTCAATCTTCTAGCATTAGCTCCTGCCCCCACCCCTTTTCCTCTGGTCATCATAGTTTCTTCTTAACCAAATTTCTTGAACTCCATCTTTCAGTCCTCTGTGCATGTTGATTCTAAATTCATTACACTTTGTCAGAACTTTTATGCTTTGTGCATGTCTGTTTTCAAGATAGTCTCACTGTTTGGCCCACGCTGTTCTCAAACTTTGAACCTGCTGTCTTAGTCTTCCCTGTGCTGAAGTTACAGGCACACTGCATGGTTTCTAGCATTTGATTGTGTTTCTTATCATTGATCCAGTTTTAATGTTTTCTGTTTTGCCTTGATGAAATATAACTTCAATGGTCTGATATCCAAGGGGCTCCACAATGCCCCTTTTGCTTCACTCACATTCTATCTGACTAACCCCTTCAAGTCCTCCTCCAGACACACCCCTTCCTGGATCTCATAATTACCTGTGATCTATCCTCTGAAAACTTGCTGTCACATCCCTTCATCTGTCCTGTGTCCTTGTACCAGCTATATTGTTTTTGTCTTCTGTATAACCCAGAAGCACTTACAATTTACCCTCTGCTCATTTTTACTACATTTAATAGAAAAGTACTGCCATCTGGATGAGTTAATCTGATCTAGTCTCTTGTTCCTATTCTATGCCTCTCTTCACTGTTACTCTCAGGTGGTAATCCACCTTCTCAGAATAATAAAAATGAATAAAATTTCATTGTTCACCATACTTGAGAATGTCTGGGACCTTAAGAAACAGAAACTCAAGACCATCCTTGCCTCCTCCGCCTACTGAGTCAGAAGAAATTCACATTAGGACAGGGCACAATGATGGTGATGACTCTTAAAAAATATCTCAAAATACTTGAAGATTTTAAAGCACAAACTAAAACTTTTGATGAAATCATTGAATTGATTGAACAACTTTAAGGCCACTTATGCTTAGATTCCCTTCTAAGAAAACAATACTCATTGTTAATGAGGCTTTTGGTTTAATTACAAACAAACATTTATAACTAACACACATAGCTCTTGACATTTTTCTTGTCTTACTTGAGGACCCAGGAGCTCACCTGGTTATAATTATCCTTGCAATAGCTGGGGATCCAGGCAGCTAGGGGAAATCTGCTAGATGAGACGAAGTCCAACCATGTGAGAAGGAGAAAGAAGGACAGACAGGAGAAGCAGTACCAAGTTCCTTGTAAATTGGGGATTGTCTGACTGGTTGAACATTCAGGCATTGTATAAAGTAGAGGGAATAGCTAATTGCCCAATTTTTATTCTTCAGTGTCATTCTCTGAAACTTCCTGCAGTTTTTGGAAGAACGGCTGTGGCGTTTATCCTGTGGGTGGAGCTTTACTCATAGAACAATTCACAGTGGTTTTGGGTTGCTGTGTTGTCATCATTTGCTACTTCTGCAAGGCATCTGCCTCCTAAGAAGGTTTCTGACACTTGTGAGTGTGCTCAAACACATGGTTTCCATCACAACAATTCCGTATGAAGCTAGACCCTGTCAGCTCTTGATGGCAATTCTGTGAGAAAAATCCTAGGCCAGACAATACCAGTTATCCACTGTTGGAGACAGCTTGATAACGATAAGAGCTATGAGATAAAGTTGAAGGTTGTAGAAATGTAATGGCAAAGGAAGTGGGTTGAAAAGTTCTTGGCCTCATGTTGTAGAGGTTGAGCAGGAAGGTCTCAGCCTAGAGCCATCCTCTTAGATGGAAAATTACCTTTCTGTTTGCTTGATGCTTGGTGAGGGAGAATATTGTTTTGAATGTTTTGGGGAAAATTTTAACACTTTTATATAAACTTAAAAACTTTTCCATGATTTTTAAAATCCTCAACTATTGTATTTAAATCACCAGAAGATAAAGCTGGAGCATGCCCAACTTCTAGTGGGTTGGCATTTTTCTCTTTATTCTATATTCATTAAGAACTTACTCCAGCCAGGCAGTGGTGGCACATGCCTGTAATCCCAGCACTCGGTGGGCAGAGGCAGGTGGATCTCTGTGAGTTCGAGGCCAGCCTGGTCTACAGAGCTAGTCTAGGACAGGCTCCAAAGCTACAGAGAAACCCTGTCTTGGAAAAAAAAAAAAAAAAGAACTTACTCCAGGGCATGCTTTTTTTTAACTGCAAGTTAGAGGCAGTGTTCGACTCTGGAAGGGTCATAGGACATCTTGGCTAGATGCTTAGCACTCCAGACAGTGCCTAAAAACACTGTTCCCTAATGTTTGTTTGCAGAACTTGGTTCTGGGTGTGGGAATGAGTTGGCAGAGAAATTCAATTTCTTTCTCCCTCGTCACTCCATCTTCCCTGTGCTTTTTTCCTGAACGAGAGTTATATAAAAATCAATTCTACTACCTGGTGGTATGGGGCATCCAGCATTAGAAAAAATGCCATTAGAGGGAATAGTGGCCCTTAAAGGGCTTTTTATTGATTTTCAATGGGTTTAACTGCTGTCCTCTGGCTCTCAGACATTATCTCTTCCTGTTGAAAATTGCCTTTTTTTTGTTCTTAAGCAGAACTTGCCTAGCAGAAGACTGATTTTGGAATCAGTCCTGATACACAAAGTATGCTGTGGAACTTACACTTACCACCACTTTGGATACACACTAAGGACCAAAGAAAGTTATGGGGAAAGGAAGAGGATGAGGAGGAGAGCTGCAGCTGAGAAAGACAGAGCAGTGGAAAAAAATGTTAGAGTCGCAGCTCCTTAACATTTGTGGAGCAGGATGGCCTGGCTGAGACTCTGAGAGGTTACTTGTATTAGAAAACTGAGCCCACCACCAGCCATCTCTGGGTTCTCAAGGAAGACAAGTCTAATTGGAGGTGCTCATGAGCTCTAGGAAGGAAAAAAACAACTATTATCTTGGTTCATTCAACTCTGCTTTAAAAGTCTTTGAAGAACTAAGGAGGAAAGGAAAAGCATTTCACTTCTGGCTGGAAGCCATAATATGCCATAGACACTGCTGGGTCATTGGTCCCTAATGAACCAGGATGATAGAGGCCTAAGACCAGAATTGACAAAGCATACTGGGACATGCGGATTGAGGGACTATGCATACCTGCAATGAATGTGTTTTACTGACTACACCACCCCTTTCCCAGGCATTCCAAGAATGTGCATTTATTACAGGCTCAATCCTATGTTTAAGCGCCCAGTGAGATAAAGGGGTCATTTAAATGACTCATGTGATTATTTCTAGAAGGCTCTCAAGTATGAGATACAAGACTCTATACAAAAAACTTGACAATTGTAAAGATTTTTGAATGCTCTCAACAAAAAACAAGACGTGCTCGATGATCATGCCTTGTATGCATGTATTGAAATGATATACTATTCCCTACAAATACTCATGCAACAGCCTCTCTCTCTCCCCCTCTCTGTGTATGGATGATTGAAAAAAACTAAATATTTGTGTTCTTCTATATACTTGAAAACTTGGAATCTGAGGATGGATTTATTCTTGCACAATACTCCTATTTTGCCTCCTCACTTGGAACCTATGTCCTGAAACAGATAGGGCAGAGATATCCCTTATGACTCAATCTCAGCCTTTCCCTTGTCTTTCCTGCAAAGATACTCCTGTATCTAGTTCCATAAAAATATTGCAAGGAGAGACTTATTTTCTACTATTGCTTCTGACTTCAGATGTACTTAAGGACTGAAAAAGGGACATAAAACTATGTGGGAGGAAGATGGAGGAAGAGGGGAGAAATTTCTTGGTGGCTCTTATATGGATTATTTTTTAACATATATATATATATATATATATATATATATATATATATATATATACTTATTAAGAAATTTTCTATTCATTTTTCAACCAACCACAGATCCCCTCCCCTCCCTTCTCCCATCCTCCAGCCTTCCCTGTATCCCACCCCCCATTCCCACCTCTTCCAAGGCAACTCCTACCAGCAGAGCCTGATATATTCAGTTGAGGCAGGTCCAAGCCCCTCCCCCTGCACCAAGGCTGTGTAAATTGTTCCACCATAGGCAGTAGGCTCCAAAACTCATGCCCTAGGGATGGGTCCTAATCCCACTACCAGGGGACCCCTTAAGCAGGTCAAGCTACATAACTGTCTTGCCTATGCAAAGGGCCTAGTCCAGCCCCATGGAGGCTCTACAGCTATTGTTCCACAGTTCATGAGTTCCCACTACTTTGGTTTGGTTGTCTCTGTATGTTTCTCCACCATGGTCTTGATGCCCCTTGCTCATAAAATCCCTCTTCTCTCTCTTCAACTGGACTTCTGGAGCTCTGCCAGGTGCTTGGCTGTGGATCTCTGCATCTGCTTCCATCAATTGCTGGATGAAGGCAAATGGCTGAAAGACATTTAAGAAATTGCTCAACATTCTTAGTCATCAGGGAAATGCAAATCAAAACGACACTGAGATAACATCTTACACCTGTCAGAATGGCTAAGATTAAAAACACTGATGACAGCTTTTGTTGTAGAGGATATGGAACAAGGGGAACACTCCTTCACTGTTGGCGGGTGTGCAAACTTGTACAGCCACTTTGAAAATCAGTATGGTGACTTCTCAGAAAATTGAGAATCAGTCTTCCTCAAGACCCAGCAATACCATTCTTGGGCATATACCCAAGGAATGCTTAATCATACCGTAACAAGGGCACATGCTCATGAAGGAGCTGAAGCAGAATTTATGGAAGAAAGCTGCTTGATGGCTCAATCTCTTGTTCACTCAGTTTTTCTTTTCTTTAAAACAATATGTTCAGGGGTGGGGATTTAGCTCAGTGTAGCAGCATTATTCACAATAGCCAGAACCTGGAAACAACCTAGATGCCGGTCAACTGAAGAATGGATTAAGAAAATATGGTACATCTACACAATGGGGAACTACTCAGCAGAGAAAAACAATGACAGCATGAAATTTGCAGGCAATTAGATGGAACTAGAAAATATCATCCTGAGTGAGGCAACCCAGACTTATATGGATTCTAATTTTACCCATGAGCACTACATCCTCATGTCAAAGGAAGAGAGAAAGGAACAACAAGGGGAGTGATAAACTAGAGGTGAGAGGTTGTACAGTTCTTTTCAGAAGGCGTGGATCTTATACCAGAGCCCTTCACTCACAAGAACTAGTTATCTTTCAAAGGTCCCACCTTCTAACACCATCATTGGGGTTTAATATTTTAACATATGAGTTTGTAGGGGAGGAGTAGTGGTAACTTTGTGGAGGACAGAAATGCATAGACAAGCGGGTTTGATCATTTTAATGAGGAAATTGGGTAGTAGTATACATCCAAGTAGTATGAACAACTCCATTGCTTTCTGTGGTGCTGATGTGGATGGAGAGTGCTGTGTGATATACAGGCCCAGTCTGTTTGGGAACCTTTAGGCTCTCATTAATGTTCTCATTAATGCTCCCAGGCACCTGAAGGCCAATTCTGAGTCACAACCTGTGAACCTCTCTGAGTGTCTTCCCCTTAGTTTGACCCAAGGATAAATTGTTCTACCCTTGTGCCCACTCACCCAAGCAACTGGCTTGCTAGAGAGTACAAAGGCATGTCTCCCTTGGATCACTTTGAAGTAAATCCTCAAGGTCATCTGCACATCAAACTCAGTTTATCCTTCACACTGTTCTTGCTTCTTACACTCCAGCACAGGCAAGATTCCTCAGCAACATAGCTCTAGACCAAACCCTGGGAGGCTATCCCTTTAAGAATTCAATTTAGGGCAGTGGCCAAACCCTCTCCCACTCCATTTTATGTTAAAATTGGTTCAGATAGATGAAATGTTAATAGATTGAGACTGGCTTAAATGCTTCTAGTAGATTTCAGAGTGGCTTCCCACTTCAATGGCTCCACCCCTTTTCCCTGGAGTGCTTTTAAGAACTCACAGGGATTTTTGGAAGACCTAAATTAGAGCTCCCCATGGGGTCCCAGTCCTAGACAATGAACCACAGGCAACTAATGACTGCAGAGAGAGGGAGAATTCGTTTTTTTTCCCTAGTTGATTATCCAGTACCAAGTGGTCCACCCTGAAATTTGAGCAGGAGGGTGGGAGTGAATGGGTTGGAGGGAGGTATATGGAAGAGTTTGGAAGAAGAAAGGGTAAATGATGTAATTTTATTTAAAATTAAAAATTAAAAAAGAATTCATCTTTCAATATGGAATACCCTCAAAGTTGCAGTTATTCGCTATGGTTCAGATGACTGCTGGACCTTGGCCTTTGGCTGCTCAGCATGGCTTGGCCTATGCAGTGAAGATCAGGTTCTGGCAGGGTCAGGGTGGTCTCTGGCCTCCATTTTCTTAGTCATACTCTTGATTATGCTTTTCCCTGATCCTCAGTGAACCAGGGTCACTGAAACTGAAGATTCAGCCCCTGGCCATCTGAAATCAATTCTCTTTTTCCTTTGGAGATTGCATTAAATATATAAACTTATATTTGCAAAGAACATGAGGACATGTTCAGGGATGTGGGAAGAATGCCTGTTCAAGTCTGCATCTCTGTCTTTTAGGAGTCCTTAAACATTTTTTTTTCTCATAGGCTTTGCTGTTTATATTTAAACATTTTATCACATAAATTGAATTGTCTCTTTCATTTAGCTTTCTAACTTCTATTTGTTTAAATATACCTTTCTTGAGACTGAAAAACTCATGTGTCTTCAAACTATCTGATGTTTCCTCCAGTTGTCCTATTTCCTCAATCCCTAAAGACACACCTGGAAAAGGAGCCTCCATTCTCACCAACTTGAATAATATATTGTCTTGTTTCTAATTTACATCAACTTAGGTTGGTGCCTTTTCATTTTGAAGCTCTGCATTCAACCTTGCATTTTAATATGTATTTATCTAGTGGGAGGGGTGTGGCGGCAGCACAAAACAGCTTCACCACACAGTTGCCATGATATGCTTAAAGGCCCAGACACAGCTTCTGGCAGGCAACACCTAGACCCAAGTAAAGCTATAAGGTGACCTACCCAGTGGGGCCTGCATCTAAGAGGAAATATCTGACATTCCAAATATTCCCTGTACCCCTAGACAAATGCCAGCCAGTTAGGGTCCTGAACCCTGGAAATCCCCTCACACCAGCTTCTGCTATGACAAAAAGCCCACCCTGCCAGGGCTCTGGGCTCTCTGCTCTCACCACTGCATGAGACAGAGAGTCCAAGCTCTGAGCTTGAAAAATAAAGGCTCTTTGTTTTTACATACAGGATTTGTTCTCCATGGTGGTCTTTTGAGGGTTCCCATGATCTGGGCATAACATGTCTTGATTCCATCCTTTTGAAAATGGCATCTCTTATTTATGTTTATTTTTTTCTCTGTTAAGGTTGAGTCCTATTCATACAAGCCAAATAATGGAGTTTTAGTCCTGGTCAGCCAACAACAGGTGTGGGAAGCTGCTGGTCTATATTTGTTGGTAATATTCACTGAATATTATTTATAATATTTTATTTATAATGTCTGTTAGCTCCAGTTTTTCTCTATTTAGTTTTGTCTGGATAACCTGTCTATTGGTGAGAGTTGGATATTGAAGTATCCAACTATCAATGTGTGAGGGTTGATGCATGGTTTAAGCTTTAGTAACATTTCTTTTGTAGGTGTGTGTAGCTGGTCTTTCCTTGGACTGCAACTCCCACATAATGGCATGGAGACTTTTTATTAATTATGAAAGCTTGGCTTCACTTAGGCTTGTTCTCAACTAGCTCTTAAAACTTAAATTAACCCGTTTATATTAATTTCCATTCTGTCATGGGGCTTGTTACCTTACTGACCTGGCAGAAAGGGGCGGATGTATGGATGTATGGAGTGAACACTCACAAGCCTACCTGAGAGGCTGCAGCATCTGTGCACTGTAGCTATGGGAAAATGTCCCTCTTGCTCTTCTATGTGTCTGCAGGCTCATTCAGGGCTCCTTGTAGTGCCTGACACTGGCAGCTGGCTCTGCCCCTCTCAGGTTGATCCATCAGGCTATCTCACTGGTTCTGGGCTGCAGCCATTGCTTGCCCTTCTGTGAGAGCTGAGCCTCATGCCTGTGGGCACCAGCTGGGAGCCATGCCTACCTGTCCCAGCTTGGGGAAGTTGCTGGGCTCACACTGTGACAGACAGGAGTTTCTACCTAGATTCCCTCCTAGTAGCATGCCAGCTGTTCACAAGCCCCACTCAAGTGCTAGGCTGCACGCCAGGGCCTCTTAACTGGGCTGCTCCTCTGGAGGCCACAGGCCCTGGACCTACCTGAGAGACTGCAGTTGCTAGGAAGCCATGTCTGGCTCTGTGTCCAGAACCTTTCTCAGCTTTTTCAAGCCTTATGCTTGGATATATGTGCCTCCATGTCAGACGCCAAATGTATCAGGTCTTTCTTTGGACCACCAGCTCCTGAATAATGACACAGAGACTTTTTATTAATTATGAACGCTTGGCCATAGTTTAGGCTTGTTCCCACTTAGCTCTTAAACCTTAAATTAACCCATTTATGCTAATTTATGTTCTGTCACTTGCCTTATTACCTCTCTTCAATACTTGCATCCAACTTCCTCTGTGTCTGTCTGGCAAATTTCCTGCACCTCCAGTTATTTCCCAGAGTTTCTATCTGTCCCAGAAGCAGAAATATGGCCTATCCTCTACTGCCTAGCTATTGGCTGTTCAGTTCTTTATTAAACCAATCAGAAAGTGTTTTAGGAAGTTGAGGAAGGACAGAGACATATCTTCACAAGTGTACAAAAAGATTATCTCAACAACTGTGAGTATGCCTTTGTGTTTAGGTCATAGATGTTAAGAATTGAAACATTATCTTGTGGAGTTTTCCTTTCATAAGGTGTCCTTCCATGTCTCTTTTGATTAATTTTTATATGAAATCTATTTTGTTAGATATTTGAATGGCCACATCAGCTTGATTCTTAGGTTCATTTGCTTGGACTATCTTTTTCCAACCCTTTACTCGTAGGTAATGTCTATCTTTGATGTTGAAGTGTTTCTTGTATGTGGGTTTGATCTTCTTTTCACATCCATTCTATTAGTCTGTGTCTTCTTAGAGGGCAACTGAGTCCATTGATATTGAGAGGTGTTAAGGACCAATGATTATTAATTCCTGTCATTTTGTTGGTGATGGTTCTGTGTGTGTGTATGTGTGTGTGTGTGTGTGTGTGTGTGTGTGTGTGTGTGTGTGTGTGTGTGTGTTGTACATTTTCCCTTTTTTGATTTTGCTGGTGTGAGATTATCTATTGCCTCTGTTTTCATGGATGTAGTTAACCTGCTTGAGTTGAAGTGTTATTTCTAGTGTCTTTAGTAGGACTACATTTGTAGATAGATATTTAAGTTTGACTTTATCATGAAATATCTTGTTTTCTCCATCAATAGTGATCGAAAGTTTTGCTAGGAATAGTAAGTCATATGAGCTGGAATTTGTGGTCTCTTATAGTCTGCAGGACATCTTTCCAGGCTTTTATGGCTTTTAGAGTCTCCATTGAGAAGTCAAGTCTAATTCTAATAGATCTACTTTTATATGTTACTTGCTCTTTTCCCTTGTAGATTTTATTATTCTTTCTTTGTTCTGTATGCTTAGTGTTTTCCTTATTGTGGGTTGAGGAGACTTTCTTTTCTGGTGCAATCTATCTGATGTCCTGTAAGCTTCTATCTTTATAGGCATATCCTTTTTTAGGTTAGAAAAATTTTCTTCTATGATGTTGTTAAAAGTTTTTCTTGGTTAGGGCTGGAGAGATGGCTCAGTGGTTAAGAGTGCTGACTCTTCTTCCAGAGGACCCTAGTTAATTCCCAGCACCTACATGGCAGCTCACACCTGTCTGAAACTTCAGTTTCAGGGGACCCCGACACCCGTGGCAAAAAACACAAATGCACATAAAAATAAAATAAATATTTGCTTTTTCCGTTCTCTTCGGTTCTCGCCACTGTGTGGTCTCCAGCGCTGAGTGTCTGTTGCCATGCCTCGGAAAATTGAGGAAATCAAGGACTTTCTGCTCACAGCCTGGCGGAAGGATGCCAAATCTGTCAAGATCAAGAAAAACAAGGATAATGTGAATTTCAAGGTTCGCTGCAGCAGGTACCTTTACACCTTGGTCATCACAGACAAGGAGAAGGCTGAGAAGCTGAAACAGTTTGGCAGTGAAGGAGCTGAAATGAACCAGACCTCTCTGTTTTGACCATTAAAACCCCTGAAAAGCAAAAAAAAAAAAAAAAAAAAAAAAAAAAAAAAAAATTCTTGGCTTTTGATCTTGGATTCTTCTCCTTCTTCTATTACTATTATTCTTAGGAACAAGAGTAATATCATTTTTTTCATAGTGTCCAGGAAATCCTGGACAGTTTTTTTTCCTAGGGATTTTTCTTTGAGTAACATTTTGTTTTGACCAGTGTATCTGTTTCTTCTATAGTATCTTCAACACCTGAGATTCTCTCATCCATTTCTTGTATTCTGTTCGTGATACTTGCATCTGTAGTTCCTGTTCACTTACCTAGTCTTTCCATTTCTAGAATCCCCTCACTTTGTGTTTTCTTTATTACAATTTCTTTTTCAGGTCTTGAACAGTTTCATTCATTTCCTTCAACTGTTTGTTTTATTCAATTTCTTTAAGGGATTTATTTATTTCCTCTTTAAGAATATCTACCATCATCACAAAGTTGGTTTTAAGGTCTTTTTTTTTGTTCATCAGTTGTGATGGAATATTCAGGGCTTACTGTAGTATGATGGCTAGGCTTTGTTGGTAATATATTGTCCTGAGTATTGTTGATTGTGTTCTGACACTAGACTCTAAGTATCTGGGTTTGGGGTGATTACAGGTCCAGGTGCTGATTTCTGAGTTTTTCTTTGTTGGATGGGTGTTTTGTTCCTTGGTTTCTGTTCCCTCTCTCATCATCTGGCCAGTGTGGTCTGTGGTTGAACAGTGGGTCTGAAGTTGGGGGTTGGTCTTCTGATGGCCACATTGGCCTCTGGTCAAGCAATGGACCTCCACAAGAGTTTGGGGTCTGAATTATGGTGATGAGGAGGGGAAGGGCATTGGGGGGTAGGGTGGGAAGGCATTGAGAAATTGGGAGCAAAGTGAGGGCAAGCTATCTGCCCAGAGTTCTGGTGGCCAGTGTGGCCTCTGGTCAAGCAGTTGGCATCTGTTGGATGAATCTTAACAAAGACTCAAAATCAAGTTTCCAAAACCTTTCTGAGAAAAGGAGAATACATGAGGAAACTCTGTTTGAAATTTTGTTCAGGAATGCACAGTGAAGACATATAAAACAGTATCATGAATATTTGTGTAAATTATGGGTTAGTAAAAGTAACTGGGGTTAGAGGGTACTTCCCACTGAGAAGTTTGAGCTTCTTCATTTTCTATTGCACTTCTTCAAACAGGACACCCTTTCACCACAATGAGAATCTATTAAAAATGGATGTAACAATTTTATACTGTCATTAACCAAAGATAATTATGCCCAAACTCCAGCACTGTTCTACACACTAGAGTGTTTTGGTTCTCATCATTCACTCTTAAGCTGAAAGAAATTTAGACAGTGTCATGTTTAGATAAAAGCAAAGCTGATCATTTGAGTTTGAAGTGAAGTGGGGTTAAATAAGATGAAATTGATAGTAAGAGATGTTTTCAAAATCAAGTTGCAGTTCATGGACTATTTGATGAAGCAAGAGAAATAAACAGAAAGAAAACAATAGGCTAGTCTCATGACTTAGGGTAGATTCAATAAAGAAAGACCTTGACTGTCTTTCTTAGCAGTGGGGACAGACTTGGACTACAATATTTCACTCTGCTTTGTTCCTGGGGTTGACAGTCTACAGTTAATACTCTGAGGGTAGGATTTGGGTATATGTATTTCTAAAGTAACTGGAAACTCTCCTGAGAGCCTTAGTGTAGCATCAATGATCATGTCAGTAATGAATTAGATCAATGATGATTGTTTAGTAGTATCTGCAGACCTTGACTTTCATATCAGAAGAGGAAAACAAGACTATTGGAAAGAAAATGGGAACAGAGGCATAAAAGTGAGTGTACCACCAGATATGCCTTCTGTATTATGGGGCAGCCCCTTTCAAACTGTGAACATGTAATATTCATGGAGGCCTGAAAAGTTTGCATATTTTTCCTTTTCTTTTTTGCATATGTATGCATGTGGTGTGCATGTGTATGTGTACTTGTGTGTGTGCATGGATAGAGTCCAAAAGTTGATGTTGGGTGTCATTCTTGATGGCTCTCCACCTTATATTGAGGCAGAGTCTCTTACTTGAATCCTGAGTGTACTCTGGGAATCCATTGTCTATGCCTCCAATGTACTAGGATTACTGACATGCTACCATACCAGCCAATCGTATTTATAGGTACCAGGGATCTGAACTCTGGTCCTCACACTTGCTGTGGAAAACATTTTGCTCTTCACAGCATCAAGTTTGCATTTCTATCAAGCTCAGAGGTTAGTGCTGCTGTACCCAGCTTAGGCACTGCACTTTGAGTTTATTGCTCTTGAGAATTAAAGCAGGAGACTAGGAAAGCTGATTAACACCTTCTGGTTGACGTCAAAGCTTGTTGATCAAACTGAAAGTGACTTTGTGACCATTATCATGCTTTAAACTACAAGCTAAGAGGCTTGAAGACATACAGGAAGGGTTAGGCACCATTATATATGTGCAGGAAGAGCCTAAAAGTTATTAGAGAGCATCACTGCTGTGTTCTTGCCTGGATTTGCATAGTAATAGTGGAATAATGGTAGCCACAGTGCGGGGGACTTTTAATGTGGTCCCTAGTTGAGTGCTGCTGAACAACACTGGCTTGAGCTCCATAGTTATTTCCCTAACTTCCAAATGTTCTTCTAAATGATGCTCAGACTGTCCTGTCAAATTGTAAACACCATCGTCTCCTCCTGATGCTTTCAGCTAGCTATAAATATTTAAAGTCTTCACCACCAGTAGGGTAATGAAAAAATATTTGTTTTTATCTCCTAGTAAGAGCTCTGTAAGTAGGACTGCTGGGTTCATTCAGTAGCTCAGGGAAGCCAGATACTTTCCCTACACTGTTTTGATCTTTTCTTGAACTGATAATCATCATGTTTTGTTCCCATCATCTAGGCTTTCTTGGAGGCTGTTGCATATGATTATGATGATAATGTATGTATTCTGTATTTACAGTGTGAATGAACTATAGATGTCTCTTGGCTGTTTTGTCCTTGGTAGACAACTTGGTAGACATGGATCACTTTGGCTGCTTATTCCTGCATGAGAGCTTCCAACATACTGATCTGGGGTCTGAGATAAGTTAAAGGGGCTATGAACAAATCCTGGCTTAATACTTTGGGCTTTTGACAGTCTTATCAAGATTTATTATATTTTCTTGAATAGTTATTTGCCATTTCTTATATTCCATTACAATGGTTTTTAGGACTTAAAATTTAAAAATAACATTTCGGCACTTGAATGGCTAGAGGTATACCGTACCCACACCAACATTCTGGTAGCTGATTTATCTTCTGTGTATTTTTAATAATACTCTCAACTTTTTTTATAATAACTAAGTAAATTAGAGTGGAGTCACTGAATTCATAGACAGTAGAAGTAGATGAGCAAAATCAACTTCCTGTGACAAACATCTCTAAACGAAGAACTAGTTCTAGCAAAAGTACCTTTGGGTAGTGCGTTGCAAGGTGTATTCCAACAGTTTTGCCATATAGTAAACAGATTTTAGGAAGAAATCTATTTCATGGTTACAAGACAATAAATAAGCCTAGATTTCACTTAAATTTGTGAAAAATAATGTTCACATACTCTGAAAATTTCCATTATCTTTATTTTGAACAAAAGTAATTCCTAATTCATTGCTTTATATTTGAAAAGATCATGTATTTCAGTTTCTTAACTTAAAATTTCCATTAGCTGATATTAAAAAAATATGACCTATGAATTTAATCAAGTCTGAATGGGAAATTGTGAGTTGAATAATTTATTTTTGAGCTGGTTTGGGGACAGGTGAGTGACACAGACGAGGGTAATATATAACTCTGGGGGCAATTTAATATTCAAAGATCAGTTTCATTAAAAACAAGAACACACTGAATCATCTACACAGTCTGGCTGCATAAAATTCCCAAAGTGACTTTGGTTGCAAGCAATGGACTTGTCGCCAATATCCAAGAATTGCTTTGATTAAATGGGACATGGAAATAACTAACTAGTCCTGATAATGTGATAGTTGCCATGCTCTTCCTGAATGTTTTAGCTCTGTGAGATGATGTGCTGACGTGTGCTAGATGTATGCTTATGAGCAGAAGGGGATATGACTGTGTTCAACTCTTACTGTTGGAGGGCACTGGAAGGTGCACGTCTGTGCACAGCACTGTCCCTCCTGTGGGGGATGGGTTCCAATATGCTCTAGTCCCTTGTATAACATGGGGTGCTAAAGTGTTTCCATACAATTTGTGTACATTTTCCTTTAGACTTTCAAACACCTTTATAGTATTCACAACTAAATACTAGGTATTGCTGTGAATACAGTGAAACCATTTTCATATTGTATTGCTGAGGGAATAATGCCAAGAAGAAAGTCTGTACCTATTCAATATAGACACATATTTTCTTCTGAATATTCTCTTTGATATTGGCTGTAGAATACAGAATCTGCTGATTAAGAGAGCTCACTTGTCTGTATTGTTGAAGTTGATGCATTTTGCTATCCATTCTCAATGAATCAGTTTCCATGCTATTATTCCCTATTGAAAACCTCCCTGGTACCTGTCCCAAGGAGATTTTTCCCAGAGTCCATGGGAAGATGCTTACAAGTGGCTGGGTATCTAATCTGAGGGATATCAATGAACTACTTATACTGTGTTCTTTCAGTCCATTCACTTTATTCTTCTAAGTCAGTCCTCTTTCGTAGCTCCTCTCTTGCCTGACTCCTCACATTTCTAACAGGAGATCCTTGCAATCCTGAGAAAAGTTTCAAAACCCTTAAGATCATAGCACATTCCTAGATAGATGGTAAGGAGCAGAGCCATTACCATAGTAATGCAAGGTTCCAAGGTCTTAGGACCAGGGGTGGGGGGCACAGTGTTCAGTGCCACAAACTCTGGGACACAGCTTCTTATCAGCAGACTTGGCAGGCTTTTCTTAGGTTCTTTTGTGTTAGTAAACTTGGTAGACACCTGTGACTCTGCCATTGTGTATAACTGTAATTTTAAACTTATGATCTATATACAAAGGCCTTTAGTCTAGTTTGAACTTGCTCGGAGATAAAAATGCGCTAAGTGTGTGCAGTTTATGTTAGACTGAGGAGAGATTGTTATTTTCTGTGTTAGTCTGAGCAAAAGGAACAAAGCAAGCTTTAAGTGTCTATAGTCTCATGGGACAATGGATGATGAGACTATGAAGCATATCCTAGAATATTTTCCATATATCAAAATTATACAGTTAAATGAAAAGTCATCTTCCTGATCACTCATAGATATATATGTTCATAAGAGTGAGATGTAACCATGAGATTACATATATACATGTATACATTTTTATAAAAATGCATGGTAATGGGAGATGTCATAGCTGTTATTGCACAAGAAGTTTACAACATGAGAAGCAGCCAATTGATTCAATAGGCAGTAACTCCAACATGCCTTGAGTGATGGCTTAGTCCTCTACTAGAACCCTTGGTTCTGATAGGTTGACCTTCTGAATACTAGTTGTCACCTGCTATATACTCCCATGGCCCTTTGCTACCAGCAGCTCTCAACAATTCCCTGTGACATACGTCTACTCACTGAGAATGCCAAATGTGGGAAAGCCAGACATCAGAGTAGATAGCTGTTGACCACTACAGAAAGAAAGTGAGATGAGAATAAAAGCAAATTATCAGCTTCGCTGTGCAAACTCATCCTTCTCTGAGCAAAGTTTCTTATGCAGAGAAATTGTAACTTCAATGTGTTATAGTAATCCCTATACTAGGATATAGAAACTCTATTTTATTCTTGATATTTCAACCTGAGCTACAGTAATGAAAACAGCTTGGTACTGGCATAAAAACCAACATGACCAATGGAATTCGCATATCTATGAACATATAATTTTTGACAAAGAAGCCAAAACTGTACAATGGAAAAAAGAAAGCATCTTCAACAAATGATGCTGGCATAACTGGATGTCAACATGTAGAAGGCTGCAAATAGATCCATGTCTGTCACCATGCACAAAACTTAAGTCCAAGTGGATCAAAGACCTCAACATAAATCCAGTTACTCTGAACCTGATAGAAGAGAAAGTAGGAAGTAGTCTTGAACTCATTGGCATAGGAGACCACTTCCTAAATATAACATCAGTAGCACAGACACTAAGAGAAACAATTAATCAATGGGACTTCTTGAAACTGAGAAGCTTTTGTAGAGCAAAAGACACAGTCAACAAGACAAAGCGACAGCCTACAGAATGGGAAAAGGTCTTCACCAACCCCACATCTGACAGAGGGCTGATATCCAGAATATATAAAGAATTCAAGAAATTAGAAATGAAAATGACCAACAGTCCAATTAAGAAATGGGCTTCAGAGCTAAACAGAGAATTCTCAACAGAGGATGTTCAAATGGCTGAAGACATTTAAGGAATTGCTCAACATCCTTAATCATCAGGGAAATGCAAATCAAAATGACTCTGAGATACCACCTTACACCCGTCACATTTTTTTTTAAAGGTGGTATTTGGTTTTTGGAGGAAGCATTGTCAGCTCAGATTAGAAAAGTTCATTAAAGTTCAGGTCCTTGGCCTATTTCTTGAACAGGTCATTTGATTTTTGACTCTTTGTTCTTTGAATTCTTTATATATTCTGGATTTTAATTCTCTTTTGGATGTATAACTGGCAAAGATTCTCTCCCATTCTTTGGGGTTCTTTTTTTATCTGATTGTATCTTTTCTAACTATACAGGAGTTTTTAGTTTTATGAGGTCCTATTTGTTAATTTTTGGCCTTAATTCTTGAGCAAATGGAGCCCTTTTCAGGAAGTCCTGTCCTACAACTATATTGTGAAGTGACTGCCTATGATTTATTCTAGCAGTTTCAACGTTTCAGGTTTTGTATTTAGGTCCTTGATTTATTTGGAGTTAGTTTTTGTGCGAGGTGAGAGATACAGGTCTAATTAAATATTTTTTTCTGTATGTTGACATCAAGTTTTCCCAGAACCATTTGTTGAAGAGCCTTTCTTTTCTCCAATGTATGTTTTTAATATCTTTGTCAAATATTAAATGAAGTTATGTTTTTTCATGTTTGGGTCTCTGATTTTGTTACATTGGTCTACATGTCAGTTTTTGTGCAGTACCACATTGTATTTATTATCATGGCTCTGAAACATGTCTGAAGATATGGAATGGTAATACCCCAGCATTGTTTCTTTTGCTTAGGATGGTTTTGTCTTGTCTGTTAGGATTGTGACTTGACTTTTGTGGGACCATATGGATTTTAGGATAGTTTTTTTTCTATTTCTGTAAAGAACAAGATTAAGATTTTCATTGGGATTGTGTTATCTTTCTAAATAGCTTTGGGTAGAATGCTCATTTTTCATGATCCATGTGCATAGGATTTCTAGTATTTTTGTCTTTGGAGCAGTGGTTCTCAACCTTCCCAATGCTTCAGTCCTTTAGTAAAGTTCCTCATGTTATGGTGACCTCCAACCATAAAATTATTTTCATTGCTACTTGATGACTGTAATTTTGCTACTGTTGTGAATCATAATGTAAATATCTGTGTTCTCTGATGGTCTTAGGCGACCCCTGTGAAAGGATTTGGAGCCCTCAGATTAAGAACCACTGTTCTTTTAAGGTTTAAAGTTTTCTTTGTAGAGGGTTTTCACTTCCTTGATTAGGTTTATTCCTACACATTTTATTTTCTTTTAGGCTATTGTGAACGGGAGTGTGTCCATGATCTCCTTCTCTGTATGTTGTTGTTGTATAGAAAACCTATTCATTTATACAAATTGACTCTGCATTCTGCCCCATTGCTAAACTTATTATTTATAGATTTTTTTCTGTTGGAATTCTTGGGATCTTTAATGTATAATACCATATCACCTAAAAACAGGGGCAGTTTGACTTCTTATATCCCTATTTATATCTCTTTAATTTCCTTCTCTTGTCTTATTACTTAGCTAGCTAATATTTTTAGCACAATATGAAAAGGAATGGGAATAATTGATATCCCTGTCTCATTTCTGACTTCAGAGGGATTGCTTCAAGATTTTCTCCATTTTGGATGATGCTGGTTATGGAATTCTTTAATATAGTTTTTATTGTGTTGAAGATTATTCCCTCTAGTCCTACGTTCACTGGGATTCTTGCCATGATGACATGTTGGATTTTGTCAAGCTTTTTGCTATTGAGATTATCTATTAAGATGATCATGTGATTTTTGGCTTCAAGTCCAATTATGTCGTTTATTATTTACTGACTTGCATATTTTCAACCATTTCTATATTTCAGGAATAAAGCCTGATGTCTTTTTGATGTATGTTTGTATTCTGTTTGAAAGTATTTAGTTGAGTACATTTGAGTCTATGTTAATCAGGGACATCGGTCTGTAAATTTCTTTCTCTGTTGTATCTTTACCTTGTTTGGAATTAGAGTGACTGTGGCTTCATAGAAAGAATTTGTGAATGTTTCTTCCATTTCTATTATTTGGAATAATTTAGTAAGGATTAGCTGTTTATTTTCTCTGAATATCTTGTAGAATTCTGTTCTGATTCCATCTAATCCTAAACATGTTTTAGCTAGAAGGATTTTAATTATTATTTCAATCTTTTCACTTACTATAGGTCTGTTTAGATTGTTCACTTCTTGATTTAATTTTGGTGGTTTGGATGAATCTAGAAGTTCTTCTGTTTCTTTTATGTTCTGCTGCTCAATGGATCATGAATGTTTTAAAAAGTATTCCCTTAGAATATTATGATTTCCTTTGATCTCCGTTATAATGTTTTCCTGTTGGAGTTCTTGGTTCTGGGACCTTTAGATTCTGGTTCATGCTGAATTATACCCTTTGCTCTCCTAGTTGTCCAGGCTGTAGATGGAGATCTATATTCTCTATAAATGTGTAAGCCCATAATAAAGCAGTCTACCCCTTGCTTCTTCCTCCACCTCTCTTTGTGTCTGTCTCTCTCCTCTCCTTTCTTTCTTGTCTTGATGAATATATGTAGAATTGTAGACTCCAACTATCAATTTTTTAATCAAAATTATGCTTATTTGTCTGGTTTGAGCTTGCACAGGTCTTGTGTATGGTGTAAAAAACACTGAAAGTTCATCCAAAAAACACTGGTTCTTTGTATTAATCCAAAGCCTCTGACTCTTATAGTCTTTCCTTTTCCTCAATGGTCCCTGTGCTTTGGGAGGAGGGGTTATGATACAGATGTCCCTTTAGGGTTGAGTTCTCTATCTTTTGTTTTCTGCACATTGACCAGTTGCAGGTTTCTGTGTTATTCACCATCTATTTCTTCTTTGATGAGGGTTGAGAGAGGAACTAATCTAGGAGTATGAAGATAAGTCATCAGGAGTTGGTTTAATATGTTATCCATTTAGCAGAATAATAGTAGTAAGTTCTCCCCTAGGGCTTACAACATACGTAGCTACAGGTTCTTGGCATTAATAATGATGAAGATATCATATATTTGTGTCATTCAATATGACAAAAATCCAGCTGGCATATCAACAGGGTCTTATTATCAAGGTCTGAAGGGAAACTAAGAGCAAGAGCAATACTTAAGGATCTATGGAACCCCATTAACTAATGACTCCAAAAGAGGTAGCCCATTCTGGCACTGGTGTTTTAATTTGCTAGTCTGTGGTGTCTTTTAGAGGACATTGTTGCTTCCTTATAGGGTAATTCAATTTAAAATCTTTTTGTGCACATATATGTATATATTTTAGAAAGCCTCTACAGTAGTTAGTTTTCATATGGCCTTTTCAAAAGATGTTTAGTGTTAGGTACCCCTGCCCTTCCTCTTTCTTAAGCCCTGTTCTTCTATAACCCCACTCCTTTAGTCCTTCCTGTTCCATTATCCCCACTTTCTTCTATCATTACAGTCTAGAAAGACTTTTAGGGAGGTTTCATACATATTTTACCATTCTTTGTAACTCCATTGATCATATTTATAGTAGTTACTTTTATTTCACTAACTTTTAAGATTAATATTCTATGAGGAATAATATTTTTAAAAATTAGTAACCTCAAATTATTTTCGAGTGAGTTCCTAAAGCTTTTTACATTTCATTGCTCTCATCTTGGGTGTTATTTCTTTGTTAATTAAAAAAAAAACTTGATTGCTAATGTGTCTTTGAATTTCCTCTTTGGGGATATTTTGAGGTCCTCAGAGATAATTTGTGCTGCTTTTGTAAGTTCCCTTAGGTCATTAACAATGCAGAGTCATTTTGAATTTTTAATTAAGGGTCACACAGATTCCAGGGATTTTGTTTGTGAATATAAGGCTGGGATTGTGGCTACAGTTTCACAGGAGAGCTCTTTCTTTCCTGTTTACTAGTACTGGTGAACACTGATTGTCAACTTAGCAGGATCTAGAGCCATCTAGGAGACATATCTTTGGACATGTCTGTGAAAAGGTGTTTAACCTGGGTTAACTGAGGTTGGAAGACTCATCTAAAATGTGGACAACACCATTCTGTGGGCCGGGGGCTCAGACTGAAGAAACAGGAGGAAGGAGGCTGAATCACAGGATTCATTCCCCTCTGCTTGCAGACTGTGGATGCACTACTACCATCAGCCTCATGCTCATACTGCTGTGTCTTCTTCATCATAATACGTCATATCCCCAGATGCTCAGTCAGAAGAAACAACCCACTCCTTAAGCTGGTTGTGTTAGTTTTGGCACAACAACAAGAAAAGGAGTTAATGCAAGTTCCAAGGTTTGCACTATGGCATTTTTATACCTGGACTATTTTATTACTCTTAACATTTTAACCCCTCCACCCTCCTCGTGTGTGTGTATGTGAATGTAGGCACATGTGTGTCCAATATGAAGGCATTAGAGGACAATCTCAGGTGTAAGAACTCTCCATCCACCTTGTTCAAGACCACATCTTATTATTTCTCTTCCCGGCTGGCGCTCTGAAGGATTTTCTTGTCCTTGCCACTCAGGAGTATAGTAGGTATGTGCTACTATATCTGGTTCCATCGTTCCTGGGGATTTGCACAGGTTCTCCTGTTTGCAAAAGTGCTTTGCCCACTGGGCCATCAGCATAACACTGTTTATCACTTGCATCCTGCAATAGGCATGGAATTCCCAATAGGATTTTAGTCTAATAAAGGAGACTTTCTCTTGTGACTACATACATCACACTTACTCTAGGCTGCATCTTCCAAGACTCATGCAGAGTGAGAACAGAAAATGGACTCTGAAGGAGCAAGAAAAATAAGTGACTGTGTGACCCATGTGACCTCCACTGAAAACTGGCCTCATATTTTACAGGCATTGAACCCAACAAAAAATGGAATATGGTTTAATTTAACATTGAATTCCTAAATAAACAATTTGACTTAATAAGGTATTTTTATTTCATGAAGATAAAACTTTTGATTTTTCTTTCCATTTACCTAGGGAGAAAAAAAATCACTCTAATATGCAATTTGGTACTATTTTTGTCTTGATGATTCAAAGGTTTTGAAATTCCTTTATAAACAATCTCCGAGGATTTTCATTATTGTTCATAAAATTATCTTAGAAAGTTGTTAATGAGCACAGGATGATTCAGAATGATTTAAATATCCTATTAAAATACTGAAGTGGAATTGGTCCCAGTAAGAGCTTCTAATACCTGATTTGGAAGATAATTACAGATCAAATATTTCATAAAATTTTGAGTTGATTTTTTTGTCCTGGGAATATAGTGCTTTTTTTTTCCCAAGTGACACTTACATAAATATATCTTAGAAATAGCATCTGTGTTAAATCTGACTGTGCTTTTTATCTATAAATTTGGAGCAAGCAGGAAACATGTACAAATGTGTAGAAACAAAGCATTCTGAAAGAGCTGAATTACTTAGGCAATGTCACGTACCATCAGCCAGGATGTTTAGAACCTATTTTGAATATTTTATTCTACCTATTAATTTTTCTTTGAAATGTGTTTTCTTGTCTTTGAGCAAGGACAAACTCTGACTGGGCTTAATGAATCATTCAAATGATATGTTTGAGATGATACTTCCATTGACACTTGGAAAATGCCATTGCTGTACCTTTCTCTCAGGGTAGGGACAACTATAAAACTACCTTTTCACTCTCCCAACATTGACATGTAGAACTTAGCATCGTACTGGCAGGGGGCAGTGCACTGAAGGCAAGCAACAGTTTTGCAACAGCAAAGAATGCTCAGTTCCAGGAACAGGTGGGATGTAGCAGGATTCTGCTTTTGATGCTGGCTGTGCACCCTCAGCACTGTGGGCATGCAGCTATAAATGCATATTCATTTAATACCCTTTGAAGGCAGGAATGCTTTCTAATTTAAAAAGATCTATTATCACAAAACTGTTATATAACTAACCTAAAATTTCACCTCTCTAACTATGAATACTAAAAAGATACAGATTTATTAACTATGCTTGGGTTAGCTCAAAACTATGTTCCCATGCCATATTTCATGAAACAACTGTGACCTATGTTGATGCTAGTTCACTTTTCAGACATGTCCATGGTTAATTTAGGCTCTGACCTAGACAGCCTTACTGTTTCTGTCAGCATGAGTAAACTTTCCACTGGCTTCTTTCAGACTGAAGGCCCTCATAGCTAGTCTTCATGAACCATTCACGTTAGAAAACTTGTAGTTCTAAGTCCTTTTTCTACTACTTACAATGCAACTTAAAAAGTAAAGACTTGCAATTGGTACAACTGAGGATAGTGTTCATGGTACTGGAGGGCTAGGTACTCTGCACACTCCTGAGGGAGAAAAGTAACTACCAAGCCAGCTACAAACCCTTCGATCTAGAATAGTGATCTGTCTGGAATAGTGCCACAACACTTTTAGGAGTAATCAACTACTAGGTGGCAGGATTTAAAAATTCTTAGCACTCTGAGAGATGCTATAGCAACCCTTGAAAATACCCACAGAGAAGGTGATTTTCCTGGCCTTTGTGTATTTTACCCATGCACACTGTATTCATTATAATCTAATTTATATTTTGGGTATTCTGGTACATGTTATATACCTTCAATTATTTAAAAAACCCTTTGAATGTGGATTTATGTCTCCCCAGTTACTCAACATCAATCTTGCACACAGTAAGAACTGTCTTAAAGAGACTTTAGCTAGTAACTAGGATGCATTGGTGAATGCAAAGTTAAGATCTGAGCTTCTCTGCACCCAAAGTCTGGCTTCAGGAAAAGCAGTGGTATCAGTGGTGAACCACATTAGCAGTTCAGGGAAATGTGAACAGTTAGAGCACTGCAGAAAACACCTTCATGAAAAGATGCTACCTCAGGCTTGTCTGGCTTAACTATGGATGCTGAGTTGTCTTTTGTGTGAAGAGGCAAAAAAGGCAAACTCTGGAGGAGGAGTTCATTCAGCTGAGATTCATGCTGGCAGCTGCCACCTCAATGCCAATCTTTCCTTCTTTCTTAGTCACAGGATCTTCTTTTGTTCATTATAGCAGTAAACTGATTCAAATACCCAATACACTAATCTTTCTTGTGGCAAGAACAGGAGATAGAAACTGGTTGGGCAGTTTTAGTCCAGAGACCTGGAAAAAGGAGCACTCTTGTCCTTGACTGAAGCCAAAAATGGTCTTGAATCTGTCCTAGCTGGAGGTCAGAGATGCCAGAGTGTTTGGAATCCTAATTTCTTGTCTGGTTTCTTATAAACTTTCTTCTTTCTCACAGATGCCTGGAAACTCTATGTGAGGATGTGACCAAAATTCCAGTCCAATTGCCCAGCCCTTTTGTTGAACATCACTAGAATTGGATCTATGGATCTTTATGGTGGAAATGTGCCATATCTCTCATAACATAAGAAGCAAAGACATTAGTCTATGGAGCTTGTGTTCTCAGCCACTGTCTTAATTTTATCTCCTCTTGTTTACAGTTGGTGTACACTCAGACGGTCCCACTGCAGTCTAATTCATTTGAGTCTCTGTGGTCACTTTCCACAGCCTGAAAGTCAGCCAGAAAGAAAACTCTAAACCTTTACCTCAATTTCAGCCCATCTCCCGAATGACTTTAGGGTATCAATTTATTATTATTATTATTATTATTATTATTATTATTATTTTTGAGACAGGGTTTCTCTGTGTAGTGGACTCAAAACTCAGAGATCCAACTTCCTCTACCTCCTGAGTGCTGGGATTAAAGGTGTGAACCATCACTGCCAGGCCAGGGTATCAACTCTTGACAGAGCAATGTCAAATAGCTTGGAGGCCACTGAGGATGGACCTCACCTTTCCATTTTCCTGGTAACACTAGCAGAGGAAACATCAACTTTGCACCTCCTTAGGGGCCAAATATCATCAGAAAAGGTGGAGGTGCCATGGTTTTTTTGAGGCTCCTTTCTCCCAGTAAAATAAAGAATTTAAAAGGCATCTGAGTTCTATCTCTGGCCCTGGGTGGAGACATGATGTTCAGATCTGTTCCAAAGATTAGAAAATCACATACTCCTTCTCTAAGAATTAGTCCAGATAGACCCATCAACCAATCTACTGGCTAAGAGATTAGCCCAACAGGAAAAGTGGTCCACATGGAAGCTGTTTGACCTGACAACATGCTAAAGATAATGGGAAGAATAATAATTCTCTTCATGAAATGATGTAATCCCTCCCAAAAGCTGCTTTCCCAAGACAGTGCTTTCCATGCTAGGCCTGCCCACCTGTTGGAGTTCTCTCTAAAGTCCTAACTTAAATTTTCTCTTCTTTCTGTCTCTTTTGGGGATGCTGACCAAAGGCCTAAGAATGGTTTTCCTGGCACTGGGTCTTTTTTCTCTTTCTCTGAAGTGACCCTGCCCTTCCACTATGCAGCTTCTTATTAAGATCCATTATTGAATACTGGGCGGTGGTGGCTCATGCCTTTAATCCCAGCACTTGGTAGGCAGAGGCAGGCAGATCTCTGTGAGTTCAAGGCCTACCTGGGCTACAAAGTGAATCCCAAGAAAGGCGCAAAGCTACGCAGAGAAGAAACCCTGTCTCAAAAAACCAAAAAATAAAAAAATCTATTATTGAACTTGCCAGCTTTCTTGGACCCTAACTCAAAAAAGCATAACTTTTTCTTTTTCTTTTCTGTATGTCCTACCTTATGACAAGACCT
Organism: Onychomys torridus; assembly: GCF_903995425.1. NCBI lineage: Eukaryota > Metazoa > Chordata > Mammalia > Rodentia > Cricetidae > Onychomys > Onychomys torridus. Next base: position 14,349,108 of record NC_050456.1, read on the forward strand.
TCATCTTGTCTCCCTATTCTTTTTTCCTTAAGTTCTCATAAAAATGCTTCTCTAGAGATGCTTATGAGTCCATTTTTTTTATTTCATTTATTAATGAGATCAAGAACCCATGAATGGGAACTCCAAGTTACTTGGTGTCTTAGCACAGGATATACATTAACATTCCAAAATGTAGGGAGGGGGGAATAGTGAGGAAATATTGGACCAAAGTAAGACTGAAAACCAGCCAGGCAAACTCCAAACTCTGCATCTCCATGTCTGATGTCAAAGCTCTCCTCAGATCTCCAACTTCTTTCAGCTTTGTTGACTGCAACACATTTCTCTCTCTTGGGTAGGTTTCACTCCATGTTATCAGCTTTCCTCAGATGGTATCCCATGGCTCTGGCATCTCCAACATCTTGAGATCTTCAAGGCAATCCAGGCTTCAACTCACAGCTTCATGCAATGGCATCTCTGGGCCTCCATCCAGGGACACCCCAGATCTCAGCATCTTTCCTTAGACCAGGAAGAAGCTTCTATATCTCTTTTCTTCTGTCCTTAACCCTAAAGCCAGAACCATGTGGCTGAAGCTGCCAAGTTCTGCTGCTTGTTGGAGCTAGAATCGGGAGAGATCTCTTATTCAATTACATCTTCACCAGCTTTCTGTTTTTGATGATTACCTTGACTGCTTAAGCTTGGCTGTCCTTGAACTTGCTCTGTAGACCAGTCTGGTCTCAAACCTAGAGATTCACCAACATCTTCCTTCCATGTGCTGAGATTAAAGGGGTGCACCACCACACCCAGCTCTAAGATTTTCTTTAATTTCTTTTCATAAATTGGAAACTTAGCTGGGTGAGACCTGCCTGCCTCTGCCTCCCAAGTGCTGGGATTAAAGGTGTGGGTCACTACCACCCTGTCTAAGCTTTTCTTTAATTCTTTTTCACAAATTGCAAACATAGCTGGGTGGGAGTTCACCATTCCCCTATTCCATTTCTTATCTGTTTATCTCCTTGAACACAGGATTTTGCTCCATTCTACTTCCTGGTGTTCTTTTTCTTCTCAAATTTTTCTATTTTGTAATTTATCCTGCTCTGCTTGTTCCTTTTCATTATATATCTTCATTAGAGTTATCACTACTAACAGAGTCTATTCTAGGCTGTTTTGAGATTTCCTCAGCCAAAAGAATTCATCCAAAACTCTTCACTTTAGCCTCAGACAAACTTTTGGGACAAGGGCAAAAAGCAGCCACATTCTTCACCCAGCTATCACAAGAATCATCTCGAGGCCACATATGAATGTTCTTCTCCTTTGAAACCTCTTGAGCTAGCACTCCAGAGTTTCAAAGCACATTCAACACCAGTGTCTTCTATGCTTCTACTAGTATGGCCCATGAATCAGCATTTAAAGTGTTCAACTGCTTCTGTAATCCACAGTCTCAAAGTCCATTATTTCTTCAAATAAAAAAAACATGGTCAGGCCTATCACAGTAATACCCCAATCCCTGGCACCAACTTCTGTCTTAGGATTTTTATTGCTTCAAAAAGACATCATGACCATGGCAACTCTTTCAAAGGAAAAGATTTAATTGGGGTGGCTCACTTACAATTCAGAGATTCAGTCCATTATCATCATGGTTAGACATGGCAGGTGCAGGCAGATATGGCGCTGGAGAAATAGCTGAACATCCTATATCTTGCAGATAGCAGGAAGTGGTCTAAGACACTGGGCAGTATCTTTAGCATACATGAGACCTCGAAGCCTGCCTCCACAGTGACAGACTTCCTCCAACAATACCACACTTACTCCACAAGACCACACCTTCCTATAGTACCACTCACTTTGGGGCCATTTTTCTTTAAAAGCAGCACACCTGGTAACACTTATAGCTAGAAAAATTCAATCTTCTTAATAAAAATTAAGTGAATTTATTAAGTGTTGTTTCTATGAAAGCCTTTTCCTTGAATGTAAATAAGACAATCATGGGCTGATGGTGCACAACCGTCTCCACAGCATTCTTGAGTGTGAGGCTAGCCTAGCCTACACAAATGAGACCTTGTTTTGATGACAGAGGATGGGAGGAGAGAGAGAGAGAGAGAGAGAGAGAGAGAGAGAGAGAGAGAGAGAGAGAGAGAAGGGAGGAGAGTGTAAATGAGTCTTAGTCTTCTCTCCTCTTGTTTGTTTTCCATTTGGTACTTGATTTAATGCTATAGTCCCAGGAGTAGAGCCCTGGTTTGGAACCATAAGAAGGGAGATGCATGCTGTAGATGACAGAGTGAGATGTAGTTGGTACTCGGCCTCTGCTGGCTATCTTCTTTTGTGAGGCAAAGGTAACTTGTCAACACTATTATTTTTGAGTTTCTGTTCTCCATGAACAAATGCTTAGAGAATGTGTGTGTAGGACAATCACCTGTGTCAGACTTATGTTCTAAATTTTTTGTATCATTTCCCATCAGTTGTTTGAAAGCAAAGCATCGAGCAGATGACTTCAAAAATGTATGAAAGGACAGAAAAAAATGTTATTGATCTATTGAAAGCAAACATCTGATCACACAGGCGTGAGCCAATAATTACCCTGTATTACGTTAAGCCACTGATACTTTGAAGTTGTACATCAAGCATTGATACTGCCTGCTAAAGTACTGACTGTCAACGTCCATCACCAGATGAATAGAGAACAAAAATGACATATATTAATACAATGAACTGTTGTTTATTTTGGAAAGAGTGGGGTATCTTGCCATTTGTAGCCTAGATGTGATAGGAAGATGTTTTTCTAAGTGACAGGCCAGTCACTGAAGGACAATGACTTCATTAGTACACTGAGCTGAAATATGGAAAACAGTCAAGATCATGCAGAAATGACAACAAGTACTATTGCATTCCAGAGGATTGGGGATAGGGATTGTGAGGATGGTTAGGAATATTGGGAGTTACTGCTCAATAGGTACAAAGTTTTGTTTTTGCGAGATAAATAGGCTTTGTTTACAACCCAGTGCTGGTAGTTAAAAATACAGTGTTATGTAACTCAAAATGTTCAGGAAGGCCTTTTGAGTTGCATGAAATGCTCTTTCCTCATCTATTAGGATAAGCAAGTGATTTCTGACCATAAGTATATTTATATAGTTTATGAGATTTATTGATGTGTGTATGTTGAGCCAACTGTGTGATTCTGGAATAAAACCCCTTGTTCATGATGTAAGATCTTGTGTTCCTAAACACAGTTTGTAAGTACTTTGTTGAGAATTTTTGTATCTATATTAACCATGGAAACTGGTCTGTAATTTTCTTTTTGTATATCTTTAACTGGTTTTGTTATCAGAGTGATACTGGCTTTATGTAATTAGTTTGGTAACAATCTTTTTCATCTGTTTTGTTGAAGAGATTGAGAACTGTTGGTTGTAGATCTTTGAATAGTTGTTAGAATTCGGTGATAAATCTGTCTGGCCTGGGGCTTTTCTTCATGAAGAGACTTAAAAAATTAAATATTATATTTACTAATTCTTTGGGAATTTCATACAATGTGTTTAGGTCATATTCATTCATTTCCTCCCGTATCCCCCTCCCCACTCTCATCTCCCTACTCCTCCAACTTTGAATTTTCTTCTTCTTTCCTTGCTTCTCTTCCCAATGCAGTTGTTATTGTCCAAATACTCTCAAAGTGTAGCCTGCCCTAGAATGTGATCAACCTATCACAGTCACATAACTAAACAATATGGATTTCCATTTTCCCGACAGGTGTCAAATGCCAATATATCACCGCTTAGTGGAGGACTTTCATGCATCGCTCACCCGCCATGCTGGGATTTTGTCTGGTTTGAGCTTGTACAGGTCCTGTGCATGATTGACAATGGATGTGAATTCATTTGTGCATCTGCCCTGGGTATCCAGAGAGCACAGTTTCCTTGAAGTTATCTACCGCTTCTGACTTACAACCCCTCTTCCCCCTCTCCCTCTATTACTGCAATTCTTAAGCCCCAAGGGGGCAGTTGTTATATATAAATCTATTTAAAGATAACCACTTCACAGCGTCTTATTCTCGGCACATTGACCAGTTGAGGGTCTGAGTTAGCTGCTGTCTACCACAAGGAGAACAGTCTCTGATGTCCTAAGAGGACAGCTGCTGCTCTGTCCTATTGGGGATATCTGAAGTGCTGGTGGACCTCAGTGGCTACACCTAAAGCTCACAGGTTGGATTACCTTACTCTCACACTTCTCATTCACTGCTCCAGGGTGACCATAACCTGAAATTAAATTCCCCAAAATTTCTCTGCTTATTGTAGCCCGAGAAGAGCTTTCTGAAAATTAGCTGTTGGGGGTAACTTGAGAGGAAAACACATGTTATGGGAAGGGTATATCATGAAAGAAAGAGGGATCCCAGATCTAAGTGCAGTGGGGACATGTTCTAGTTACTTCTAGTACCTCTCATTGTTTGAAAATACTACACACCAGAGAACAAGAAAATGTAGTTCTCTTCAATATGAGATAGAGCAGAGAATACTGGGGAATGGTTTGAGCATAGTTGACTACCATGATATTATATTATGAATACTCCTCTATAACATTATAGCTGCTTCTATAGCCATTTTAATGACTGCATAATGGACCAATGTATACATTAATTTATTTCTGCAATGTTTTTGCTAGAAATTAGTTCTTTCCAAGTATAAATGTTAATAAGAAACAATAACCAGAGTTAGTTTCTTTCCTTACCTTTTTCTTTAGATTAAGTAGTGTCTACACTTTAATAAGACTTCTGTGATGATGGGGGAGTAGTTTTACCATTAGTCAAAAACTGTAAAAACAGGCAAAGTTCTTTGTATGAATTTATATTGCACAAAATTATTTTTATAAAAGGTCTTGAGTAAAGTCAGTTGTACTAAAATGATGTTGCAAGTGATGTATTGCCTCCCAGTGAATCTTGCAAGCCTATGTTTAGCCTTGATACAACCAAACTGCTGAATAATAATAGAACAAATAATTGAAGCAATCCATTTCTCTCCATTCCTTCCTCTCATACATCAATTTGTGTCTTCTTTATAAAAGAAGAAAACATAATGGAGCATCATATTTGAAGAGAAATCTAGATTTATTAAAGGTCAGAAGAATATACAATGAAACCTTCATAATTGTGAGATTCTATGTCTCTTGAAAAAAGATTTATAGGTGCCATGGATATGATGAACAAGAGCGGTAACATTTTGCTCTGAGTGCATACCTTTTTATTCCTGTTCATTTTTCTGTCAGCAAAGGCTGGTGATTGTATCTCCCAAGATCAGTAAAAGAGTAGCTTCCATTCTGAAAGCGTTCACTTGAAAATTTGACATTTGTTTGGTGCTAGTCAGGTGGTGTGGAAGATCTTATAATCTTGTGCAAGTTATTGTCTTTTGATTTAGTACAGACTGTACAGTCCTCTTCTGGGAGTTTGGATGCTATCTTGTTCTGTTGAAACTTTATAATTAGCTGGCATGGATTCAATCAGATAATCACTACTGGTTTGCTGTCATGTCTGGCTGGCTTTACATACTTGTAGCTTTTTCAGAAAATAGTTTATTCACTTCTTTAAATTAACTTTGAAATTTTCTTACATTAGGATAACTTAATTTACAGGAAAATTGCAAAGGTAACATGGAAAATGCTTCCATATTTCATATTACCACCATCTTACAGATTGTACATGCTTCATACTCAGTGAGCCAGTGTTGACCCAGGTTTTGTAACTAAACCCATACTTTCCTCAGGTTCCTTCAGTTGATATATACTATGTTTTTCTGTTTCAGCACATGAACAAAATGGTTACAGTTAGTCATCCTGTCTCATACTAGGCCTATGTAGGCTGTGACAGTTTCCTAGACCTTTATAGTTTTTGATTACTTTGGCAGTTTTGAAGATTTCTTGTCAAATATTTCATAGATATGTTTTAACTGGGGTTGATCTGATGTGGGTTTGAGAGATGGACACACTAGAATTTCCATTCTTATCATTTCATGTGAAGAGTCTGACTTCCAACTTATAATGAGAACCACAGCCACCTAGCTGAGGTAGTGTTTCTCAGGCTTCTCCATTAAAACAGTTTCCCATTTCCATTTTATAGTCTTTGGAATGAAGTTACTATGCACAGAGCAAACTTCAGCAGTGGGAATTGCCACATGACCCAGCAATTCCATTGTGGAGTTTATAGTCAAAAGAAAGCAAGTTGGTGTCAAAAGATACTACAGTTGCATGCTTTATTGCCACAATATTAACAATGACCAAGATACAGAATGAACTTTAGTGTCTGTCAATGGATAAGTAGACAAAAAATGAGATATATGATATTATTCTTTAAAGAATGAAATCTTGATAATTACAACAGCATGAATGGGCCTAGACAAAATTTTGTTATGTGAACTATGTCAGACATAGAAAGATAAATATTCATATTATCATTTATAGGTGGCATCTGAAAATTTTGTTCTCATATATGGATGGGAACAGTGAGTGGAGAATGGTTTGTAGGCACCAGTGTGCAGAAGGATTGGAAGAATACTTCTCATATCCATAGCACAGTAGAGTAATTAAGGTTGATGATTCTGTATTTCAATGTGGCTGCTGTACAGGATTTTAATGTTCTTAACAAAGAGACAATAATTATTTCTGATAGAGATGACAATTATATGGATATGGTCATTAAGTATTATACATATGTATTGAAAAATGCTATACTCGATTAATTTGTACAATTATAAATCAATGAAAAACAAAAACAAGCAAGAAATGTGTCAGACTTTATCTTCAAGAAAGTAGAATATCAACATAATTTGTTTTTATTTAAAATGTATACTTCATTGAAAATTATAAGCTCTTATCTATAAATAAAGCCTCAAAAAACCCACTACCATTGCTTCAAGTTGAATTGTTTTGTCATATCCCCAAATTTCAGGCAGTTTTCCAAGACAGACCTTAGTATCTTGAGGGCATTGATTAAAAAACTCTATAGATTTTTTTTTATGTATCACAAAAGTTGATCAATCTTTTTTTCTAAGTTAGTATCATGTATCTTTAATAATGCAATGAGTTGTTTGATACAATATTTAAATCTCCAACTAGATTGACTGGAGGGAGTAAGGCCTCATACAGTAATATTTTTCCCATTTCTCCAGTAGAGTTGTGTGTTGTACATTTTCATTTCCTCAAACACTTGGAAGAGATTAACTTTTCACTGTTGATGCATTCCGATTTTTTATGGGACAGAACTCTCAGGCAGAAAAGTGGTTTTTCTGTTCGACTTGCAGGGCTTTGGAGATCCATCACATTTTTTTTCATACCCCATGGGCATTACTCTGACCATTGCAGCCAGAAATCCCAATGTAATCAGCTCAGTCTTCAGGGAGTTCTTTGAATCAAAGCCGGTAGGAATGTCTAAATGAGCGTTTCTGGCATCTTGGCTGGTTGTGCATACAGGTGAGTTTCCATCGGTAATTGAATCTTTCATTCTTGGCACTGAACAAGCAACCCTTGTCATGCCAGGTCACTGCAATCTGGGGAATTTATCTGTTAAATAAAATGTAGTAGAAAATGCAAACCTTATTTTGGCAATAAAGGTCATGGGATATTGATCTTTTTTATTTGCAATTTAATTTTCTGTTTGTAGGTATACACAGAGCTACACTATCAATTTGTTTTCTGCCAAAATTAACCTTATAAATTTATTTTATTCACATTGTATATCTAAATTCCTCCACCTCCTCCTTCACCCATGTTCTCATCTATCTCTGAAATGTCTCTATAAATGGTACATAGAATTGAAGGACACTGGTGAAATTTTTGCAAACACTAAATGGATGGTAATTAGGATAAGGTGAGCACGTGCACAGAATATTTTTAAGAGTTGGCAGATTCCTAACCAACTACTCAGGGTCATGGATCATAGAGGAGAACGTACTAGTGCCACTTTCCTAAACCAGCACAACCCCAACTAATTCCAAATTCTCATCGGTGTCCACTGGCAAGTGTAGCTCCCAACGTTCACCAAAGACAGTTTTCTTTCAACAGAGACTATTCCAAAAAAAAATATCACAACTCTGTAAAAATGCAGGAAACAAATGCTCCCAGCCCACATGGATATACATCTATCATATGACTCCTGCTCAAGAAATACCACAAAAGAGGAGACAGAAAGATGGAAAGGGCCAGAAGAACAGGAAGCATGCTTGAGCTTGTCTCCTAGAAATGTCAGGGAAGTTTTACCCATGAAACCTCAACAATATGGCTGCCTAAGGAATACCTTCACATGGACAACACCAATAGATATGCTAATGTGAAAGGTGGAAATCTCAGAGGTCCCATTCCTGGCAAAGAACTTCAGGCAGCTAAGAGTCTCTGAGAGAAGTGGTCTTCCCCAGGGAAGAGCCTTCTAATTGGCTATCCAATACCAAGTGGACAGTCCTGAAATGATGTACATGTAAACAATGCTAAATGGAGTCAGTGCATTGTTTTTATATATTTAGGCATATGTATGTATATATGCATGTAAGAAGAAGAGGCCTGGAATTTGAAAGGAAGCAGGGACAGGGACCATCGGAGAAGTTAGAGGAAGGAGAGGGAATGGAGCAAAATAATCCTGGTGAGGAAAAAAGTACCCCTGATGCTCTAGAGAGACAAACATTCCTTCCATCTTCTAAGGCTGTTTGCTATGTAAATGGTTTTGGAAAGAACATGGAAGCCAATGCTTTGTTCTTAAAAGAAAATCATAAATGCAAGAAAACTGTGAAGTTTAGACACATGCCTATCCATATCCGATAAAATATTCTGTTTATCTATCAAGAAGCACTCATCTGTAATCTAACTGGCCCATTACTCATTCATTTAAATATTGAAATGTGCATCATAGTCTGCACATTGTGCCTGGTAGTATACCACATTAGAAATCTAACAGTGAACTAGAAAGGTGTACTTCCTTACCTTGTGGGACTTCCTTATCGTGGGGAAGAGGGGTTATGGTGACACAATTACACAATAGTCAAGTGATTGCAATGTAGCACCTGCACATAAGACTCCACACTAGTCACTAACTAGAACTATCAAAGGCTTGATAGAGGCAAGCACAAAGCTCTTACAGGGATGGCTCCCCAAATCTGTGCAGATGGAATTGAAAGGGTGAAGGAGAGCAGACCTGAATTAGAAGTTAGGTAGATAGGGGACAGACAGACAATGCAAGATGTGGTCTACTGGGTAAGGTCTGGAGATTTTATTCTGAGAGTACCAGGGAAATGCGGAGGTTTTAAACAGGAGAGACAAATCACCATGATTTTCTTTTTTAAAGTCATAAGGTCTCCATACAGACCATGATGGCAGGAACAGAATGTTTACCTCAGGGAATGACGGGCTGATATAGAAACTTAGGATACAAGGAAACAGCTATACATACAAGCGGTATTTAAGAAGTAAACGAAGAAACTGTTTGTTTGAATCGTAAGAGAGTAGGGGGATATCAAAGAATGCTCTTGGATCTTGCCTGACTATTGGAGTGAAGATGGAACTGGTTGAGTTCTGGAGAATCACAGCAATTTGGTGTCTATCACAGTGATGCTTGAGAAAGGTATTTGTTGAGACTTTTCTCAAGGGTGTACAGGCAGCCTGTCTATTACTCTATTTCCTAGTTCTGTCTTGGATTGTGCTGTATACTCCAGATATCTTAGGTTTCTAAGGGGTGTAAATGTTATTGAATTGTTGTCCTGTGTTGTGCTATCATTTTACATGTAACTCTTACCATAAGCAGGTGACAATCCAGTGTGGTCTGCCAAGCCTGTGATTTTTCTCCGTGAGAGCATGTGTGGGGAGTATTCTTTAGCTTACATGGAGCTTAGAGGACTTTTCAGCAGTGAGTGTGTTTTTGGTTTAACAGAAATCAAGGTACAAAAAAGGTTGGGGTCCTTCCTGTCTCTGGTTGTTAGAGAGTCTGAACCTCACAACCTGCTGGGCCTCATAGTCACTGACCACAGTCTTACAGCTCACTTCTCTTTGACCTTATTTGGTTACACATTTTCTATTGTTTATTGAACATACTTTGAATAGGCCTTAGATATTTTCTGGAACAACTTCATGTCCAATCTGATAAAAGTCAGTGTAAAGCTAAGCTACCAGTGACTCTAAAAAACAAGTCCTGTGAACCAGGTGAACACCTAAGATTTCTTGAAGCTCCACTTTTCTTGTTTCTTCAACAATGGGGAGGACTTTAAAGTTTGAGTCACAGACAATTCACTTCTCTAAAACTTGTTAGATACCAATAGGCCATCTTTTTATACCACTAGGCTACTGGAAATTCAGCACATCTCTCTACTCTTGGATGTGACCTTAGGGGTTGATTCTGATTCTCTGTCTCTTCTCAAGTCAATGAAATACTGCCTGTAGGGCTGTTACATTAAAACCTGAAAGCATGTTTTTCCTTCCTCTCTCATTCTGTGTTCAGCCCACTCACAGCAATTTTAGAAGATACTTGCCTTTTGCTCACTGTGTGAGTCTTGTAGACTCTATTCTGAGAGTTACTCATTGCTACTGTCCCATCTGAAGAATGATTTAGGATTCGTGTCCTCATAAGAGTGAAACCTAGGGATTATGACCTAAAATGAGAGCTGGGCTGATCTGAATTGGCCAGCCTGAAAGAGGAAACCTTCCCACAGGTTAGGCTCTCCCACCAAGTTTCCTGATTGTAGCTAAAATCTTCCCTTATTCAGAGACCATGATTACTATTCCCAATCCACCATTAGTCCTGAGTTAGTATAGTGAGTTAGTATAGTCATATTAAATTTTCTTTAATTATTTGTTTTCAGACTGTATACAAGATGTAATAGGGAAAACCCTGCATTGCTCCATATGCAAATAGTCAGGTCATGTTGCTTATTTAATTAAGTTTGACCTTTTAAATTCTCAACTGCATCTTAGGATAGATTTAAACTCATGACAACCCTCCTACCCTGCCTTTGAGTGTGGGAATGATAGTTGTGTGCCATCAGACCTGATTAGGCATGTATTTTAGGTATAGTAATAAAAATACTATATTTCATTATTGAGCTGGACCTGGTGGCACAGGACTCTAATTTCAGAGATTTGATTGGCTGAGGCAGGAAGATTACAAATTCAAAGCCTGCCTGGGCTAGAGAGTGAACTCAAGGGCAGTCCAGGAAATTTAGTAAGGTAGTCTCAAAGTAAAGGTAAAAACAGGAGTGGCGATAGAATTCAGTGACAGCAATATCTTAGTTTGTGCAAGATCCTAGGGATAGTCTCTAGATAGGATGTGTATGTACTTAACATTTTATATGTATATGTGTACAAACACACATAACTATACATAGTTTACGTGCCATGCCTCTTGCTATGTTATTCACAGTAGCAAATGAGCCAGTCCTGCTCAAGCTTTTATTTGGTATTCATTTGAGAAAATAAGTGAATAGATACAGTGGCAGAGGATGACTACTTGTTATGTTATATAAAAAGAAAATTTCAAAATGATAACCTATTTTTACGCTCTTGAGGACAAAAGTGTGGAATGATTACCAGACTGTTAACAGAAAAAACAACTGAGAATACCCTAGACCTTCTTTCACATTGTATCACCATAGTTTATTGCTGTAAAATTTCCTAGACATGGAAATGAGGTAGAGATGACAGCTTTAATCTGGGACCAAAGATTGTGCTACTGGGACTTTGCTGAATTAATTCACCATTTCAGTGACGGGTGGAAACACGACAAACTTGGAGGCTGAATGAAGTTCCTTTTTTGGGTTGATGGTGATGATCCATGCATATCGCAGGTTAGAGAGGCGGTGATTGTTGTGAGTCAAAGACTGTAAAAAGATGAGGGCAGGATACAAAACACACTTTTCAAGTGTGTTGTGATAGTCAAAATAAGAAAAAAAGCAAATTCTTGTGATAGTTCCTATTGATTTTCAACTTGATAGGAGATGAAGACATCTAGGAGACAAGGCTGTGGGCCAACCCATAAGACAGTTTCTAGATAGGGACAAGCCACCCTAAGGGCAGGCACCACCGCAGCGCAGCCCAAGGTCCCAGACTGAATGAAAAGGGTCACTGGCATTTGTTTCTCTCTCCTTCCTTTTGGCAGAAGCGCTATGACTAGCCACTGGCCACCATGCCTTCCCTGCCATACATATTCTACCTCAAATTGTGACTCAAGATAAACCCTTCCTTCTGAAAATTATGTTTTTCATGTATTTTTTGTCACAACAAAGAGAAAATTAGCTCTTAAAATTTCCCAGTAGAGGAGCAGCTAACATTTCAGAGATTACTTCATACAAAGCCAGTGGCTATCTGGGCCCAAGGGTTCCTTCGCTTCTTTCTTGCAGATGTTGCACCTGGCTATATTTCTTTGCTGGGACTGTTACAGCCTTATTTGGGTGTCTATCAAGGTCTCTCAGTATTACTAGACATAAACCTTAATACTTCAAAATCATAGTGACCTACCATCTCACTTCTAAGGGGATGCTAATATAAAAAGACTGAAGGTATCAGGTGCTATGAGGAGGCAGAGAAAATAAGCTTGTTACAGTTGGTGGGAATGTAAATATCATTGTGAAAAACCACATGGCTATTTTTCAAAAAGCTAAGATTAGAAATACCATATGATTAATCTCACAATTGGCATATGTATATGTAGCTAAAAACAGTTAACCTGGTGTGTCAAAGACATAGGGACACTCCCAAAGTTGTTACATCACTATTCACAATATCCAAGAAACACAAGTAACTGTTTCCCAATTGGCATACATACAAAACAAAATCATATTAAAAGTGAAATCCCATAGTTTACAAGAACATGAATTATTATATGAACCAGAAGTCATATGAAGTGAAACAAGCCAGGCACAGGAACACAACTTTTGCATGATATCACTCATATGTGGTGAGATCTGACAAAATCACTGACATAGAATTTGAAACTGAAATGATGGTTACTAGTATCTAGACAGAGTCTAGGGGAGGGAGAGGCTGAATATGGTAGACAGTTACATACTGTGCGATAATGCTCTTGTACACTGGTTTAATAAAATGCTGATTGGCCAGTAGCCAGGCAGGACATATAGGCAGGGCAAGCAGACTAGGAGAATGCTAGGAAGAGGAAGGGAAGAGTCATGAGTCACCAACCAGACACAGAGGAAGCAAGATGACGAGGCAGAACTGAGCAAAGGTATTAAGCCACATGGCTAAACATAGATAAAAATTTGGGTTAGTTTAAGTGTAAAAGCTAGTCAGTAATAAGCCCGAGCTAATGGCTGAACAGTTATAATTAATAAAAGCTTCTGAGTGATTGTTTTATAAGCAGCTGTGGGACCTCAGGGCCAGGTGGGACTGGAGAAAACTTCTGGCTACAGTTATTTAAAGTAAGAAGCCCTGCGGTGGAACTGTACAGTATATATTGTGTGCTTCCCAGAACTAGAAGAAAGGATGTGGGTGATTTCAACTATGAACAAATGATGTTTGAGAAAACATATATGTTTAATCAGATTTTAAAAATTATACTATATTTGTGGATATCACATGGTACCTCATCAGTATGAACTTTTTTTTTTTCAAGACAGGGTTTCTCTGTGTAGCTTTGCACCTTTCCTGGATCTCGCTTGGTAGACCAGACTGGCCTTGAAATCACAAAGATCCACCTGCCTCTGCCTCCTGAGTGCTGGGATTAAAGGCATGCGCCACCATCACCCGGCACAAACATTTCTTTTAATGTAAGAGGCCATGAATGTAAAAGAGAAGTATATGGGAGGGTTTGGAGGGAGGAAAGGGAAGGGGCTAATGATGTAATTATATTATAATCTTAAAAATAAAGGAAATGATTAATTAAAAATAAAAATTAAAATAAATTATAAGTACTGTGTTGTAGGGGGAAAATAGAAATGTGTTTGAAAGACCTTAAACTTCCTCTTTTAGAGTCTAAGGACTCCTTCCCAAGAGTGACTGGTGGGCTCACATATTCCAAGAAGAGACACTCAGATGAGGAAACTGCTTGATGCTGGATCACATGGATGCTGGAGACTCTTGCTTAGTATATACAGAAGGATGGGATGCCTGCATCAGGAAGATATGTGAAAACCAAGGATTTCAGATACTACTTTCCCACTGAGAAAGGTGTTTGAAAATGAGTATGATTAAAACAAAGTGTTGATATACAGGGCTGGGGATAATCAATGCTGGTAGAATAGTTGTTATTTGGGGGGTAGAGACATTGGCAACTCATTAGTGTCATGCAGATGATAATGTGATGGGCAGGTATGTGTGACATTTAGAAGGAAAATTTGTTGTTCTGTGTTTTCTTAGGTAAGACCTGTGGCTTGGATCCTGGGTAGGGATGTGGAAAAGATGGGACCTTTGACCCTTTTATAATATTTTTTTCAAAGAACTCTGCATTTACCTGGGAGGGGCTAGAGGGATGGTATGTGATTTCAAGTATAACAAAAAAAAGATCCACACAGTTCTCCGATTCTCAACATCTGATAATCATGAACTTGAATTAGAATTGTATTTATTTGTTATTTAATGTTATTTCAACTTTGTCACTGGTCATTGTTGACATTTGAGCTGGGTAACACAGGGATGCTGTCCTGGGTATTCTGTAATACAGCATTGGGGGAGTACTATGTGCCACAACCAGCAGGATCCCTCTGATACTATTATGAATGGTATGTAATATATTTGCATATCATGTGTGAGTGTGTGTGTGTGTGTGTGTGTGAGTGTGTGAGTGTGTGTGTGTGTGTGTGTGTGTGTGTGTGTGTGTGTATACAAGTATCTCTGGACATAGCCATAGATCCTTCTGGTGACAAAATCACCACTTGTTTAATGCTACCAAGTGTCTTGAATGATTACTTACCCTAATAAAGAAAAGTTTTACAGCTTATGTATGATGAGAATAATTAAGCTAGAAAACTCTTCTTTGCCCTAATGTTAACATAGATCCATTCTTCTACATGATAAAAATATTTAAAGGAATATTCCCACTGAAAGAGATAATACAGAAGCTGAAAGTATATACTGATAGAAAATAGTCCTTTAAGGAAAAGCAATTTGCCAAAATAATTTAATTTCTTTTTGAGTTATTCCTCCAGTTCCTATGAGTTGTAAGCATAAAATTGGTGGCTTTTTTTCACTGCAATCTTTTCAAAGTCAAAATAAAAATTATATTTAATTTAATGCTGGATTTCGTATTTATAACTTTGTTCCCAGGTGCTACAGTTGTCATGTACAAGTTTGGACATATCTGCAGTGCGGTGGACTCTTCTAGTCAACTGTCAGTGTCTGTGAGGCTTTTGTTCTCCTTAGCCAGGCAGCATGGAGATGGGTTGGAACTGCCTTTGCTGACGTCTCCTGGACAGAAGCCTTGGAAGAAACACAAAGAGAAGATCCATTTCTTGTGTCAAGAAGCAACCAAACTCTGTGGCCCTCCTCCAAATGCCAATGGCAGCTTTCAATAGTAGGAGTTCTCTTTTGGATTCATGCCTCCTTCAGACAGCTCAGGTTTGAAAAGCTGAAAATTTCCCTTCATTAGAGAAGAATTATGTGACCTCTATGGAAAATGTGGAAAACATATTTTAAGAAAATGAGTGTCGTCTGTATCATCATTAGGAGAGAAACAACATTAAAATTTGACATTTGTTTCCCCTAGGAGTTTATTATGCGTTTCACACTGATGGCACCATACTGTAAGACATAATTTAGTATTCTGCTAGTTAAAACTTTAAACCTTAGCTTCATATCATAGAATAGTTTCTCTGACATTTATAATCTTAAAACTTAGTTGAGGGGAATCAGTGTTGAATTGAATCATCACAGAAATCCTCTCCTGTGGGCAAATAAATTCAGCACTATCCTTTTGTATGAGAGAATGAAAACACAGAGGCAAGTGGTGGTTTCCCACTTCACACCTATGCTGATCGGGTGCTAAAGGATCGCCTATGACATTCCCATGACTTGATTTGTGTTTCAGAAAGATCATTCTGGCAGTGTGGCAGAGTGATGCCAGGCTGGACAGAGGTGACCAGTAGGACACTGGAGTAACACCTAGTTGGAAATATTCACTTATTGATGGGAGATGATAGATTGGAGCTATCCGGGGTTATGCACATCAATAGCCTTTGGTTGATGGTTTGATAAAAAATAAATTAGAAGAAAAAGAAGCAGGAAGGAGTAAGGGTGTCTGGGCTAGAGAAGTAGGGTTGGGGTAGAAGGCCATTTAGAAGGAGGCTGATACCAGAGAATTTGTGAATTCACCTGGAGGGAACACTCCAGAACCCCAGGAACATCTCCTTCTAGACTGAGTTTACAGTTAATCTGGAATGTCATTTATCACTCCAGCTCTCCTTTCTTCCTTGTGAGTTTTTTTTTTCCCCTCTCACAAAACAGGCATGTCTGTGATCCAATATATCCTCATCATAGAAGTTAACATCAGTGGAACCTTTCCCTGCCTTTCTAGCTTTCCTAAATGCCATGTATGTGGTTTTTCCCTATCTTCTGCTCTGGGGAATTGTTTTCTCTCAACCTATGCTGTAGAAGGAGTTGGTAAACTCTGGTTTGTCTCAGTGGGAGATCCTTTAACGCCTCTCTTGACACCTGCTTGGCCTTTGAGAAGCTTTCAGTTTTCTTAATCTGGTGTATTGTATTCTCTAAAGACAAGCTTAGCAGACCCAGAGAGTGTGGCACCTTTCCAGTTTGTACTTAGATAGTTCAATATCTATTTATTACGGGGGGATGAAACCAGTTTCCATTCATGCAGATAGTCGTTTGGCTTCTTTCTTGTGGCCAGTGGCAAGCCAGCACAACATGGTAGTGAATGTATAGTAGGCCAGAAATGGTCACTTCATGTCTGAGACATGACACACAGAAAAACAGAGGAGTTCCCCCAATCCTTTTTAGGGGCATTTCCCCAAAGATCGGGAGACACATCAGTATGCATCACTTGTCAAGGTTTCTAGCCTCCTTCCAGTAGCATCAAGTTGGGAGCTAGGCCTTTAGCACCTGGGCCTCTTGGAGACATTTAAGATCCAAATTAGAGAAAGGAAGCTTTTATATTATGAGTGCAGGTTATGTTTGAGTTGTTTTCTTGGACATAGTTTGTCCTGTAGAGTTTAAAAGTTTACGACCTCGTCTAGTACTTTGTGTGCAGACAAATACACTGCCATTCTTTGTATCTACTATAATCTTTTGTTCATTGAGAAGAAGTGAGATAATTTCAGGATCAGAGGGCATTGGAACTAAGGAAGACTGAAAGGGACACACATTCCATAAGCACCTTCTCACATAGCTGGCATGGTGACAGTCATCACTTCATTTGTCCTTGTTTATTAGCAACTGTACTGCATGGGAAACACTACTACTTCAATTTCTTTTTTGAGACAGGGTTTCTCTATGTAGCTTTGCACCTTTTCTGGAACTCACTCTGTAGCCCAGGCTGGCCTCGAACTAAAAGAGATCCATCTGTCTCTGCCTCCTGAGTGTTGGGATTAAAGGCATGCACCACCACCACCAAGCTACTTCAATTTCATACCCAAGGAAAGTGAAGATCAGAGTCCTGGGCCATGTTAGGAGTGGTAGAGCTCCCAATGTTTACAGTCTGTACTCCTGTTGACAAGCCCCCAACATCAGCAGAAAGCCATCCAGTGTGGGGTCAGCTGCAAGTTTTCAGTCTCAAGAAAACTACTTTGGTTCTACCCTTACAAATTTGCTTAGAATTTTTAAGACATGAGATGAGGAATCAACTCTTCTGATTTTGAGGCTGAAGATTGGCTCAACCCATGTGTGGTGTAGAGGACCAGTGTTTTCTATTCTTACAGACTAAGAACCTTCTGTAGGTGAGAGGATAGTTTCCTTTTCACTTGGATGATCTGTGAATATAGGTTTTAGCTTTTGGTAAAGGCCTAACTACCTTTAACCTCACAATTTAGCAGCTGACATATTTTTAATGAGGCTTCAGACTATTGTGGAAAAGACAAGCACTTAGCTTTTATACCATCAAAGCAGCCACTGGCCAACAAGGTTTGCCATACCCAGTCCAACTTGTTATAATCTGTGTAGCTCTGAGGTGGATTTTGAAATCTGTCAGGTGATTGCAATGATCCCAAGAGTACCTGTAGCTGCTTCCCTAGGAAGAGACCGTCTCCACCTCCAGTGTGTTTTATTGTGTCTTTGAGCTTCATCTTCATCTATGCCATAGACGCTGCTCTGAATTTAGTATTTCTGTGAAATGTTTTATACGGCATAACTTTGCCAACCTCAGAAATGTAGAAAGAGAAGAACAACTATCAAAATGTTGGGGACTAAACTGTTTCTTTGTTAACTAAGAGTTTCATCTCCAAATTCAGCTGCCCAGGGTGGTGATGGCAGATGCAAATGTCCTGCCCTCGGCATCCCCTTGTTTTCCAGTATGAAGTAGGAATGTGTCTCTGCTGCTAATGTTTTAGGAATCAAGCCTGATACAGAAAAGTGAATGAATGCCTTTATCATCACATTATCAGGATAATTCAATCAGAGGTACCTTACAAGTTTAGCATGCTGAAGCCCTGGCTGCTTAGCCGTATTATCTTCAACTAGTTTAGTGATGATGACTCTTTCATTTCAATTTTGGTTCTTTAATATTTCCTGAGATATGGTGCTGGGAAGTATAGGGCATGCAGATTGAATATCAATTTTAATTTTCAGGTTTGGTAACCCAGCATGAGTATTAATGCAGGTTATTAGAAGACCCAGCAGTTTAATATGGAGGAAAGGCTCATTGATATTACAGATAACTAATGGAAAATGAGTTCAAGACATGTTGATTCCAATGGCAGAATATCTGGATGGGTATGGGACCCGATGGGATCTTTTTTGTTTATTTGTTTGTTTTTCAAAACAGGGTTTCTCTGTAGCTTTGGTGCCTGTCCTGAACTAGCTCTGTAGACCAGGCTGGCTTCGAACTCACAGAGATCCAGCTGCCTCTGCCTCCCAATCCCTGGGATTACAGGCGTGGTCCACTACTGCACGGCCTGATGGGATCTTTAAGGTATACATAAGACTTTGGACAGAGAAGTGGGAGAACAGACCTTAGGAAGGTATAGTAACATGATCAACGGCAAGTAACTTTCATGCTCCAAGATTGGATGATTAGGTATAATTTTTGGATAGAAACATGGGGTCACTAAAAGGAAATCCTAGACTGAATTAGACAGTTTTCAGAGTTATATTTCTGATTTTGAGAATCTACATTTAATTTAATAACTTTTTGTTCCAGTATTCCTAGGCAGCATCTTGTGTGTGCATGTCTTTGTGTGTATCCATGTCTGTCTGTGTAAATATATATGTGTGTTTTGATTGTGTTTGACTTTAGGCAAGCACTTTACCACAGTGGCTTTGAACTTACTATCCTCCTGCTTTAGCTACTGAATAATTCTGGCTTCTGTAACTGTTTATACTAAACTTTATATTTTTATATGTCTTTCTTGTTATTTCTATTACTTTATATTGAAGTGTTAGGGTCGGCGTCCAAAACAGAGAGCTTCACTCCGATATTGGGTCACAAAAGAAGCTTTATTAGCATGAGCTTGTGGGACACCAGCACGAGAAGTAGCTGGTGACCCCAAGTTTAAGGCTCGCAGGCCTTTTATGAGGCAGTTCTACCAGGGCAGGGGAGCTGGGTCATCCAGAGTGCAGACATCTGGACGCCAGATGTCTCCGAGGTCTTTCTCAGAGTCTGGGTAGTTAAACGAATTCCAAGCTTATCTAGAAAGGGGTTATTTTGCAAGCATTCTTCTCAAGCAATTTATCTTGCAAGCACAACCGCAGGTGGTCATCCTGCAAGCATCCTGTTAGCACAGCATGATGAGCTAACTTTTCCGTTATGGAGCGTGGGGGCAGAGTGCAGTATTTTCCACTGAATCTACAATTAGCAGAGCTAGGGGGGGCTTTGTTTCCCTTACAATGGCCTTTCATTCTCCCCTTTTTCTTGTGCCGACCTTTAATCCTAAAGGTCACTGCCAGATACCGGCTGGTATCGTTGTCTCAGGACCATCATCTTAATCCCATTTACCTGGGATCGTACAAAAGCCGAGATTCGATTGAGGATACATGGTCCAATCATGAGGACAAGAATTAATACAATAAGTGGTCCTGTGAGGGCTGACAATAATGTAGTTAGCCATGGGGATTGATTATACCATCCCTCAAGCCAGCTTTGAGAGCCTTGTAAGTTCTTTTCTCTGGCATCTAATCTTTCTCTAAGTTTGGTCATTAATTCCCTTACTACAACTGTATGATCCATGTAGAAGCAACAGTTTTCCTTCAGGGCTGCGCACAGACCACCTTCCTTTAAGAAAAGTAAGTCCAGTCCCTGTCTATTTTGCAGGACCACTTCCAATAGCGAAGTTAAAACTTTTCTAGGGCAGTAATGGAGGTCTCGATTGCTCTCAGGTCTTGTTGGACTGCCGCTTCTAGGATCCCCAATTGCCTAGGGCCTTCAATTAATGCTGCTGCTCCGGTCCCTACCCCTAGCAACACGGCTAGGGTGGCACTGACAGGTTCTCTGGGAAACCTAGTCCTGCCTGCAAAATGCTCCTTGAACTCTTCAGCTGGGTAATAGACTAGCCTTGGGTAGATTCGGACAAGGACACAGAAGTCTCTAGACTGGTTGAAACTGGCAACCGAGACACACGGGGTGAGTCCTGTACTGCATGCCCAATATAGGCCGAGGGCCGGGACAAGGAAGAGGGACCCATTTGTGGTTGTTATGTTCTCTGTGCAGGCGCAGAGGGGTCTCCCCGAGGTAGGGGTACGTCCTAGACAGGTTCCCAGGCCAGTCACTTCGGGTAAGGTTAACATATGCTTGGTCCCCCAATCACAGCTAGCCGAGGTGTTGTAAGTGAAACTTTCATTCATAGCCATCCCCTCATAATAAAGAGGGCTGAGATGAAGGCAGATCCAGCAGGACTCAGTGAGATTGGGATAGGTTGACTTCAAAGCCTGATATCCTCCTTTGATTAAGTTTATAAGTGTTTCTCCTGTCCCTAGGCCTGGGGGAGTTGTTGGAGGGCCTGAAATGCTTTTCGGGGGTGAGGGGCAAATCTCAGTCTGATAGATTTTATGCATGGGCCCCTTTTGGTCTGGAAGGACTGAGTTTGGGTCAATAGCCGGGCGTACTAGTATATTATCCTTGTTTAGCCTTATCTTAAAGAGAAGCCCAAAATCATGTCCGGGAGCATAGAATCTCAAACCCCAAGTCCGAACTTTGTACCATTCAGCTAGAGATGTGGATTTTTTCCCTTCAGTAGTGAAGGTTATGTTTAGTACGTTACACAGGGAGGTGTTCTGGCATCCCGTGATGTGCTTACCCTTAGGTGCAAGGTCATCTGGGTGGCAAGGATGATGAACCGGATAAGGGCCCCTGGTCGGTTCAGGAAAAGTGATGTTTCGCCCTACTCGGATCCAATCCCATGTAGAGCTAGTTTTCCAATATGTGGTTCCAGTGGTTTCGCATCCCCAAGCCTTACAGTATAGGGATTCTGGTCCCCTGCACCTATGAATCTCCCCTCTTTTTCTACCATCTCGGGGGCATACATAGAATGAAAAATAATTGAGGAGGCATCTCCTGGGGGGGGGGGGGGCGCATCCCTGAGGCCTTCCATCATTCATTCTCCCTTCACTTGTTATGGGGAGTTCGCTACCGGGTTCCTTCCCCTGCAAGTCCCAGGTGTCTAGTCCAGCTGCTAACTGACAGATATCTGGCTGGAGTGTAGGCCACCAGGTTCCCAGCAGGTAGTCTGAGCTAGACACTGTCCACACCATATCTCCCGTCCCAGATATCACTTGCCAAGTTTGTGGTTGTGGCCGGTGGGGGTTTGTCTGGCCGGCTTCTGCGCCTAATGCAGAGCTTGAGGGGATGCTCAGTCCACTCCACAGTCCAGTCCAAATCAGCATCCAGGTCAGGAGCAGGGGCAGGTTTGAGATGGGAGCCATGAATCCAGGCAGCAATCCTGTCCACCTTCACTGCCATCAGGGTGGTCAGCAGGACTTGGTATGGTCCCTTCCACTGGGGTTCTAAAGTCTGATGCTGGTGTCTGCGGACGTATACAAAGTCCCCTATGTGGAACTGATGGGCAGCGCTGTCCCTGCCGGGTTGGTACGCAGTGGACAGTTGCTTCCACAGTGTAGGCTGGACAGATGCTAAGGCTTGCAGCTTGTCAGACAGAGGGGAAGGCATGATTTCCCCTTGCTGGATGGTTAGGTTCTTAACTGGGGGTGCACACCCAAAGAGCAGTTCAAAGGGGGTAAGACCCATGAAGGAAGGGGTATTTCTAGCTCTAAAGAGGGCATATGGTAGGAGCATCGTCCAATCTCTAGAGCCAGTCTCCATGGTCAATTTGGTTAAGGTCTCTTTAATAGTCCTGTTGGTTCTTTCTATGTATCCTGAGCTCTGGGGTCTGTATGCACAATGCAGCTTCCACTCAATCCCCAGTATTTTTGCCAGCCCCTGACTTACCTGGGCCACGAACGCTGGGCCATTATCTGACCCAATTACCTGAGGCAGTCCAAATCTTGGGAAGATTTCTTCCAGGATTTTCTTATCAACTATTGCTGCAGTCTCCTTTTTGGTGGGGTAGGCTTCTACCCATCCTGTAAAGGTATCTACAAACATTAGCAGGTACTTTAGGCCATACTTAGCTGGCTTTACTTTGGTGAAGTCTACTTCCCAATGCTGGCCAGAGCAGGTTCCTCGTAGTCTTTATCTGGGGGCCAGTTTCCCAGGATATGCATTTACCTGCTGGCAGGCCCTGCAAGCAGCTACCACCTTCTTTGCCATTTGTTTCTTCTCAGATGGGGAGAGAGTCTTATCTTCTGTAGTCAGCTGGATCAATTTTCTGCTGCCCAAATGGGTTAATTTGTGGATCCTTTCCAGAGTGTCTTTCAGAAGTTCCGGGGGTAGAGCCTCTTCAGGAGCTGGATCCTCCAGAGTCCAGGCGTGAATGGCCAGGCTCCTTGGATCCCGGAGGGCAGCCTCCTTTGCCTCTTGATCGGCCTTCCTGTTTCCCGATGCCACTGGGGAGTCCCCTTTTTGGTGCCCAGGGCAATGTACAATGGCCAGCTCTCGGGGCAACATTACAGCCTCCAATAGGGCCTCAATTTCTTTTTTATTTTTGATTTCTTTTACAGCCGATGTTAGTAGCCCTCTCTCTCGATATATTGTCCCATGCACATGCGCTGTTGCGAATGCATACCAGCTGTCAGTATAGATTGTGGCCCGTTTCCCTGCAGCCATGGTGAGAGCTCGCGTGAGCGAGATCAGTTCTGCTTTCTGGGCTGAAGTTCCTTCCGGGAGGCTACTAGACCAAATTACCTGATTTTTGTCCACTACGGCTGCTCCCGCTTTCCTCTGTCCCCCCACTCAGGAAGCTGCTGCCATCCGTATACCATATCAGATCAGAGTGGGCTAGAGGCTGGTCTGTTAGGTCCTTTCGGACCCCGGTTTCTTCGGCTAGGATGGCCTCGCAGTTATGGACTAGTTCACTCTCACCCTCTTCCGGGGAAATTGGGAGGAGGGTGGCAGGATTCAAAAGGGACAGAGGCCCAAATGTGATGTGGTCTCAGTCTAATAGCATTGTCTGGTAATAGGTAGCCCGGGCATTGCTCAGCCATCATTCGGGCGGCTGGCGAACAATGCTCTCTAGCACATGGGGAGCAATGATGGTCAGGTTATGCCCCAGAATCAATTTGTCTGTGTCTCTCACCAGAGTAGCCGCTGCTGCCACTGCCCGAAGGCAAGTGGGCCACCCTCTATCCACTGGGTCGAGTCATTTGGATAAGTAGGCGACGGGCCTTTTCCAGGGTCCGAGAGCTTGCGCTAGTCCACCAACTGCCACCCCCTTTTTCTCGTGGAGGTACAGGGTGAAGGGCTTACTCACATCAGGAAGGGCGAGGGCAGGTGCCGACAGGAGTGCCTTCTTCAGCGTCTTGAACGCTGTCTGGTGTTCCTTTTGCCAGACAAAGGGGTTCTTTTCCTTGAGTAAGGGGGAGAATGGCTCAGTTATAGTGGCAGACCCTGGGATCCATAGGTGACAGAACCCTGCCGCACCTAGGAACTCCCGCAGTTGACAGCGATCCGATGGGGCCGGGATGTTGGCCACCGTTTTCTTTCGGGCGTCCGTCAGCCATATTTATCCCCTTCAAGAGAGTAGCTGAGAAAGGTGACTCGGTTCTGGCAAATTTGTGCCTTCTTGGCGGATGCTCTATATCCCAATTTTGTCAAGGTACCCAGCAGTTTCTCTGTCCCCCGCCTACAGGCATCTCGGTTGTCAGTTGCCAGTAGGAGGTCATCAACGTATTGGAGGAGAGTGACCTTGGGGGTTGTCTCTCGGAACTCTCGGAGGTCCCAATGCGAGGCCTCATCGAAGATGGTTGGAGAGTTCTTGAATCCCTGTGGGATCCTGGTCCAAGTTAACTGCCCTGTTCTCCCTTTCTCAGGGTCTGACCATTCAAAGGCAAAAAGTTTCTGAGAGTCCGGGTGAAGGGGCAGGCAGAAGAAAGCATCTTTCAGGTCTAAAACTGTGTACCAATTTCGTTCTGGGGACAGCGTACTTAGAAGGTTGTAGGGGTTGGGCACTGTGGGGTGTATGTCCATTACTCGAGTGTTTACTTCCCATAGGTCTTGGATGGGTCTATAATCATTAGTTCCCGGCTTCCTTACCGGCAGGAGCAGAGTATTCCAATCCAATTGGCATGGTCTTAGTATGCCAAGTTCTAGGAATTGTTCTATGTGGGGTTTAATGCCCGCTCTGGCCTCTTGGCTGAGGGGGTATTGTCTTACCCGAGCCAGAACTGCTGTGGGTTTTAAGGTGACCACAACGGGTGGCTGTTCTACTGCCAGTCCAGGTCCCCCCGTCTCTGCCCAAGCCTCCGGGAACCTGCGGATCCATTCTTCATTTCCCAGTCCTGTGGGGACCATGGTCAATTGGGCCACGGGGATGGTGGTCTCATATAGTCGATATTCCTCTGCTGCTGGGAGTTCTAGAGTGAGGAGGCAGAGGTCCCCGACCATGGGATGGGCAAACTTTAATTCAGGTCCTTGGGCGGTGAAAGTTATTTGGGCTCCTAATTTTGTCAGGAGATCTCTCCCCAGGAGAGGCGCGGGACAGTCAGGGAGGACCAGAAAAGAATGTTGCACAGTACCTTTCCCCAAGTTGACTGTTCTCTGAGTGGTCCAGGGTCTCTCTCTCTACTCCCGTTGGCCCCTTGGACTAGAGACTTGCGGGAAGATAGTGGCCCGAGTGGTTGTTGTATTGCTGAAAAGACTGCCCCTGTATCTACTTCAAAGTCGACTGGGGTCCCCTCCACTTCAAAGGTTACCCGGAGCTCGGGGAGGGGTTCCAAACCCTGACTTCCTCAGTCCTCAAGGGTCAAGACTGACCGGCCTCGTCCTCTTTGTTTTTTGGGGCACTCTCGGGCCCAATGACCCTCTTCCTTGCAGTATGCACATTGGTTAGGCTTTAAAGGCAGGCGACCTCCTTTGCTTCGAGGCCCTGAGTTGTCTTTCACTGCCACTGCCAGGATCCATGATAAATTTCGATTTTGCCGCTTCTCTCTTTGTCTTTCCTTTTCTTCTCTCTCTTTTTCTAACCTAGCTTTTTTTTCCTCTGCAGTTTCTCTTTTATAATAAACCTTTTCTGCTTCCTTGACTAAATCTCTCAAACTCAGTCCCTGCAAACCATCTAATCTCTGTAACTTGCGTCTTATGTCTGCAGCTGACTGTCCTATAAAGTACATTGCTACCGCCCCCTTCTGTTCTTCAGACTGTGGATCGAAAGGCGTATACCTCCTGTATGCTTCCATGAGCCTTTCAAGGAAGGCAGAGGGGGTTTCGTCAGGCCCTTGGAGAACCTCACCTACCTTAGCCAAATTAGTGGGCCTTCTGGCCACCGCACAGAGACCCGCCATTAGAGTCTGGCAATAGAGGGACAGATGCTCCCTACCTTCCGGGGTATTTGGGTCCCAGGTTGGTCGTCTTAATGGGAAGCGCTCATCAATCAGGGTGGGGAGTTGAGTTGGTCGCCCATCTGGCCTGGGGACTAGTTTCCTGGCTTCCAGGAGAATGCACTCTCTCTCTTCCGTAGTGAAGAGGATCCCCAGGAGCTGCTGGCAATCGTCCGAAGTAGGTTGGTGGGAATACATGATGGAATCTAAGAGACCTGTTAATCTGGAGGGGTCCGCAGAAAATGGAGGGTTATTATTTTTCCAGTTATACAAGTCAGAGGAGGAAAAGGGCCAGTATTGGAGAGCGGGCATGTCACCCCCGGCCCCATCATTGACCGTTCCCCCAATGGGGCGCAAAGGCAGTGTGATAGCCGGGGGTGCCTCATCCATGGGCCTTGCTCTGCTCTGGCGGGTTCCCTGTGCTGGACCCGATGGAGAGACCAAGACAGACTTGGGCCCAGTCTCTGCCGGAGGTCGTGGTTTGGGCCGATAGGGAGGCAGTTGTGGTGGTGGCGGGAAGTCTAAGGCAAATGAAATGAGGTCATTCTGAGATTCAGGTAAGGGGGGTTGAGGAGGGGATGGAGTCGGTAATGGAGTCGACTGGGAAGGTTTTGTCAAGAGAATCGGAGCAGAAGTGAGTGAAGGTGCTATAGGAGCAGTCAGGAAGGGTCGGACCCACTTGGGAGGATCAGTCACCAGATCCTCCCATACCCAAATGTAGGCCTGCTGGTCTGGGTGTCCGTGCTAACCTGGAAGGAAAATATTTTGTTTGACTGCCTTAATTATATTAAGATCAAAAGTACCATCTACTGGCCACCCGACTCCGAAGGTGGGCCATTCAGACGAACAGAAAGTCTGCCACTTTCCCTTCCTCACCCAAATCGCCTGGTCCGACATGCGGTCCATCACTGCTGACCAATGAGAGAGGGTTAGGGACAAAGGGGTGGAGGCAGACTGTCCCATTCCAAACAAGTAGAAACAGACACAGAAGGACACAAAAATCGAGACACAACACACAAACAAGACAAGCCGGCAAAATGGTAGGGAAAAGATTGTCTATTGGCCCAGGCCGTCTGAAAAATCTCCTAGACAAAAGGGAATCAGATGGGGCCCCTGTCTCAGGGTCCCCACACTCCAGAGCGTCATCCAGAGCTGCAGCCTGTGGGTTCAGGACACGTCTGTCCCCCACTGTCCAAGGGTCCTCACGGGCCACTTGAACAGCTGCTTCCCCGCCGACTCACCACCGTCCTTACCAATCTCGGTGGGACCTCCAAATGTTAGGGTCAGCGTCCAAAACAGAGAGCTTCACTCCGATATCAGGTCACAAAAGAAGCTTTATTTAGCACGAGCTTGTGGGACACCAGCGCGAGAAGTAGCCAGTGACCCCGAGTTTAAGGCTCGCAGGCCTTTTATGAGGCAGTTCTACCAGGGCAGGGGAGCTGGGTCATCCAGATTGCAGACATCTGGACGCCAGATGTCTCTGAGGTCTTTCTCAGAGTCTGGGTAGTTAAATGAATTCCAAGCTTATCTAGAAAGGGGTTATTTTGCAAGCATTCTTCTCAAGCAATTTATCTTGCAAGCACAACCGCAGGTGGTCATCCTGCAAGCATCCTGTTAGCACAGCATGATGGGCTAATCTTTCTGGTATGGGGCGTGGGGGCAGAGTGCAGTATTTTCCACTGAATCTACAATTAGCAGAGCTAGTGGGGGGGCCCTTGTTTCCCTTACAATGGCCTTTCAGAAGCAGTTCATGCCCAGTTTAGGACCTGTGGTATTCAGGCTTCTACAGAGGAATAGACTAATAAGAGGGACTTGTATTAAACAGGAATCTATTAGGTTGGCTGGCCTGGTATGGTTTGGATAGTTTAATGATGGCTGTCTTATTTTGAGGCTTAGAATCTGGTAGTTGCTCATTCAATGAGACTAGAACTACCTCAGGAATTCTAGTTTAGTGGTAAAGGCCCAGAGGATTTTGGAGAGTCACAGATTGTAAGTCCACACTTAGAAACCTAAATCTGGATCCCAATATCAGTGATGAAAAGTAGCAGTAGGAACAATATCAGCAACAAAGTAGATGAACATGCCGTTGAGAGTGAAGGAAATCAAACAAAAGTCAAGTATTTTCTTCAGTTTCCTTTGTCTGGGATGCCACTGGAGGATACTAACCACATTTAGGGTAAGTCTTCTCAGTTCAAATAATATGATCAAGAAAATCCCTTATAGGAATACCCAGAAGCCCACCTTTAGTTGATTCCAGAGTCAGGCAAATTGACAACTAAAGCTGAGCACCACAGATCCAACCAGTTCTTACTTGTCCTGTTGAAGCAAAACTGTATTTCCACTTTTGCTATCCACCATGCCTTCCATACACTAGCAAGAACTATCATTTAACAGTATAAAACCTCAGGCTAAAGAGATGCCTCAGTTTCTAAAGATGTTTGCTGCCTAGACTGGTGACCTGAATTGGATCCTTCCACCTGGTGTGAGTTAGAGAACTGACTCCTGTAACTTGTCCTCTGATCTTCACACAAGGGCCATGGGAGGGACATTCCCTATCTCTTCAAATAAATAAACTCAAAACAAATTTAAAAACATAAAAGAGTCTTTTACTCTATTGCTTGAAGCATTGTATGGATTCCTATTACTGATATTTAAAAATAATTTAGTAAACCAGCTATGAGTTCCAGGACAGCTTGGTCTATATAGTGAGCTAAGGCTACATAGTGTACCTTGTCTGACCCTCAACAACAACAACAACAACAAAACAATATAAAAGAAAAACAACAACAAAAATGATTTAATTACTGTCTCAAATATTTAAAAATAAAAAATTTTAAATATGACTATAATATAAAAGGAAAGAGCAGGACACTTTTTTTTTTTTTTCTTTTCAAGATGAGGTTTCTTTGTGTAGCTTTGGTGTCTGTCCTGGATCTTGCTCTGTAGACCAGGCTGGCCTCAAACTCACAGAGATCTGCCTGGCTCTTCCTCCCGAGTGCTGGGATTAAAGGTGTGTGCTACCACTGCCTGGCAAGCAGGGTACTCTTAAAAGAATTTTTTTTTGATGGTGCCTGAACCATACCTATCTGTCAAAGGACAAACATCTACTTGCTGTGGATATCACTCTGTATAAATAAAATGCTGATTGGCCAGTAGCCAGGCAGGAAGTATAGGCAGGATAAGTAGAGAAGAGAATTCTGGGAATAGGAAGGCTGAATCAGGGAGATGCTGCCAGCTGCTGCCATGAGTACCAACATGTAAGATACTGGTAAGCCATGTGGCAAGGTATAGATTAATAAAAATGGGTTAATTTAAGATGTAAGAACTAGATAGCTAGAAGCCTGAGCCATTAGGCCAAACACTTTAAATAATATAAGAGTCTGTGTGTTTATTTTATAAGTGGTTACAGGACTGCCAGAGCTTGGCAGGAGCTGGAGAGAAACTCTCCAGCTACATCTACTCTTAATAAAATCATATGACAATAATAGCTTACCATCACTAGATGCTGTTTCAAGCACAGCTATCATGGGCCATAGGCACAAGCCTGCACTGTCTTCACAATGTTTACTTGTAGAGGGCATTACTAACATCTCCACTTCACAGCTGAGCAAACAAAAGGAGAGAGTTTTAATCTCAAAGTCCAGAAAAGGAAACCACAGCAGACCTCTCTATCTGGGAGCTGTTACTCCACTGTATCTTCCCTTACAATAACTAAAATCTTAAAATACATTTTTTTCTTTTAAAAATAGTCTTCCTGGGCCAGGCGGTGGTGCACACCTTTAATCCCAGCACTTAGGAGGCAGAGGCAGGTGGATCTCTGTGAGTTTGAGGCTAGCCAGGTCTACAGAGTGAGATCCAGGACAGGCACCAAAATTACACAGAGAAACCTTGTTTCAAAAAAAAAAAAAAAAAAAAAAAACCAAAGAAAAATTAAAAAAAAAAAAAAAGCTCTGTCCATTTTGTTGGGCGGTGGTGGTGCACGCCTTTAATCCCAGCACTCGAGAGGCAGAGCCAGGTGGGTCTCTGTGAGTTCAAGGTCAGCCTGGGCTACAGAGTGAGTTCCAGGACAGGCTCCCAAGCTATAGAGAAACCCTGTCTTGAAAAAACAAAAAACAAAAAACAAAAAAAAAAAAGAAAAAAAAAAAGAAAGAAAAAGCAGGCTGAGCAAGCTATGGTGAACAAGGAAGTAAATAGCCCTCCTCCATGGTCTCTGCTTCAGTTCCTGCTTCCAAGTTCCTGCTTGAGTCTCTACCCTGGCTTTCTTCAGTGACATGCTGTGACAGATCATGTAAGATGAAATAAACCTCTTCCTCCCAAAGTCACGTTTGGTCTTGATATTTATCACAGGAGAAGAAAGCAAACCAGCACACTATCATTTACAACCCAGACAGAAATTTAAAATATATCTAGCATCTAGAATGTTCCCTTGTATTCCTTCAGTCAACATCTATCCATTCCTTTATTGTATCAGGGAATCTTCTCCATTTCAGCTCTGAATTTAGTATTAAAAAAATGCAGTTTTCCAATATTTTCTAGGTATTTGCAGCTGGAAATTTCAGATTACCTTACTTAATACATTGCACTAAAAATAAATTGCTTTTGTCCAACTCATTAAAGTGGACAAGACTACCTTATATAAACTGTTCCATTCCCCTATTGGGCAGGGGCATTCCTTAGTCAAACTGCACTGACTTCTTGGGAACTAAAAGGTAGATGTGTCCTTTCTGCTCTAGGCTTTGTTCCTCTCTTAGGGTTTTTATTGCTGTGATAAAACACCATGGGAGGGCACTCCCTGGGGTGGGGTGGGGGAAACCAAACCAAACCAAACCAACCAAACAAAAACCATTGTGGAGGAAATGTTCGGCTTTATTTTTGTTTTTTTTCCCTGGGGGAGGGGGATCTGTGGTGTTTTATTGCAGCAATACAAACCTAAGGCAGTATGACAGAGATACTTTCTCAATTGAGCTTCCTCTTTCCACTTAACTCTAGTTTGTGTCAAGTTGACAAAACAAAGCAGAACAAACAAAAACAACAACAAAAATAACCAACCAGGAGAGTACCTGGTATCCCCTGTGGAGTCCTTCACTTGTAGTTCTTTGCATGGGGACCCACCCTTCAACTAAAGCTTCAGTATCAGCCCTCCAGTGTGCCCCTGAGAGTTGCTTCTCCCAGCTACTCTCTTTCTTCTAACACCAGATAAGTCTTTCACAGTATTTAACACAGTCTATGGAAATACCATTCCTGTTTTTACTTAGTACTCAACTCTCTTTCCAATGTTAGCTCTTTGAAGTCAGAAGACTATTTAATTCATTACCACAATGTCCCTGGAGATGAATGTGATAGTTATTTGATTAACACTGTTTAAATAAATGAGTGACATGTCTCGTGTGGCTTCCAGAAATCATTAACTCTAAATAGCATCCATGTTACACGTGCCTAGTCATGGGAACATTGTGTAAATATTTTACCTCTGCACTATGAATTAGATTCCTCCAGTGATAAGACATTACTCATGAGGTAAGTTAGAGTCTTTTGAAATAGTGACCAGTTCTTTCAAGTTATCACAGATCATTTAAGACTCCAGCAAAGGACTAAAGGGACTTCACAATGATATTTCCAGACTGGTTCATCAGTGCTGGGTCCCAGTTACCATTCTTGTCTTGCTTCATCTCCAAACTGTCCAGGGCCCAACTCACAGTGCATTTCCAGTCCTCATTATCACCTCATTCCTCATATAAGCCTCCAGCTGATTTCATGCTATGATGATTTTTCAGTTTTCTGCATTTCAAAGGTCCAAAATCACACCTGTCATAACTCACTTTCTATCATTGTGATAAAACACCATGACCAAGGCAAGCTATAGAAGGAAGGGTTTATTTGGGCAACCAGTTCCCTACGGACGGAAGTCTAGCATCATACTAGTAGGGAGCATGACAGCAGGCAGGAACGGTGGCTGGAGCAGCAAGAGAGCTGACATCTTGAGTTGCAAGCATGAAGCATGAAGAGTAAACTGAAAATGTGAGTTTTTAAATTCTTAATTCCCACCTCCAGTAACATACTTCCTACCCCATCTCCTAAACCTTCTCAAACAGTGCCATCAACAGGGAACCAAATATTCAAATACATGAGCCTATGGGGAACATTCTCATTCAAATACCACACTCCTATAGAAGGGTTATCGGCCATTTGCTAAGAAACTAACTGAAGAACAGTTTCTTAAATCTGTAATTGTGTCAAATCCTTCAGCAGCTCATTGTGCCTTTAAGTTTTTTTTTTTTATTATTTCAAGAACAACTAAAAAATGACAAATTCTAGCAGCATGCTAAGGTGACCACATTGACTACAAATATTTCTTTTTTGTTCAGTCTCTTTCTGGGGGAAGAGTCATTTGTGAGAGCAAACTCTTAATAACTTTCCAGTGAACATATGAATATTACAACATATTTAGCTCAAGTGATAGATTTATTCCCCCTCACATTCTCTATTATGTGTTTGAGGGGAAATAGGTGATTAATTAAAAGATAAATATTTAAAACATTTGCTGTACTTTAATTCTTTCAGATTAGTCCTATTTTCGGTAGAGGGAGGAGATTATAATTAGTTAAAAGTAGAGAAAAAGCATTAAGATTTTGTATCTGTATATGAAAATTAGATAACAAAATAGTGTTCAGTAAGTAGTAAGTACTCACCTTCTTGGGTATTATTACAGATATTGGCAATATCTCATGGGCTTTATACCATAGTAGAGAAACTAGGCACAAAACTACAACATTGACAAAGTAGGTACAAAAGTATCATGGAATAAAATTAAGGAAAGCAGAGCAAAAGCATCCAAGATGTTGATTCATATACTTTAAAATGGGGTAGTAGAAAGAGAAACATTTCTTTTCCCTAAAACCCAAGCATAGACCACAGCTACTCATGTGAGTACTGAAGTCTTTCCAGCCATTTAAGAGAACTACACATTTTCAGATGTGATGCTCTGCAGTGATAGAGCTTTGAGACCTCAGTGATAGTGATGGTGTTGAATGAGTCAGGATTCAAGAAAGAAAAGATAAGATATGAACTACTAAAGATAGGGTTTCAGAGAGCAGTCAGATTGCCTGACTTAAAATGCTGAACAATTATCATATCAGTATCCTTTTCCTCCTTCCCTCTCTCCCCTCTTTCCCTTTTTCCCTCCTTCCTTCTTCTCTCCTTCCCTTCCTCCCTCTCTCCCTCCCTAACAGTAGAGTTATAGTGGTAATATCAATGGATTTGGGATTGTTTCAAACTTTAAAGATAAACCATTTCTGTATTTTTATTTGTTGTTTTCTGTGCCGTATAAAATAACTGTGTGTGCATTTCAGTCACTGATGACTCTGTGAAAACCACACTGTAAAGGTAGTGTACACACTTGAACAAGAATGGCATTGGGTTCTGCTACTGTGGTGTCAATGACTTAACTGCCAGTTATGACTTTCCCTTTGTAAACGCCATCTTTTTTTTTGGTTGTTATTGCCAGAAATCCTTCGTTTCTTGTGTGGCTGTGTCTTTTATTGTAGATCTATTGAATGCCATGGCAGATTTACTAAAACTGGTCTGTTCTTACATATGAATTTGTTGGCACTTGCCTATAAATGGAGCAGATTTTTATCTGCTTTTTAAAAATAATTTGAATATAATTTGAGTCTTAACTAAAAATGGAAGGTATAATTTGAGTCTTAACTACAAATGGAAGACTAGAGGGGGTACATTCTTTGGGCTCCCTTAGACCTGTAAATCTAAATGAAATCTTTGTTGTTTTTATGTAAAACATAAATGAGTTAGGTAAAATGAGGTTACTTCCTTTATGAATATATTTTTCTCAGCATTTAAAATCATTTTGTAAGTAAAGGAAATGTAAATGAATACTGATATAAAATAAAATAGGTTAGTTCCTTTCTACATGCCCCCATCCACTCCTCAGAAAGGGTAAAGTCTCCCATGGGAGTCAACAACAACGTATGGCTTATGAGTTGAAGCAGGACCAAGCTCCTCCTCCCTGCATCACGGCTGAGTGAGGCATGCCACCATAGGGAGTAGGTTCCAAAAAGTCAGCTCAGATCATGGAAAAGTTAATAGTAAGCAGATTAATTGTATTTGTTTCTAAATTAGAAGTTAATTTCATAATATGCACATTATCCTAATGAATAAGCAAACATTGTAAGGCTTCTACTTGTACTGTCAGACCAGTTCGCTTGATGGATCATGAGTCTACCCCAGAAACCCTTTCCCCATCATGCTGGTCTGAATCCAGTGAAGCAAACTTTAGCCAAGCAAACTGACAGTTAACAAAATTGAGTCGTATTGTTCTGGAATCTTTATTACCTTCACTGGATTAAATGTGTCACAAGATGAATCATGGAGTTGTCGAGGCAGAGGGCACCAGTTCTTCACTCTTGTGGCATCAGACAGTATTTTATGCATACCCATGGAAGAGCAGAATGCAGGATATATGGGTGGGAAGAAAGCAAGCACCCAGGACTTTCTGTTGGGAACCCTCGTTTACAGCAGGAACCTGAAAATGGATTCTTTCCTACTTCTTTTTCTGTTCTATTGAGGATCCTTAGATATACATACAACCTAGGACACAAGCTTAAAGAGTCATGTTTGGGGGCTGGGTAGATGGCTCAGTGAAGTGACCTGATTCAGAACTCCAGTATTCACACAAAAGGTGGTGGTGGTGGTGGTGGTGGTGGTGGTGGTGGTGGTGGTGGAGATAATTGGATCCTGGTGGCTTACAAGCCAGCGACTTTAGCCAAAACAGTGAGCTGTTCTGCTCAATGAAAGACCTCATTTTAAAAAATATAGGTGGACCGGCTGATAGAGGGCTAATATCCAAAATATATAAAGAACTCAAGAAACAAAACATCAACAAACCAAATAATCCAATTAAAAATGGGGTATAGATCTAAACAGAGAGCTCTCAACAGAGGAATCTCAAATGGCTGAGAAATACTTCAAGAAATAAACATTTTGAGCCATCAGGGAAATGAAAATCAAAACTATTTTGAGATTCCATCTTAAAACTGTCAGAATGGCTAACATCAACAACACAAGTGACAGCTCATGCTGGGGAGGATGTGGAGCAAGGAGAGCACTCCTTCATTGCTGGTAAGAGTGCAAACTAGTACAGCCACTTTGGAAATCAATACAGAGATTCCTCAGAAAATTGGGAATCGATCCATCTCAAGACCCAGCTATACCACTTTTCGGCATATACCCAAAGGATGCCCCCCTCTACCTCAAGAACACTTGCTCAACTCTGTTCATAGCACCTTTATTTATGATAGCAAGAACTGGAAATGGCCTAGATATCCTTCAAAGAAGGCATAAAAAAATGTGGTGCATTTACACAATGGAGTATTACTCACCTGTTAGAAAAAATGACATCATGAAATTTGCAAGGAACTAGAAATTTGTATGGAACTAGAAAAAAGTCATACTGAGTGAGGTAACTCAGACCTAGAAAGACAAACATGATATGTACTTACTTATAAGTGGATATTAGCTATCAAGGAAAGGATAATAATCCACAGACCCAGAGAGGCTAAGTAACAAGATGGGCTTTAAGGGGGACACATGGGAAAAGGAAATAAAATAGGCTCTGCAGGTGGACTGGGCCCAGGTGGGGATGGGAATAGGAGGGATGGCGGATGGAGGTAGTATGGGGAGAGATGACTGGAACTAGAGGCCATTTTGGGGGATATGGAAGCCTAGGGCAATGGAAACTCCCTGAAACCTATGAGGGTGATCATAGGAAAGACTCCTAGTACTGGAGGAGACAGAGCCTGAACTTGTGTAACATGGAAAGAATTCCAGTGGTGGGACTGAGATATTAACACAGCCACGTAACCCACAACAGGAATGAACAATCACTGGTCATTAATATCCCTTAATATCAATGGACTTAATTCACCTATAAAAATACACAGACTAGCAGAATGGATATGAAAACAGGACCCATCTTTCTGCTGAATACAAGAAACGCATGTCAGATTCAAAGATAGACACCTCCTAAGAATAAAAGGCTGGGAAAAGACTTTCCAATCAAATGGTCTTAGGAAGCAAGCTGGTGTAGCCATCCTAATATCCAGCAAAATAGACTTCAAACTAAAATCAATCAAAAGAGATGATGAAGGACATTACATACTCATCGCAGGAAAGATCCACCAAGATGAAGTCTCAATTCTGAACATTTATGCCCCAAACACAAGGGCACCCACATATGTAAAAGAAACATTACTAAAGCTTAAATCACATATCAAACCCCACACATTAATAGTGGGAGACTTCAACACCCCACTTTCACCTCTGGACAGATCTGCCAAATTAAAACTTAACAGAGAAATAATGGACTTAACTGATGTTATGATTCAAATGGACTTAATCGAAATCTACAGAACATTCCACCTCAACAAAAAAGATTATACCTTCTTCTTAGCACCCCATGGAAGCTTCTCTAAAATCGACCACATACTTGGCCACAAAGCAAATCTCAACAGATACAAAACAATTGAAATAACCTCTTGTGTTCTATCAGACCACAATGGTTTAAAGTTAGATTTCAACAACAGAAAAAACTACAGAAATCCTACAATCTCATGGAAACTGAATAATGCTCAACTGAATCACCAATGGGTTAAGGAAGAAATAAAGAAATTAAAGACTTCCTAGAGATCAATGAAAATGAATACACCACATACACAAACTTATGAGACACTATGAAAGGAGTGCTAAGAGGGAAATTCATAGCACTAAATGCCCACATAAACAAGTTGGAGAAACCTCATGCTAGTGATTTGACAGCACGCCTGAAAGCCCTTGAACAGGAAGAAGCAAAGTCTCCCAGGAGGAACAGATGCCAGGAAATTATCAAATTGATAGCTGAAATCAATAAAATAGAAATAAAGAGAACAACACAAAAAAATTTAATGAAACAAAGAGTTGATTCTTTGAGAAAATCAACAAAATAGACAAGCCCTTATCCAAACTAACCAAAAGACAGAGAGAGCATCCAAATTAACAAAATCAGAAATGAAAAGGGGGACATAACAACAATGAGGAAATCCAGAGAATCATCAGTTCATACTTCAAAAACCTCTACTCCACAAAACTGGAAAATCTAAAAGAAGTGGATAATTTTCTGGATAGGTACCACATACCTAAGTTAAATCAAGACCAGATAAACCATTTAAATAGTCCAATAACTCCTAAGGAAATAGAATCAGTCATTAAAAGTCTCCCAATGAAAAAAAGCCCAGGACCAGATGGTTTCACTGCAGAATTCTACCAGATCTTCAAAGAAGACTTAATACCAATTCTTTTTAAATTGTTCCACATAATAGAAGCAGAAGGAATATTACTGAACTCCTTCTATGAGGCTACAATTATCCTGATTCCTAAACAAAACAAAGATGCAACAAAGAAAGAGAACTACAGACTGATCTTCCTCATGAAGATTGATGTAAAAATACTCAATAAAATACTGGCAAACAGACTCCAAGAACACATCAAAACAATTATCCACCATGATCAAGTAGGCTTCATCCCAGGGATGCAAGGGTGGTTCAACATATGAAAGTCTGTCAATGTACTACACCATATAAACAAACTCAAAGCAAAAAACCACAATGATCATCTCACTGGACGCAGAAAAAGCATTTGACAAAATCCAACATTCCTTCATGATAAAGGTCTTGGAGCGATCAGGAATACAGGGAACATACCTAAACATAATAAAGGCAATCTACAGCAAGCCAACAGCCAACATCAAATTAAATGGAGAGAAACTCAAAGCAATACCACTAAAATCAGGAACAAGGCAAGGCTGTTCCCTCTCCCCATACTTATTCAATATAGTACTTGAAGTTCTAGCCAGAGCAATAAGACAGACAACATAAGGAGATTAAGGGGATACAAATTGAAAAGGAAGAAGTCAAGCTTTCCCTATTTGCAGATGACATGATAGTATATATTAGTGACCCCCAAAATTCAACCGATGAACTGATACAGCTTATAAACACCTTCAGCAATATAGCAGGATACAAGATCAACTCAAAAAAATCAGTAGCCCTCTTATATACAATAGACAAACAGGCTGAGAAGGAAATCAGAGATACATCACCCTTTACAATAGCCACAAATGATATAAAATACCTTGGGGTTACTCTAACTAAGCATGTGAAGGACCTATATGACAAGAACTTTATGTCCCTGAAATAAGAAACTGAAGAAGATGTCAGAAAATGGAAAGATCTCCCATGCTCATGGATAGGCAGGATTAACATAGTAAAAATGGCGATCTTACCAAAAGCAATCTACAGATTCAATGCAATCCCCATCAAATTACCAACACAATTCTTCACAGATCTGGAAAAAATAATACTCAACTTCATATGGAAAAACAAAAAACCCAGGAGAGCCAAAAGAATCCTGTACAATAAAACAACCTCTGGAGGTATCATGTTCCCTGACCTCAAGCTCTACTATAGAGCTACCATAATAAAAACAGCTTGGTACTGGCATAAAAACCAACATGTGGACCAATGGAATCGAATTGAAGACCCTGACATTAACCCGCACACCTATGAACATATAATTTTTGACAAAGAAGCCAAAAGAGTACAATGGAAAAAAGAAAGCAT
This sequence comes from Onychomys torridus, assembly GCF_903995425.1. Lineage (NCBI taxonomy): Eukaryota > Metazoa > Chordata > Mammalia > Rodentia > Cricetidae > Onychomys > Onychomys torridus. The sequence goes on from NC_050456.1 coordinate 14,387,738, forward strand.
CTTCAACAAATGGTGCTGGCATAACTGGATGTCAATGTGTAGAAGGCTGCAGATAGATCCATATCTGTCACCGTGCACAAAACTTAAGTCCAAGTGGATAAAAGACCTCAACATAAATCTAGTTACTCTGAACCTGAGAGAAGAGAAAGTAGGATGTAGTGTTGAATGCATTGGCATCGGAGAGCACTTTCTAAATATAACACCAGTAGCATAGACACTGAGAGAAACAATCAATCAATGGGACTTGTTGAAATTGAGAAGCTTTTGTAGAGCAAAGAACATGGTCAACAAGACAAAGCGACAGCCTACAGAATGGGAAAAGGTCTTCACCAACTCCGCATCTGACAGAGGGCTAATATCTAGAATATATAAAGAACTCAAGAAATTAGACATCAAAATGCCCAACAGTCCAATTGAGAAATGGGCTATAGAACTAAACAGAGAATTCTCAGCAGAGGAAGCTCAAATGGCTGAAAGACATTTAAGGAATTGCTCAACATCCCTAATCATCAGGGAAATGCAAATCAAAATGACTCTGAGATACCACCTTACACCTGTCAAAACAGCTAAGATCAAAAACACAGAAGACAGCTCATGCTGGAGAGGATGTGGAGCAAGGGGAACTCTCCTCCACTGCTGGTGGGAATGCAAGCTTGTACAGCCACTTTGGAAATCAATATGGCGCTTCCTTAGAAAATTGGGAATCCATCTCCCCCAAGACCCAGCTATAGCACTCTTGGGCATATACCCAAGGAATGCTCAATCATACCACAAGGGCATTTGCTCAGCTATGTTCATATCAGCATTGTTTGTAATAGTCAGAACCTGGAAACAACCTAGATGCCCTTCAACTGAAGAATGAGGTTTGCAGGCAAATGGAGGGATCTAGAAAAAATCATCCTGAATGAGGTAACCCAGTCTCATAAAGACAAACATGGTATATACTCACTCATAGGAGAATACTGGATGTAAAACAAAGATGACTAGACTGCTGCACAACTCCAGGGAGGCTACCTAGAAAATGGGACCTTAAGAAAGACACAGGGATTGCCTAATGATAGAGAAATGGATAAGATCTACATGAACAATATGGACGACAGTGGGAGTAATGAAGGGCAAAGTTCAAGGGAACGAGAGCTTAGGGGAGCAGGAGATCCCAGCTGGATCAAGAACAGCAAGGGAAAACAAAGAATAACTGATCATGATAAATGAAGACCACATGAGATCAGGAAGAAACAAAGTGCTGGAGAGGCCTCCAGAAATCCACAATGATACATCCACTGTAGATACTGGCAATGGTGGAGGGAGGGCCTGATATGACCTAGTCTGGTGATCAGATGGCCAAACACCCTAACAGTCATGCTGGAACTCTCATCCCATAACTGATGGAAGTGGATGCAGACATCCTCAGCCAGGCCCCAGGTGGAGCTCCAGGTGTCCAACTGTCTAGAAAGAGGAGAGATTGTAAGAGTGTGACTTGTTGAGACCAAGATTAGAAAAAGTACAGGGACAAATAGCCAAACTAATGGAAGCACATAAATTATGAACCAAAAGCTGTGGAGCCCCCAAATGGATCAGGCCCTCTGGATAAGTGAGACAATTAAATAGCTTGAACTGTTTGGGAGGCACCCAGGCAGTAGGACCTGGACCTATCCTTAGTGCATGAGCTGGTTGTTTGGAACCTTGGTCTTACACAGGGACACTTTGCTCAGCCTGGAAGGAGGGGACTGGACCTGCCTGTACTGAATCCACCAGGTTGAATTGAATCCCCAGGGGAGTCTTGGCCCTGGAGGAGATGGGAATGGAGGGGAGGGGCTGGGGGCAGGGCGGGAGGAGAGAGGACAGGGGAACCCATGGCTGATGTGTAAATTTAAAACACAAATATAATAAAAAAAAAAAGGAGAACCCCCCCCAAAAAAAGAAAAAACCAAAAAAAAAAAAAACCCAAAACAAAACAAAAAACCAAACCATTAGATCGAGCTTAGGGTGAATAGGAGATAGAAGGGTTGTAGGAGCCAGGGTGGTAGTGGATACCACATGAACACAGCATATAGAATCAGCTAAGCAGGACCCAGAGGGGCTCAGAGACTGAAGTGACAATCTGAAGTGACAATCAGGGAGGCTGTATGGGTCTGAGCTAGGTCCTCTGTACATCTATATGGTTGTGTAGTTTTGGTGTTCTTGTGAGACTTGTAGCAGTGGGAGTGGGGTATCTCTCCCTGCTTTCCTGCACTTGGGACCCTTTCCCTCCTACTGGGTTGCCTTATCCAACCTTGATATGAGGGTTTGTGCCCAGTCTTAATGTAACTTTTAAAGTCATGTTCAGTTGATGTCCCTGGGAGGTCTGCTGTTTTCTGAAGGGAAATGGAGGAATGGATGTAATCCCCTTGAGCCAATGAGTGGCCAGGGCCTTCCTCAGAGGACATTTAACTGTCAGGTTCCACCCACAGAATACTCTAACTTCCCTAACTGCTGGACCCTGCTCCCACCCTGCACATGAGTGGCCAGGCTCCTCCTCCGAGGACCTCTAACTGCCAGGTACCACCCACAGTATATTCTAACTGCCCTAACTTCTTGACCCAGCTCCCACCTTGCAGAGCAAAAAACCTAATCTCTGGACATGAAATCTCACCAATTTCCACCCTGGAAAGCTCCACCCTGAAAAGTTTCATCCCCTTTCCGAGAAACTCTATATAAGGTTTCTATCCTGATCAGTTTGCTGCTTTTTCTTGATTGAGCAGAGGCAGCAACTCTCCTGATTTTTTTCCCTCCCAATAAATCTCTCGTGTGATGTTTGTTGTGCAGTGTGACTTTGTGGTATTCCTTGGCTTCCAGCTGCCAGGATTCCTTCCCATCCAAGGTGCAATGCTTACAACAGGTCTGGGGGGAAAGGGAGGTGGGGAGGGGACTGGGAAGAGTGGGAGGGGGGAAATTGTGACAGGGATGTATATATGAGAGAAGAATAAGTGTTATTTAAATTTGAAATAAAAAATTAAGGTAGAGAGTGATAAAGCCACCTTATGTCAACTTCTGATCTCCACAGGTGCATGCACTGATGTGCACACATACACATACACACACATATACACACATGCATGTGCAAACACATGTACACATGCATACACACATATGCACACACACTGGAACACACACACACATGCACACATGCGCACAGACGGGCAACTCCTTCCAAACATTTAGCAAAGGAGACATTTTGACTTCTGTGTTCCTATGGTATCCTACTCTCTTCTCTTCAGGAAAGGGGAGGCCTTGTTGACTGTGAGGTTAGCATATAACCTTTTAAGGTCTTCTTCCAAAATATGACCTGTCCTGCAGCACATGAAACATAACGTCACTGTAAATTTGGTTGTCTCTGAAGATGAGAAGAGGAAAAAAAAGTGATATTCTGAAGAGGCAATTTTAATATATATTATTGATTTCCAAAGACTACATAGGATTAACAAACAATTCCATGTATTTCAGGCTGAACACAGAATCCTGACATACCACAAACTTCAAGTAGTACAGCTAAAAAAAAAAAATCCCAAGAAAACATTAGAAAAAGTTGATGCATTTTACTTTATATCATACATCTAGGAACACAGGAACACACTTGCTGGAAGAAAACGTGACAGTTAGACAGCCACTCCTCTCCAAATTACCCATGTTCCTTGCAGTTTCAGGAATCAAAATATGTCAATAAGGAGTCAATCTTTGTTGATCATTGTCTATGCAAACCTCACATATGTGGCCTTATTTAAACCTTTCAAAAACCCCACAAGACAGGCATTTTCCCTAGATGACAAAAGAGTATGACAACCTGCCCAAGGTCATGTACCAAGAAACAGGTGAATCTGAGTGGAATCCAGCCCTCTTCTCAGCATGTTGTTCTTCTCCCTATGGAAGTGACTTCATGTTCTCACATTAATTCAATAAGTTATCCATTTTTCATATTTTGTTCTTCGGTAGGCACTAGCTGTTATATTTTAACAATGTACTTGAACCATGTAGCACAGAGATAGCATTGTTCTTTAATACTAGTTATTTATTGCTGCATATAATTTATCCTAGGTAGGTGACAGTAATGTGTCAAAGTAATAGGAGACAGAACAGCCAGACTCAAGGCCTTTTTTTGCTGCAGTATATGGGCCATATATGCTTTGTATATTGTTCATATTGTAGTGAGAATCTGCATGTGCACACAGTCAGTGGGCTACTGCATACATATTGACAATGGTTTGGTTGTTCTCAATCTCTAACTTCAATATAATCCAAATAGAGACTCTGGAAGAATATGAGACTCACTGGCTTATGCAAAACCCCAGCTACCCAGGGAGATGCCAAGGATGGGAAAATACTGGAGCCATTAAGGAGATAAGCATCAGCACCAGGACTCTTGGAGAGGAGACCACATAACCAGAGGGGAAGAGTAAAATCCACAATGATTCACTGCCATTGACTCTACTCCTTATGCAATCTGCTGGCTGGAGATGAGACAGAAGAGAAGTCTCGAGGGTGTTATACACTGTCTTCTCAGATGGTTTGCTCTCTGAATAAAAAACCAGAGAAACGTTAAAATGTAGTTTCTGTTTCTGCTCACTGACACTGTGGTGATGGGCAGCATGAGCCCCAGGGACAACAGTAGGTTCATCACTTGGAGTAAATGTACTACTCTGGAGGGACTGCATGATTGGGGGCTAAGGACTTAAGGATATTTGTGTGCATGTCTCTCAATTTTACCAAAATTTTGTCATTGAAAGAAACAGTTCTCATCTCAAAGGAATAAAAGACATGGCAGTTTCTGAATATATGTGAGTGACCATGGTAACATACCTCAGGTCTTCCCAAATCAAGACAAGCCTCTATATATCCGCCCATAGGCCAATCTGATGGCGACAGTTCCTCAACGGAGGCTCTTCTGCCAGATGATGATAGCCTGTGACAACTGATGAATAAACCTGAGTAGGATACTTGTGTTAGAACATAATAAATGAACTTAGAGTTTAGGCAGTCACACGTCTCTGTGACCTCACAAACTCCTCACTGGCTTGCTTGCCAGCCTCTCTCAGCAGTAAGTATTTTGTCATGTTAGTTTGTGATGGGAGAGAGGAAACCATATTTGTGTGAGATTCTGTTCACTCTTTGCTGCCCTCAGAGGTATGACTATCACTGCTCCTTCCCTCATTTATCTTTTTAACAGACTGTGTATTTTTTCCCTAAGTCTATATTAAATACTTAATGAAATGATATTAGATCAGTGGTGGAACTAATTTTGTTTTAGAAGGAAGAGATTTCTTGGCACAGATCCCTAGTCACTGCTTTTGTGGCATTTGGCAGATTGTATGCCTTGCGACTTCTTCACTGTTTTGGAAAAATATAGACTCTATTATCTTCTGTTTTTTTTTTTTGTTTGTTTTTTTAAAATCAGAATATGACATTTACACACAATACAAATAAATTTAATCCCTTCAGCCAAAAATGCGTAATAGACTCTTTAAGCCTTCCCATTCTTATACCAGCCCTTATGGAGAGCTCAGCCTCTGGAAACAGTTGTCGCCCGTTAGTTGGGCCTTAGGTTTCACCCAGGATCAGGGTTTGCTTTTGGACTTGCTGCCCTTTTGTGTCTTCCCAGGGAAAGGCAGGTGCTTCCTGACTTAATCTTTCTAAACATAAGTGAGGACTGGTGAAGCTTTCCAAACAATTGGAAAGTTTAACAGCATACTTGACCATATTTTTGTTGTTGTTGAAGAGGTCCTGGACACTGAAGTTTTACTTATACCTCAATTATAAAATTACATGTCCCTATAAATAGGCATAAAATGTTTAGAATTAAATGCTATGTAAGGGAGTAATATGGAAATATATCAATTGCATGCCATGTCTTTTTACTATTGTTTTATTTGATTGGGATGTGTCATTAATCTTCATGTTGGTATCATGAAATACTAGGAAAAGAAGTCTAATTCTGGCTTCCTTCATGAACTTTTAGGTCAATGGTCTGTGGACTACCATTGTTCTGAGAAATAGCATGCCTGGATTTTTCTCTAATGCAATCTTAGTAGCTTGGAGTTTCCAGATCAAGTTTTGAAAAGGACATATAAAAGTTTGAAAATTTGCTAGATTTGTTCTAGATTTTTCTTCCTTAATGCTGTTTGTATAACTACAGACCTTTGTGTTTCATAATCTAGCTGCATAAGATTCATTAATGCACAAGGGACTTCAGTTTGTTAGCTTTTAGCTGGAAATGGCATCCTTTTTACAACACATTTTAGTGATAGTATTTTCTCTGTATTTATGGTCATTCTTGATATTACCTGAAGGTAATTTAGCTTTGTTCCTGTTTTTTAGCAATTAATATAAAATAGTCATAAAAATCTTGCCCAGTAATGTTGGAGTTATTGGATTTCTGTTCCTTTCTTTTTTTCCCTATATTCTCCTACAAAAGCCACAGTACCAGCTCCTCTTTTTCCTCTGCATTCCAGTGTTCAAGATTAACTAGGGGCTAATTACTTAGCAGCTTCCCACATTACCTGCAAGTTAACTCAAGATATTTTACATGTTAGGCTTGATGGGCTAAAAGGATCTCAGAGGGGCAGAATGTGTATCAGACAGTTTGGACACAAGGCAACACATGTACATTAGAAGTCTGTTACCATAGCAACATATTTCTGAATGCTATATCATAAGACATGAAATAATATAGAACTAACTTTACAACTGATTTGTTCCGGTTGTCTGGTGATTTCTAAGGACAGTAGCAGCATCCAACTCTGTTACACAATTATCATTGTGCTGTGGCTATATGAAAAGACTGTTAACATTTTATCGGTCACTTGTGATGGTGTGTTCAAATTAGATTTATATTTGACAGTGATGAAATGCCACAATGTGCTGGCTCCACAATAGAATAAGGGCTTCAAAATTATTTCTGCCCTGCAGTCATATAATCTTGCCATATGCACATGAATTTTCTTCCTTATTTCTTTACTATGGACCATGGAACAATTTGCATTATTGCCGCTCATAAATTCTGCCCTGATGAGATCAGTTTTATAGATATAGGATCAATAATACTTGAGCACATTTGCAGCTGTGTTCTTCCAAATATTGCTCATTAATGGCTTTAAAGGAATCAGTGCATTTTGCTAGAAGCAAAGATAATGAGCCATTGATTATCTCTGCACAGCACAATTTATGCCCTATTTTATTTTTAATGCAATGTTAAATTAATTTGTAAAAGATCAGAAGCATTGCTGTATTTCCATGCTGTGATTAAACAGTTATTGAACTTTTCTCAGAGGACATTAATCAATTCTCATCTCCTCTAATCTCCTAGAGTGCTTTAGAAGTCAGATGAATATTACCTGTACTTCTTGAGAAGCATCAACTCTGGAAGAGAAGACATCCTTATGGAGTCCAGCTCAGGCGATGGGATGTATGAGGAGGGGTCATATTTCCTCTCAAGGTCAGTGTATGGTACTATTGTAGATCAGTGAGTGGGCCAGAAATGTTACTAGAGTTTTATGTGAAAGCACCTTGAAGATTTTATAGACCTTTGTCAAAGAAAGTCTGAAAGATTTGCATATTTGTACTTTGGATGGTTTTGTAATTTAGCTTTCTTCACCCAGCCTTATGCTTTTAATGAGTTTTTGATTGATACTTTAAGATCACTTTAAAAAGAGTAACAGAGTTGTATAAAGTCCTCCAGCTGCAGCCCTTCTTAGAAATCTCCTATCTTTAACTGTGGCTGACTAATTGGAAATGAATTGTACATAGAGACTTATATCATTGGGGAGAAGTGCTTCAAGCCACTAAGTGGTCTTGGGAGACCTCAGAAGAAAGTGACTGAAAGATGAGCAGAATAAAGTAGCTGGCAGTAGAGCCCGAAGGAGAGAGCACAGGAAAAGTAAACACTGGAGGTCCTGTAAGGCTGCAGATGACATGATCCGATCTTAGAACAGATGGCTATGGAGCCCTTGGAGGGGAGACAGACTTCCATTTGGAAACTGGCAGGAGATGGCGCGAGAGAAAAGATTTGCAGGGTCTAAAAACACTGAACAGAAACTACCTTGCAAAAGGAGGAGAATGTGCAAACAAAGCTTATTATCTACAGACTAGAGCTCACTAGTAAAACAGTTATATTATGGTCTCAGAAAACATGGGCTGGAGAGATGGCTCAGTGGTTAAGAGCACCGACTGCTCTCCCAGAGGTCCTGAGTTCAATTCACAGCAACCACATGGTGGCTCACAACCACTTGTAATGAGATCTAGTGCCCCCTTCTGTTTTGTAGGGACATATGCAGGCAGAATACTGTGTACATAATAATAAATAAATCTTTTAAAAAAAAAAGAAAGAAAAGAAAAGAAAAAAAAGACACTGACTATACGGGTATACTTAGTTCCAGAAGTTCGGTGAGGCAGTTAGGGAGAAATCATAAGCTTGAGGTGCTTATCAAAATGAAATAGCAATCCTGTCTAAAATTAGAATGCATTTCAAGGCCTCACTTATCTCCCATCAGGACTTCCCACATGTGTTTTGATTAGTTGGATTAGATGCAGGAACACTGATGGAACGTTAGGGTGTGAAATGCCTTTAGTGGCGGAGCAAAGAATGCCTGGGAAAACTTATGGAGGTTGACTCTGTAAGTGGGTGATATGGGTGGTGTTGATGCTGTCTGATAAATGATGGATATCTCACCTGCCTCCTCTCCCCATGGATTATGGATTAGCTTGCTGTCTCATTTGATATTTTCAAGCCTTTCCCCGGTGTATCTTCATTTCTATATGTTCCTCATTTCTTTCCTTCTCTTTTTTCTTTCCCATAGCTAGTATTCACTCCAGATATTTGGCTTGAGAAAAATGTCTCTGAGCTTGACATATTTTGGGTTATTAGAGACCAAAGATATGCAAGATCAGGGAGTTGTGTACAATAGTAGGAGGAGATCAAGAGACCAGACACTGATTCCTCAAAGCTGCTGACCTGACTTACAATGAGTGAATGGTACTGGGCAGCTAGAGAATTGTGAAGTTGAAGGTGTTTTGAGTAGGGAAATTGATATAAAGGAAAGCAAGGACTTGGTAAAGGAAAAAGTCATCTTTAGCAAAATGTTTTACCTGATTGTTTTGTGCAAGATAATCAACCATTTAAGAAAGCCCAGCTGTGATGGAAAGCGAAGTCCTGACTATAGGTTCTGTTTGGCTTTGTATTGTGGATCATCATACACTTTTCAGTAGATTAAAACTAGGCTGAAAGCCACATGTGAGATGCTATAAAAAGGAGATGCACTGAGGAGTGGACAAGTTTGGGCAGTAATATAAGAATAGTAAGTGCACAGAATCCCAGGAAAAAATAAGCATGATTAAGCACATAAAATAGAGAAGAGTAAGTCATAAAAAGGAAAGACATATTTAAAGGGTATAATGAAGTGTGTTGTAAAATATTGTAATGAGTACCTTAAGGAGAAGGATGTATTCAGTGTTTATGGATTTGGGACTATAAACTTATATAAAATACTTATAGCAGAAAGGATGTGTATGAAACTATGGTACTTACTCATCATTGAACCCAAGTAAAGACCATTATCCTTTCTACCTGATAATATTTTGAGAAAAGTGACTGTGTAAATTGAGTATTTGCATATATAAGCACACATACCGAGGGGTTACTGGTCGCTGTAGAAAAGACTTCTCAGCATTCCTAGGAGATATTGTTCTGGAACTTGAGTATCATAGGAAGAATATCATCCAAGCTCTTGCTAAGGCAAGAAGTCAATCCCAGGAAAATCATGTAAGCACTTTCTTACTGTTACTTTTTAACTCCCTTATGCTATGCAGTAAGATATTATTTTCTCAGTTTTACACATGGGAAACTGAACTGATAAAGTTTCCAAAGTCATTTAGCAAACTACATCCTGATTTAGAGCTAAGGCTTCTTCCTGATGGACTCTAGTTGCTTACCTTCCCCCCAATCTTATAAAACATCTCCTCTCTCTCTGACTTTGCACTAAGGGGAACATTACCAAGGTAATTGCATGATAGCATAGTCTACTACAGATAGCCCTGTGTTCAAGCATTTTCTATGCCATGTATTAACTTCAAATACAAAAGCTTCTTTGTTTATTTATCTTTAAAATGAATACAACAATTATTCTATTTTTAACAAGTGTTAAGTGGGATAAAGAATGTAAATTTTCCAAGACAGTAATGGCACTTAATAGGTCCCCACAAGTGCTTCAGATGACCACTTTGTGGACAACACAGAGATGTCTCAAGGACAGGTTAGTTTCTGCAATAACATAGCTGAAAATATAGTTCATTTCTTTTTAATATATACCATTCATCTAAGCATTTCTCTAGGCTGAGAGATTAGTAAGCCTCTATTTTGACATATTTTTAGCTATCATTTGGAATCAAAGATTGTTTGAAGCACTATAGAGCTTTGCATAGGAATTTGATTTATTTGTCTTATACCTTAACCGAAATAAAGTTGATATTAGACTTCTGCTTAAGTTAGCTGAATTAATTCCACCTTAATTCAAGTTCATCTCTGCAGTAGAAAGATGACAGGCATTATTGAGTTCTGTTACACATTTAATAAGAAATATACACTTCTCATCCTTATGGGAGCAATTTAATACACTGCAGAAGCTGACAAAATTCAATTCAAGGTTGAATGACTAATGCATAAAAGTCAGCTCCATACTCTACCAGAGATAAAGCCACTTACTTCTTTTGATCAACTAGATGAGTGTGCTGTGCAGATCTCAGGAAGCAAGGGTTTAAAACTTCCGGCTTTGCGATGCCAGAGGAGATATGAATGTGTAGAAAACAAGAGGATTTTAGGCAACAGATTATCCAAAGAAATGAATCAGTAAATGGAACAAAGATGGAAGACAAAGGGATGGAGTGAGTGACAGGGACCGAACAGGACACTATTTTTTTTTTTTTTTTAAATATATAGGTTCACTTTTCATGGGCTTTGAATTAAGGAAGAAGCTCAGCATAAATCCCAGAGCTTGGGAGGTAGGGCTGTTTTTAAGGCTCTGATCTTTCACTGATGCTCTTTTACTGAATGTATATGTGTGGGAGTCCTCTTTTTCCCTTGGTCTGTTGGCCATCAGTCTAAGAGGGGACTGAGCTAAAGTGGCAACAGAAAGCCTTTTACACCATCCATGAGCACAAATGGAGGGAGGCCTCAGGGAGACAGACTTCGGTGAATCAGCTCAGTTTTATTCCACAATATCAGACATATATAGGATTGGGGAGCCTGGGGTCAAACCCTAATTTGCATTAAGTGGCACACTCCTATCACAAAGCTTAGTATACGGCAGTAGGGTCCTATAGCAGAGCTCCTAGTACACATCTTCTTAGCAGGGATCTGTGCCAAGGGTCAAGCTAAAGATGGATCAGGCATCTGGTTTAGAGACAGCTTTTAGTTAAGGCTAGTCCTTTAGACCCAGGAACGTTCTCCAGATAAGGGCAGGCAGAGAGCAGGAAGTCTTACTGAGAAGAGTAGAAGTTTCCATATTGCCAAGCTTAGAGAAAGGTACCAGGCTATGGCAGACCTCAACTTCTAACCAGCCTGCAATGTATTCCAACATATGTGCACGAATAGTTGTGTGTGTGTGTGTGTGTGTGTGTGTGTGTGTGTGTGTATACATACATACATACGTCTATGCATGTGTGTGTAAAAGTGTGAGCATGGGGCCAGTCTTGGCCATGGAGCAGCTGATTGATTCTACATTTCTCAATTAGTTGCTAGGCTTTGTAGATGCTAAGTACAGGGATGAAGAAAACTTTAAAAAAAAAAAAACAACCTTACACCATAGAGTTTAGCTGAATGAGAACGATAGTAGGTAATAAAATAGTGATTTGCTCTGTATGTCAGCCACTGGTGAGTGCGATACAGAACAGCAAAAGATTCACAGTGCAAAGAACCATGGTGGGAGGTAAAACTGCGTTAACTTGAGGCTGATGTAAGCCAGGAAGTTATTTAATGGATTGCATTTCAAGCAGAAGCCCTGGGGCTCAGGCCTTGTCAAGCTGGGGAATCACCAGTAAGGTCCAGCAGAGGGAGTGGTAGGGGAGAAAAGGTGGAGAGAGCACAAAGCTGCTGACCTGATGGTCTTTCAACAGCTCCAGGACTCTGGTCCGAGGGAAGTGAGAGCCACTTGAGTGTTTTGCAGGATTGGCGTGATCTGATTTCCGTTTATTCTTCTAGCTGTGATGTAGACTACAAAGAGCCTGGGAGTGGTTACAGGTTTAAAATTACTGAGTTTAAGAAAACTAAAACGTCTGGGCGGTGGTGGCGCACGCCTTTAATCCCAGCACTCGGGAGGCAGAGCCAGGCAGATCTTTGTGAGTTCCAGGCCAACCTGGTCTACAGAGCGAAGATCCAGGAAAGGCACAAAGCTACAGAGAGAAACCCTGTCTCGAAAAACAAACAAACAAACAAACAAACAAACAAAAAAATAAAGAAAAGAAAAAGAAAACTAAAATGTCTCTAGCCTTCAAGCCTCTAGCCTGTGGAAGCTGAACCGATGAGAAACAGAACCCTGTCTCTCGCCCAAGGACAGATAACTTCCCAGAATGCTAGGAGATAGTCTAGAAATTGCCTGATTTTGTACATTTTTAATGAAACTGTTGTTTATGCAAGGTAATGGTCACAATGCTAAACACTGCTTCTGCCTCTGTAAACAAAGTTTGCTTGCTCAAGATAACCAGGACATCTTTTATCCAAGACATGTGTTTGCTAAGAACTCTTGATTGCACTTAGGATATGTGTTTGCATGTAGCTTTGTGGTTTTAACCTTGATAAACTCCCAACTAATGTAGCTCAGGGCTACACCTTCAGAATCCCAAATCTCTGGTGTAGTCCTCGGTAAGTCTCTTCTCAGTTAAAATTTACTCATGGTCAGACTGATGAATCTCTGAATGACCCCAGGCCCATAACTGGAGAAGCAGAAATACTCAGCAAGGCTTGGGAGAAAGGTGGTGTCTGATGATAATGGCATTATTGATGTCTGGCCATGCCATTGTCGACATCTGGCCTCTGCAATGAGGGTTGACACAGTGGAGGACAAGTTAACTAGAGGACAAGTTAACTGGAGCAGAGGAGACCAGGCACTGTGAGGCTAAGTTAATTTCAGGATGCTCTCTACTTCTAAGGCTGTTATCTGCTGAGAGGACTGGCTGATATGACCCTAGAAATAATTTCTGCTTACTCTTAGTGCTTGATGTCATTGACTCTAAGAAAACATAAGAGGCACTCACAGAGGGAGGAGGCTGGTTATAATTTTATTTTAGTGATTATGTCCATAACTTTTCTCACAAACCTAGATAATACTGAAACCATGAATTAATACATTCATAAAATTCCCCCTTCAACTGCTATGCCTCATTTTTATTTTTTCCTTTTATTGAAAAAAGCTTCCCTCTCCTACATTATATATCCTGATTATGATTTCCCCTCCTTCTACTCCTTCCAATTCCTCCCCACCTCCTCTCCCATCCATAGCCACCTCATTTCTGTCTCTCATTAGAAAACAAACAGGCTTCTAAGGGATAATAATAAAATAAGATAAAATGAAAACTAAAATATTGAAATTGAGCAAAACAAGAATAAAAAGAGACCAAGAGAAGGCACAGGAAACAGAGACCTACTCATACTTACACTCAGGAATCACATACAAACACTAAACTGGAAGCAATAATATATATGCAAAGGACTTACAGAGAAGCAAAAGAGAAGAAAAATACATAAATAAAAATATAAAAGATTAGATAAAATTTTTAAGAATTGAAAAAAGAAAAAGCCCTGATATAGCATTATGAGACAAAGAACCTCCAAACTCATTGAATTCATTCTCTGTTGGCTGTATATATCTGAGCATGCAGCCTATCCTTAAGAGTAGTTTCTGCTGGGCAGTGGTGGCACATGCCTTTAATCCCAGCACTTAGGAGGCAGAGCCAGGTGGATCTCTGTGAGTTAGAGGCCAGCCTGGTCTATAGAGCAAGATCCAGGTCAGGCACCAAGACTACACAGAGAAATTCTGTCTTTCTTTCCCCAGTGAAACTCCTTTAGAGAAGATATTTTCGTTTGCAAGTAGTTATCAATTGGAGATGACTTCTAGGTTAGGGGCAGGGGGCTTTTGTCCACTTCTTTCAGCTTTGGGACCCCAGCTAGACCTGTGAAGGCCCTATGAGTGTTATCTCAGTCTTTGTGAGCTCATATGGGTGTCAATCTTGCTGGTTTAGAGGGTCTTGTTTTTTTTTGGTGCCCTCCATCCCATCTTGTTCATCTACTTGTTCCATCTTCTCTTCCCCAGGGTTCTCTGAATCCTGAGGAGAGTGATTTTTATGATGCTATCCTGTTTAAAAGTGAATGTTCCAAGGTCTCTCCCTCTATGCATAATGTCTGGCTGTGGGAATCTAGATTTGTTCCCATCTGCTGCAGCAGGAAGCTTCTCTGATGATAGTTGAGCATGGTACTGATCTATGAGTATAGCAGAGTAGTAGAATGGCATTAAGAGTTTATTGCTATGTTTGTTTCTTTATTTTGAATTGTAGTTTTATCCTAGGTTCCTGGGATATCTAGCCTTGGTTCCTTGGGTACCCAAGCAGTGTTGGGTATGGGTTCCATCTCATAAAGTGGGCCTTTAGCAAAATCAGATATTGGCTGGTCACTCCCACAAGCTTTGTGCCACCATTGTGTTACCATATTTTGCAGATTGTAGATCAAAGAGTTTATGGCTGGATTGGTGTTTATCTTTTTCATTAGATAGCCTGCAGAGTGCCTTTCTGTATCAAACATCTAAGAACATAAGGGTGAAGGCTCTATATAAACACCAACTTAACTATTTTTTGTTCAATGAGTAGCATAGGTGTTGGCTTCAACAATATGCAGTGCCATCTGTTGTGCAATATTAGTTAAAGATGTGTTACATTTGTTTGCATTCTTTTATGTTGCATTTGTTTAACTCTGTGAAGTTGTGCTACTTTACCTGTCTAAAACACCTGATTGGTCTAATAAGGAGTTCAGTGACCAATAGTGAGACAGGAGAAAGGATAGGTGGGGCTAGCAAGCAGAGAAAATAAATAGGAGGAGAAATCTGGGAAGAAAAATAGGATCAAGGAGTAAGAAAAGAAGACACCAGCCACCAAGCTACCCAGCCACCCAGGCAGACATGGAATAAGAAGGAAAGAAAAGATATACAGAAATAGAAAAAGGTAAAAGCCCAGAGGCATAAAGTAGACAAGATAATTTAAGAAAAGCTGGCAAGAACCAAGCCAAGCCTAGGCCAGGCATTCATTAAGAAATAATAAGACTGTGATTTATTTGAGACCTGGGTGGTGGCCTCCTCAAAAAGCCAAAGAGTAAAGAGTAAAAACAATAACCACATTTTAGTATATCAACATGAGGTTCTCAAATATCCACCTAGAGCCAAAAACCAAATCAAAACAACAACGAAAAGACAGACACGACAGCAAAGCACTTAAAGAGACTTTTTCATGTTAAATAGAAACAAAAAGCTTAGTAAAAAATGCCTGCCTCAGTGCAGGCACCAGCTTTCCATAGCTGGGTGTTGAATATAGTTTCTGGTCAAATGCTCCTCTGACCAGGCCTGGAGCTTTAGGCTTGGCTTTCATGAACTGCTAAGCGGGCAGAGTCAGCCCATAGAGACACAAAAAGGAACCAGCTGTAGCTTAGCAGTTTACTGTTTGCTCACATGGTCAAAAAAAGGCTAAGGGATATGCAGTGGAAGAGATCCAGATGGAAAAAAACCCTCTAAACAGGTTCCAGTGTGTTTTGCAATGTGTGTATGCTTAAGAAAGAAAGAATATGGGTATAGACAGTCACAGAAAGAAATCAATAGTTTAAAAATAATAAAGTCTTTAAAGAGAGAATAAAAGTATTATAAAGTGAAAAAGCTATGTAAGATGGGAAATACACAGGGGCTCTGGATCCCTGTATGTTGCTGTATTGATTTTGAATTTTTTGAATGCTGAGCAAAAGACAGATGCTAGGAGACATGGAATTGTGAACAGTACTTCAAAATTAAACAAACCTAGATACTTTGAGCTATCTTAACTTTTAAAAAGAAATCAAAAGTGCATTTGTCAAATGGAAGTCAAAAATGCTTTGGAGAAGATGTTTTGCTTTTGTTTCCACAGGAAACAAGAAGCTGCGGATTCGTTTCCAGGTTAATAAGGATTAGGTTTGATCAAGGAAGATTTCCTGAAGCTTGACAGGTGATATATATCAACAAAGGTTAAAGTTGGTCTTTCCACGACTTTGGCATTATCTCAAATTTTTTTCTCAGGGGCTCCTAAAGATGCTTTGCTCACAGACAACAGGATGCAGTCTGGAGAACATGACGCCCACATTCCAAGGAGATGAGGTAGGTGGTCTTTGTTTATTTGGTGGGTTATGGATTTTGGTACCATTTAGGAGAATGTAGAATTTTAATACACATTTAAAGTTATTTTTGCTACTTGTATATATGTTTCTACTCTTATTCAAGATATTGTACATATGCAGTTCATTTAAAAATTTAAGGTAAAGTTCTAGTTTTTGAAAGCAGATATATACATATATTTTAGGAAGCTTCTACTGTATTAAGTTTCCATAATACCCCTTACAATGGCCCTTAATTTTAGCTGTCTCTCCCTGTATTCTGTCCCTTGCCTCCCTCTCCTCTTCTCCTCCCCACTTGATCTTTCCATTCCAGCATCCCCGGCTCGTGTTCATCCATAGCTATCTATTCTGTTTCCCTCTCCTTGGAAATCTATTTCTCCCTTCTAGGCCCTTACTTTATACCTAACTTCCGTGCTTCCTCATATCGTTGATTGATTATCATTGACTTAACAGATGATACCCATATATACTGAAGACATACTATATTTATCTTCGTGGATCTGGTCTTGTTACTGTGTAAACAAGTTGAGGGACATCTAGGTTGTTTTTAGTTTCTGGCTATTGTGAATAGAGCAGCATATAAACACGACTGAGCAAGTGTCTCTCTGGTAGGATGAAATGTCCTTTGGTATACACGCCAAAGTGGTATAGCTGGGTCTTAAGGTAGATCAATTCCCATCATGCTAAGGAACTGTCACACTGATATCTATAGTGGCTGTTCCAGTTTTCAGTCCCACTAGCAATGAATGAGTGCTTGCCTGACTCCATATCCTTGACAGCATGACTTGTCAATTTAACTGATCTTAGCCATTAGGAAATATGTAAGATTAAAATCTTAAAGTAGATTTAATTTGCATTTCCCTATTGACTAAAGATGTTGAAAGTTTCTTTAAATTTTTCTTGGCCATTTAAATTTCCTCTATTGATTGGCTATTATGAATAAAGCTTCTATGAACAAAGTTGAGCAAGTGTAGTGATAGGATGGAGCATCCTGTGGTTATATGTCCAGGGATGGTATAGCTGGATCTTGAGGTAGACCTATTTTCAATTTTCTGAGGAACCTCCATATTAATTTCTAAAGTGGCTGTACAAATTTCCACTTCTACTAGCAGTGAAAGAATGTTCCCCTTTCTCCACATCCTCACCAGTATGAACTATCATTTGTGTTTTTGATCTTAGCCATTCTGACAGGTATAAGACAGAATCTCAAAACTGTTTTGATTTGTATTTCCTGATGGCTAAGGATGTTGGACATTTCTTTAAGTGTTTCTCAGTCATTTGAGTTCCCTCTGTTAAGAAATCACTGTTTAGATTTGTGTCTGTTTTTTTTAAAGATTTAGTTTATTTAATTTGTTGATATCTAATTTCTTGAGTTCTTTATATATTTTGGATATTAGCCCTCAGACGTGGGGTTGGTGAAGATCTTTTCCCATTCTGTGGGCTGAATTTTTCCCCTATTGACAGTGTTCTTTGCCTTGCAGAAGCTCTTCAATTTCATGAGGGTCCATTTGTTAATTGTTGATATTAGTGCCTAATACAGGAAATCCATGGATTGCTGATAAAAGTACTATGTATTAACGGATTATATGTGGGAAACAACTCACTAATTCAGGATAAGGCAAATTAAGTTATGGATGGTGCATGAGCTGGCTTTTTGGAACCTAGAGCCTATGTTGAGACACTTTGCTCAGCCTTGGTGTAGGGAAGAGGGGACTGGACCTGCCTCAACTAAATCTACCAGGCTGGGCTGACTCCCCAGGGGAGACCTTGCCTTGGAGGAGGTGGGAATTGGGGGGTGGGTTGCAGGGAAAGGCTGGGGAGTGAGAGGAGGGAGGACAGAGGAATCCGTGGCTGATATGTAAAATTAAATTAATTATAAAATAAAAATATTAAAAAAGAAGTCTTGGTGATATTTTAGCTTTTGTATATATATTAGTTGGTTCCTACAGTGATTTTCTTGTAATGCTATGTGTGCTTCCAAGAAATCCTAACAGTGTATTTATCTAAAATACCTATCAAGCCTCCAAGGCCAAATGAAACAATACCTGTCTCCTAGGTCAGGGGATAGCTTTAATTTTTGTGCAATTTAGGTTGAGACCCTCCTTTCTTATACAACCTTACTAATGGACCCCTAACTTTTTGCCTAACCACTTCTAGGAATGTAGATTGAGCACATAAATTCCCTTCTTGACTAACCCATCATTAGTAATCAATTGGGTTGTAAACAAAAGCTTGATGGCCACTGCTGAGGAAAATTCTTACCTGCCTTTATGACCTCATATAAGCCTGGTGACCTTGCTCTGCCAGAGGATCACTACAGCTTGGGTTTATAACTGAACACCTCAGAGACTGAGGGAAACTGAGGTATAAGGAGAATGAATAGAGGATAATGAGGTTTCGGCTGGAGAGGATTTTTGACTAGAGACCTGGAGGTCAGGATAGAAGATGAGGAAGAGCCAGACAGGAAAGTACTAGATGAGTAAGAACGAGATGAGAAGGACCTAGATGAGACAGAACTAAGATGAGAGAATTAAGATAGAACTTAGAGGGGACAACAGATAAAGGTAGAGACAAATCAGGTAAGAAAGGAAGTAGGCTTAAGCAAAGAACTGAATCTGTGTAGATAGGGTTTTATCCCAGAGGAATAAAGTAGAAGGATAAAGAGCTTGGTGTACTTAGATTTATTTCCCGAAAATAATTCTCGCCATTTGTCGTTTCTCTTCTGAGCTCCTGGGAAGCATATTATTAAGGCTGGTCCTTTAATAACATACAAGACAGTTCCACTGCCAGATATGCGACATGTGCCTGCCAGGAAGAGCTCATTCCCTGTGCCTCCTCTCTCGACTCTTACTCCTCCTCATCTCTTTCTCTCTTGCCTCTTCTTTTTTTTCTCTTGTGTCTCTTCCTGCCTCTCCCAAGTCCCCACTCTGACACAGTCTTTCACTCCTTTGCTCCTCTCCTCCCTCAAACCTCTTGCACTAACTCTGTTGCATGTGGCATGATGTTTAGTGGCATACCTTGACAGGGCTCACCAAGGCTCCCCATCTCATGCTGGGACCCTACCAATGTGCTCTACCTGTAGTGTATCTGCTCTCTTCTACCTATAACAAATCTATTTTCTCCATCACCATCAGCTTTACCTTCCATTCAACACCAACAATTGGGTCTCTGACAGGGCTACCTACCTCTGATCATTCCTCTGGATGTGAGACTGGCCTCAGTATTTCCATGGACAAGACCATCAGGGAATTGAGAAAGAACTCTACACTTTCTTTTTCTTTTTCTTTGCTTCAAGACCTGCTTATGTCTATCTACTCTCTCTTTAAATGTTTGACTGTTTGCTAAAATGTGTGAGTTAGAGATGGAAAAACCAGCTTTATCTCACTCAGCACATGCTGGTTTTCCCTTTCTTCTTATTTACTCAACTCCTGTTTAATATATTTATGTAAATATATGCATGTGACTTGGATTTAACCCTATATGTTTGAATGTAAATTAGGTTTTTAATTATATTTTTTCACAATTCACTTTCAGATATATATTTTTTCTTTTTTATTATTACTATATTTGTGTTTTAATTTTACACATCAGCCATGGGTTCCCTTGTCCACCCCCTCCCGCCCCCACATCCACCTTCCCCCCATCCCCTCCCCTCCATTCCCATCTCCTCCAGGTCCAAGACTCCCCTGGGGATTCATTTAAACCTGGTGGATTCAGTACAGGCAGGTCCAGTCCCCTCCTTCCAGGCTGAGCAAAGTGTCCCTGTGTAAGCCTAAGGTTCCAAACAGCCAGCTCATGAACTAAGGACAGGTCCTGGACCCACAGCCTGGATGCTTCCCAAACAGTTCAAGGTATTCAATTGTCTCACTTGCCCAGAGGGCCTGATCCAGCTGGGGGCTCCACAGCCATTGGTTCATAATTCATGTGCTTCCATTAGTTTGGCTATTTGTCCCTGTGCTTTTTCGAATCTTGGTCTCAACAAGTCACACTCTTACAGTCCCTCCTCTTTCTTGACAGTTGGACTCCTGGAGCTCCACCTGGGGCCTGGCTGAGGATCTCTGCATCCATTTCCATCAGTTATTGGATGAGAGTTCCAGCATGACTGTTAGGGTGCTTGGACATCTGATCACCAGACTAGGTCAGATCAGGCTTTCTCTTGACCATTGCCAGCAGTCTACAGAGGATGTATCATTGTGGATTTCTGGGGACCTCTCCAGCACTCTGCCTATTCCTGTTCTCATGTAGTCTTCATTTAGCATGGTCTGTTATTCCTCATTCTCCCTTTCTGTTCTTGATCCAGCTGGGATCTCCTACTCCCCTAAGCTTTCTTTCCCTCAAATCTTGCCCTTCATTACCCCCACTGTCGTCCAGGTTGTTCATGTAGATCTCATCCATTTCTCTGTCATTGAGTGATCCCTGTGTCTTTCCTAGGGTCCTGTTTACTAGGTAGCCTCCCTGGAGATGTGTAGCAGTCTAGTCATCTTTGTTTTACATCTAGTATCCTCCTGTGAGTGAGTACATACCATGTTTGTCCCTCTGAGTCTGGGTTACCTCACTCAGGATGATTTTTTCTAGATCCATCCATTTGCCTGCATACCTCATGATGTCATTGTTTTTCTCTGCTGAGTAGTACTCCATTGTGTATATGTACCATATTTTCTTTATCCATTCTTCAATTGAAGGTCATCTAGGTTGTTTCCAGGTTCTGGCTATTACAAACAATGCTGATATGAACATAGCTGAGCAAATGTCCTTGTTGTATGATTGAGCATTCCTTGCGTATATGCCCAAGAGTGCTACAGCTGGGTCTTAGGGGAGATGGATTCCCAATTGTCTAAGGAAGTGCTATATTGATTTCCAAAGTGACTGTACAAGCTTGCATTCCCACCAGCAGTAGAGGAGGGTTCCCCTTGCTCCACATCCTCTCCAGCACAAGCTGTCTTCTGTGCTTTTGATCTTAGCCATTCTGACAGGTGTAAGGTGGTATCTCAGGGTCATTTTGATTTGCATTTCCCAGATAATTAGGGATGTTGAGCAATTCCTTAAATGTCTTTCAGCCATTTGAGCTTCCTCTGTTGAGAATTCTCTGTTTAGTTCTATAGCCCATTTCTTAATTGGACTGTTGGCCTTTTGATGTCTAATTTCTTGAGTTCTTTATATATTCTGGATATTAGTCCTCTGTCAGATGTGGGGTTGGTGAAGACCTTTTCCCATTCTGTAGGCTGTGATTTTGTCTTGTTGACTGTGTCCTTTGCTCTACAAAAGCTTCTCAGTTTCAACAGGTCCCATTGATGGATTTTTTAACTCAGTGTCTGTGCTACTGGTGTTATATTTAGAAAGTGATCTCTGGTGCCAATGCATTCAAGAATACTTCCTACTTTCTCTTCTATCAGGTTCAGAGTAACTAGATTTATGTTGAGGTCTTTGATCCACTTGGACTTAAGTTTTGTGCATGGTGACAGATATGGATCTATTTGCAGCCTTCTACACATTGACATCCAGTTATGCCAGCACCATTTGTTGAAGATGCTTTCTTTTTATCATTGTACATTTTTGGCTTCCTTGTCAAAAATTATATGTTCATAGGTGTGTGGGTTAGTGTCAGGGTCTTCAATTCGATTCCATTGGTCCACATGTTGGTTTTTATGCCAGTACCAAGCTGTTTTTATTATGGTAGCTCTATAGTAGAGCTTGAGATCGGGGGATTGTGATGCCTCCAGAGGTTGTTTTATTGTACAGGATTCTTTTTGCTATCCTGGGTTTTTTGTTTTTCCATATGAAGTTGAGTATTATTCTTTCCAGATATGTGAAGAATTGTGTTGGTAATTTGATGGGGATTGCATTGAATCTGTAGTTTGCTTTTGGTAAGATTGCCATTTTTACTATGTTAATCCTGCCTATCCATGGGCATGGGAGATCTTTCCAATTTTGACATCTTCTTCAATTTCTTTTTTCAGTTGCTTAAAGTTCCTGTCATATAGTTCCTTCACATGCTTAGTTAGAGTAACCCCAAGGTATTTTATATCATTTGTGGCTATTGTAAAGGGTGATGTATCTCTGATTTCCTTCTCAGCCTGTTTGTCTATTGTATATAGGAGGGCTACTGATTTTTTTGAGTTGATCTTGTATCCTGCTATGTTGCTGAAGGTGTTTATAAGCTGTATCAGTTCATTGGTTGAATTTTTGGGGTCACTCATGTATACTATCATGTCATCTGCAAATAGGGAAAGCTTGACTTCTTCCTTTCCAATTTGTGTCCCCTTTGTCTCCTTATGTTGTCTTATAGCTCTGGCTAGAACTATATTGAATAAGTACTATAAGAACTATATTGAATAAGTACTATATTGAATAAGTATGGGGATAGGGGACAGCCTTGCCTTGTTCCTGATTTTAGTGGTATTGCTTTGAGTTTCTCTCCATTTAATTTGATGTTGGCTTGCTGTAGATTGCCTTTATTATGTTTAGGTATGTTCCCTGTATTCCTGATCGCTCCAAGACCTTTATCATGAAGGGGTGTTGGATTTTGTCAAATGCCTTTTCTGCATCTAATGAGATGGTCATGTGTTTTTTTTTTCTTTGAGTTTGTTTATGTGGTGTATTACATTGATGTACTTTCATATGTTGAACCACCCTTGCATCCCTGGGATGAAGCCTACGTGATCATGGTGGATAATTGTTTTGATGTGTTCTTGGAGTCTGTTTGCCAGTATTTTATTGAGTATTTTTGCATCAATTTTCATGAGGAAGATCAGTCTGTAGTTCTCTTTCTTTGTTGCATCTTTGTTTTGTTTAGGAATCAGGATAATTCTAGCCTCATGGAAGGAGTTTGGGGATATACCTTCTGCTTCTATTGTGTGGAACAATTTAAAGAGTATTGGTATTAAGTCTTCTTTGAAGATCTGGTAGAATTCTGCAGTGAAACCATCTGGTCCTGGTCTTTTTTTGGTTGAGAGACTTTTAATGACTGATTCTATTTCCTCAGGGGTTATTGGACTATTTAAATGGTTTATCTGGTCTTGATTTAACTTAGGTATGTGGCTCCTATCCAGAAAATTATCCATTTCTTTTAGATTTTCCAGTTATGTGGAGTAGAGGTTTTTGAAGTATGACCTGATGATTCTCTGGATTTCCTCATTGTCTGTTGTTATGTCCCCCTTTTCATTTCTGATTTTGTTAATTTGGATGCTCTCTCTCTGTCTTTTGGTTAGTTTGGATAAAGCCTTGTCTATCTTGTTGATCTTCTCAAAGAACCAACTCTTGTTTCATTAATCCTTTGTATTGCTCTCTTTATTTCTATTTTATTGATTTCAGCTCTCAATTTGATAATTTCCTGGCATCTGTTCCTCCTGGAAGACTTTGCTTCTTCCTGATTAAGGACTTTCAGGTGTGCTGTCAAGTCACTAGTGTGAGATTTCTCCAGCTTCTTTATGTGGGCATTTAGTGCTATAAATTTCCCTCTTAGCACTGCTTTCATAACATCCCATAATTTTGGGTATGTGGTGTTTTCATTTTCATTGATCTCTAGGAAGTCTTTAATTTCTTTCTTATTTCTTCCTTAACCCATTGGTGATTCAGTTGAGCATTATTCAGTTTCCATGAGATTGTAGGATTTCTGTAGTTTTTTTTGTTGTTGTTGTTGTTGAAATCTAACTTTAAACCATGGTGGTCTGATAGAACACAGGAGGTTATTCCAATTGTTTTATATCTGTTGAGATTTTCTTTGTGGCAAAGTATGTGGTCGATTTTAGAGAAGGTTCCATGGCGTGCTGAGAAGAAGGTATATATTTTTTTTGTTACGGTGGAATGTTCTGTAGATATCGATTAAGTCCATTTGAGCCATAACATCAGTTAAGTCTATTATGTCTCTGTTAAGTTTCAATTTGGCCGATCTGTCCAAAGGTGAAAGTGGGGTGTTGAAGTCTCCCACTATTAATATGTGGGGTTTTATATGTGATTTAAGTTTTAGTAATGTTTCTTTTACATATGTGGGTGCCCTTGTGTTTGGGGCATAAATGTTCAGAATTGAGACTTCATCTTGGTGGATCTTTCCTGCGATGAGTATGTAATGTCCTTCATCATCTCTTTTGATTGATTTTAGTTTGAAGTCTATTTTGCTGGATATTAGGATGGCTACACCAGCTTGCTTCTTAAGACCATTTGATTGGAAAGTTGTTTCCCAGCCTTTTATTCTTACGTGGTATCTGTCTTTGAATTTGAGGTGTGTTTCTTGTATGCATCAGAAAGATGGGTCCTGTTTTCATATCCATTCTGCTAGTATGTGTCTTGTTATAGGTGAATTAAGTCCATTGTTATTAAGGGATATTAATGACCAGTGATTGTTTGTTCCTGTTATTATTTTTATTTTTTGTTGGTAGTGTGTGTGTACTTCTCTTCTTTGTCATTTACTGATGTGGTGTTATCTATTGCCTGTGTTTTCATGGGTGTATCTGCCTTCCTTAGGTTCGAATTTTCTTTCTAGTGCTTTCTGTAGGGCTGGGTTTGTAGATAAGTATTGTTGTAATCTGGTTTTGTCTTGGAAGGTCTTGTTCACTCCATCTATGATGATTGAAAGTTTTGCTGGGTATATTAGTCTAGGCTGGCATCTATGGTCTCTTAGTGTCTACATTCTATCTGTCCAGGTTCTTCTGACTTTCAAAGTCTCCATTGAGAAATTGGGTGTTATTCTGATGGGTTTGCCTTTATAAGTCACTTTGCCTTTTCCTTTGCTGCCCTTAATATTCTTTCTCTATTCTGTACATTTAGTTGTTCAATTATTATGTGTCAAGGGGACTTTTTTGGGGGGTCTAATCTGTTTGGTGTTCTATAGGCTTCTTGTATCTTCATAGGCATTTCCTTCTTTAAGTTGAGAAAGTCTTCTTCTATGATCTTGTTAAATATATTTTCTGTGCCTTTGAGTTGGTATTCTTCTCCTTCCTCTATCCCTATTATTCATAGGTTTGGTCTTTTCATGGTGTCCCAAATTTCTTGGACATTTTGGGTCATGACTTTGTTGGTTTTAGTGTTTTCTTTGACTGATGAATCTATTTCTTCTACCATATCTTCAACACCAGAGATCCTCTCTTCCATCTCTTGCATTCTGTTGGTTATACTTGCATCTGAAATTCCTGTTTGTTTACTCAGATTTTCTATTTCCAGCATTCCTTTTGCTAGTGTCTTCTTCATTTTTTCTATTTCCCTCTTCAGGTCTTGGACTGTTTCCCTTGATTTTTCGTGATTTTCTTTCAGGGTCATATTGTTTTCTTCTGCTTTAATTGTCCTTTCCTCTAGTTTTTTTTTTATAGCATTCTTCCCATTTTTTTATTGTTTGTCTGTTCCTGTACTTTATTTTTGATTTCTTCTATATAAGGCTCTCACCTCTTCATGATGTTACTTATCAGGTTTTTCTTTTTTTCTTCTTCTTCCATTCCGTGATGCTCAGGTCTAGCTTTTGTAGAAGGGCTAGGTTCTGGTGATGCTGTATTTCTCTTTATTTTGTTTTATGTACTTCTGCCTTGATGTCTGCCCATCTCCTAGTGGGTTCGCTCTTGGTCTTATCAGTGTACTTGGTCCAGACAGAGCTGACAGATTTAGGGAGAGCCTCTCTCTTGTCCAGATGGAAGCTCTGATGAGAGTGCTGGCCAGATAGAAGCTGGAACAGGCTGGACTCTGAATCTCAAGAAGTCCCTGGGGTCGTCTTATCTTGTCCAGATGGGAGCCCCTCTTGTCCAGATGGGAGTTCAGGGACAGGATGGAAGCTCTGGTCCAGATGGGAGTTCTGGGGCAGGATGGGAGCTGCGGGCTGGTCTCTGAGTCTTAGGAAGTGGCTGTGGTCTCGGGCAAATGGGTGGGGGCAGGGTGTGGAGACTGCAGGGTCTGCCTCCAGCCTTGGAAAAGGGGAGCCTTCCTGCAGGGCCTGCTTGCGCAGGTCCTCCAGGGATGGCTGGTGCCCAGGGCTGAGACCCAGAGGTGGTTGCCTCTCTGACTACAACACCAGGCACTCACCTCTGGTCCAGGTGGGAGTTCCAGGGCAGGATGGATGCTGGGGGCTGGTCTCTTTCTCAGGATGTGACTGGGGTCTTGGGCAAATGGGTGTGGGGTCAGGGTGTGGAGAGTGCAAGGTCTGCCTGCAGTCTTATAAAAGGGGAGCCTTCCTGCAGGGCCAGCTGATTGGCTGGAAACTAGGGCTAAGTTGGGCAGGTCCTTTCGGGATGGCCTGTGTCCAGTGGTGTGACCCAGGGGCACTTGCCTCTCTGACTATAACCCCAGGTACTCACCTCTGGTCCAGATGGGAATTAAGGGGCAGATGGGAACTGGGGGCTGGTCTCTGAGTCTCAGGAATTGCTAAATTAGCTTTTTAATTCTGCATATATGAGTATGTAATTTTGACTCAACTCTGTGCATATTTGTATGTAACTATTTTTTAAAAAATGTTTTAGACACCAATCACATGGCTCTCCTCCATCATGTCTGATGACCTCATCATGCTGTAGGCAGCCACATGGCCGGAAGCCATCTTTTACTAAGGTTAAACAGTATGCTTAGTTCTAATGACCTCTCTTCTCATTTTATTTCCTTCTAGACTAAGGAAACAATAGGCCTCAAATATTTTGGGTTGGTATGCTGTGGTTTAAAATATACTCTATATGGTGAGGTTATAAATGTCTCTTCTGATTAACAAAAGCTGACTTAGAGATTTACACCCAAGTACTTATGTCTTTGCCATACTTCCAGAGAATTTAAATAAACCGTGATACATGTTTGATAAATAAGGTATTTGATACACAAGATATATAGTCTATAATAGAGTTTCTGGTTCCCAGAGAGGGTCCTTGCCCAGAGTTGCATATTTGAGCAGAGGCCTCTATGGCTTGTCAAGGGCAATGCTGGCCTCTCTGCTCCCCAAGTCCTGCTCATAAGCCCCCTTTCTCCTGTTCCCACTTGGCCCTGGGGATCTTTCCCCTGTCACTTTTCCTTGCCTTCTCAGGAGTCAGCCTTACAAGTCTGGTATAGACTTGTTCTGTTTTTACCCATGGAATGGCTATTTTGGTTTCTATTATCTATGATTAGAAAGTTTTATTACAGGGACAAGCTTTACTTAGTCCCCTGTGTCTATATATGTTTTCAAAGTCAAGCTTAAGACAAGTAACTAGAAACAGAATTTATCTATTCAGATATACTGAAAGGGAAAAGTCAGTAGCCATCTTAAGAGATACTTCCCCCTCCTTTCCTCCAAAGGTATTTGCTGACCAGCAGTTTTAGAAGTGATCAGAAGTTGAAGTTAAGACTGGCACGATAAATCTATGTATCCTGGACTTGGCAAAACAAGATATGGTGAGTAATGGACTCAACTGACCAGAAGTTGACTCTAGAGGAGAGTAAGACTGGAACAATAAATCTGAATGTGTCACCAAAAGCAGGACATAGGGAGTAAAAATTTGTGTCTCTATAGATACCCTGAATCCTGTTAGCAATTAGTAACCTTATGCTTACCTCACCCCTAGCCCCCTCATCCAGTCCCAACCTGCATGTAAACTTTTCCTATATAAACCACTTAAAGTGAGTGCTTGGGGCCTTTCTCCTCCACCCGCTGTGTTGGATGTTGGATGGCGGACCAAGCTTGCTTGTTTTTTTAATAAAAACCTGTGTGCTTGCATCCGATAATGGCTCTGTGGTGGTCCTGCTTATGGGTCTTGCGACCTGGGCACAACAATGCATGATAGACAGTCTTCAAATGCTCAGAGATCTGCAGAATGTGGCATTTAAATGTTTAATTAAAAAGCTATTCATGATAGAGAGACAGGTTAGCTCCTAGCAGAACCCCTATTTCCTCCAAAGAAAGTGGATGGGCACAGAAGAAGCTTCCCTGGAACTTGCTTACAGAGTGGCAATACCAGCCATTGAGCAAAAACTGCCTTTCACCTCAACTGCTGCCAAGACTTTCAGACTGTGGACAACAGGAGACTGGGGAATTGATTGTCTCACTTTTGCCTAGACAAGGTAGGCTAACCCCCTCCACAAGTTCCTACTCCACAGCTGTCAGATCTTCTGAGGCCTGGCAGGCCTAGGCCTGACAGCCAAAAATTGATGTTTCCCTGAGACCTCAGCCCTCAACAACCATGGAGGACCCAGGGGTGGCTGTCTAAGTAGCCAGCAAGTAAGTCTCTGTCATTTTTAATTGCTAATTCAGGTAAAATATATCCTTCTCAGAACTCTGATTCTGTTTGATGACCAGGCTTTTGTCAGTTTGAAAGCAGCAACCAATGCTTCGTCTCTAAGTCTAGATGTAGTTCACCTTGCCACCAGACTCAAAAAAAAAAATAGATAAACTCACTTTGCAGTGACTGTCTTGGTGGTCAGCCACCTGTATCACCTGATAAATTAAATAAAAATAAGGAAAAAGTGATCTGAAATGTATAAAAGAAAAAAAAAACACACCCTAGACTTCTCTCTCTCCCTCTCTGCTACTGTCATATTAAGATCCCAACCATTTATAGCCCTAACATTAATTGATGGAAATCTAAAAAGCTATTAGTTTAGCTCTGGCACAGCACTAAACACTACACTCTACCACTATATTGTCAGAGCCACAAGCTCAGAATTTAAAATTCCCTTTGGTTGTTTTCTAACTGTAGATTTAAAAGATGCTTTTCATTGTGCCAAAAAAAAAAAAAATCTGTCACAGTTCTCCAGATTAAAAAAAAAAAAAAAAAAGAGTATTAATGCTTTCAACCAAAATCATTTCTGGATCCCTTATGACTCAAAGGCATGAATTTCTACAATGTAAATTTTAGTACAGATTATAAACTGTGGGAATACTAATCTGCCTAAAATTTATCTTTTCACAAACTCAAAGATTTCTCATAAGTTCCAGGGAGTCAGCTTGGATCTACCTCAAGCAGGTCAGACACACCCCTCAGTTACATACTGTTAATCAACAGCCTAAGCCTCCCTACCTTTTCCTAAACCTGGGACTCCCCTCTATTAACTACCAAGACCTAAGAAAAATGTTTTCCCTAAACTTAACTTTATCTTCTGCCTCCCAGCATCTTGCCAGGTCCAAGTGGCTCTGGAAGGTTAGCCTAGACAGCAGTAAGACAACCAGGTACTCCAGGACATGGACAGCACCCCAGTTTTCTCAAGTCCCACAAAGATGACCAATGTCCTTCAAGTCAGGAGGAAGCAGTCTCAAGAACTCAGTGTCCTCATTCTGCCCCATCTGCCACCCCTAACGCCTCACCTTTTTTTTTTTTTAAATAATAAACAAAATGGAGAAATGTTAGCATTTAGACTTTACTTGGCCCACCCCTTGAGGACCGAGCAGGATGCACTTGCTAACATTCAGACAGCCCAGGTCCTATGGCCATAGTTTGTGCATATGCACTGTATGGATGTGTATGTATCTCTATATGCATGTTCTAAATTCCCTTATTAAAGGGAAACCCCTTCCTTTCTCTGTCTCTTCCTCTTTCTCTTCCCATGAGGTAGCATCTGCACCTCCTTTCTTCCCCCTTTCCCAGTCTCTTCTCTTCCTTTATCTTCCTCTCCTCAGCCTTTATTTCCAGAGGCATGCTCTACATCCCTTCCCTACCTCCCCTAATAAATTCTCCACGTGAGTTACCTCACTCATAGAAAATGAACCTGCCACCATATTTAGCACCTGGCTGACTTACAGGCTAAAGATACAACTTTTACCAGCCAATAGATGGAAGGCAGCAACCCTACTTGGGCTATGCACTCTGATCCCTCCCCCTTTTCTGCTCTGCTTGTCTGTCCTGTTTGCTCTCCTCTAGCAGCAGCCTGGAAGACCCATGGCTTGGGTGGCCTCTGGCCTACTGGAACGGCTCTGGCCCTTCTCTCCTGCTCCCTGCTTCTGTGCCTGCTGTATCTCATGCTTTTGCTCAAAACATCTCATTCTGTTGGTCCTGTCTCTTTTCATTTCCTCCCACCCTCCTGCCTCTGCTGCTGCCACCATGCCACAGTCTGGGAGGTCCCTCTTTCCCACCTGGCTGCACAGCTGCTCTATAGCATCTTCTCTGTGCGCTGGTCCATGAGGCACTGCTGCTTACACCAGGGCCAATACCTGGCTCCCCAAAGTAGGCTGGGCTGATACAAGCAGTGTCTGGTGCCACTATCTCCACCACCTTGGCCAGGAAATGTCTTTCATTCTTATGGTCTCTTACATGCTGCTTTATACTGTAAACTCTTATTTTAAGATTTTTAAGTTGGTCAGCTGACACCGTTTTCTTCAGAAAACTTTTTGTTCGTCTTTCTGTTGGAATGTAGGAATGTGGCCACCGTATGCTTGGTTTGTTTAGGAATGTCTGAGATTGCTTGTTCTGTGTGTCTTGCTAACAGCTTGGCTATGCTTGCTAGGTGCTTGGGCTCAGATTTCCAGCTAAGAAATTGGGTATCATTTAAAGACATAACAAACATGTAACTCCAGATTTAAACTGCTCTGGAAAATAGCACATGGTCTGCCATGGTGAGGGTGACCACATGGGCAGACACCATCTTGACTAAGGTCAAAGCCAGGCAGGTCATATGACTTCACTACCATTTTTGATGAGGGTGAACACGTTGATAGGTGCCATCTTGCCTAAGGTCCAAGACTGACAGGCCATATGACCTCACTGCCATCTTTAGTAAGGATGATGAGCCCACCAGGAGACCTCAGGTCTCCAAATTATTTTGGATTGGGTAAATTTCTATATGATAATTCCTGTCCTGTCCTAAAAACAAGGTTATTAAAAGATAGGATTTAAAACAATGCTGGTTTACTGAGATACTCTGAGCCTCTGCATTCATGTATAGGGAATCTTGCTGAGAGCCAGATTTTATAACCTAAAAATAAGTCTATTGATTTGAAACTAAATTGCTTGCAGTGTTAAAACTAGATTTTGCCCCTAGCTAGATCAGGCCCTCTGGATAAGTGAGACAATTGAATAGCTTAATCTGTTTGGGAGGCACCCAGGCAGTGGGACCAGGACCTGTCCTTAGTGCATGAGCTGGCTGTTTGGAACCTTGGGCTTACACAGGGACACTTTGCTCAGCCTGGAAGGAGGTGATAGGACCTGCCTGTATTGAATCCACCAGGTTTAAATGAATCCCCAGGGGTGTCTTGGTCCTGGAGGACATGGGAATGGAGGGGAGGGGCTGGGGAGAAGGTGGGGGTAGGGGCGGGAGGCGGGAGGACAGGGGAACCCATGGCTGATGTATAAAATTAAAACACATTAAAAAAAACCCACTAGATTTTGCCTTATATATCTTAGGACCACAGCTAAACACCAGAGACTGAGATATTCCTATTTGATTATACCTAAATAGTCTGTCAAAGGGTCTCTCCTTATCTAAGGTTTATTCAGGCTAACAGAGACCAATTTAAGAATATATGCTCAACCTTCTTGCTTTTACTAACATTTGTAAGCTGTTACTAATTGGGAAAACTGTATATCCAGAATTAACTAATATATATTCTCAAAGTTAAACCTAAATAACATTTGTCTAATTCAGATATACCTAAAAGATTTTGTTCCCCTGATCCTCAGACACCTTTAGAGATATGAGAATATGGCATTTAACATAAAAGCTTTTTATGATAGAGAGACATGCCAGCTCCTGGCAGTATCCTATATCTCCTTCAAGAAGGTGGATGGCCATGCAAGAGCTTCCACCTGGAGGCTTGCTTTGGACATGGCAATGCCAGCCATTGAGCAAAAAACTGCCTTTCACCCCAATGGCTGCCTTGACCCTCCCTAGACTGGATAATAGAACAGTGGGGGATTGAATGCCCCATGCTGCAAGGTAAGGTTCCCCCAAATTCCTACTACACACAAAAAATCTGTCAGATCTTGTAGGCTTAGCAGCTAAAGACAAGTACTGCTCTGAGACTTGTGCCCCCCAATGACCAATAAGAGACTTGGGACTTCCTAGGTAGCTAGAAAGCTGTCTCATCCCTGCTCATTTATGTATCCTTCTCAGATCTGGTGGTGTTTGACGACGAGGGTATTAATAAATTTGCCAGTTTTACAAGCTCCCCTCTCAACCCCAAGGCCATAAGCACTTGGTAGCTCATTAGTAAGTTTCCTGCTAAAAGTACAGACAGGTATGCCTTATTCACAGACTTCATGGTACAGGATAAACAAGCTTCAGATGTAACTTCAGAGGTTCAAAGTTTTAGCACTGATAAAAGCAGTTCTGATAAACTGATAGAGTACTGACTACAAACAGCTTCAGGAGTCCTTAAATTTCTAGCTTTTTGCTATGACAGCAAGATAAAAGTCTATTCCAGCTGTTTTACAGGCACCTGCAGGTTCCTGCACAGGTCCACCCCTCCTGCTAGACTTGTGCCAAGGACAAACCCACAGGGGCCCTCTAGATACACCAGCCCCTGTATCAGCTCCAAAGATGCCAACCAGACAAGCCATTCTGAGGAGAGAAGTTTCACAGTGGACTTTTACTATCTTTCTGCCTCCTTTTCCTCTATGCTGCTTCTTTTCTTTTTTTCTTTTTCTTTTTTTTAAGATAGTAGTAGATTTTTTAAAAAGATTTATTTATTTATTTATTATACAGTATTCTATCTGCATGTATGCCTGCATGCCAGAAAAGGGCACCAGATCTCATTAGGTGGTTGTGAGCCACCATGTGGTTGCTAGGAACTGAACTCAGGACCTCTGGAAAAGCAGTCAGAGCTCTTAACCTCTGAGCCATCTCTCCAGCTCTCCTCTGTGCTTCTTGAGCCATAGATGCAGGAGCTGTGCTACAGATGTAGTAAATGAAAATGGGGATGGGGTGGAGGGTCTCAAACCATTGATCTCTAAATAGACTTTGTTTTTAGCTGCTTGTTTTAAGCCCAACCCTGAAAACATATGTAAGGGCCTGAGTAAAGCTTATTCCTGTAATTAATTATATCAGTACTCATCTGACTACAATTAAAAAACTTGATTATTTATGACTGATTATTTACTTACATTCTCTAACAATTTACAATAAGTAGCCTTAAAAACAATGACTTTAAATTGAAGCTTTTCTAGTATCAAATATGGGTTCAGTAAAGAAACCAAAACAGCCACAAGTTAATGGAAGGGCCATAATTTCCTTTTACCAGAGATAAGAAGAGTGACTCTTTTTTAGCAAGCAAGAACTTTCTCCAAGCCCCTGGGGAAATGGGAGCTTTATCTAAATACCTAACCATGGAAAAATGACTTTGAGGTTTTGTCTCTGTTAAGTATGAGCCTTAAAAATAATGTCTCAAATGAAGCTCCTTTTAGTATCAATATAAACATTTAGATGACTCAAGTTTATCAAATAGCTTAAGCTTAACAAATTTAGCAAAGGCAAAGAGACTAGGCAACATTTTAAAGCCTTAATGTACCTTGGGTAAGGAGAAACATTCTCCAAGTCACTGGTTCTCAGCTTTCTTAATGTTATTTTATAACTTTTATGACTTCAATTTTGTCATTGTTATGACTCAAAGTTAACATCTGACATACAGTGGCCCTAGGCTGCCCCTATAAAAAGTTGTTTTTTCAACCCCCAAATGCTCAAGACTCATGGAGTCATAAGCTGTTTCAAGCCCTTTGTCAGACTATTTAGGTCATTGTCTTGCTACATCACAAGAAATGAATGTTATGCCCAGATCACGGGGACCCCCAAAAGACCAGCAAGGAGAATGAATCCCACATGTAAAAGCAAAGAGTCTTTATTTCAAGCTCTAGAGCTTGGTCCCTCTGTTTGTCCAACACAGCGGTGAGAGCAGAAAGTCCTGAGCTCAGGTGGAGCAGAGTTTTTATCATAGCAGAGGTTGGGGTGAGGGGATTTCCAGGGTCCAGGACCCTGATTGGCTGACAATTGCCTAGGGGCATCTGTAAAACAAACAGGTGTGTGCTAGACTCAAGGACATCTGGCCACCTTATCTAATGGTTGGAATGTTTGGGGTGTCAGGTACTTCCTCACCCATGGGTAGATACCTGGGTGGTATCAGCTTAAGGCTTTTCCTGGATCTGGGAGTTGCCTGCCAGTAAGCCTGTGACAGAAGCTGTGTCTAGGCCCCTAGGCCTGTCATGACTGCTGTGTGGTCAAGCTATTTTGGGGCCCCTTCAAATGAACATCCCAGTTTCTGGTATTTGGTGTTTACGGCCATGATTTTAATTTTTAGCCTTTTATTTTAAGTCCAAACATTAACAATATAGAGCATTTGATAAATTGAAAATGTCCCAGAGCCTTATAAATTTAAATATTTTAAAAACTGTCCTTAAAAAGGTTAAGATCTCTCAAATATCTTTTTGCAATACCAAAAATAAAATACTTTCTTTTACTTTAAGAGGGAGAAAACATAGCATTACCACAGCTCCATAATGTAAAACCAAGCTCCATAGTGCAAACAATCCCAAAATTGTACAGGCTTTAAATCCACTTAGAAAGTTGTTAGTTATGGTTAGTGTATCAGTATACAATTGCACCTTTATGGATATCTTACCATGATGGTCATTGTTGTGATTTACAAATGTTACAGCTGGGTAGGACTCTTAATTGCTTCCCTCCCTTTGCCGCTTGCATAACACTTTCTGGTACTATGGAAGGTAGCCTGTGGGAAAGGAGGCTTTCAGGTTAGGTCCAACTTGAATAATCCAAGTCCTTTGTCTTGTTAGGGTCGGCGTCCAAAACAGAGAGCTTCACTCCGATATCAGGTCACAAAAGAAGCTTTATTTAGCACGAGCTCGTGGGCCACCAGGGCGAGAAGTAGCTGGTGACCCTGAGTCTAAGACTTGCAGGCCTTTTATGAGGCAGTTCTATCAGGGCGGGGGAGCAGGGTCATCCAGAGTGCAGACATCTGGAGGCTAGATGTCTCTGCGGTCTTTCTCAGAGTCTGGGTGGGTAAACCAATTCCAAGCTTATCTTGCAAGAGGTTATTTTGCAAGCATTCTTCTCAAGCAATTTATCTTGCAAGCACAACCACAGGCAGTTATCCTGCAAGCATCCTGTTAGCACAGCATGATGGGCTAATCTTTCTGGTATGGGGCGTGGGGGCAGAGTGCAGTATTTTCCACTGAATCTACAATTAGCAGAACTAGTGGCGGGGGCCTTGTTTCCCTTACAATGGCCTTTCAGTCTTAAGCATTTTGTGTCTTCAGCAATGGGGTCTTGCCTTCAACCTCTGAGAGACAACTAAGGGCAATCGCAATAGCCTCTATTGTTCTAACCATCATGTGGACTACCCTTGTTGTGCCCAGATTGCAACCCCCAGAAAGACCACCGAAGACGAGCATGCTGGAATGCAAAAGAAAAGTTTAATTTGGGACGTCCAAAAGCATGTCCACAAGCAATACAAGCCTAGGCAGGGACTTTTTCCAATACATCCAACACAGAAGAGTCTGGAGGAAGTACCCACCTCTCTGCAAGCTCAGTTTTTAAAGGCAAAAACCACAAGGTTACATCATTTAGGGGTGCTAGTATGGGTACAATTCTGATTGGCTAGCTTCTAGGGGCTTTCTAGAAATCATGGCTTAATCTTACTTCTAAGGGGGTGGTTGACCACCACCATAAAAAATAAGCATTTTATGAAATTTCCCTTTCCATTTTCTACACTGTCAAATTTGTCATCCGGTCAATGATATTGATGGTCATTCTGTGATTTGTTTTATTTTCTCATTGGCTGCCCTCTGGTGGGGACATTTCTGTGGTCAGTTACCCTGGAAACCAGGGAGAGGACATTTCATTGTCCAGCAGTCATTACCTCCTGACTACCTTGTGACTTTGTACTTTTACACTTCCTGGTTTCTGGAATCTGGACTGACTGGTTTCAGTAACTCATGGCCTTTTCCTAAAAAGAGAAATCTTAGGCCTTAGTTTTAGGGTGAAAGCATTTTGGTCTCACACACTGACTAACTATTCAAAAGGTGGTTTCTTGTGTCTGGTACTGGAGGTTTTGTCAGAGTATGATTCTTACAGGGAGTATTCTCAGCCCAAGTGGCATAACTTTGTTTTAAGATACATATATATATATATATATATATATATATATATATGTGTGTGTGTGTATTGTATATCATAAATATATATTCTATATAATATATATATATATATATATATATATATATTCACATATACTCATATGTATTGTATATAATTTTAGGAAAATATGAAATAATATGATTCTTTTTTAAGGACAAAGCTATGATGTCTGTAAATGATAGCAGTCACACATCCTTGTAATTTTATGGCCTTTATTTCTTTCCTTTCCCTGCTGCACTTGATAGCTTACCAGTTGCAACCTGAGTAGATGAGGAAACAGTGAGCATCTGGTGATTGGTGATTTCACAGGAATGGCTTCATCATTCACCATTAAGTATGGCACTTGCTGTAAAGATTAGTAGTTAAGAAATGATTTTCATCATAGTTATATATCAGTACTTAGTAGATGTTTATTGATGTTTCATCCTTTCTTCACTTTATTTTCTTTAACATTTGGTCCTCCAACAATTTTATAAGCATTTTATAAAATTTCCCTTTCCATTTTCTATACTGTTAAATTTGTCATCGGGTCCATGATATTGATGGTCATTGTATTTTGTGATTTGTTTTATTTTCTTTGTGACAAAGTAATTTTGTCGTATAATCTGTGTGGAACTTACTATGTAGACCAGACTGGCTTTGAACTTTGTCTCCTAGGAGCTGGGGTCACAGCATGAATCACTACTGCTTTTTTCCCTGTTGTTGCCGTCATTGTTTTTTTTTTTTTTTTTTTTTTAATTTTTTACTACTGAACCCCCACTGGTTCCTTCTGGTATTTTCCCTTTGCCAGTATTCTGGGAATTTGC
Source organism: Onychomys torridus (assembly GCF_903995425.1). Classification (NCBI taxonomy): domain Eukaryota; kingdom Metazoa; phylum Chordata; class Mammalia; order Rodentia; family Cricetidae; genus Onychomys; species Onychomys torridus. The sequence continues at coordinate 14,424,971 of NC_050456.1, forward strand.
ACTGTCTTTGCTGGCCTCCAGTGCTGAATCTGGTACCTTGGCTTTCCTTCTTGGCCTCCTCTTCTTCAAGTAATTGCGTATGGGCACCCAGCTCTGTGTAATACAATAGGGGTCAGGTCAGTCTGACGGAAATACCCAAAAAACTTGAAGGGCTGAGTAGTTTTAGTAAAGAAAGTGTGGAGAAGAAAGGGAAAGAAATTGCTGCTGTGGTTCAATATATGGCAATACCAAGGCTGCACTGATTAATACAAAATGTGATGGAACCATAATTGGGTGTACATATTTTCTATACCATTGTCATGATTAAGGTGCATTTCAAACTAAAAATATTCATGGGATTTCTCAAAAGTCACAAGACCTGTTAAACTTTGAAATGGACTGCCAGAGATCACAATGACATTCTGTACATAATGAGTATTCATTCAACAGATATTAGTAGCTTTTGTATGCCAAGCACAGGTCTGGGCGTCCGAAATGCAATAATGAGCAATATAGATAGAAATTTCTGCCTTTCTTCATGGAGGAAGACAAATAATAAACAAAACAAAGATTCGGTCTAGAAGTTAATAAGAGATATAGAAAGGGTATGTGTGATTGGGAATCCAAAGGAGGCTACACAGTATAAGTTTTAGATAAAGGAGTCAGAGAAAGCCTCATTGCAAATGTCACAGTCAAGCAAAGCTTCAAGAATAGCACTGCAGCAGAGGAAGCAGCCAGTAGAAAGGGAGCACAGGCACCCACCTAGCATGATCAGGGGCAGCTGTAAGAACCAGGCTGGCTGAGGCACAATGGCAAAAGACAGCAGAGTGAAAGACAAAGCTGGTGAGGTGGCTCTAAGACATGCAGTGCCCTGTGGGCTTTTCTCATTGAAATAGGAATTTGTGAATACTTGCATCAGAGGACTGATGTGCTCTGAATCCTGATTGAAGGGACCACTTCCCTTGCTTTGTTGGGGAGAGACTGTAGTGGCCCAAGGCAGAAATACAAAGACTACTCTAGAACCTCCTGATATAACTTTCTGGCAGTTCCAAGTTGGTCAGTGTGTAGTTAGCTTTGTAGGTGGTGAGAAGTTTTACTGGGAAATATAATCACAAAATTGGTGTCTTAAAAGAAATTGTGATTTATCATACTTCTGTGGGTTGGCTTCTTTGTTCTTCTAGACTCACCCATGCATATATTCCACACTGCAAAGGTGGCTTCCACATGTGACCAGGGCTTCTTTGTTCACTTTCACTCAGTTTTTTACCCATTAGTATCCTAGGGCCCAGGAAGTATGCTGTGATTTGGATAGGAACTGTCCTCCTAGAGGCTCTGCTTGGTCTGCAGTTGGTGGTAAATTTGAGAAGTGATTAGATCAGCAAGCTTCTGACATTATCAGCAAGTTTTCCTCTGATGAATTCATGTTGAATGGGGGTGAGGACTAGTTAGAGGAAGCAGGTCGCTGAAGTGTGTCTCTGAAGAACATACCATGTATGTTCTGCCTCAGCATGAAGCAAGTTGAACAAGGATTGAAAACTATCTAAATATGAGGTAAAATAGTTTCTCTTTTGAACTGATTATGTCAGGTGTTTTATCACAGTGATGAATAGCTAACACAGAAAGATATGGGTGCTCTAAAGCACTTCCTGAGAGTGACATAATATCATGTCTTCAGAATTATGTTTTTCAAAACAAGTCACAAGTGCAGTACAGATGTAGATGACAGGAAAATACACAATATATCTTTTTAAAAAAATTTAATCAATTAATCTGATTGTATATGTATGAGTGTTTTGCCTGGATGTATGCCTCTGTACCACATATGTGCCTGGTGTCTAAGGATGTCAGAAGAGCACATTGGATTTCCTAGAACTAGAGCTATGGATGGTTGTGAACCACCTAGTTGGAGTTGGAAATCAAACTTGGGTCATCTGTAACAGCAACAAGTGGTCTTAACCTCTGATCCACCTCTCTAGCCCTAGCCATCATTTTTTGATGGGAAGAATAACAAAGTTATATTGAAAATAGGCTTAAAAATAGGATAGGAGGAATTTTTATCATGTATTCAGCATACCAGAAAGTGGTCGATGTTTTCAGAATATTGGTTGTGTATATATGTTGTGAGAGAAAAAGAGGGTCCAAGGACAGCCATGAGATTTTTGGTTCTGAGCAATTGGCAAGAAGTTTCAATGAACCAAAGTGGATGAACCAAAGACTGAGTGAGTTGTTAGACTTTACAAGAGCAGGATTCAAGCAGGAAACCTGTAGCGGAGTCTTATGTACTAGCACTCTTTAAACACCTCAACCATACAACAAATACTGTCTGAGGAAATCTCTTGACATTAGCCAGAAGAAGTGTTTCAAATTATAGAGTCCAAAGAAGATAGTAAGTAGATGTAGTGGGCACAACAGATGAAGAGTATCTTCGTTCTAAAATGTGAGCCCACCACAGGTAAAGACAGTTTGCTGGGCATGGATGGAAAAGGGTAAGCAATACTACAAGAAGCTTCAAGGATTAAGGAGTTATAAGAGGTTTATTAGAAGATCTATGTGATTTAGAGTGATATAAGAGCCCTGGGAAGGACTGATAGAAGCTCTCTCCCTTAGTGAATCTAGGGTCTCTAACAGAAACAAAAAACAAGCAAACAAAAAACTGTGAGTCGGAAAACTCCACTTCCATATTGGGGTTGAAGCTTGAGGGTAGTTGCTCTTAGGCTTTAAAAGTAAAGAAACCCCACAACTTAAACACAATATCTTTATCTATTAATGCAATTCATTTTTCTCTAATTATAAAAAGACCATGGATATCAAGGGAAGGAGGGGAAGAGAGGAAAGAGAGAGAGAGAGAGAGAGAGAGAGAGAGAGAGAGAGAGAGAGAGACAGAGAGAGAGACAGAGAGAGAGAGAGAGAGAGAGAGACAGAGACAGAGACAGAGAGAGACACAGAGAGAGACACAGAGAGACACAGAGAGACAGAGAGAGAGACAGAGAAAGAGACAGAGAGACAGAAGAGAGAGGAAGAGAGAAAAACAGAGACAGAGACAAACAGATTTGTGATGCCTGAATCTTTGTGAATGTATAGAGGCAGATTTTGGCTAGATCATTATTAATACCTGTGAACATTAACAGTTGTCCTTTCTTTTTTAGGTCAGGGAATCAGATGATGAGGAAGAACAGGTTCCTCCCCTGCCCACTCCACATTCTTTTCTGCAGTTTACAAATAGGATATTACAAGTCAAGACATAATCAAGCTGGTTTGACAGTCTACCCAAGTTAGAGAGTTAAGACTCTATGACCTTTGAAAGTTAATTTTCATCTCACGATTTTACATTCCAATTATGTCTGATGGACTATTTAAATAAATGATGGTTTTTCTATTAGGAAAGGAAATTGACTAGAATTCATTCTATTTGAGCTTCAAAAATTTGAAAGTAGGTCAACTCTTAATTATCCAGGGTAATAGGGAACATCTTGGATGGATTATTCCAAACCACAGGTAATTAAGAAAATGTGCAAATTAGGCACTGATTCATAACACTCATTAAAATTTACATTTAAACTACTACTTAAGCAGCATAAATTTGTAGATGAGCAAATCATCATGGAACAAATAATTTTACGATAGATATAGACATTTTTTAATAAAACATAGAGTTAAAAATACTGGCAAAGAATGGACAACTTTAAGTATTTTGTGCTACAAGATTCCACATATTTACTTAGTGTGTCCCAGGACATTTGGCAGATATTATCATTTCCTTTTTGAGAAGGCAAGGTTACCATCTAGAGAGTGTTTCATCCCTTGAAAGTCTCCTGGTTAGTCTGATGCTAAGTCTTGCTCCATGTTATGGGCTGTGAGATCATCTCTTTCTCCCTAAGACATACTGCTAACAAATCCTTTGTGCCAGCACAAAGAACAAGGCAGGAACTAGAGACGTGTTCTCAACATCATACTCTCTAACTTATCATAGACCCAAATTATAACACCTGTGCTGTATCACCTTTAGTTTTATTTTCTTTTTAACTGATGCCCAAACGACATAGACTATTGCCACTGATTGTCTTATAGAGGCAGAAGGTAAGTCCCTATGGCTGAAAACACCATGAATTTCAGACACAGAACTTAGAAGAATCAATCTAGATATGACCCAAAAGCCTCCTGTCTAAGGACTAGCTTTCATAGTACCAGAAGGTACTAAGCAATGTGTGGAAGGAGGGAAGTAATCAGTAGTCATATTCACACTTGGTTGGGACCCGGATCAGTGCGTTGTTCAATCCTCCTTAGAGTTTCTTCCTGCAGTAAATATGAATGAACACAAAGATGCACAACTGGACAATGGGCAGAAAGTAAAAGACTTTGAGATATTTATTCCAAAATGAGAAGTCTTTATCAAACCCCTTTCCTCAAGGCTTTAGGAGGCAGAAAGATTGTAAGAACCAGAGGTGATGGATGACTCAAAAAAATGTCTGGACACAACAGGATTAATACATACATGAATTCACAGAGATTATGAGAATATACACAATGTCTACACAAGTTCAAACCAGACAAATATCCTGTCAGTGAGATGGAGAAGTTAACACAAAGCCACAACCCTAACCAAGAACCTGTTTGTGATTCATACCTATGGGGAAAGAGAAAATCAGTTTTGTCTAATGAAGTGTCACTGAGTACATTAGCTACACTCCAGTGCCAACATAAAATGGTGTCTCTTTCTAGCTCTGTGTGTGTGTGTGTGTGTGTGTGTGTGTGTGTGCGTGCGCTCTTTTTTGCTTTTTGGTTTTATTATTCCTTTTACCATTTTTTAAAATTTTCATTTTTTTGGAAAAGGGGTAACATCCAACACAAGTTGATTGGATGGGGAGGTAGAGATGATTTGGGGAGAGTCAGGAGAAGAGAAATAAAATGATCAAAATATATTGCTTGAAAAAAGTTAGTCCTACACAGCTGTAAGACTTATAAACCACAACATGGCAAGATATCTCTAAGTGTGCAATAGTGGCACTCATATCTTGGTAGTAACAGCTAATTGGACTTAGGGCTTGCTTAACATGTGATAAAATATGACTGAAACTGGAAATGTAGTCAACTATCCATGGTAGGTCATGGGTCTTAGAGGAAAATTTACTTAGAGGAAATTTACTGTCCTAAACCAGTGTTCCCAACTGTGTTCTAAATACTTATCTTTATGCCCACAGGTAAGTTTAGCCATCAGCCTTCATCAAAGAATCTTCTTTTTATAACAGACAGGGACCATTACAAAAAGCCACAGCTAGGCAAAATGTAGATAACAACTAATGATGAGATGCTCAGCCCCAGATACATCTACAATCCAACTCTTGTACCTAATGCTCAGAGAACGTTTCTCTGAGAGAAGAGGGAGCAGTAAGAGTATAAGAGCCAGATTGTCTTCTGGACAATTACAGAGATTACGGAGATGCTTCAACCCTGAAACTCCAGCAATATGGTGCTCAAATAAGATCTGAACACAGACAACAGCAATGGACATGGTAATATGGAAGGGGACAAATGTCATGGGGGCCCCACCCTTGAAGGAAGAGCTATAGGCAACCAAGAATGCTGAGAGAGGGAGAATTTGTCTTTCCCAGGGAAGAGTTCCCTAGTTGGTTCGCGAGTACCAAGTGCTCAGCTCGGAAAACATACATACAAATAATACTAATGGACTCACGAGGTTGTATTTGTATATTTATATGTTTATATGTATATTATATATATGTAAAAATAATAATTAAGCTGGGCGGGGGTGGCGCACGACTTTAGTCCTAGCACTTGGGAAGGAGAGGCTGGAGGATCTCTGTGAGTTCGAGGTCAGCCTGGTATCCAAAGCAAGTTCCAGGAAAGGCACAAAGCTGCACAGAGAAACCCTGTCTTGAAAAACCAAAATAATAATAATAATAATAATAATAATAGTAATAATAATAATAATAAATGAAAAGAGATGCCATGAATTTGAGGAAGAAGGAGCATGGGAAGAGTTGGAGAGAGAAAACTGACAGAGTAATGATGTAATTACATTTTCATTTTAAAAATTGAATAAAAAAACTGACTGGACAGATTTGTTATTCTGATTGTATCTTTTGTTTTTGTAAATCTACTTTCCAAAATAATGCATAGTAGTGCATTTATTTTTATTAAATTAACTTGTAGTTAATGATATGTAGGTTTATTTTCTTATTTTGAAATTGTGTGCCTTATCTTATAGTCTGTTCCCTTGCTTCTCACAAGGCCTCTGCGGTAGGTAGCGACAGACTATCATGCAGCATGTGGAGGGCATAGTCTTAACCCAGGCTCCGATGTGCCAAGACTCATGCCCATTGCACTAGGCCTGGGCTTTGAAAACGTGCTCCTTTATGTCCTGCTTCGACTTAGCTAATAGAGGATGCATCTCCTGAGGACATGCTGGAAATTTAGATTTTCTGGCTTTACCTCAAACCTAAAACTTTGGGAACTTTGAGGTTGGGGCGCAGAAATCTACATTACATAGGTGATTTTGATGGTCTCAAATTTGAAAAGTATTGTGTTATGTCAAGCTTCCTTAAAATGGCCTTTTCTTATTTGTGGCCAAAGGAGAGGAAGTCACATCAGTTCTGCTCACCCAAGGAGCTTCGCCAGTGGGTGAGCTTTGTAACTGGAGTTCCTGACTCTTAGAATCTCTGTCTCCTCTTCCCCTTCCTCTTTCCCTCTCTTCCTCATATCTTTCACAGTACTTTTGCTATGGAGCCCTGATACGTCCTTAGGACTTACAATCCCCACCTCTCAAGTGCCAGCATAATAGGTGTGCCCATTTGGACTTCTTGATTTCCCCTATTTTCAATAGCTAGAAGGGTAATTCCTCAAATAATTCCAGGAGAACATCAAGTAGTTTAAATCGGAGGTCTCTAAAGTGGAGCACTTGTAGCCCAGTGAGGTATCAAACATGCAAAGCTTTTTAGTAGGTAATAGATTGAAAGTATGGGATTTCAAATTTCATAAATGGTTACCAAAAATGTAAATACCAAGTAAAATGTATTTATATTGGGGTTGACAGTAACAGAAATTCATGTATGGATGCACATATGCTGGCTGCCCCTAGTGCTCCAGCTCATAACTGGTCCACCTTTGTATTTCTGCTAACGTGCCATCATTTGTTGGTTACTCCCACAATTTCTGTACCATCTTCACTCATGTACATCTTGTAGGCAGGACAAGTTGTAGATCAAAGAGTTTTTGGTTGGGTTGGTATCCCAGTTCTTCCACTGGAAGTCTTGACTGGTTACAGGAGATGGACATTTCAGGCTTCTTTGCTTGGAGTCTTAGCTATGGTCACCCTCACAGATTCCTGGGAGTTTTCATTGCTCTAGGTTTCTAGAATCCCAGAGATGCCCCCATTCCAGTTGTCTGTCAAAGTCCTATCTCCCTCCTTCCTCCCCACACCAAATCCCTCCTGTTCTCAACTCCATCCTCCCTTCCAAGCCCCTCCCCCATCCATTGACAAGGTCCTTTCCATTTCTTCTTCACAGTAGGATTCAGGCATCCCTTCTCCCACCCCCGCCAGCCTTCCTTGTAACTTAACTTCTCTGGGTCTATGGATTGTAGCGTACTTCTTATCTAATTTATGGCTAATATCCACTAACGAGTGAGTATATACCATGTTTGTCTTTCTGGGTCTGGATTATCTCATTCAGGATGATCTTTTCTAGTTCCACCTATTTGTCATCAAATTTCTCAATGTCATTGTTTTTAACATCTCAGTAATATTCTAATGTGTAAATAAACCACATTTCCTTTATGCATTGTTTGGTTGAGGGATAACTAAGTTGTTTCCAGTTTTTGGCTATGATGAATACAGTGGCTATGAACAGAGTTTAGCAAGTGTCCTTGTAGTATGGTGGAGTATCCTTTAGGTGTATGTCCAGGACTGGTACAGCTGGTTCTTGAGGTAGAACGATTCCTCAATCTTATATCTAGCCACCTCGCTGAAGGTGTTTATCAGCTGTAGGAGTTCTCTGGTAGAATTTTTGGGGTCGCTTATCATATCATCTGCCACTGTCAATACTTTGACTTTTTCTTTTTAATTTTATCCCCTTGATCTCCTATAGTTATCTTGTTGCTTTATATAAAACTTCAATTACCATATTGAATAAATATAGGGGGAGTGGACAGCCTTTTCTTGTTCCTGATTTTAGTGGAATTGCTTTAAGTTTCTTTTCCTTTAATTTGAAGTTGGCTGTTGGCTTGCTGTATATTGCTTTTATTATTCATAATTATGTTCTTTGTATCCCTAATCTCTCCAAGACTTTCATAATGAAGGAATGCTGAATTTTGTCAAAGGCTTTTGCAGCATCTAGTAAGATGATCATGTGGGCTTTTTTTTCTTTCAGTTTGTTTATATGATGGATTAAGTTGACAGGTTTTCATATGGATGAACCATCCCTGCATCTCTGGGATTAAGCCCACTTGTTCATGGTGTGTAACATGAATCTTAAAGGTACTTGTTAATAAAAACAAACCTGAGGCTAGTTATTGTGGTGAACGCTGGAAGATCAGAGAAGCAGAACAAGCCACAGCTTCCTCATCTTGCCAGTTCCTCAGCTGGTCTTGTTTCCTCAGACTGGAAGCTTCTGAGTCCTCATTCCAATGACTCTCAGCTGAACTGTGCTGCTCCAAAGCCTGAATGCTAAACCAGCCAAATGCTTAACTAACTATATGCTTTTCTCCTCCTGTTCCTGGTCCTCATGCATTATGTACCTTTCTCTTTCTGCCCCCACTCCCTGGGATTAAAGGTTGGGTTTCTGGGATTAAAGGCGTGGATCACCATGCTGAGCTGTTTCTAAAGTGGCCTTGAACTCAGAGAGCCTGGCTAGCTCTGCCTCCCAAGTGCTGGGATTAAAGGCGTGCACCACCACCACCCAACTTCGGTTATGGCTTACTCTTCCCATTTTCTAGCCACCATTTTTGGCTTTGTTCTAGTGGCTGTCTGTTCTCTGAGCCCAGATATGTTTATTTCGGGGAACACACAATATTTGAGGGAACACAATACTCACCACAATGGTGGATGATCATTTTTATGTGTTTTGGGAATTAGTTTGCAAATATTTTATTCAGTATTTTTGCATCAATGTTCATGAGGAAAATTGGTCTGTAATTTTCTTTTTTTGATAAGTCTTTGTGTGGTTTGGGTATCAGGGTGATTGTGGTCTCATAAAAAGAATTTGACAATGTTCTTCTGAACATAATCTGAGAAGCATTGTAATTAGGTCTTCTTTGAAAGTTTGGTAAAATTGTGCACTAAAACTGACTGACCCTGAACTTTTTTTTTGGTTGGGAGACTTAATGACTGCTTCTATTTCCTTTGGTGTTATAGGTCTTTATAAAATTTTTATATGATCTTGATTTAACTTTGGTAAGTGGCTTCTACTGTCTATTTCTTTTAGATTTTCAATTTTGTAGAGTACAGGTTTTAAAAGTATAACCTAATGATTATGATTCTTTGGATTTCCTCTGTGTCTGTTGTTATGTCCCCCTTTTGTTTCTAATTTTGTTTATGTGGATGCTCTCTCTCTGTCTTCTAGTTAGTTTGGATATGGGTTTGACTACCTTGTTGATTGTCACAAAGGACCAACTCTTTGTTATACGGATTCTTTGCGTTGTTCTCTTTGATTCTATTTTACTGATTTCAGCCCTGAGTTTAAGTCCTGCAGTATTCTCCTCTTGGGTGTGTGTGCTTCTTTTTGTTGTAGAGCTTCCAAGTACATTATTAGGTCACTGTTATGAGAGTTTTCTAATTTTTTTTTATGCAGGTGCTTAGTGTTATGAACTTTCCTCTTAGCACCACTTTCTTTATGTCCCATAAGTTTGCGTATGCTGTGCATTCATTTTAATTGAATTCTAGAAAGTCTTTAGTTTCTTTCTTTATTCCTCCCTTGACCCAATGATAATCCAGTGGAGATTTATTCAATTTCCATGTGTTTGAAGGTTTTTTGTTGTTTCTATTGTTGTTGATAACAGCTTTAATGTGGGGTGGTCTGATAGGACACAGGGGGTTATTTCAATTTTCTTATATCTGTTGAGACCTGCTCTGTCAATGAGTATATGATCAATTTTGGGGACGGTTCCATGAAGTACTGAGAAAAAGGCATATTCTTTGTGTTCAGGCAAAATGTTATGTAGATATGAGGTCCATTTGAGTCATAACTTCTGTTCCATTATTTTTCTGTTTTCTGTCTGGACAACTATCCATTGGTGAGAGAGGGGTGTGGAAGTCTCCTACTATTAGTGTGTTGGGTTTGATATGTGACTTAAGCTTTAGTAATGTTTCTTTTACAATTGTGGATGCCCTTGCATTTGGGGCATAGATGTTCAGAACTGGTAGATTTTTCCCTTTAATGAGTATGAAATGTCCTTCTCCATCTCTTTTGGTTAATTTTGATTTGACATATATTTTGTTAGATATTAGAATTTCTACACCAGCTTGTTTGTTAAGTACATTTGATTGGAATATCTTTGTTCAACCCCTTTACTCTGACCTAAGTCTATCTTTGATGTTGAGGTATGTTTCCTGTATGCAGAAGAAGGAAGGATCTTGTTTTCATATCCATTTTGTTAGCCTGTGTCTTTTAATTAGGGAATTGAGTCTATTGATATTGAGAAATGTTAATGACCACTTATTGTTTATTCCTGTTATTATGTTATTGTTGTTGGTAATAGTAGTAGCAGTAGTAGTAGTAGTAGTAGTAGTAGTAGTAGTAGTGTGCTCCTTCTTTGTATTTTGCTGGTATGAGATTATCTATTGCCTATATTTTCATAGTATAGCTAAATTCTGATTTGGGTAAGGGTTTTCTTTCTAGTTTCTTATGTGGGGCTAGAAATGTGGATAAATAAAAAGTTTGACTTTGTTATGAAATATCTGATTTTTTCCATGTATGGTGATTGAAAAATTTTTATCTTGTATATTAGTCTAGGCTGGCATTAACAGTTTCTTAGAGTCTGCAAGACATTTGTCCAGGCCATTCTGGTTTTTAGAGTCTCCATTGAGAAGTTCAGTACAATTCTTATAGGTCTGACTTTACTATTTAATATTTCCCTTACAGCACTTAATATTCTTTCTTTGTTCTGTATGTTTAGTGTTTTGGTTATTATGTGAACAAGGGACTTTCTTTTCTGATCCAGTCTATTTGATGTTATGTAAACTTCTTGTACCATTATAGGCATGTCCTTCCTTAAGCTAGGGAAATTTTCATCTTTGATTTTGTTAAATATATTTTCTGGGTTTTTCAGCTGGGATTTGTAGTGGGTAGCAATTCCAGCTTTGACCTGGAAGTTCCAACTCCCATTGAGGCTTCAGTAATGGTCATGCCTACAAGGCAGGGCAGAGAGAGGATGCTGAAGACCCAAGATCCAGATGCATGGGCTCTCTTGGTTCCTGGACCCTGGAGGCTGGAGGTGGACCAAGCAGAGTTCTCCAGAGAACACTGCCAGATTGTGCCATACCTTTCCCAGACCCTGTTACCTATCCCTTCACTTGTAAGTTACCCCACAAAATAAACCTCCCTTTTAACTATGTGGAGTGGCCTTAATAATTTCACTAATAGGGATTCTTATTCTTCTATCCTTATTATTCTACCTTTTGCTATTTTCATGTTGTTCCAGATTCCCTGGATGTTTTATGGTAGGATTTTTTTTTAGATTTACCATTTTCTTTGAGCAATGAATCTATTTCTTCTATTTTATCTTCAACACCTGAGATTCTCTCTCCCATCTCTTATATTCTGTTGGTGATACTTGTATCTGTAGTTCATTTGCTTACTCAGATTTCCCATTTCCTGAATTCCCTCAGTTTGTGTTTTCTTTTTCTTTTGATTTTCATGTCGTGAATAGTTTCCTTCATCCATTTGTTTTTGTTTTTGTTTTTTTTTTCTTGGAGTCCTTAGCATTCTTTAAGGGATTTGTTGATTTCCTCTAAATTTTTTGTTGTTTTTCCTTCAATTTCATTAAAGATGTTTTTCATTTCCTTTTTAAAGACCTCTAATATCCTTATAATGTTATTTTAAAGATTTTGTTCTTGTGTGTTGGTTGTGTTGGGGTATTTAGGTCTTCCTGTGGTAGTTAGCTGGTCTTTGGTTGTACCACCATATTGCTATGGCTATTGTTGATGATTGTATTTTTTTGGGTTTTTTTTTTTTTTTTTTTTTTTTTTTTTTTTTTTTTTTTTTTTAGATACAGGGTTTCTCTGTGTAGTTTTGCTGCCTGTCTTGGATCTTGCTCTGTAGACCAGGCTGGCCTCAAACCCAGAGATCCACCTGGTCCTGCCTCCCAAATGCTGGGATTAAAGGTGTGCACCACTGCTGCCTGGCTTGTTGATTGTATTTTTATACTTGTGTTTAGGCATCTGGTTTTGGGATGATTAGGTCTAGTCCCTGATTTCTGAGTTTGTCTTTGTTGGAGGGATGTTTTGTCCTTGGTTTCTATTTCCTCTTTGCTTTTCTAGTCTTTGTGGACTGCATTTTTGGCAGCTGATGTGACTTCTGATTTAGCAGGGAGTCTCTGTTCAAGTTGAAAGTTGGTCTTCTGGTGGACAGCTTGGCTTTTGGTGCAGCAGGAGAATCTCCATTTATCTGTTTGGTGTGGCCTGCACCTGAACAGCTGAAGTCTGCTCAAGCTGGTATGGTTTGCCCTTGTTCTGACTGGTGTAGCCTGGCCCTGAGTGGGCAGTAGCCAGCTGCAGGGCCTGGGTGATAGCCCTCAGTAGGCATGGGCCACAGAATGTGTCCTGTGGAATAGCATCTAGAGAGGAGGCAGTTCCACTGTCAGGCAGGTCACTCACTGGTTATGACTGATATGGCCTGTCCCTGAATGGAGGAAATCTGCTAGGATTGGGGGCAGGGCCCACCAGAGAGCTGAGATGGTATAGGCTATAGGAAGGGTCTGGGGTACAGGGCCCGGGGTGGTGAGTAGTTCCTCTGAGGCAAGTCACTCATTGGTTCTGACACCCAAGTTTATTTTAATAACTGGTAGCTTACTGTAATACCCAGACATGTTGAGAGATGCTTTGCTTCTAAGGCATTAGCCAGTAGATTGAGATCTCAAATCTGAAACTTCATGCTAATTATTTATGTTTCCACAGTTCTTGTTTTTTATTTGTAAGTGGTTAAAACCTTGACTAGAAAATACAGCCTAATATTTTATCACTTTATTTCTTATGCAAAAGCAGCTAGAAGATGAAAAGGATGTCATATCTCTATACAATTTCCCTCCAAAGTATTGTCTAGACAATCATGAAGGAACATTTGAAGAACTGGCGAGAACAACATTCTACTAAATATGCATCACTCTACCTCAAATGTGTCAGTGCCCTCCAAAACAAGGAAAGATTGAAAAATTGTGGCAGAGCCAGAAGGCATTTCTAGGCCTATTGAGTAAATGCCAGGAAGTCATCTTGATCCTAGAAAAAGGAACATTAGTGGGAAAATGGCAATCTATGAGCTCTGTAGTTAAATGCATCAGGCTAATGTTAATCCCTTAATTTTTCACAAATACTCCATGAGTTTGAAAGAGACCAACATTAGAAAAGGAAAGAGATAGTCTGGTCATCTTTATAATTTTCCTGTAAAATTAAATTGTTGAAAAGAAACCAACTCCAGAAAACTAATCACTAATTTTCAGGGAAGGGTCATGTGTGGCAGCCCATGAAGTACGAGTACCCAGGCATAGAAACTGAGCTGGGAGTTCTGTTAACACTATAGAGAACATATGCATGTTATGAAGGTATAGCGCTTTTTATTGTAACCTTGGGAGAATTTTTGCTCTGTGGTTTCATCTAATCACTTTGAGATGATGACTTGGCAATACCAGCAGATCTAGCTGTTGAGAAATATCAATGAGCAATGTTTGTTGATTCCTGTTAGTTTGCTGGCGTATGTGTGTGTGTGTGTGTGTGTGTGTGTGTGTGTGTGTGTGTGTGTGCTTCAATCTCTTTTTATTTGGTGGTCTGGAATTATTTATTCCATGTTTTCTTGGGTTTTATTAACCTCTTCAGGTTGGAATTTTCCTTCTAGAACCTTCTGTAGCTCTAGATTTGTGGATAGATATTGTTTAAATTTGGTTTTATCATGAGACATCTTAATTTCTCCACCTTTTGTGATTGAAAGTTGGCTTAGTATAGTAGTCTGGGCTGCATCTGTGCTCTCTTACAGTCTGTAGAACATCTGTCCAGGCTCTTCTGGGTTTACCTGATTTACTAGCTGAAGCAGCCACTGGATTTTCACGGAAGTTTGGCTTGTAGGTAGGTCTTAATGTGGGGTGGGTGGTATTTGGTATGGTAGGTACCAAGGAGAAGGCCATTGGATGTTTAGTCTATAACTTCTGAGGCAAAAATTCTATCCTTCAAGTATGGCTTATCAAATAAATTTATATGACATTCTCTCAGAAATTATTTTGTATCACATCAAAATGCAAAGGTTCAAGCTCCAAGACAGATTTTTAACAGTGCTTGTACTCCATATATGTAAATATCCGTGATATAAGCATGTTGTATAGGTGGTTGGTAACAATGCCTGTCAGAACATGAGGGGCCTTGATGATGTATTTTATACTAGGGTAAATGGGCAGAACAGCTTCACATGTGAATGTATTGTTCAGTAAATCCACAGCCAATGCAGATTTATGAGAGTCATTATTCTGTTCTTCAGGTTGCCTCTCTGTTGAATTTCATGAACTGAAATAGGTTAACAGTTCATTCTAATCTCCTTGTGCCTGGAAATCAAGCACTCCCTGGAATCACAGAACACATGTCCTTCTCTTGTTCTGAAAATCAAAGGTGACTTTCAGATAAATAAATCTCTCTTGAGAGAAATGACACAGAGAATGAGTTTGAAGACATTTCTTTTAGTGCATCGATTGAATGGTAACCCACAACAGCTACTTGTTGCAGAGCAGAGAGGTGATTTGTCAAACCAAAGATCCACGAAAGATTGCTTTAAGTGATATCTGTTCCTCCACACCTGACTATTACATCCAGGTTCTCATCGATTCTCTCAGCCACATATTTCCTTTACTATTTAGAGGAAACACTTGAAAGCAATCTATTCTGTGGTCATTCACATTAATTCCAAGTCAGTTCTAACATGGTCCCCTCACAAATTAAACACTTGAAATTAAAATCTGCCAAACAAATGGGAGGTTGCAATCCTACAGCACTGATGAGGTGTGCGTATCTCAGTGATGCACTGCTGGCATTTCTCTCTCTCTCTCTCTCTCTCTCTCTCTCTCTCTCTCTCTCTCTCTCTCTCTCTCTCTCTCTCTCTCTCTCTCTCTCCATGTGTGTGTGAAGGTCTGTATACTTTATTTATAAGGCTTCTAGAATCACTGGGTCCTCCAGGTTTCAGGAACACACAGCAGTTTTTACAAACACCAAAACACCATCACACAATTGTCCAATCAGGTACAACTCATTGTAGATTGTAAAACTTCCCATCTTTAAGTAATTTCCAATTTGTGAAGTTTGTTTTCAAAAATGACTTGCATGGGTAGAAATAACACACAAACTTTCCCATATAATGAAGATGTGAATGGTACCTGTTTCTAGGTTACTGACACCTAGGTAGTTTCCTAGCCTTCTCTATAACCCTGAATGTATTTCAAGTTCTTTAAGACAAACACACACGTGCGCGCGCGTGCGAGCACACACACACACACACACACACACACACACACACTCACACACACTATGTTTATATATATGTTCTGCCCTGTCATAAATTATATTCTTTTAAGGGTTTTTTTTTTCTCTCTTGGCCAAAGAGAATTTAAGGAATAATATTTTCAAAAGTTCTTAGACTTAGGACCAGATTTTGGTATGATAGGGACTTGTTAAGGGCTCTCACTTTGTTCCCAGAGACCTAGGCTTATCTTCCACCTGCAGCTGATCCACTCTCTAAATGTTCTTCTGTGGTTTGTAACTTGGTTTCCTTTGTCATGAGCTGCTTTTGCATGGCTTATAGATGCTAGTTCTTATTGGGTCAGAGGACAATTTATTTGTGGCCTATAGTGAAATATTTTTGTTATGGCTACCTACTTGCATGTATAACCTTACTTCTAAGATAAAGATTTCATGGTCACCCGCTCTTTGCACTTTCTCTCAAATGATTGTTTTTGGGCACTCCATCATATTCTATCTTTTGGGCCTATCTTACTGTGATGTATCTAAAATATATGAGTACTTTAGGGTAGACTTACCCAACCTCCAAATTTACCTGCTGTCTAACTCCGTTTTGGAAATGATGGTACTTAAACCAGAGAATGGGACATTGTAAGCAATGAAGCAGGGGCCTTACAATATAGTAATAAACTGAGGTAAAAATAAATTGAATACAAAATATTTTCCTAATCATTAAAGCTAGTAGTTGAAGTACTCTTAATTACAGGAAGGTAAGAAGACCATGAAAATTTACATTAAAAGTCAGAATAATTTGAGCCTTTGAGGCAAGATCTTTTTTTTTAATTTTATGTTTTCTTTTTTTAAAATAATTTTTAAGAGATTTTCTATTCATTTTATATACCAACCACAGTTTCCCCTCTCCTTCCTCTTCCTTCCTCCCAGCCTTCCTCCCTCAAACCCACCCCCAATACCCCCCACAAGGCAAGGTCTCCCATGGGGAGTCAGCAGAGTCTGGTACATTCAGTTGAGGCAGGTCCAAGTTCCTCCTCCCTGTACCAAGGCTGCACAAAGTGTCCCACCATAAGCACTGGGCTCTAAAAAGCCAGCTCATGCACCAGGGATGGGTGCCAGTCCCACTCTGAGGCAAGATCTTTAGAAACTGATGGCAGCCACTCTTTCCTATGATTAACTTTTCTTCAGAACTTGTTGATTACTCTTTGTTTATAGAGAAATATCATTAACAGTTCAGTGGTCAATAATAATTATGATAATTTTTGCCTCACAAATAAAATGAAAAAAAATTATTTTTTCTTCCTAGAATAATTGATCTAAAGAGAAAATAAATAGTGAGCTGGATAAATGAACATGTTAAAGGGTTAAAAATAAGTATGTGTGAGAGGGAAGTAAAACTATCAGGTTGGCGAGGATTTGGAAATTGTAGGTAATATATCTAAAGGCTATTTTTTAATAGCATTTGATGTTGAGGGATTTTATTTCATTGTCTTAATGTTCATGTTACAGAGATTGAAAAAAGACAAATGATCACTGGTAAGAATGAGCCTTGCTTACAATTTTCTCTAAAAATCTAATTGTCTTCCCCCAAGGATTTTGAGTTTCTATTTATTTTTTTGCAGAGAGATGGCATGAATTTTTATACTTTAGTGGATTTAAGATCTGGAAAGGAATCATGAGATAGTAGAACTGCAAAAGTGGGGCTTTGTTGGGGAAGCCAGTCATTGAAGGCCTGCCGTGGGGGGGGGGGTCTATGTCTGACTCTTCCTCTTACTGCTCTGATCTGCTTCCATCTAGAAGGACAGGAGTCTCTCCACTTCCTGTCTGCTATACAGCAATCACCTGGCCTCCACAAAACATTCCTGCCAGGTGTAATTTTCTTTTTTAAAAAAATTTCTTAAAAAAATGTATTCTCGTGTAATACATCCTGACTGAAGTTTCCCCTTCCACATCTCCCAGTCCTCCATCCCCCTACCCTCTTCCCTAGACCCACTCTTCCTCCATTTCCCTTCAGAAAAGAGTGGGCCTCCAGAGGACATCAACCCAACATGGCAAAACAAGTTACAAGAAGACTAGGTACAAACCCTCATATCAGGGCTGGACAAAGCAACCAAGTAGGAGAAAAAGTGTCCCAAGAGCAGACAAAAGAGTCAGAGACACTCTGTCTCCCACTGTCAGAAGTCCCACAAAACCACCAAACTAACAACCATAACATGTATGCAGAGGACCCAGTGCAGAGCCATGCAGGCTCCGTGATTGCTGCTTCAGTCTTTGTGAGTCCCTATGAGCCCTGCTTAGTTGATTCTGTGGATCATGTTCTCCTGGTGACTTCAACTGCTCTGGCTCTTCCAGTTCTTCCCATCTTCTGCAGAGTCCCTCCAAAGGGAGGGACCTGATGGAAATCTCCACTTTGGGCTTTCTCTCTACCTAATGTTTGGCTGTGGGTTTCTGCATCTGTTCCTTTCAGCTGCTGGAGGAAACTTCTCTGATGACTATTGGACTAGGCACTGATATGTGAATATATCAGAATATCATTAGGAATAATTTTATTGACTCTTTCTTTTTCTATCCTGTGTCTCTGTGCTATCTAGCCTCCAGTTCCTAGTCATCCAGACAGTGTTGGACATGGGCCCCCTTTCATAGTATGGACCTCAACTTTGACTAATCGTTGGTTGTTAGGCCCCATAAGGCCTGACCATGAGGCCCAGTGTAACTTCCTAGGCGTAGCTCGAGTTTGGCGACCTGTTCTGGGACTTCCACAAAGTAGTGACTCAGTACTACCCGACCTAGAATGGGCCTCTGCCTAGTAACTGCTGAGATGGTATCATCTCATTGGCCGGCTACAAGTTCACTCCTGATACAATAAAGCAAGTTCCTGCTTCGACAAGACTCCCGGCCCAGTGTGTTTTTCTCTGGTGGACAGGATTGGGGCTGCTGGACACTCATCATCCTGCTCAGCCGCAGGGAGAGACTGGCTGGCCTGGCCCTGCCTTTGCACTACCTGAAGGTCAGACCGACAATTGGTTGGTTACTCCTACAAGTTCTGTGCCTCCATTGCCCCAGTACCTCTTACAGGCAGGATAGATTGTAGGTCAAAGGTTTTGTGGCTGGGTTGGTCTCACGAATCACCACTGGAAGTTGCCTGGTTGTAGAAGATGGCTGGTTTCGGCTCCATATCTTGCATTTCTAGGTGCCCTCCCTAGGGTCACCCTCAGAATCCTGAGAGTTTCTACTGCATTAGATTGTCACACAACCTCCCAAATGCCTTCCAATTCCAGTCATCTCTTCCTGTACTCTTTCCCTCAATGCCTTCCCTCACCTGATCATTCCTGTTCCCGATCCCATCTGCCCGCAATCCATCCACAAAATCTATTCTGTTTCCCCTTCCTGGGGAGATTCATGCATTCCCCTTAGAACCCCCCCCCCCCCCATTACTTAGTCTTTCTGGGTCTGTGGACCACAGCATGATTATCATTTACTTAACAGCTAATACCTGCTTGTAAGTGAGTATATATTGTGTTTGCTTTTCTGGATCTGGGCTACCTCACTCAAGATATTTTTCTAATTCCATCCATTTGCTTGCCAATTTCATGGTGTCAATTTTTTTTTAAATATCTGATTCATACTCCAATTGTGTAAATGTTTCATATTTTCTTTACCTATTCTTTGGTTGAGGAACCTCTAGGTTTTTTCCAGTTTCTGACTATTATGAATATAGCTGCTCTGAACATAGTTGAGCAAGTGTCTTTGTGGTATGATGGAGCATCCTTTGGGTATATGCCCAAGAATGGTATAGCTGGGTTTTGAGGTAGATTGATTCCCAGTTTTCTGAGGAACCAAGGAACTACCATATTAAGTTTGAACTCCCACCAGCCATGGAGATGTGTTCCTCTTGTTCTTTATCCTCACTAGCAAGATCCTTCACTTGTGTTATTGATTTTAGCAATTCTGACAGTTGTAAGATGGAATCTAAAAGTAGGTTTGAGCCAGGCATGGTAGCACATGCCTTTAATCCCAGCACTCAGGAGTCAGAGGCAGGTGGATCTCTATGAGTCTGAGGCCACCCTGGTCTATAGAGCAAGTTCCAGGACAGGCTCCAACAGAGAAACCCTGTCTTGAAAAATAAACAAACAAACAAAATAAAGTTTGATTTGAATTTCCCTGATATAAGGATGATGTAAAGATGTTGTTGAACATTCCTTTAAGTGTTTCTTAACCATTTGAGACAGGATGTAATTTTCTGCCCAAAGTTATAGGGTTATAGGGTCTAACAACCATGGACTAAACCAACAATCCCTTCCTTCCTTCCTTCCTTCCTTCCTTCCTTCCTTCCTTCCTTCCTTCCTTCTTCCTTCCTTCCCTTTCTTCCTTTCTCTCTCTCCCCCACCCTTCCACTCTCCCTCCTTCTCTCCCCTCCTTCATCCTTTCTTATCTTGTGATAAGTTTCTAAACTAAGGTGTTGTAGATGCTAGGCAAGTACTCTGCCTGAACTCCTGATATCCTTTAAAGAATGTATGATATATGATCCATTTTTAAAGTTCAGGTAGCCCATCTACACTATGTTCTTTGTGTTCTTGATGTTTCTAAAATATTTACAAAGCTATGCCTTGGTATATGCCTGTTTTTTCCTGTTATGGAGAGTTAATGCTGTTTTTTAGCCTGGAAACTCAGGTCTGTTAGTACTACTAAGTGTTCTTGAAATTTTGACATCTGTCACTCATATAATCCTCCTTTCTGTCCCCCTCCACTGCCCCATTACACTACCTTATTTGTATTTTAGTTTTCTGTCTTTTCATTTTTCCATTTCCTTATCTTTCTTTTCTACTTTATTGCATTTTTCCTAAAATTTATCTTCTAACAATTCTACTTGTTGAAAATAATTATTTAACTTATTTCTTAACCAATGTACTGTTGTGAAGAGACACCATGCCCACAGCAACTCTTATAAAGGAAAACATGTAATTGAGGCTAGTTTACAGCTTCAGAATTTTAGTCTATTGTCATCATGGCAGGAAACATGGCAGCACAAGCCAGATATGGTGATAGATAGGTAGCTAAGAGTTGTACATCTGAAGAGAGTTCTACATTCCAGCAGACAGCTCAGAAGAAAGAGCACTGGGCTTGGCCTGAGCATTTGAAACCCCAAAGCCTATCTCCAGTGACACATATTCTCCAACAAGGCCATACCTACACCAACACGGCCACATTAACTAATAGTGCCACTCTCTGGTGACCAGAAATTCTAATTTGTGAGCCTATGGGAGCCATTCCTACTCAAACTACTACAATTTGTAATTTTGAAGAGTCCATTTAACTAGGAATGTGTCTCATGTTACCTTTGCTCTGAGGATAACTTAAGATATGTTTGTAAAGCTTTTATCTGCGTGCATAATCTATGCTCTTGAAGTTATTGTTCAGTTTTTTTTGTTTTATTTCCCTTTTTAACTGATTTCTTTAGGCATCTGTTGAGTTTTAGTTGTTTGCTCACATTAGAGCTCTCAGTGAGTGTGTGGCTTTTGTGTTCATCTTTACTCTGATTTGACATTTTCTCCTTGTACTTTCTTCTCTGACACAGTTTTCCAGCTTTTTGTAGGGATGTGGAAGCCTAGTGTCTAGAATTATTTAAAAAAGTAGGTCTCAGGGCTGAAGGTTTCAGCACTTGGCATTAGGCACTTAAAATGTAGTTGATACCTTATTTCAGTGGTGCCCTGTTCTGCAAGAATGTCTGGATAAGTACTGGTTTAGATGGCCTGTTTTAAGTTCAATCCTCCCTCTTCTCAGCAGGGCTCCTCAAGTGAGGCCCAGTGTTTGGCTGTGGGTCTCTGAATTTGACTCATTCAGTCACTGGATGAAGGCTCTCCAATGACAACTAGGGTAGTCACCAATCTGATCACAGAGGTAGCTAGTTCACACTTTGCATTTGTTTAGCCCTTTTTTTTTCTTTATTATTATGTGTTTTAAATTTTATACATCAGCCATGGGTTCCCCCTGTCCTCCCCCCTCCCGCCCCCACCCCCACCTTCCCTCCAAGCCCCTCCCCTCCATTCCCATGTCCTCCAGGAACAAGGCACCCCTGGGAATTCATTTAAACCTGGTGGATTCAGTACAGGCAGGTCCTGTCACCTCCTTCCAGACTGAGCAAAGTGTCCCTGTGTAAGACCAAGGATTCAAACAGCCAGCTCATGCACTAAGGACAGATCCTGGTCCCACAGACTGGGTGTGTCCCAAACAGATCAAGCTATTCAATTGTCTCACTTGTCCAGAGGGCCTGATCCAGCTGGGGACTCCACAGCCTTTGGTTCATAATTCATGTGCTTCCATTAGTTTGGCTATTTGTCCCTGTGCTTTTTGCAATCTTGGATTCAACAATTCACGCTCTTGCAGACCCTCCTCTTTCTCGACAGTTGGACACCTGGAGCTCCACCTGGGGCCTGGCTGAGGATCTCTGCATCCATTTCCATCAGTTATTGGATGAGAGTTCCAGCATGACTGTTAGGGTGCTTGGACATCTATCTGATCATCAGACTAGGTCAGATCAGGCTTTCTCTCAACCATTGCCAGCAGACTACAGAGGATATATCATTGTGGATTTCTGGGGACATCTCCAGCACTCTGCCTATTCCTGTTCTCATGTGGTCTTCATTTATCATGGTCTGTTATTCCTCATTCTCCCTTTCTGTTCTTGATCCAGCTGGGATCTCCTGATCCCCTAAGCTTTCTTTCCCTCAAATCTTGCCCTTCATTACTCCCACTGTCATCAAGGTTGTTCATGTAGATCTCATCCATTTCTCTGTCATTGGGTGATCCTTGGGTCTTTCCTAGGGTCCTGTTTTCTAGGTAGCCTCCCTGGAGTTGTGTAGCAGTCTAGTCATCTTTGTTTTACATGTAGTATCCTCCTATGAGTGAGTACATACCGTGTTTGTCCTTCTGAGTCTAGGATACCTCACTCAGGATGATTTTTTCTAGATCCATCCATTTGCCTGCAAACCTCATGATGTCATTGTTTTTCTCTGCTGAGTAGTACTCCATTGTGTATATGTACCATATTTTCTTTATCAATTCTTCAGTTGAAGGGCATCTAGGTTGTTTCTAGGTTCTGCCTATTACAAACAATGCTGATATGAACATAGCTGAGCAAATGTCCTTGTGGTATGATTGAGCATTCCTTGGGTATATGCCCAAGAGTGCTATAGCTGGGTCTTGGGGGAGATGGATTCCCAATTGTCTAAGGAAGCGCCATATTGATTTCCAAAGTCGCTGTATAAGCTTGCATTCCCACCAGCAGTGGAAGAGAGTTCCCCTTGCTCCAATCCTCTCCAGCATGAGCTGTCTTCTGTGCTTTTGATCTTAGCCATTCTGACAGGTGTAAGGTGGTATCTCAGAGTCGTTTTGATTTGCATTTCCCAGATAATTAGTGATGTTGAACAATTCCTTAAGTGTCTTTCAGCCATTTGAACTTCATTTGTGGAGAATTCTGTTTAGTTCTATAGCCCATTTCTTAATTGGACTGTTGAGCATTTTGATGTCTAATTTCTTGAGTTCTTTATATATTCTGGATATCAGCCCTCTGTCAGATGTGGGGTTGGTGAAGACCTTTTCCCATTCTGTAGGCTGTCGCTTTGTCTTGTTGACAGTGTCCTTTGCTCTACAAAAGCTTCTCAGTTTCAACAGGTCACATTGATGGATTGTTTGTCTCAGTGTCTGTGCTACTGGTGTTATATTTAGAAAGTGATCTCTGGTGCCAATACATTCAAGAGTACTTCCTACTTTCTCTACTATCAGGTTCAGAGTAGCTGGATTTATGTTGAGGTCTTTGATCCATTTGGATTTAAGTTTTGTGCATGGTGACAGATATGGATCTATCTGCAGCCTTCTACACATTGACATCCAGTTATGCCAGCACCATTTGTTGAAGATGCTTTCTTTTTTCCATTGTACTCTTTTGGCTTCTTTGTCAAAAATTATATGTTCATAGGTGTGTGGGTTAATGTCAGGGTCTTCAATTCGATTCCATTGGTCCACATGTTGGTTTTTATGCCAGTACCAAGCTGTTTTTATTACAGTAGCTCTAGAGTAGAGCTTGAGGTCGGGGATTGTGATGCCCCCAGAAGTTGTTTTATTGTACAGGATTCTTTTGGCTATCCTGGGTTTTTTGTTTTTCCATATGAAGTTGAGTATTATTCTTTCCAGATATGTGAAGAATTGTGTTGGTAATTTGATGGGGATTGCATTGAATCTGTAGATTGCTTTTGATAAGATTGCCATTTTTACTATGTTAATCCTGCCTATCCATGAGCATGGGAGATCTTTCCATTTTCTGACATCTTCTTCAAATTCTTTTTTCAGTTGCTTAAAGTTCTTGTCATATAGGTCCTTCACATGCTTAGTTAGAGAAACCCCAAGGTATTTTATATCATTTGTGGCTATTGTAAAGGGTGATATATCTCTGATTTCCTTCTCAGCCTGTTTGTCTACTGTATATAGAAGGGCTACTGATTTTTTTGAGTTGATCTTGTATCCTGCTATATTGCTGAAGGTTTTTATTAGCTGTGTCAGTTGATTGGTTAAATTTTTGGGGTCACTCATGTATACTAACATGTCATCTGCAAATAGGGAGAGCTTTGTAGGGAGCTACCATTCTAAGATGGCGCCGACTTCCTGACAGCTTTGCTGTAAACAACTCCATATTTGGCTGTGCTTGCTGGGCTGCACGCCTTGAGGTTTGCCCATGTGCATATATGGTAATTTGGCCTTATGTCCTCAGCCTATCCCGTGGCTCCCCGTGCTTGCATTCTGGTGGGATCCAATCACAGATTGACCCGTTCACTTGGTTTGCTATATAAGCAGCTGCCTTTTGGTTCTTGGGGCCCCTCACCTCCCGCTCTCCCTTAACCAAGAGGCGCTCCAATAAAGTGTGATCTGAGAAGAATCCTCGAATGGTGGTCGTTCTTCCTCACTGGTCGAGGAGCTTGCCTCAGAGCTTGACTTCTTCCTTTCCAATTTGTATCCCCTTAATCTCTTTATGTTGTCCTATAGCTCTGGCTAGAACTTCAAGTACTATATTGAATAAGTATGGGGAGAGGGGACAGCCTTGCCTTGTTCCTGATTTTAGTGGTATTGCTTTGAGTTTCTCTCCATTTAATTTGATGTTGGCTGTTGGCTTGCTGTAGATTGCCTTTATTATGTTTAGGTATGTTCCCTGTATGCCTGATTGCTCTAAGACCTTTATCATGAAGGGGTGTTGGATTTTGTCAAATGCCTTTTCTACATCTAGTGAGATGATCATGTGTTTTTTTTTTCTTTGAGTTTGTTTATATGGTGTATTACATTGACGTACTTTCGTATGTTGAACCACCCTTGCATCCCTGGGATGAAGCCTACTTGATCATGGTGGATAATTGTTTTGATGTGTTCTTGGAGTCTGTTTGCCAGTATTTTATTGAGTATTTTTGCATCAATGTTCATGAGGGAGATGGGTCTGTAGTTCTCTTTCTTTGTTGCATCTTTGTTTTGTTTAGGAATCAGGATAATTGTAGCCTCATAGAAGGAGTTTGGTAATATACCTTCTGTTTCTATTGTGTGGAACAATTTGAAGAGTATTGGTATTAAGTCTTCTTTGAAGATCTGGTAGAATTCTGCAGTGAAACCATCAGGTCCAGGGCTTTTTTTGGTTGGGAGACTTTTAATGACTGATTCTATTTCCTTAGGGGTTATTGGACTATTTTAATGGTTTATCTGGTATTGATTTAACTTAGGTATGTGGCTACCTATCCAGAAAATTATCCATTTCTTTTAGATTTTCCAGTTTTGTGGAGTAGAGGTTTTTTGAAGTATGACCTGATGATTCTCTGGATTTCATCATTGTCTGTTGTTATGTCCACCTTTTCATTTCTGATTTTGTTAATTTGGATGCTCTCTCTCTGTCTTTTGGTTAGTTTGGATAAGGGCTTGTCTATGTTGTTGGTCTTCTCAAAGAACCATCTCTTTGTTTCATTAATCCTTTGTATTATTCTCTTTATTTCTATTTTATTGATTTCAGCTCTCAATTTGATAATTTCCTGGCATCTGTTCCTCCTGGGAGACTTTGCTTCTTACTGTTCAAGGGCTTTCAGGTGTGCTTTCAAGTCACTAGAATGAGATTTCTCCAGCTTTTTTATGTAGGCATTCAGTGCTATGAATTTCCCTCTTAGCACTGCTTTCATAGTATCCCATAAGTTTGAGTATATGGTGTATTCATTTTCATTGATCTCTAGGAAGTCTTCAATTTCTTTTTTTTATTTCTTCCTTAACCCATTAGTGATTCAGTTGAGCATTATTCAGTTTCCATGAGATTGTAGGATTTCTGTAGTTTTTTCTGTTGTTGAAATCTAACTTTAAACCATGGTGGTCTGATAGAACACAGGAGGTTATTCTAATTGTTTTATATCTGTTGAGATTTTCTTTGTGGCCAAGTATGTGGTCGATTTTTAGAGAAGGTTCCATGGGGTGCTGAGAAGAAGGTATATATATATATATATATATATATATATATATATATATATATATATATTTGTTTGGGTGGAATATTCTGTAGATATCAATTAAGTCCATTTGAATCATAACATCAGTTAAGTCCATTATGTCTCTGTTAAGTTTCATTTTGGCTGATCTGTCCAAAGGTGAAAGTGGGGTGTTGAAGTCTCCCACTCTTAACATGTGGGGTTTTATATGTGACTTAAGCTTTAGTAATGTTTCTTTTACATATGTGGGTGTTATGCCCTTGTGTTTGGGGCATAAATGTTCAGAATTGAAACTTCATCTTGGTGGATCTTTCCTGCGATAAGTATGTAATGTCCTTCATCATCTCTTTTGATTGATTTTAGTTTGAAGTCTATTTTGCTGGATATTAGGATGGCTACACCAGTTTGCTTCTTAAGACCATTTGATTAGAAAGTCTTTTCCCAGCCTTTTATTCTTAGGAGGTGTCTGTCTTTGAATTTGAGGAGTGTTTCTTGTATGCAGCAGAAAGATGGGTCCTGTTTTCATATCCATTCTGTTAGTCTGTGTCTTTTTATAGGTGAATTAAGTCCATTGATATTAATGGATAATAATGACCAGTGATTGTTCGTTCCTGTTGTTATTTTTATTTTTTAGTGGTAGTGTGTGTGTACTTCTCTTCTTTGGTGTTTACTGCTGTGATGTTATCTATTGCTTGTGTTTTCATGGGTGTATCTGCCTTCCTTAGGTTGGAATTTTCCTTCTAGTGCTTTCTGTAAGGCTGGGTTTGTAGATAAGTATTGTTTAAATCTTATTTTGTCTTGGAAGGTCTTGTTTCACTCCATCTATGATGACTGAAAGTTTTGCTGAGTATATTAGTCTAGGCTAGCATCCATGGTCTCTTAGTGTCTGCATTATATCTGTCCAGGTCCTTCTGGCTTTCAAAGTCTCCATCGAGAAATCTGATGTTATTCTGATGGGTTTGTGTTTATAAGTCAGTTTGCCTTTTACTTTGCTGCCCTTAATATTCTTTCTTTATTCTGTACATTTAGTTGTTCAATTATTATGTGTCAAGGGGACTTTTTTTGGGGGTCTAGTCTCTTTGGTGTTCTATAGGCTTCTTATGTCTTCATAGGCATTTCCTTCTTTAAGTTGGGAAAGTTTTCTTCTATGATCTTGTTAAATATATTTTCTGTGCCTTAGAGTTGGTATTCTTCTCCTTCCTCTATCCCTATTATTTGTAGGTTTGGTCTTTTCATGGTGTCCCAAATTTCTTGGACATTTTGGGTCATGACTTTGTTGGTTTTAGTGTTTTCTTTGACTGATGAATCTATTTCATCTACCGTATCTTCAACACCAGAGATCCTCTCTTCCATCTCTTGCATTCTGTTGGTTATACTTGCCTCTGAAGTTTCCTGTTTGTTTACTCAGATTTTCTATTTCCAACATTCCTTCTGCTAGTGTCTTCTTCATTTTTTCTATTTCCCTCTTTGCGTCTTGGATTGTCTCCCTTTCTTTTTCATGATTTTCATTCAAGGTTTATTTGTTTTCTTCTGCTTTAATTGTCCTTTCCTCTAGTTTTTTTATAGCGTTCTTCCCATTTTTTGTTTGTCTGTTCCTGTACTTTATTTTTGATTCCTTCTATATAAGGCTCTCGCCTCTTCATGATGTTACTTTTAATGTTGTTTTCTTCTTCTTCTTCTTCTTCCATTCAGTGATGTTCAGGTCTCGCTTTCGGAGAAGGGCTAGGTTCTGGTGATCCTGTATTGCTCTTTATTTTGTTGTATGTACTTGGTCCAGAGAGAGTTGACAGATTTAGGGAGTGTCTCTCTGGTCCAGATGGAAGCTCTGGTCCAGATGAGAGTGCTGGCCGGATAGGAGCTGGGAAGTCCCTGGGGTCTCCTTATTTTGTCCAGATGGGAGCTCCTCTTGTCCAGATGGGAGTTCCTCTGGTCTCTGGTCCAGATGGGAGTTCCAGGGCAGACAGGAGCTGGGGGTTGGTCTCTGAGTCTCAGGAAGTGGCTGGGGTCCCAGGCAAATGGGTGTGGGGGCAGGGTGTGGAGACTTCAGGGTCTGCCTGCAGTCTTCAAAAAGGGGAGCCTTCCTGCAGGGCCTGTGGATTGGCAGGAAACTGGAGCCAAGTTGGTCAGGTCCTCCCAGGGTGGCCTGTGTCCAGCAGTGGGACCCAAGTGCAGTTGCCTATCTGGCTATAACCCCAGGCACTCACCTCTTGTCCAGATGGGAGTTCAGGGGAGGATGGGAGCTGGGGGTTGGTCTCTGAGTCTCAGGAAGTGGCTGGGGTCTGGGGCAAATGGGTGTGGGGGCAGGGTGTAGAGACTGCAGTGTCTGCCTGCAGTCTCTGGTCCAGATGGGAGTGTTGTGCTCTAAGCTGGTAGGAGTCTGGCTGTGGCAGCTGGGAGCTGTGTACTGGTCCCAGCTGGTTTACTGCAGCTGATCCCCAGCTTGTGCACCGCTCGGGAGTTGTTTAGCCTTTCCACCTCTATTATTCACTCACAGAGCCATGGGTGGCTAAAATTTAAAGTATGAATCATGTCATTTATCTATCATCTGTTGCCACTGTGAACTTCAGGGACCCCTGTTGAAGTTAGTTTTATTTTGTGATCTGTTGTCTGCAAAATTTCTATTGCTGTTTTACTAGTACTTTCTGTTTTTATCCATTCATATCTTTCAAAAGGTCTGTTTATGGTAGTCCAGTGATATTAGATGAGGCAGTGAAGTTGTACATATGGATTTGTTAGAACTTGAATGTAAAAGGTTCCCACATGGGTTTGAACATTTAGTTCCCAGCTGGTGGTATGGAGTGGGTAGCCATTCCAGCTTTGATCTGGAAGTTCCAACCTCCATTGAGGCTTTAGTAACTGTCAAACCTACAAGGTGGGGCTGAGAGAGGACCCTGAAGACCAGAGATCCGGATGGGCCAGCTCTCTTGGTTCCTGAACCCTGGATGCTCGAGGTAGACCGAACAAAGTTCTCCAGAGAACACCACCGGATTGTGCTATACCTTTCCCAGACCCTGTAAGCTATCCCTTCACTTGTAAGTTACCCCACAAAATAAACCTCCCTTTTAACTACGTGGTGTTGCCTTAATAATTTCACCAATAGTGATACAATTTTGATAGTCTGTGGAAACTTTAGGGAGGTGGAGTCTGGCTAACAGAAGTAGACTGGGGGAGGGTTACCTGGATGCATTATGCCTGGATTTTTTGAGAAACAGCATCCACATACTCCCACAGGTACAGATGGAGCCATTCCCATAGTCATGATGGACTATCCATCCAAACCTCTGAGCCCAAACAGTCCCCTCCTCCATTTCTGCCAGGATTTTGTCATAGTGGTGATAAAAGTAGCCAACGCAACATTTGATCCTGTCTTAATGAAGAAGCCCATTAATAGTTAATTCAGGTGGTGGATTTATATTTGCTTTTCAAATTTAAAACAATTCAGTACAAATTTATTATTTTATTTCTGTTTGTGATTTTTTTAAGTATATGTATGCCTTTAGGATTATCTTCATTTGTTAGTTCTTTGCTTTGGTATAAACAGCATGTATATACAGAAGCAAGCATGTACACATGCACATAGCTCAGTAAACTCACAGCCCTTTTCCACGCAGCAGAAATTACTTGAGATGAATCAGACAAAGCTACATGTTATGGAAGAATAGGGTCCTGTATCTGCAAGCAGGTGGTCTGGTAGTTTGGACTGCAGAGAGGTTCCAGGTGGAGTCTGAACACCTGTGAGTTGAGGTCATGTGTCACTTTCCATGTATGGTGCTTGCCTACATTTGATATACTTTTGGTGTATTTCTTCCAGCCATTTTCAGATGTAGCATGAGCTTCGCAGGCAGTTCTTCAATTGGGGCTTACTGAAGCTCTTTGGGGACTCTTGCCTTGAAGGTCAAGGGGGTCTAACTGTTTTCAATTACATATTCTACTTATCAGGAATCCTGCTAATCACACTGAGAAGCTTACGTCTGATTAACTGTATTAATAATGAATAAGAGAGAAGAAGCTGAAATCAACCTGCAGTTCTGCGATCTCATCATTTCCTGTCTGGTGTTTTCAGCCTTGCCTATGCTTTCTTGCCAGAGAGACCAGGTGCTTATTGAATTTCACAATAATCAGAAAATACTAAAGATAAAGACTGTGAAAGCAGAGCTTCAGGCTGCTCTTGGGTATGAACTGAAGCTTTACATCCTTAAACACTTCTGGGGTGCGGCCCCACTGCTGAGTATTTTTATGAATTTGTTTTTCTTAAAAAGAAACATGTAAAAATAACATTTTAAAAGGAGAGTTCTTATTGTTCATTCACTTTCCTTTTACTAGTTTTCCCCTAGTTAGCTGTGGATTATTTAAGTGTAACCAATGTTGATTTTATATAAACCAGGTTTATATACTTACTAGGTTAAGAAGTAAACAGGAATCTGCCTGCATACCCAGTTTTACCAGCAAAGAGTCAATGAGAGAGTTCAGTGCCTGCATAAATAAGACTCAATTTGCCAGAAACTGATGACTAGAAACATGAAGAGTGGTGGAGTTTTCTGAATTTCAAGAATGATTTTTTTCCTTTGCTTTTTGTTCTGATTCTCCATTTTTGTCATATGATTTTCAGTCATGTAACTAATGCCACGCAAAGCCAAAATGAGTGGAAAACAGTATATAAAGGTTCAGGTAACACTCAAGATCAGAAAGCGCAACAGGGATTCAGAAGCCCACAGATTATATAACATGTAAATATAACAACAGTAATAACAGTAACACAGCTCTTATGCAGTTCATTGAAACTGTGATTTAATGCCAACATTTCCTAGTTTCACTTTATATTTCACACTTAAAATGGAAATTAAATAAGAATGAAATGCTGATTGCCCAAAATAAGTTCTGTTGAGAGGATACATAGTAACTCGGTATTTATTGAGAAGATGTGAAAGAAATGTAGCCCAGGAAGAGAAAGGGAAGCAAGACATTGGACCTTAGGTGTTACGCTGTTTAGTTACAGAATATACAATTGTTGCTCAAGACACATAATTTTGTGCCAGGGATTGTGATGGTCCTTGATCTAATTCCCTGTTAGATATTAGAGAGCCTACCTATCTTCCCTCAACCTAGTAAGGCGACTATGTTAAGAAGTAAACAGGAGAATCTGCCTGCATACCTAGTCTTTACCAAGCTCCTGATCCCCTTTACAGCTCCTCCTTATTTATATAATTCTCAATTTCAGCATAGTGGGCTACTCTGTCCTTCACTGTTTGCAACGCTTTTGTCTTTCTTTCTTGTTCCTTTATCTCATCATCTTTTCTGTTTTTTCTCTCAATGAAGTCAGACTGCCATAAGTTGCAGAGTCTATGATTATCTCTCCTGAGAGATGAGATTTCTCTATATTATTTAAATGCATGTCTTTACCCCACTCTACTCAGTCGACTTTTAACCAAAACTCCCACATCTCACTTATTTTCTTTTCTTTGTTGCTATCATTCTTAGTTCTGTGTATGGCCCCCTCCTCTACTTCCTGTATAGCAACCTAATGCCAATATTTCTTTCTCTTTATTCACTCCACTCACACCCACAATAACTAATATTCAAGTACAGACCATGCTTATTGGTGGTCCTTTACTCACCCAAACAATTGGTACTTAAGGAGTGACTATTTTGTAGCCAATTGAGATTCCATTGTCATGGTTAGTTTGCTGTCAGACAGTGACTATAGTTATAGACTGTCTTTAACTTTAAGTGGAGGTCTGGAGATAGAGCCTGGCAGCCTGAACAACAGTGTGATAGTGGAAAATGCTTCCTCAACCTCCTATAATCTTATCTTAACACTGGAAATACCCCAACTAAAAGTAGAAAGATGACCTGAATTTACAAAAACAAAACAACAAAAACCCAAACTCTTAATCAATTATCTGATCCCACATGGGCAGTTCCTAGTGAAAGAACACTCGGAACATGAAAACCAAGACGATTTATCTTTCCAAAAGTTACCGATCCCACAGTAATTACTCCCAATGAAAATGACCTAGGTGAAATTTCAGACACACAATTCAAAAGAACAATTATAAATTAGTTCAAACAGATATCAAAAATGATAAAAGTATATTCCAAGGCAATACAAACAGCTGAATAAAAAAGAAAGCCAATTTTAGGATATGAAAATAAAATTCAATAAAAAGGTAGAAGACCAAATTGAAATAATAAAGGAAATGAAACATTAAACAAAAATTTCAGTGGAAAAACTTATCAATAAAATAGATCATATAAAGGATAGAATTTTAGAGTTGGAACAAGATAGAGGGATTTGATCAGTCATGATAAAAAAAAAAGGAAAAAGTATATGAACAGTGCATGACAGCTCTTTGGGACACTATTGAAAGCAAAATTTATGCCTTGCAAACATACAAGAAAGAGAAAAATTTCACACCAAACGAATAGGAAATACGTTCAATAAAATCCTAGGAGAAAATTTCTAAAGTCTAGGGAAAGAAATAGCTATATAGATACAAAGGGTTATAGAAAACTAAATAAGACCATATAAGAAACTCCTCACGTCATATCATAGTTAAATAATATACAGAGAAAAGGGATATGGAAATCTGCAAGAAAGAAAGGCCATGTTACATACACAGGCAGGCCCATAAAATTAGCTGCTGATTTCTCAATGGAATTGTTAACAGTCGAAGGACTTGGAAAGATGTATTTTAAATTCTGAAAGATCACAATTGCCAATTTACCCTAACATATTCAGAAAAAACTATGTATTAAAATTGAAGGAAAAAGGCCAACTTTCCACTACAAAAGCAGACTGAGGAAGTGTATGACCACCTAGCCAGTCCCACAGAGGATACTAGAGTAATACTTAATACCAGAAAGAAAGATCAACATACCCAAGAGGTTTTATAGTAGGAGCAGAAAAATTTACAAGGCCAAGACAGTCTTTGAACAGAAGGAACCCCAAAATACAGAAACAACAGAATGACAGGAATATGCACTTTTCAGTAATAACTGTGAATGCTAATGTTCTCAGTCTCCTTATAAAAAGACACAGACTAGAAATTTAGATTAGAAAATAACCTGTTTTTTCCTAAAACAAATCCCCAAGAAATAGATATACTTTGTCATCAAGGATAGTCACCATCTTGGGTTAAAAGGATGGTAACAGGACTTCCAAGAAAATGGGACAAAAATAATTAGTTGTAAGATTCTAATCAAATTATTTTTATATGAATATCCTTTTTAAAAAATAAGTCCAATGGGTAACTCTTTTACAAATTTTGTAGGAGACGAGAGGACGCCAGTGGCAGAGAGATGAAGAAAAATGGATTTACCCAAAATGTCTCCACTGTTTTACTCCATCTCCGTGTATGAAACTTGGGAAGGCTTGGGTTTCTTTGTAGAAGTAGGAGTTGTAGATTTGTAGTAGGTTGGGGAGTCAGGTATATCTTTGTGTGAAAGTACACTTGGGAGTTTGAAGTATTCAAATATTCTTACCTAAATAGTAAAGCAAACAGAAAAGGGATTTGTAATAAATCTTCCTCTGTCCTGCCAGCCAGCTTCCAAATAATGACATGGAGATTTCTATTAATTATGGAAGCTCAGTCTATAGCTTAGGTTTGTTTTTAACTTCCTCTTATAGCTTAACTTAACCCATTTATATTAATTTATGTTCTATTTTGTGGTATTACCTCTCTTTCATCTTGCATTTCTTGTTTCCTCTCTGTCTGGTAACTCTGCCTTTCTTCCTCCCAGAGTTTTCTCTGCCCCTAGACGTACTGTCTAACCTCTTCCTAGCTATTGGCCACTCAGCTTTTTATTCCACCAATCACAGCAATACATTTTCACAGAGTGTGCAAATATCCCACACAGGAATGTTTAATTTTAAATGATTTTTAAAACAAAGAATCATTAGGGCTGTTTCATGCACATTTGAGGAGGAGGAATGCAGGAATTCCAGGCTTTTTATTTGATAACTCTTTGTTTGTTTCTTTTCCTTTTTCAAGCAGTTCTTTTCCTAACCTCTTGCTCCAGCTTCCTTTGGATGAACTATCTAAACTACACTGTTGAACTCAGATAAATGATTGCAATGCTTATTCATTGTCATCCATACTATAAACTCTCCTAGGAAATTGATACCATCTCACATTCACCGAATGCTTATCATGTGTCTTTCACTGTCTGAAGGAACTATTTTTCATGACAGCCTAGGAAATGTGGCTACATAATTCCTATTTCAAGGGTATGAAAAAAAGTCAAGGGAAGATCATTTATGTATCACATGATACAGCAAGAATGTGGCAGAGAACAGATTTGAACATAAGCTGTCTGATTCTATGATTGCTTTTGAACTCTATCCATATTGTTTATTTATTTCGTGTGTGTGTGTGTGTGTGTGTGTGTGTGTGTGTGTGTGTGTGTGTGTGTATACATATGCTTGCAGAGGTCAGGAGTTCATATCAAGTGTCTTCCTCTATTGCTCTCCAGTTTGATTTTTGTGAAAGAACCATTCAGTGAACCTGGAGATTATTAATTCAACTGGGCTGTCTTGGTACTGTGCAGAGATTGGCTCATCTGTGTTTACCACATACTCTAGTGTCAGGATACACAGCTTTTTTTTTTTTTTTTTTTCTCTTGGATGCTGCAGATCTGAACTCAGTTCTTCATGCTTGGCTGATGAACACTTTACCAATAGAGCCATGTCCTCAGCCCTAATGTTGCCTTTTTGAGAGAAGGAAGTATTGAGATTCCCATAAAGTGATCCCTGTGAAATGCCTTGCTTGTCTTGGGTTCCTTTTCTCACTCTTGTCTACCAATCAGGAGAGGCTAACTTGGAAATGATTGCTCAGTAGTAATTTTGCTAGAGGAAGTGTCCTTAAGCCAGCAAATTCACCAGCATTCCTGAGCTGGGTAGGAAAGTCCCTATGGGACCTGTAGATTTCTCTGGGACCTGACAGAGTGGGAACAACACAGCTGTGTTCAGTCTTTGGAGGGATTCTTGTAAGAGCTTTGAGTCTCTCACGAGGGTCCTACAGAGGGGATATTTTACCCTTCTGGAGATTTACTTAGCATTTGTCATTTAGAAATAATTTTGAGACCTAGCTGTGGCTTTTGTTTCCCTCTTGACCTGAATTAATGTGATTCTCCATCTCTGGTCTTTGGCTGCTTTGTCTGGCACTGTGTGGGTGTGATTGACAGTGCTGACTGCTGGTAGCTTCCTGCTGGACTAGCTACTATAAATACATGTGTTCCTTATGGTCAATTTGTGTCTGAGTATTGGTGGATGGATGGTGTCTTAGTTATTGTTTCTATTGCTGTGAAGAGACACCATGACCTTGGAAACTCTTATAAAGGAAAACATTTAATTGGTCTGGCTTACACTTTCAGAGTAAGTCCATTATCATCATAGTGTAACATGATGGCGTGCAAGTAGACATGGTGTTGGAGAAGGAGCTGAGAGTCCTACATCCTGAACCATAGGCAATAGGAAGTGGTGTGTCTCACTGGGTGTATCTCGAGCAAAGGAGACCTCCAAGCCCATTCCCATAGTGATACACTTCCTCCAACAATGCCACACCTACTTCAACAAGGCCACACCTCTTAATAGTGCCACTCCCTATTAACTTATAGGGGCCAATTATATTCAAACTACTACGGATGATATTAATGGTGATTAGTTGGACTGCAGTAGAATGAACTATTAAAAGAAAGTTCTATTCCATCCCAGACAGTGTAAACTTTTGTCATTAAAACTAATCATCAATTTAGCAACTGTTTTGGTATGACTGTCTGTAGGCACAGCTGGTATGCTTGGGGTAAAGCACACTTCCTAATGTAGAGCAAGGGCAGGACTTTAGGCCTCAATGAAAAAAAAGTAGTTGTCCCACAGAAAGTGACCACAGCGATTCTAGAACATCCCAGTGCTCATTAGAACTCTCTCACGTGTGTAAGCAGATACCTGTAACTACACTCTCACTGTTTTTTTTCCTGTTGATCCCAGGATCAACTTTATTGGCTACTAAAACCCAGTCACTGAGAGGGAAGGGCAAGGCAGGGATTTCATGTGTCTTTCATGCACCAGGAACAGGTCCAAGCTGCTTTATGCATCGCATCTCCTTTGATTATCCTTAGGAGGACATACAACCCCTGTGATGCACACCTCTTTTCCCATTTCTACTAAGGTAGACTTAGGGACCATGCTGGCTTCCTATGAGCTTCACAATTGGCAGGGGAGGAACGGGCTTTAGAGATTGTGCTGTTCCCATTGTCTTACTCTCACCTTGGACACTCAGCCCTAGATGGAATGTCTCCATCAAATGCCCCCTCCTCCCTCATGGCTCAGAGAAACCTGTGGGAGAGAAGGTAAAAAGAATGTAAGAGCCAGCGGGAATGGGGTACACCAAGAAAACAAGGCCCTCTAAATCAACATGATCAAAACACATGAACTCAGAGAATGGGGCAGCCTGCACAGGGGCAGCATGGGTCTGTACCAGGTCCTTTGCATATGAACTATGGCTTCCAGTTCAGTGTTTTTATGGGATTCCTGAGTGTGCAAATGGAATCTGCATCTATATCTGTTTCTTGTGCCTTCTTTTGGGCTCTTTTCCTTCTGTTTGTTTTGTTCAATCCCAATGATGGTTTTAGTTTTATGTTACATTATTTTATTACTATCCCCTAGAAGCCTGTTTGTTTTCAAATCAAGACAGAAAGGGAGTGGATCCAGATAGAAGGAAAGGTAGGGAGAAACATGGAGGTATATATATATATAGAGAGAGAAAATTATATTCAGGATATATTATGTAAGAAAATATTGATTATAAATAAAAAGAAAAAAGTTGTCTTAATCTCAATTTAAGAGAGTTCAAGGGACCCTGGGCAGTGTTAGAAACACTGACCATGAACAGGAAAGTTTGCCCAGACATACAAATTGTTGTTAAAGGATAGAGGTGTGATTCTTCAGCAAAGCTCAGAAAAATAAATTAGGCGCTGCCCTGAGCCTGGACTTCTAAGTGGGAACCAGATCTAATCCAGTTAGCTTCTCTGGCTCTGCTGTATTCCTGAATGGACTCCTTTCAATGCAGATCACCTTTAATAAAGTTTAGATTAATAAAAAATAGTAACTGAAATAAGGAAGCAATCTACATAAGCGTGTGCTATGATAATACTGGATGAGGGGTTCTTCTATCTGAGTTCTATTCCTCTACTCATGCAATTTCCTTTGCACACAATGAATTTCCTTCCAAACAGTGCATACTCCTCTGTCTATATGTGCTTTCTTCATTAGGGTTACAGTTGCAGTGACGAAATACCATGACCAAAAGCAAGCTGGGGAGGAAAGGGTTTATTCAGAGTTCTCTTCTACCACAGAGTTCATCATTGAATGAAATCAGGACAGAAACTCAAACGAAGGTGTAGACAAATTTCTAAACTGTCTTATTAAATAAGAAACACAGAGCCTTAGAGATCAGCGAAATAATGATAGCCACCAACCTTACCTCTCCAGCCCTGCTGCTACCAAAAATGAGCTACTTCCTGTCTTACCCACACCTTTAATGCCTTGCTGTTCTGCCCTATCATTGGCTCTTAGCCCAGCTACCTTACTTCCTTGTCACTGCCTGTCTGTACAAGCCTCCAGGTCTCTAGGGATGGTACTGGGATTAACAGCATGTGTCACTATACTTGGCTGTTCCCTAGAGTGTCCTTGAACACTCAGATACCCTACCTGCCAAGGGCATGTGCTACCACTGCCTGACTTCTGTTTACTTAAAAATGGCTGGCCTTTCCCCCCTTGATCTCCAGTCATGCTTTATTTATTAACATGCAAATATCACCACATTTCAGCACAAATAAAATGTCACCACACAGAGAAGGAACCTGGAGGCAGGAGCTGATGCAGAGGCCATGGAGAGGTGTTGCTTACTAGCTTGCTGCCCATGGCTTGCTCAGCCTGCTTTCCTAGAGACCCACTAGTCCAGGGATTGTACCATCCACAATGGGCTGAACTGTCCCTCACAATCAATAATTAAGAAAATGTTCTACAGCCTGATCTTATGGAAGTATTTTGTCAATTGAAGAACCCTCCTTTCAGAGGGAACACAAACTCCAATTTGTGTCAAGTTGACATAAGACTTACCAGGACATGTGCTCTGTTTATACATTCCATTTCTATTCAATCACAGTATTCAGCAAGAGAAGCCTTCTTACAATCTTCAATAGAAATTAATCTTTTCTTTCTCTTAACTCCTGAAGCACTTTGTATTTTCTTCTTTAAAGCCCATTATTTTGTTACTTACTCATTGGGTTCTGCATTTAATTGTACTACAATCATTTTCTCATTAGAAAAAAAAAAACTGACTTAAGTTGTGCCACCAGAGATATTTACAATTATTTGATTATTATATACCAATAGCTTCAAAATGTACAAGCTTTCCTTTTAGGAAAAACCATGGCCATGGCCACCAGCACCAGTTCATAAGCTCTCTGTTCTTTTCTATGCTTTGACATGTACTAGTCAGGATTTGCTAGAGGAACTGAATGGTTGGAATGAACAGAACTATTTGACTGGTTTACATGACACAGTCAGAGTAATTCAACAATGTTGTCTCATGCCAGAGGGGCTGAGAACCTGGCAGATGCTCAGTTCACAAGGCTCTGTGCCTCAGTAGTCCCAATCTGACACCAAAGGCCTGGAAGATTCCTGAAGAGCCAATGGTCTTCAGTCCACGTTGGAAACAACAGAGTAGATGAAACCTGCCAGCAAGAGTGAAGTCCAAGCAAGCAAAAGGCTAAAAGCTTCCTTCTCCCATGGCCTTTTATCTGGGGGGGCTACCAGAAGGTGATGCCGAAACTTAGGCTGGGCCTTGAAACATCAGTTAAGAGAATGGAAACATACACTCGCCAACATGCTCCAGGCCAAGGTAATGTAGACAATCGTTCACTGGGGCTCTCATCCAAGGTGATTCTAAGTTGTGCCAAATTGACAGTAACTATTACAACGTACTTGCTTCCTATGAGATTGTCTTATTGGGCCAGAAAGAAGTGCACAGAGTTTAATTACAAATAACATTTAATAACTAGCAAAACAAAGAGTAAATTTTAGGTGATAGTTTCATTGGATAAGATAACATGGGATTGAACAGAAATATGGGTCCCAGTCCACTGCTGAGGATTGTAGCTGGAGACGAAATTAGGCGTGAACAACAAAGATTCAGCATTTAAATGTTCTGGAAACAGGTTGTACTTTTTGGCCTTTTCAGTGTGTGAAATGTCCCTTTTCAGATAGTAGCCACATGTATAATATTAGGTTAAAATTCAAGAAGCAAAAGACATTTTTTTTTGGTGTGGTGATATTTGTAATCTAAGAAAGAAAGCTTGCCTGAAGATCAGAGGACAGAGCCGACCACAAAGTTAAACAGAGGTCAGGCAGTGGTGGCACACACTTTTAATTCTAGCACTCAGGAGACAGAGATCCATCTTGATCTTTCTGAGTTCAAGGTCCCACTAGGCTACATGAGATTGATCTAGTCTAGGAGAAAAACAGAGCCAGGCAGTGGTGGCACATACTTTTAACCACTATGTTTGGGAAACACACATGCCATTAATCTTTGCACTAGGAAGGTTTAGATAGGAAGTAAAATGGCTGGGCAGAGAAAGACATATAAGGCAAGAAGAGATAGGAACTAGAGGCCCCTTTGGTTGAGGACTCAGGATCATTCAGTCTGAGCATTTGTGGAGATAGGATTGACTGAGGAGTTGGTGAGGTTAAGAAGTGGCAGTGGCTTGTTCTTTTCTTTCTTTTTTTTCTTTTAAAGAAACTAAGAAGACTTAAGTTTTATATGCATTTGAAGTCTTTGGTCAAAGATATCAAAATTCTCTGAGAGTATATTGAAGTTTTAAGACATGATTTGTTAAAGAAGGTTTAAATGAGCAAATACTGATAACTTCTTAGCTTAGGAAAAAAGTCACTGGACTAAGTGCTATTTCAATTGTTCCTCCTAAGGGAGATGTTAGAATTCTTACCCCAAATATCCACTAGGTACCCAGTTGTCACAGGATTTCCATCATTTGCTTATATACTCATCTTTATTTTTCTTCTTTCTATGTAATTCCATACAGTTGTCACCATGACTAGAGAGCTCTTTTGGTGGACAATGATGAAAACTTTACATGGATTAAGTTTTTTTCCAGAAGGTTACAAAAGTACCAAATAGTCAGTTCCTAATCTTTTCAGGCTGTCAGCTGAGAATCATCCTTATTTAATCTTTGTACAACCTTGTACAGATCTCTCAGTGCTGTATCTTCTATCTGTCTACCTCTGGGTGACATTTCTATTCTTGAATATAATTTATCTAATTTATATTTTCTTTCATAATTCTAAGCTGCTCTGCTTAGATCTGCCAATAGAGGCCTCAGCATTGATCTGTATCTTATCTTCAGGCTGTCTTCCCTGCTTTCAGCCAGCAGCATCAGAATGGGTAGTGGCTTAATTAATGCTTTAGTTTTATAGTATTGAAATGGTTTGCTTTTATATTATAAATAATATACTAGAGTAGAAAATAAATTAGAATAAATAGTATCAATAACAGAAATTGTCATGAAGCAAAGAAGTCCAGGTGAGAAGCCAGTCAAAAAGCTGTGATGAATGAGTATAGATGATGAATGCTGTGAAGGAGGATAGAAAGGAGCCATTGAGAACCTGGAATAATGGAGCAGTGCTCAGCAGTCACAAACACTCTGTATCAGACTCGTCATCTATCTTAGGGAAATGTTGGGGTCATTCGATAGGTGGAGGATGGGGGATCCCATACGATCTATAGCAAGGGGCCTTATACCTGTGGGTTAAATATACACTAAGTTTGTTTTCTGATTGTCAGGAAGACCTGATTTTGTGTAAAGGAGATAGAAAGGAAGGCATATCCTACCTAAGTACTGCTAGAGAGGTAAAGATTTTTGTTGTTATTTGATTTCTTCTAGACACAAGATTAGGAGGGAAATACTAGGACTCTGTGGGGAGGGCCCTGGGAATTTGCCACCTGGGGTTTACCAGGCATGACTAGCTAGTTTGTTTCTTGTCCCTATGCCATAGCTAGGCCTTGAAATACCCAGGGATGCTTGGATTAATTGATAAAGAGAGAAAAATTCCCAGCACACATGTTTTGAAGAAGTAATTACTGAAAGATGCCTTTAATTGTTGGCTTTACCTGTCAACCTGACCACAAACCTGACACAAACCTAGAGTCACACAGTGTGACAGAGTCAAACAGCTGCAACATAAAAGCTGCAACATGTCTTCGCATCATTAAACAAATGTTCCACAGCATAAACAAATGTAACACATTTTAAAATAATGTTCTACAACATTTCCCCCTTTTTGTCTAAATAAAAAGAAAGGTTTTAACTTTAACACAGTAAAACTATACGCAACAAAAACAGTTATCAAGTAAGAATTACATTTACAATATTCTGTCCACTTGTAATTAGCATATTCAGAGAAAATAAT
The DNA here is from genome assembly GCF_903995425.1 of Onychomys torridus. Taxonomy (NCBI): domain Eukaryota; kingdom Metazoa; phylum Chordata; class Mammalia; order Rodentia; family Cricetidae; genus Onychomys; species Onychomys torridus. Next base: position 14,466,600 of record NC_050456.1, read on the forward strand.
GCATTATCTATCCTATCTTAGTGAATCCAAAGTTTTACACCTAATTTACTTTCTATTATAACTAAGGAAAATTGAAACTCTAATTATTTAGTCTTTAAATCCACCAAAGACCCAGAAGGATGTATTATTACCTAACAATAGAGACATCTTGCTGCTTTGGATATTCACCCAATGTTCCTCTGCAATATTGAGGCATCTATCTTCAGTCTACAGGCCTAGAGTATCTGTCAGACTTTTTAGTGAAGCAGAATATTTGAAGGACTGTCCTGTCTTCTATTTGCAAAGTTCATCAATCACTTTTCTCTGTGTCCTGCAGAATATCTGGCAGACTCTTATGTGAATCAGGAATTTTGAAGGACTGTCATGCTTTGTTTTGGCAAAATTCAACAGTCTTTTTTCCATGTATCCTGCATGTCCAGTCTGCACAGCACATTGTCCAAAGTCAAAGGCAAAAGCAATTTTCTTGCCCAGTGAATAACCTCGCTACAATGAAAGCAAACTCCAGTCCCCTCCTTCCAGGCTGAGCAAAGTGTCCCTGCATAAGCCCAAGGTTCCAAACAGCCAGCTCATGCACTAAGGACAGGTCCCGGTCCCACAGACTGGGTGCCTCCCAAATAGTTCAAGCTATTCAATTGGCTCACTTATCCAGAGGACCTGATCCAGTTGGGGGCTCCACAGCTTTTGGTTCATCCATTAGTTTGGCTATTTGTCCCTGTGCTTTTTCCAATCTTAGTCTCAACAATTCACAGTCTTATAGTCCCTCCTCTTTCTAGACAGCTGGACTCCTGGAGCTCCACCTGGGGCCTGGCTGAGGATCTCTGCATCCATTTCCATCAGTTATTGGATGAGAATTCCAGCACGACAGTTAGGGTGCTTGGACATCTGATCACCAGACTAGGTCAGATCAGGCTTTCTTTCGACCATTGCCAGTAGTCTACAGTGGATGTATCGTTGTGGATTTCTGGGGACCTCTCGAGCACTCTGCCTATTCCTGTTCTCATGTGGCCTTCATTTATCATGGTCTGTTATTCCTTGTTCTCCCTTTCTGTTCTTGATCCAGCTGTGATCTCCTGCTCCCCTAAGCTCCCTTTCCCTCAAAATTTGCCCTTCATTACTTCCACTGTCATCCAGGTTGTTCATGTAGATCTCATCCATTTCGCTGTCATTGGGCAATCCCTGTGTCTTTCTTAGGGTCCTGTTTTTTAGGTAGCCTGCCTGTACTGAATCTACCAGGTTGAGCTGAATCCCCAGGGGAGTCTTGGCCCTGGAGGAGATGGGAATGGAGGGGAGGGGCTTGGGGGGGAAGGCAGGTGCAGGGTGGGAAGGGGGAGGACAGGGGAACCCATGGCTGATATGTAAAATTAAAACACAAATATAATTAAAAAAAAAAAACAGCAAAAAACAAAAGACAGGTTTTCAGATGATCATATTGGGGTTACTATTTAAGTGTAATATTACTATGTAAGTATCCTTATAACTTTACATAAACAAGTTTTGAGTCAGTGATTAAAAAAAAGAAAGAAAGAAATCAAACTCCATAAGGAGTTTCTTCAGGTCCCATCATCTCTGAAGTAAATTGTTGCTGCCAGGAGTATATGTGTCTCATTATCATGAAAAACCCTATGTTAACAAAATATTTTAAATACCATATTCCATAGGTCTTTGAAGTGTTTGGAGACCATTCATCTATCTAAAATGTATCTCTATATGATCCTGTAAACGTACCTAACATATCTACAAATTTGTTAAAGATAACTAACTACTGACCTGTGTATCTTGATTATTCTAAATAGTTTATAATAATAGCTTTCAAAAAACTAGAATTTTATCTTACATTTTTAAATGAATTGCATGAGTACAATACCTTAAACAAGAGTAGAAACATATATACAATATGTTATAACAAAAATGACCTTAAATTTGTATCAGTACATAAAAGTCCATACCAATCCAAAATTTGAGATTAACAGTTGTTTTTTAGTTTAGATTCAATAATCTGCCCTTTTATCATTTCAATATTACCCTAAGTATAGCAAACATCCATAACCCACCAAATAATCAAAGACCACCCACTCATCTCTTGGGAATGTGGGGATAGTATTTCCAAACTGCTTCCTGCTGTCTGTGGACAAGGTATATTTAGGGTCCCTGAGAAAAATTTAAAGGTAATGGCTAAGTCCTGGGAAGACCAACTTTATAACATTATTTGATAGATATCACCTGTCTAGGTTCAGGAGGACTTCCATGATCAAACCTGATCCATATTAACCCTAAAGAAATTCACAACCTCTCATCTCCTGTGGGAACAAAACTCTAAAGCATGTTTGATTTCCATTTGACAAATATATTTTTTGACTTTTTTGTTAACATTAAAGTATTATTAAAATATCTAGGCTGGATTATTTCAGCAGTCCTTTCAATCCCATGTCTCTGAACAGCTGTTGTTTGCTTATCAACTATCAAAAAATTCAAAATCAACACAATAACATACAGGATCCAGACTCCCTGTGTATTTCCCATCACTATGTGGCTTATTCTTTTTTTTATTATGTTACTTCTCTCTTTAAAGACATTATTATTTTCAAACTATTTCTTTCTTTCTATGACTTTCCATATACTTGTTTTTTCCTCAAACCTACACCACACATTGTAAAACACACTGGAACCTCTTTAGAGGTTTTTTGATCTGGACCTCTTTTTACTGCATATCTCTAGTCTTTTTTGACTGCATGAGCAAACTTTAGTCTGCTAAGCTACATCTTGATCCTTGGTGCTGCTCTCGGCTGACTCTGCTTGCTTCTAGGTTTGTGAGATCCAAGCCTAAAGCTTTCGGGCTGGTTGGAGATTTGTTTGACACATTCAAATCCCCAGCTATGGCTATGGAATGCTGGTGCCCTGCACTGTGGCAGGCATTTTTTCTTAAATTTTTGTTTCTATTTGGCATGAAAAAAGCTGTTTAAGGTGATCTGCTGTACAGCAGAGTTTCTAGATGGATATTTGAGACTCACATTGGTATTCCAAAATGTTGTTGGTTGTTTTTATTCTTTTGTGGGGGGTATGTCAGCTCCCAAATAAATCACACAGGGAGGCTTATTCTTTATTATTGCCCGGACTTAGCTTGGTTTGTTTCTTGCCAGCTTTTTTAAACTTTAAATTATCCCATCTACCTTTTGCCTGTGGGATTTTTTTCATTTCTTACTTCTGTAATCTTACTTTCACTCTTACTTTGTCACTGCCTATGTGGTTGTGTGCATTGCTGGCCCCTAGCATCCTCCTCTCCTTGTTCTTTCTCATTTCTTGATCCTCTTTCTCTTTTCTCCTCCTCCAAGATTTCTCCTCCTATTTATTCTCTCTGCCTGCCAGCCCCACCTATCCTTTTTCCTGCCTTGCTGTTGTTATTCAACTCCTTATTAGACTGTTAGGTGTTTTAGACAAACGCAGGAACACAGTGTCATAGAGTTAAAGAAATGCAACATAAAAGAATGCAACACATCTTTGCATCATTAAACAAATGTTCCACAGCATAAATGAATGTGACACATCTTAAAATAACATTTTGTAACTTTCAGGAGGAAGAAATATCAACTAAAGAGTTGCCCAGTCAGCTTAGTATGTGGCTATATCTGTGAGATATTTTAATAGCTAGTTGAAAAGAGAGAGGACAGCCTACCATAGGCAGTGTCATTTGTAGTCAGGTGGGCCTGGGCTGCTTCAGAATGGTAGCTGAGCAAGCTAGCAAGGAAAGCAAGCTAGGAAGCAAGGCTTCTCCAAGGTCTCTGTTGCAGTCTCTACCTCTAAATTCCTGCTTTGAGTTCCTGCCATGGCTTCCACTGATGATGGAGTATAGCCCCCAAGTTGAAACAGACCCTGTCTTCCTCATTTGATTTTGGTCACAGTGTTTCTCATGGCAACGGAACACCAAACTAGTTCTGGCACTCTAAAAGGACAAAACAGAACAAACAAACAAATTAGAAAAAAAATTATCTTAGATACTCTCAAAAAGCAAATGCAAAGCAAAGGTATCTTGAAGTCAGACAGAAAAGCAAAGCATTGCGTGTTGGGGAGCAATGATGCCATGACTAATTCTTCATCAGAAGCCACAGAAGCTGAGGCACAGTGGCAGCATTTGCAAAGGGCTCCCCATAAAGTCGTAGCACTTCACCAAGGAAAGCTGTGCAATGACTACTCTGTCCCTGGGCTGCAGCCAACATGGAAGCTTCTGGGGACTGCTCAGTTGCCCTCTGGTCCTGCGAGGGTGTGTCAGTTCTGTTCTGCTTGGGTGCAGTGCCAATTAAAAGAGAAAAGCTATTTTACTACAGTGATAAGTTGTTTGCTTAATTTCTGCCAATCCACACTTTCATCCGAATATTCATTTGGTTTTTGTTGTTGTTTGTGTGTATGCATCTTCATTTCTATTCCTCTCCCCGTTTTCTTATGAAAATGTTGTTTCCATTTTTGTTAGTTTCCCTCATGTCCCTAGTGTTCTGAGGTCTGCTGCTTTTAAAGCAATTTCCCTTCTCTCAGCATCCTAGGGGCCTTTTCTTTCTTTGCTCCTTCTGCTTCTGTTACTCTTTTTATATTCCACTTTCATGTTATTTTCTCTTTCCACTTAGACTTTTAGCCCAAACCAATAATGGAAACACTTTCTTCTTTATAGTGTCTTTTCTTACATCAGGAGAAAAGCAAGTATCTTCCTCTATGAATATGAATAAGATTTGTAAAGAAAAAGATGCATACTTCAAGCTGTTTAGGCAGTTAATGCAGGAGAGCTGTAAGTCCATGTTCAGGAAGCTGAGTAAACAGTGTATGGTTCTGAAACCTTCAGTAGCTTTGAAACAAAGTGATAGATGAGACTGAATGAAGGGAGGAGTCACTTAACTCTCAAGATATTGCTGAATCTCCTTTCTTAATGAAAGTAACATAGCTCGTCATTAAAAGAGACATCATTTCATTTTGTGTCATGTATTTTTGGCACATGAGCTATGGTTTTAAAATATATTAATGCTTTAAAGAAATCCGTTTAGAATGGTTATGCTAAAAAGAATTTATATATCAAGAATTTTGTTTAATCAAGTTACTTCTGTATCATGGGTACAGCATGCAACTTTAATCTATACTGAGCATACTCCATTTTCCATTATGCTAAGCTTCCTTTTTGACTTACCAGATTTCATGAGATTGGCTACAATGCATTTCAAAGCACTGCAATAAAAGATGAACATTATATGGCTGGCATTTAAATGTGCCACATTTCTGGATTCACTAAACAGAAATGTTGGGAGACAATCACAGGCTTTAGCATTTTGACTTGGATATTCATTGGTTATTTTCTGTGTGTTTACTACCAGCTAGGCTGATAGCCAGTGCAATATAATGCTTTGTCCACAGTGAGAAATGAATAACAAACAATGGAAAACTTCCATTCTTTTTGCACAAATTCTTTAAAGAAGTGGGAACCTTCTATATGACAAATACAGTTTTTTTATTTTCTTTTTTGTGCATACAGATTGTCAAATTGCTATCAAGTAATAGCTTTCCAATGTTTTGGAATGAATGCTAATTTCTATTAATGCTATGACCCTCTAGCATTCTAACTCATAGAAACAAAAGACCATAGCTGCATGAAAGAATAAGACTATCATTGTGACAATTCCTTCCCTGAAGGAGACACAAACAATGTCGACTCCTTCTGTTTAAGATCCCAATGACAAACCAAAGTACAGTTCCACCAAAGGTCAACCTGGAGGATGAATCCACGCTTTCATTGGGCCTATGTACAGAGCATGGGTGAGCGAGCAGTTACAAGAGTGCAGGTGACCCCCCAGCCGCTGCACTGGAAAGTTTTCAGTCCTATAGTTATATAGATAGACATCCCTGTCTATTAGCCTACCCAGCCTATATTTTCTAGCACCTTCCAAGACCCTCCCACTTCCTTATTCTGTGAGGGAGTGTCAACAGTCAACATGAAGTATGGTAGAGGTTTTTTTTTGTTTTGTTTTAACTTTCTTTTTATTTATCCTTTGTGTCTTTCATATCAATCATCTCAATTCCATTTATTTCCCAGTCCCTTTGCATCTACCTTCTGCCCTTTCAAACCCCCCCCCACCCCGATAAAATAAAATAAAGAAAAAGGAAAAATCTGGCCATGGTAGCTATAGTGTGACACAGTGAATCACACAGTAAACCCTTTTGTCCCCTTTATGTCTTTACTTGCAAGTGTTCGTTGAACAGAGTCCCCTTCTGTGGCAGGTAGAAGAGCTGCCTCTGAGGCATTAAGAGCAGGAGAGCTGTCCCTGCCCTTCACCAGCTGTAGCACTCAGGAGAGTGGCCCCTCTCCATCATGTTGACAACACACTGGAGCTGGCCCTGATGCTGTAGGTGTGGGAGAGCTGACCCTGAGGATGTGAAAGTGGAAGAACTGGCCCCATACCTTGCTCATCTCTGCCAGGCATGAACAAGCCTGGGCAATGCTGGAGCACTCACCCTGGTGGTGAGGATGGGGGAAAGCTGGAGGGATGAGCAATCCTGCAACTAACCACACCCAGAACTAGGGTGTGGTAGGATCTTGCAAAAAGGCACAGCTGACCTGAACAGGGATCACATTCTACAACAGACTACTCATCCTGCAGAAGTATTTATTTCTAGTTAACTATAATAGTCACAAGACTAAAATCAATATTTTCAGTATAGTCTATGACTGAGGTTGTCTGACATTATGTAAGGAAAATGGGTACAAAGATAAAGAAAATGATAAGAATTATTTGACTGAATCTTTCATAGCTTGCAGAGCCTGGTCCAGTTTATGATAAAGAATAGGAAGTAGAGTACTAACAAAAAAAATTGAGATCAAGATCAAGTTCCCATAAAACCCTTATTTAAATCTATACATTGCATACTAGTTATTTTTGGATTTCTGTGAGTAAAATATTTGACAGAAGCAATTTAAAGGAGCAAAGATTTATTTTGACTCACGATTTAAAGGGATTGCAGTTCATTATGCTGGGGAAAGCATAGTGGTTGGAACACCTCTGATGTGTTGACATGCACATGAGGGAAACATGTTCATATGGTTGCATCTGGGAAGAGAGGATACAGAATTGAAGGCAGGGATGAGATAGCTTTCAAGGTCTTGTATCTGTAACCTACTTTGTTCAGCCAGATGCCACTTCCAAAGGGATCCAGAGTCTTTAAATAAGCCACTAGAACATATTTTAGATTCAAACGTAACATTCTGTCCCTGATCTCCGAGGGAAATGGCCATCTCACAATACAAAGTCCATGTGGCACAACCTCAAAAGTTCTCATGATTTTAGCAATCCAACACTGCTTATAAGTTTGTTGATAGTTTCTTCTAAAACTCTAGGTAGTTTTTTAGCTATGAGCTGCTGTGGGAAAAACATGTTACATGTTTGCAGCATATGACAAGAGTGTACATTCCCATTCCAAAATGGAGGACTGGAGGGATAGTTGGTAAAGACTGGGCCAAAGCAAGACTGAAGCTCAGTCAAGATGGCAAAATCATATATGATGGCTTGATGAACTCCAGTGAACTTGAATAGACCTGCCCCATGGCCTGGGTATCTGCAGCTCATATGGGCTCTGTCTTGGGCTGGATTTACTTGATGGCTGCAGTTTTCCTCAAATATTTTGTGTTCTTGACAACATAGACATCCTATAATTTCCTTTCCAAGTAATGGTTCACAGTCACAGCCTTGCAAATAGCCCAATGAGGGGGGCAGATCTTTGAAAAGAATCTTATATTACTACATCTTACCTGTCCTCACAGGCTTGTCTTTGGAACCTTGGCATTATCCTCCATAACACTATAACTACTTCACTTTGTATTTAAAACTGTTTCTTAAGGCAATGCAATTATAAACAGCACCACTGGTTTAAAAGCTATAAGCAAGTCCAGGCTCTTGATACATACTATAATTTTTCCTTGGAAAGAGTAACTTCCTTTTACAACTTAGGAGGACTGCCTCCTGCCCTCCACAGTACTGGGAACTATTCTTTTAGTCTGTGCATATCTGGCTATCATTTTTTAAATTTGCATTTTGGGGTTGTGACATAGATTGATTACTTAGTATATTTATTACCTACTTGCATTGTTTTCAAAGTATTTATCAGTGTCTAATTTATGTACTTGATAATTTATGTACTTGTAATAAAGTTGCTGTACTCTCTATTGAAATTTGGAAAAGATGTCTGGCACAATTTTTCTTTAACATCTTGTTTAACCATGGATACATTTTTGGCGTGTGTGTGTGTGTGTGTGTGTGTGTACTCATTTTAAGGACAGAGGACATCTTGGGTTTCTTTACTCCATATCTATCCATCTTGTATTTTGAGACAGCATCTCTTGTTGGCCTAGAGCTTGTTGATTCAGCTAGCACAGCTTGCCAGGGAACTTTGGAGATTTGCCTATCTCTACCTTCTCATAGTTCTGATTATAAACATGTGCTGGGATTTTTATGTAGGTTCAGGTTGTATAACTCATGTTCTCATGTTTGTGTGGCATGCACTTTAGAACTGAGCTACAAACTCTGGTGAGATTAATTTTTTTAGAATGAATTCTCACTTATGAGGCTAAAGAAATAGTTTATAAGCACTTGATACTCTTAAGGAGGACGCAAGTTTGGTTCCTGTACCCACATTGACTCATGGCCATCTTTTACTTCAATTCCAGGGTATCTGATGCCATCTTCTGGCCTCTTTGGGTACCAGAAATCCACATGGTATACGTATATACATGCAGGCAAACACACATACACATATAAGAAAATAAACAAATCTTAAGAAAGAATTCTGACTGATATTCCTGCAAATTTTGAGTAGAACTAATCTATCCAAATGACTCCAAACATTTTTAAGTTTAATTTTTCTTATTTTTTTTCATACAAAATATTTTGATCATTTGTTTTTCCTCCCCTAAGTCTTCTCAGATCCTCCACATCACACTAGCCATCTGACTTTATATTCTCTCTCTTAAAAACATCCACAAAACACAAAAATGAAAATCAAAACAAACAAAAGAACTAATGAGAAAAAATGCTGAAAATGAAATAAAAGTGAAACATAAAGCATACATATTGTCTTCATACCAGAGATGTAGGGATGGCTCAACATATATAAACTGAAAAATGTAATCCACCATATGAACAAACGGAAAGACAAAAACCACATGATCATCTCATTAGGTGCAGAAAAGATCTTTGACCAAATCCGACACTGTTGAGAGAGCATGAAGGTCCTTGTGCCCACAGGTCTTCAGGGAAATCAGAAATGTTAAGCATCTGGGATTTTCCTTTAAAAGGAAAGAATATATAACCTCTTTTTCTAAAAGGTTGGGAGTTGGAGGTGATCTGCATTGTCTGTTAGGCCAGGCAATATCAACCTCCTACAACCAGGACCAGAGGTAGCTAAGTTACCTTTATATCATTTGTATAGCCAAAGGCTGCTCCAAGCTCCCACAGTCAGGAGCAGAGATACTCAATAGTCTAAATTACCTCTGCATTATATATATATATAGCCATGGACTCTCCAAGCTCCCACAACCAGGACCATAAGTGGCTAATATCCCTAATAATATCTACATTATCTGTACAACAGAGATCCTCTCTTGGCCCTAAAGATAGTACAGGCAGCCTATTTCATCAACCCATCTTTTTGGAAGAAATAACATATACTTTGAGTTAAATTTTGATGTAATTATGCTTCCTTATGCATCACGGATTGTGTTACACCAGGAATTTCCCCCCAAATTATATTGTATTTAATATGCTGGCAATAAGACACCTGGCATCAGACTCTCTAGAAGTTTGTTCCATCCTGGAAGACTAAGTAAACCTGAACTGAGTTTTATTTTCACCTCTTTGCAGATCATTTCCCTATCTGCCATGACACCTGCAGGAACTCCCTCACAATACCCCCATCATGATAAAAGTTATGGGGAGACTAGGGATACTACAATAGATATCTATACCTCAACATAATAAAGGCAATTACAGCAAGCCCACAGTCAATAGCAACCTAATGAAGAGAAACTTGAAGCAGTCCCACTAAAATCAGGAGTAAGACAAGGATGTCTATTTTCCCCATACCTATTCAAAATAGTGTTTAAGTCTTAACTAGAGCAATAAGAAAACTAGAGAAAATCAAGGGGATATAAATAGGAACAGAAGAATTCAAAATATCTTTATTTGCAGATTATAAGATTTTATATATAAAAGACTCAAAAGACTCCACCAAGGAACTTTTACAGCTGATAAACACTTTCAACAAAGTAGCAGAATACAAAATTAACAAAAAAAAATTCAATAACCTTTCTATATACAATAACAAATGGACTGAGAAAGAAGTTGGGGAAAAATAACTTTTACCATAGCTTCAAAAAATATCCTAGGGTAACTCAAGTAAAATAAGTGAAACAATTGTATGTAAAAAAAACTTTAAGAAATTGAGGAAGATATCTGGAACATAACTTCTGGAGGTATCTCTATTTCCAATTTCAAGAAGTATTACCGAAATAAAATACAGTATGGTATTGGCATAAAACAAGCACATTGTTCAGTAGAATTGAGTTAAGACTCAGACATAATTCCATACACTTATGGACACCTGATTTTTGACAAAGAAGTAAAAAATACACACTGGAAAAAAGACAGCATCTTCAACAAATGGTGTTGGTCAAACTGGATGGCTGCATATAGAAGAATGTAAATAGATCCACAATTATCACCCTGCACAAAACTCAACTCAAATGGATCAAGGGCCTCAACATAAGGTCAGAGACTCTGAATCTGAGAGTAAAGAAAGTGGGGAATAGTTTTGAACTCATTGGCACAGGAAAGGACTTTGTGAACAGGAGACTAAAAGCAGTCACTAAGATAACATCATTCGAGCCAATTTGCAGTCTATAAAATGGGAAAATTCTTTACCAAGTATACATCTAATAGAGGCTAACTATCCAGAATATAGAAAGAAATAAAAGAACAAAAACAAAATAAAGCAAAATACAACAACTTGATTATCAAGAAAACAAGTAATCCAATTAAAAAAATGAAATATTGAATGAAGCAGAGAGTTTTCAAAAAATAGAACAATAACAATTAAGAAATGCTTAAATGTTAAACATCCTTAGCCATCAGGGAAATGCAAATTAAAATCACCTTTCAATTTCATCATCTCACAGCAGTCACAAAGGCTGAGGTAGTAAAGCAAATGACAGCTTATGCCGGTGTGGTTGTCCAGAAGGGGAATGTTATTTATTGCTGGTGGAAGTGCAACCTGGTGGAGTTACTATGGAAATCAGTGTGGTGGTTCATCAAGAAGCTGAGACCCAAGACATTTTAAAGAGGCTCACTTCCATATGGCCTGTGAGGGTGATGTAAAGGACAAACAAAAACAGGTTTTTCAATCACATGCTCTGACAATTCCCAAGCTTGGCCCTGCTTCTAAATAATTGCTGGTGAATTACTGTACTTATTTTGAAAAGTAGTTATTCTGTGCCTCGTATTTGGAGATATTAATGAGTACTTTGGCCACTTTGAGATTCAAATGAACTTAAACACTCCCCTGATCTATTTTTTCCTGTTTTTCGGCTCTGCCACACAACGCTGTTTTGTACTCTGATAGGCAGGTGCAAACAGAAACTGGTGCCAGGCATCTGCCATTGCATGTCGATCATCCTCCCACCTAAAGATACATTGCTCACCACCACAATGAATCAGGAAAGAGCTTTAAATAAAAATGCCTTAGTTTTAGCTTTGACAACACTTTCCCCACTGTATTAGTCAGGGTTCTCCAGAGTAGTAGAACTTATAGTTCTCTTGCTATATCTCTAGAAAGGGAATTTATTAAAATGCCTTAGAAGCTGTGATCCAACTAATCCAACAGTGGCTTATTGTGAAAAGAAAAGTCCAGAAGTTGCTCTGTCCACAAGACTGGACATTTCAGCTGGTCTTCAATCGATTCTGGGCTCCCACCAAAGTATGTGGTAGTGACAGTGACAGAATGGACTTGTGAGCAAGGTGAGAGCAGCAGGCAAAGAGCAAAAGCCTCTTACTTTGATTTTCTTATATAAGTGTCCAGCAGAAGGCGTAGCCCAGATTAAAGGTATGTCTTTCCACTTCAAGATCTGGATTAAAGGCACATGCCTTCTTGCCTCAAAGAGCTGGATTAGAAAGTGATCTACACACTTAAATTAAGCACACACCTTCCCAGGTATGCCCTCCATTCCTGCATTGTAATTCATTCCAGATGTAATCCAGTTGACAACCAAGAATAGCCATCATACCCACTTAAATCAAGCATTCTTTTTTACCCAGAGGGATTGTTACACCTAGCCCATTTTGTACCATGAGGAAGGAGAGAGACAACACTTATGGGTTCCATATAAGCAGGTTGATGATCAATCAGGGCTGCAGGACAAGGACTCGGGAGCCTTGTTTCTCCCGAGAGCCATGGCAGAGGCAGAAGCAGGATTTATCAACATAAAATTCACAAACATTTGTTGCAACGTTACAGTTACAATCTTCACCAATCAGGATTTGGAGATTAGGGGCTTCCTTGAATGTTCCATCATTGTCAATTGATGTACAACACAAGCTTTTCAGTCCAACCAATCAGATTCATTTGTTCCTTCTGTTGTCAGGAACAGGCATGATGTTTCTAAATAACTAAGGATGCACAACAATGATCTCTATGGTTTGGGGTTGAGGTGGATCAGCCATTGGAAAGTTCTCAGCTTTCCTAGGGCTTGGGAACCTGAACTTTTATTTCACCCTGCAGATAAAATTGGGTCTGAAGTCAAAATGGCATTGCTCAGGCCAAGGTGCATTTGCTATTCCCTTCAGGATGATGCTTCTTTATTATTAGGATTTCACTGAGCTGACATGCTCTTGAATTGGGTATGTAAGGGTCTTTGACCTTGAACAAGAGACTTCCCTTACTTTGCTTTAGTGACACCTTTCCAGAGACATTCAAATTGTGTTGTTAAGTGGCGGGTACCTGTGCTTGATCTCAAAGTCTGTGTACTTGGAATCCCCGAGCATCATTGGAGCAAATGAAAACGGTGACCCAGGCAGCTGCCTGAGCACAGAGAACACCAAGCCTCATCACCCTTGGTGATGTCTGTATTCTCAAGACTCTTATCTTCAGTTTCACTGTCTGGAGGATGGTGATGGGTTTCTTGCATCTGACTCTGCTAGTGTGTGTAGACTTTCTGAGTTTTATTTTTATTTCTCTTACCCTAGAACATTCCTTTCCTTGATATTTTGCTATCTATCAACCATGCACATCAATCAAGAAGCTAGTCTTTTCTTCCCTAAACTAAACTAGCACATAAAAAAAAATCTTCAAAATATGTAAAGAATAAGATGAACTGGGGATATAGTTCAGTGGGAGAATACTTACTTAGTATGTGCAACCACAGTTAAGAAAAGAAAAGACAAAGGGGAGGAAGAAAAGTATCAAAGAGGTAATCAAACTTAGGATAAGATTTTTAACTTGTGGGATGTAATATGTATCTAGGCAGTGGTGTTACTGTGATAGGCACAGTCATATATGAGGAAACATCTACTGATCTTGTATTAAATCACTATATATATATTTTACGTTATAGAATACAGGGCCAACAGCTCTAATTGACAAGTTCTATGGAAAGTGGAAGTACAGAAACCTCAAAATAGGGACAGAGTAACTGCATGATAAAACAGCCAAGGCCCCTGTGCTGAATGGATTATTAGAAATAAAATGGCAGTTAGATTGTTAGCGATGCTGCTTTGTAACCAATGGGGCAGAAATAAAGTTATTTTAAAAAGGTGCTTGCATCTCTTATCTGTCAGATTATTAAAACAGACCCAAAAGAAATGGTATTTCTTCCCAGGAATTTTCTGGGAGGAAATCTTATGGTGGAAGAAGGGAAAGGTGTCAAACAGGGAATAATTTGTCTCCTGGAAGGAGACTTCAAACATTGTCATACAGTCACTACTACTGTGATGAGATACTGTGACCAAAGTAACTTGGGGAGAAAAGGGATTATTTAACTCACAGTTTGATAAAATAGTTCATTATCAAAGCAGTGAGGGCAGGAACTCAAGCAGGGCAGGAACCTGGAGGCAGGAGCTTTTGCAAATGCCGTGGAGGAGTGGCAGCTACTGGCTTGGTTCTTATGGCTTGTTCAGCCTGTTTTCTTATAGAACCCAGGACCACCAAAGCAGAAATAGCACCACCCATGATGGGTTGTGCCCTCCCTCCATTATTCACTAATTAAGAAAATGCCTTATAATCCTATCTACAGCCCAGTCATTTTTTAAAAAAAAATTTATTTCAAATTTTATTTTTTATATGGATATTTGTGTTTTAATTTTACATATCAGCCATGGGTTCCCCTGTCCTCCCCCTTCCCGCCCCTGCCCCCTGCCCCCTGCCTTCCCCCAACCCCTCCCTCCCATTCCCATCTCCTCCAGGGCAAAGACTCCCCTGGGGATTCAGCTCAACCTGGTAGATTCAGTACAGACCCCTCCTTCCAGGCTGAGCAAAGGTTCCAAACAGCCAGCTCATGCACTAAGGACAGGTCCGGGTCCCACTGCCTGGGTGTCTCCCAAACAGTTCAAGCTATTCAATTGTCTCAGTTATCCAGGAGGCCTGATCCAGTTGGGGGCTCCTCAGCTGTTGGTTCATAGTTCTTGTGCTTCCATTCATTTGGCTATTTGTCCTTGTGCTTTTTCCAATCTTGGTCTCAACAATTCTCGCTCATACAATCCCTTCTCTTTCTCGATAATTGGACTCCTGGAGCTCCATCTGGGGCCTGGCCGAGGATCTCTGCATCCACTTCCATCAGTTATTGGATGTGAGTTCGAGCAAGACAGGGTGTTTGGCCATCCGATCACCAGACTAGGTCAGTTTGGGCTTTCTCTTGACCATGGCCAGTAGTCTACAGTGGATGTATCATTGTGGATTTCTGGGGGCCTCTCTAGCACTTTGCTTCTTCTTTTTTTCATGTGGTCTTCATTTATCATGGTGTGTTATTCCTTGTTCTCCCTTGCTGTTCTTGATCCAGCTGGGGTCTCCTGATCCCCTAAGCTCTCTTTCTCTCAAAACTTGCCCTTCATTACCCCCACTCATATCCAGGTTGTTCATGTAGATCTCATCCATTTCTCTGTCATTGGGCAATCCCTGTGTCTTTCTTAAGGTCCTGTTTTCTAGGTAGCCTCCCTGGAGTTGGGAGTAGCACTCTACTCATCTTTGTTTTACATCTAGTAACCTCCTATGAGTGAGTACATACCATGTTTGTCTTTTTGAGTCTGGGTCACCTCACTCAGGATGATTTTTTTCTAAATCCATCCATTTGCCTGCAAACCTCATGATGTCATTGTTTTTCTCTGCTGAGTAGTACTCCATTGTGTATATGTATCACATTTTCTTTATCCATTCTTCAGTTGAAGAGCATCTAGGTTGTTTCCAGGTTCTGGCTATTACAAACAATGCTGATATGAACATAGCTGAGCAAATGCCCTTGTGGTATGATTGAGCATTCCTTGGGTATATGCCCAAGAGTGCTATAGCTGGGTCTTGGGGGAGATGGATTCCCAATTTTCTAAGGAAGCGACATATTGATTTCCAAAGTGGCTGTACAAGCTTGCATTCCCACCAGCAGTGGAGGAGAGTTCCCCTTTCAACACATCTTCTCCAGCATAAGCTGTCTTCTGTGTTTTTGATCTTAGCCATTCTGACAGGTGTAAGGTGGTATCTCAGAGTCGTTTTGATTTGCATTTCCCAGATAATTAGGGATGTTGAGCAATTCCTTAGATGTCTTTCAGCCATTTGAGCTTTCTCTGTTGAGAATTCTCTGTTTAGCTCTATAGCCCATTTCTTAATTGGACTTTTGGGCATCTTGATGTCTAATTTATTGAGTTCTTTATATATTCTGGATATGAGCCCTTTGTCAGATGTGGGGTTGGTGAAGACCTTTTCCCAATGGAGACATTTTCTCAGCTGAGACCCTTCCCTTCTGACTCTAGCTTGTGTCAATAAACTAGATTGTGACCTAAAACTAGCCAGGACAAGCTCTAATGACTAACAGGATGAGAGTGTAGCACAATGTTAGGTCAGGGGTCAGTGGACCACACCTTGATTGGGACTGCTCAGATATGCAAATGTTTGACCCTCTGTTTAAACAGTTCATCTCACATCAGGACCCCACATGTGTGCTTGGGGATTCTTTGTCTCTCTTTGTTTTTCTTCCCAATGTATCCACATTGAGTGGATCTCCTTTTCCAACTTTCTACCTTTAATTTGGATCTTCTAATTGGCTTATTGAGGATGAGTAGCCAGACACCTCACTTGGGGCACAGGTTGTGACCCTGCCCCAGTTCTTCTTTTTTAAAAAATAACTTCTTTGTCAGTAGAATTGCACCTGAAGAGCTGTCTTTAAACATAGTCAAAGTGACAAATATTTATTTTCTGATTGTGTTAGGTTCGGAGACTGACCAACAGACTGCAGGGATCCTAAACAGTAAAGCTATTTACCCTGTTTTAGGCTTGGCTACAAATTTGTTTAGCTGAAAAAAATGTTATATTTTAGGTTAATGGAAAAATTAGAATTCTACCAAACAATATTTAAAAATAAATTTCTGATGAAGTGTAAAATTCATATTAAATACATATTGTTGTTTAGTTATGCATTGTTTTTGTAGCCTGATAGGCAAATTTTCATTGTGATTAAAATAATTAAGAAAAAATCAACTCATATTCCTAATGAATTATGCATTGAGGTGTTTGAAGTAGAGAGAGACTGGGAAAGGCTGCAGTCCTGTGTTCAGCTCAAACTGCTATCTGTCCTTTTTCTTGTGGCTCTCAATAACAAAAAAAGTTACATGAGGAAGTTTTAAGCTAAACAAGATTTGAATTTTTTGATTGTCTCTGCAGTGAGGTAGATGTAATGCACAGTGAGAACTGAGCTTCAAGACCTTTGAGTTCATAAACATGAGGGAGCTCTGATGTCGCCTGGCTCTGCCCTCATCAGCTCTGCAATCTCCTTGATGTGACTACTCTTGATTGGTTATGAAAGGATGAAGCCATTTCTTTTCATCTGCTTCTCACAGTTAAAGGGCACTGCTTGCAAAATCAACCAGAGCGTAGTGCTTTACATGGCACTTCGAACTATATTCCATTCATTTAAAATGATTATATAGGCAGAATTCTCCAATCAAGTCTTTATGGAATTCTGCTTTAAGGACACAAATGCAGATAAGTGAAGAGGGGCTGACATCAGGTGCTTTGTGGCTTTCATCTTCCAGTCACTATCAATAACTTCTGAGCACCTCTCAGGAGGCACTATGACTAGTTTAGTGAGTTTCCAAGTAGGTTTCACATGTTGAAGTAAGGCCAGCAAGATGTCTCAGCAGGTAAACCTGGCAGCCTGCATTCCATAACCCAAGACCCATGTAAAGCAGGAAGGAGAGAAATGATGCCACACATGTACCCATGGTGTGTGCCTACATACTCATGCACACAGAAAAATAAACAGATAAATGCTGAGATCAGTGATATTGAATCTTATATACCAGAATTCTATTATTACATTCTGGGCAGTAAGAATTCGTGTTTAGACAGAAATTTCATAACTTGTTTGTGAACCTAAAACCCTAGCTGTCTTTGATATAAGGTTCTCCAGTTTCACCAATCTCCATATAATCCATAAGCTTTGAATAATTCATCTATGGCAGGAGGTACCATGTTTAATAGCAATTGTTTAATTCTTTTTAAGCTGTTGCAATTGAATGCCAGAGTCATTTTTGTTGATACTTATCACAGAATAATATATTGATCAGTCAGAACTTTCTTTTAAAAGTCTACTTTGCCTGTTCTTTCTCCCAAATCTTCTTCAGGATTGTCATAGTCAATGTTTTATTGCTGTGAAGAGACATCATGACCATGGAAACTTTTACAAGGGAAAAAAAAAACTCATCTAATTGGGGCTTGCTTACAGTTCTAGAGGTTTGGTTCATTATCATCACAGGGGAAAGCACAGTGGCAGGTCGGCAGACATGGTGCTGGAGAAGTAGCTAGGGGTTATACATCCTGATCCTCATGCAGCAGGAACAAAAAGCCTCTGGGCTTGAAATGGGCTGTTTGAAATCTCAAAGCCTACCCCCAGTGACACACTTCATCCAACAAGGCCACACCTCCTAATCTTTTCAAGTAGTGCCACTCCCGGGTGACCAAGCATTCAAATCTATGATCCTATGGGGACCACTCTCATTCAGACCACCACATGTATCATCAATCAAATATCATGGAATTACATTTTGCCATCTTCACTTTGCTGTCCTATCCTATATACCCACTTGGTGCACTTCACTGTGGAGCTCTAGGGTTTGTCAGGACAGTCTGGAGGTACAGAGTCTCCCTATGTCCAATGGCGAAGATGTCAATACCTGGGAACAGAGCAGGTCCGTGATGCCTCATTTTTTCTACTCTGCCACTCTGCCTCAGAGGTGTCAAAGAATTCCTATTTTGAGGCTGTTTGAAAGAAACCTTCATGCAATCAGTTCTTTTCCCATTTCTTACCACTTCTGCTCCCAGAGGTCAAGAGGAAGGCAGAGTACAAACCTGGTAGGTTCTGCTCTTGTCATAGAATGCCCAATAGATTTCATAACTGTTATTTCAGGCTGATTCACCTACATTCTTTAGGTATTCATTTCCCCCAGCTGTATTTCTAATGTCCCATGAAACACACTTTAGGGTATTGTCTTTAGACAGTTCACCAGACATGTCTGAATCCCAGTGGTGGATGCAGCTTAGGCCTCAGCTAGAAGTCACTGGCTCTGCTGTTCTCCATACAGAGCCTTTCCCACCCTTTCCCACAGAACATAGCATGTTCTTTCTCTGCCATGCATGAAAAGGAAGACTTCTCCATTTAGTAATTAAGACCCTGGTGGGTAAGCAAATGATTCTTTGTAACTTTCATATATCTGTTGGAGTAGACAGCAGAAGAGCAAGGGTTGCTGTCTCCATGCATTAAACATCACCTGAGGACTCTATAGAAATGAGAGGAGAAAGGAGTCAGGAAGTAAGGAAACAAAAGTAGAAGCCGCAGGGGAGTTGGCTTGTCCTGAGCTGGCACAGTGCAGCACGGAACAGCTTGCAGAGGGCAGGAGAGGCACAGGGTAAACGATGCTGCAAAGGGATTCATTTCTTTCAGCAACTTTTATTAGCAGAACTGTCTTTCCCCCATATTTATTTGCTTGCTGTGCCTTTGTGTAAGTCATTGGCTACATCCTGAGACTGATGCACTATGCTCTGGTTATTGAGTCAGGGGAAATACATGCTCTGGTAGTTAAGGGCCTGATTAAGGAGATACAAGACTAACTAATTACTAACTAATTAGGAGGTTTTTGCTTTCCCAATCCCCATCAAATTCTCTTGTAAACAACTATTTACGTAGATGGGCATCTCCTTATATTGCTTTACTCAATAGTTTTAGGGTTTTCATCTCCCAGAGGAGTTGGCAGGTGGAACCAGTAACAGGAGTTACTCAAAATGGTTTTGTAATACCACAGGATGAATATCTGCCCTGAAGCAAAACCTCTCCTCCAGATGCACAAGCATGTCCTTTAGCTCTTCCTTGAGACACCAGGCATCCACAGAGATGCGCCATACATGCTACTCACATCTCTTTCAAGGGAACCTTCTGTGGGTAGCAGAGCTAACTGCCAGCCTCCAGTTGCTGCTCACTGAATACTGTTGTGACACTTTTGGGAGGCAGATCACAGAGGGTGACTGTAGTGGAATAGAATATTGGTTTAACTATGTAAAGATGTGTCATTTTTGTTTATGTTGCATTTGTTTAACTATGTAAAGATGTGTTGCTATTTTACCTTGCCTGCCTAAGGTACCTTATTAGTCTAATAAAAAGTTGAATGGCCAATAGCTATGCAGAGGAGGGATAGGTGGGGCTGGTGAGCAGAGAAAAAGGGGGAGCCAGCCAGCTATCAGGGGGCCAGCAAGCTGGTAGCTAGGGAACAGTCAGGGGCCTGCAAGCCAGGTGGAGGCTAGCTAGCCAAATGCAGAGGAAGCAGGAAAGTAGGACATACAGAATGTAAGAAAAGTAAAAAGCCTTAAGGCAAAATATAGATGAAGAGAAACAGGTTATGTTGCTCCTAGGATAGCAGTCTGGAGAAACCTACCACTATAAGGTTAAATTAAGTCATAAAAGCTAGTAGGACAAGCACATGATAAGGCCAAACATTCATAACTAATAATATGTCTCTGTGTCATAATTTGGAGACTGATGGTCCAAGAAAGCCCACTACAGGTGACAGCACAGTGTATTACTAGTGGCTTCCCATTCATACCTGAGGAGTAATTCCTCTAATGGGAAACTTCCAGTTAGGCAGCATCCTTGACATGCTTCAGTCTTTCTTCTGGTGCTGTGTTTTTGTCCCTGTTCATTTTCAGGACAGTTTCAAAGCTTTTGCTGACTGCATCCACTTATTCCCCTTTATCCTTCACACATGTGCTCCCAACAAATATGTCCCATACCTTACTGCACATTAACATCTGCTTCAGAGAGGACTTCAACTGACATAATACATCATTGTGTAAAGTAGCTTATACCAACAAAAACCATGAGTACACAGGCAAAAATACATGAATTCTTTGGGCATGTAACACTACAGTTTTCTATTGTTATAAAGAATAAATACCTGAAAATTAGTTGGTTTAAAATTACTATTCTCTCGGTTTCCCAGAGCAAGGTATAGATAGTCTATCTGTGGTTACAATATTTACCTGGGCTCCCAAGGGAATACTAAAAGCATGAGTCTTTGAGAAATGCAATGGAGGGAACTGGCACAATCTATACTCGTGCACCCATACACATGATGACTTACGCTAGCTGCCAGCTAAGGTCTTAGTTGGTGCTGTTTTCTGACATAACATGTAGTGTGAAGTTTCCCACAAGTTGTCAGGGTGATCTCTGTGAGAGACCAAGGTCAAAGCACAGAATGTACACCTGTATGGAAGTCAAACATGGAATTTGCTCTATTTGCTCAAGCATTCACAAAGGTCTTTTCAGTCTCAGAAGGACAAGATGTAGATTCCAGCTCTATGAGGAAGTGATAGGTTTGTTGAGAAACTTATATTTTACTAGGAATATTACTGAAGACAATTTAGGGAACTGAAATTGGCTACATAAAATTATTTCCACACAAGAACCAGAAAATAAATAACAAATGCTGTTTGTATTGGAGTTAGAACATATAGGAGAAGAATTTTAAATAACAAGATGATTTCACTTTGAATGGGAAATTATTTAAGCTCCATTAAATCAGACAAGGCAATATTTTTAAAAGTGAAGTATTAGACATCACAATGCAATAATATAGTTGGATACATTTTAAAAATAGCATGTTAGATCAAATAAGCAGATTTGATGAATCTTAGTTAGATGAAACAAACAGAAAATAAGAAAGAAAAATAAATGCCTATTCCTACCCTAAACAAAACTTAAAAGCATGGAACAGATAAATACAAGCATTTTGCTAATGAGATTGAAAATGAAAAACAAATAATAATAGTAATAATAAGAAGAAAATATTCAAAGAAATATTAGATGTTTCCAAGAATTAAGGAAAAATGAAAGACCTTAGATTAAGAGCCCATTGCCAAATATGAGGAAAATGAAAAAACTCACACAGTGTAGGAATATAAAAATTAACACTAGCAAAGACAAACAACTGTAAAACACTTTAGGGTATATCTGCAAAGGGACAGTAATTAGGACAACTCCAAGTTTCTTACATGAAGCAAATGACATCAGCTTTCTCAAGATCAGAACTAGGTATGAGAAGATAATGGAGAAAGCAGTCATGGTGATGATAGAGAAGGCAGTCATGGTGATAGAGAAGGCAGTCATGGTGATGATAGAGAATGTAGTCGTGGTGATGGAGAAGGTAGTCATGGTGATGGAGAAGGTAGTTATGATGATAGAGAAAGCAGTCATGATGATAGAGAAGGTAGTCATGGTGATAGAGAAGGCAGTCATGGTGATGGAGAAGGTAGTTATGATGATAGAGAAAGCAGTCATGGTGATAGAGAAGGCAGTCATGGTGATAGAGAAGGCAGTCATGGTGATGGAGAAGGTAGTTATGATGATAGAGAAGGCAGTCATGGTGATAGAGAAGGCAGTCATGGTGATGATAGAGAAGGCAGTCATGGAAGAGAAGGCAGTCATGGTGATGAATGGTGATGGAGAAGGTAGTTATGATGATAGAGAAAGCAGTCATGATGATAGAGAAGGTAGTCATGGTGATAGAGAAGGCAGTCATGGTGATGGAGAAGGTAGTTATGATGATAGAGAAGGCAGTCATGGTGATAGAGAAGGCAGTCATGGTGATGATAGAGAAGGCAGTCATGGTGATGGAGAAGGCAGTCATGGTAATTCAGAAGGCATTCATAGTGATAGAGAAGGCAGTCATGGTGATCACAACTGTGGTTCTAGCACTTGGAAGCTAAAATAGGAGCTCAAGGGTTCAACTTTTTTTTTTCTGTGTTGTCTTTTTTTTTAAATTGTTGCTGCCTTTTAAGCCACACTGTGAATCAGCAACTACAACTCGGCTACCAGCAGCAGTTTGGCTAAAAAGTCCAAAGCCTGAAGAAATTCTGTTTCCCTCAGGCCCAGATTCTTTCAAAGCTATGAAGAGAGCTTAACTAAATATTTGTACCTCTAAAGAACTTAAGATTCAAAGGTTAAGGTGAAATTCTGCTCTTCAGAGAGACTGAATAGCAAGTAGCTCACCCCCTCTCCTTAACTAACATCCTTCCAAGGGGTAAGGCTTCTCCTTACCCCTTCTTAAAAACTCTTCTCCACCTGGCTCCTCCCTACCACTTCCAGTTAGCTATTACTGACTCAGCCTCCTGATGGCAGGTGGATTTTATTTAAACAAATATATCTTTGCATCATTAAACAAATATTCCAGAGCATAATCAAAAGTAACACACCTTAAAATAATATTTTATAACATTCCTGTCCTTGTCAAATCCCTCTTTTGCATATTCACCCATATTTGACCTATGCCTAGAACTGTCTGAACTAGAGAAAAATATATCCTAGGTGGGTTGAATTACATGAGTGAAAGGAAGAGGTCAAGGAAATCTATTTTCATCTTGCTGCATGTAGTCTGGGGCCAGTCAGTGAGATGACAGAACATCAGCCCGTCAGGGTGTATTTAGCCTAGGAACTCAAGTCTCCTAAGGAAGGCATTCACTCAAGTGGAGAGCAAGCTTAGCTCAAGGCTCAGACCATTCCTTTAGAGATTAAAACAGATTCTGAATGCATCTTCATGGATCACTCCTACCAAGGGTGACCCCAATAGAGTATTCAGAAAGGGGAAAAGGTGTCCTATCCAACACTGCAGGAAAGAAAAGGCTTGAAAAGAACTCACTCATAAACTTAAAATAAGTGGTTATTTAGAGGAAACATTCCCTGTTGCATTACTAAAATGAAAAATATCTAACTGATCAATATGGTTGCCTTAGTGGTCTTGTGATTCTAGTGGATTAATAAACAGAAGCAGGTCATCTATGGTGTGCTGGTGGTTTCAAGCTGCAGTAGAGCTAAAGTCAGCCACAGTTTCTGCTCATCTATTCTTTGTGATCCAGTGGCCTACACTGGCATCTTCTTGGGATGGTAAATCTGATGAGAGTGATGGCATTTTAGGGCTACAGTAGGGCTTCTTCGTTTAGAAGAAGCTGTATGATCAAACCCAACACCAGCCATGTAGGGGCACTCTCACTGTCATCAGATGGAATTATAGCAGGTGCCATTTGTTACAATTAAAGAGCTTCTCTCTAAATCTGACACAGGGTTAGCAGAGAATGGAAAGAAAAAGCTGCCTAGTATCAGATTATGAATTATATGCATATCAACCTAAAGAGGCAGACTTTATCCTCCTGAGAGGCATCAGAAAGTTTTAAATGTGTTAGAATTAAATATATTAGGTTTATGTTTTTGATAGATGACCCTGATGGCAATTGAAGAATGACAAAGAGGGCAATATATAATTTTAGATCAACTAAACAGATAAGAGGCAAAGAGGCAGATAATTATTTTTAAGGAGAAGCACAACAGTAGAAGATCAGAAAGCAGAGAAATTAATTTGCTCTGGTAGATTTTGAGAAGACATCTGAATGAGCTAGATACCCAAAGTACTTGGATTAATTACAAACAAGTAGTGGGGGGAGGGAGGGCCAGCAAGCAAGAAAGTAAAATGTGCATTCAATCAACAAACATTTACTGCATACCAATAGTGTGTGTGTGTGTGTGTGTGTGTGTGTGTGTGTGTGTGTGTGTACACTGTGTTGCAAATGCGACTTTATACAAGATAATAAAAACACTTCCTTCTCACAAGAAGTGTGCATGATGTGCAGAGTTAGACACTGGCAGAAGACTAAGATGACATGTGTAGCAAACCGGTGAGCGTTCAGAGCTTCTTCAGAGAGCTCCCCTGATAAAGTCTGGGCACTAAGGAATTTTTCGCCTAGGAAGAAAGCAGCACTTGAAAGCTGTCTGAAAGATACGTGAGGGGAGGGTGAGTGAAATCTCATAATATTGAGATTTCCTGCAGATAGACAGGTGTTCACTTTCAGAATAACTCTGTAATATGGATTTTCTTATCATTCCTACTTCACAGATACTGAAATTGGTTCTGAGAGTTTGGAGTTATACCAGAAGTAAGTTGTGCACCTGGAACACAAGCTGATATAATCTTTTCAAGTATTCTTCTTCTTTTGTTCTCATTACACAGCCTCCCTAGGTAAGGAAGAGAATGCCAGGCAGAAGAAAGGATGTAGTCTCGGGTTTAGAAGTTGCCTAGAGACGAGCTGTAAAGACAGAGCTTCAGAAACAAAGGCTGCAGAGGGAAATCTTGTAATGAGGTCAGGTGAGAGAGACAGATAAGATAGCTGACACATGACATTGTAGCATGGCATTGTAGTTTATGTGAAGGACTGTCCCTGTTCAAGGTGAATTATAAGATATAAACAATTTTAAGCAGAGATATCGTATTAGGGAGGGACAGAGTAGTCAAATGGGCCATTTCAAGGATCATGCAAGAACCGATGGTAGTTTATCAAAGATTCCTATTGCACAAATGGGCAACTGGGGGTAGATCTTAAAGCATTTTAGCTGTAATTGATTGATATCGTGCCTTCAGGCCCTGGGCAATCAGCTGTAATTATTGTGCTGTTTTCTGAAGGCATCTGAGGAATGCCAAAATGACCAGTGTACCCTGGCTAGCTAGCTGCTACTCCTTATTCTCATAGCAGCCACAGCCAGAGTGTCAAGGGAGAATCTAATAGATATTAATTGAGGAAGAGAAACTTAACCATCTCCCACCATCTTGGCTAATCTTAAGTAAATGATCATCAGAAGGAGGGCCTCCTCTAAAGACTTAAATAACTAATTATTAGTGTTAGGAGTGGTTTCAACTGTGCTTTAACACTGCAGCACCTGCCCATGCCCAGGGGACAGAGTCCCCTTATCTGTTTCAGTAACTCTGTTGAGGACGGGCAGACCTGATGACTGATGGGCACTTTTGTAGGATGGAAAGGGTAGATCCTGACCTGCTGGAGAACTGGAATATGGGGTGGGCAAACAGACTGCAATGATTGTGCCTAAGAGTGTGCTGCTTCGTTTTTTTTTTCTTCTTATTGTTGCAAACTATTAGATGTCAATAATATGAAAACAACTGAAAATAGTAAGAAAAAGTTATTTTCTCTGTCATAAAAATTAATGACCACCGGGTGCTGGTGGCACACGCCTTTAATCCCAGCACTCGGGAGGCAGAGGCAGGTGGATCTCCGTGAGTTCGAGGCCAGCCTGGGCTACAGAGTGAGTTCCAGAACAGGCTCCAAAGCTACACAGAGAAACCCTGTCTCCAAAAACCAAAAAATAAAAATTAATGACAAAAATCAATTTATTAAGCTCAAGATTATTCCTATTTGTATTTTATAAATACTAAATATATGTATGTATATGATATATAGGTTATATGTAGATTTTATGGTTTGGGCAACAAATTAGAAGATACTAGAATCATAGACTGAATAATTGCAGATAATTTAAATTCAGATAAATTATATTTTTCTTGGTCTATAATTTGGTAGAATGTAAGTTCCTAGAATAAAACATCACATCAATGGATTAAAACCGATTCATTTTTTTCCAACTAAAATTGTTCTCATATTGCTACCAATTACTTTTTCATTTCAAAGTATACATAGGAAGCCAGCATCTGTTTACTCATGTATCAACAAGTTATTTCTTTTCTAAAATTAAAAAAAAAAAAAAGCCCTGGAATAGCTTCCAACTTTGAAGATCAGATTGGTTAAAAGAAGCAGCTTCCCTCAGTAGGTAGAACTGTTCTGTTGTAAAAGTTTAATTACGCTTACAAGTATCAGGAGACACAACTGAGTATCTCAAACAAGTAGATTGTAATAACAACTTCAGGTGATAAACATGTTACTAAATATCTTTCAAAGTGAGGTAAAGATATAAAATAAACTATCCCACTGGAACTTTAATTAGTACTTCACTTTAGGCATTTTACTTGTAAAAGACTTAATAAAAGGCATATATTTAATCTATTCTTCAGCCAGTGAATTGTGATGAACAATAAAAAATGTGAAAGGTCATTTTTAAATTATTGATTATTTTCGTTATAAGAACTTCACAGCTTATTAAAACATATGGCCTAAACACTCTTGTAGTGGATTAGAATCACATGGACTGATAACTGAAATGCCTAAACTAAGCCTACTCATCCTGTAGGCCTCATGCATCCCAGGACTGCTGTGAGCATTGCCTAACATACTTAGCGATGGATTATGTCAGGTGACAAAGACAAAGATTCAACAATTCTGATTAAGACCAATTTCTCTCACCAATAACATGACCCTCTAAAGATTGTTTCAGAAATTTATGGGAGAGTTTGTGGGTTCTCACAAATACCAGAGTTTCTTTTGTTTGGTGAATGAGACCAACATCTTAGGAATAAAAGATAGTTTTATAAACCACATGGTTTCCCTATATACTGTACATCAGGGCTTCCAAATATGTTATTGGTCATTAATACAAATAATAGCACCTCATGTAATCAGATCCTAGAAATTAATTGATTTTATATACCAATATAATTTTGCTTTCTTTTCAGAAATTGAAATTGAATGTCACAAACATTCAATATTACAGTAACAAATCAACAATGCATATATAAATCAAAACATTAGATAAATGTATATGGGTGACTGGATGTGAGTGTATTCATATTATAGCACACTCTACAGCACTCATGTTGGGGTCAGAGGAAACCTTGTGGGTATTGGTTCTCTCCTTTTATTATGTGGGCCTTGCAGAAATTGAACTGAAGTTGTCAGGTGTGGGGCAAATGTCTTTACTAACTGAGCCTTCTCACTGGCTCCATTGTGTGTGATTTTTAATTTTAAACAGATGTGTAATCAATGGGAAAGTCTGGTGCTGATGGTAGATATTTTAGTAACTAGTACACACACTATAGTCTTCTTTTACTGCTATTGTCCTAATGACAATGTTTCTACAAATAACAGGGCAAAAATCTGACTTCAGTATATCATCGAGATTTGAAATACTTACATGTAAGTCTGCCTGAAAACTTATACCTATAAATATTTAATGAAGTGATAAAATTGCTGAAGAAAACATATATTGGAGTAACTCTGGAAGTGAAAACCTCAATAATCCAAGCCAATTGCAGTGGAAAGCCTTAAAAACAGAATGAGTCATGTGGGAAACAATAATAGGGCATAAAGATGAAGGAAAGGAATTAGATCACTCAGTAAGGCCAATAAGAAAAAAAAATATGAGAATGAAAAATAGGTGTGGTGATATTTTATTTGTGCTGAAATGAGGTGATATTTTATTTGTGCCTTAATTAATAAAGCTTGCCTGGAGATCAGAGGAGGTAGCAAGCCATCATAAGTAAACAAAGAAGTCAGGCAGTGGTAGCACACACCCTTAATCCTATCTCTTAGCAGGCAGGATCTCTGTGTGTTCAAGGCCACACTAGGAAACAGATCCAAGTGTGGTGACACATGCCTTAATTCCAACACTAGTTAACCACGGAGGTATGGAGGTCTATATAGACAGACAGGAAGTGACAGAACTATGTAGGAAGAAAAAGTGATGTAGCTGGGCTAAGAAAGCTAATGAAAGAACAGAACAGAAAAGGCATATAAACATGAATATATAGGAAGAAGCTCTCTTTGGGAGCTGCAGAGTTGGTGAGGTAAGGTTGGCTGGTGACTTTCCCTATTTCCCTGATCTCTTTAAGGCTTTTACCCCTATATTTGGCTCTGTGTTTTTTTTTTTTTTTATTAAGACTGTTTAGAAATTTGTCTACAAATGGGAGAGTTTGGGGACATTGTGTAAATATCTAACATCTGAATTTGGGATACAGAAAAAAGAGAAGAATATGATAGCAAAGGAATAAAGAATATTTAAAATAAAATCATACAATAAAAATTTATAGAACATCAAATAGAAAAGAAATTACCTATTATAAATAAAAGAAAAACACAAAGCAGAGACATGATATTGGAAGAGAAATAAAGGTCAAATCACTTATAAAGGACAGCTCATTTTAATAACTTTTAAAGAAAAAAAGGACCTGGAAAAATGTAGTCCAACTTCTGTCACAACTTTCCGCTGAGAATATTTTACCAAACTACCTATTAAAAATGAAAAAATTGTTGGGGGAGGGAATTGTTGGATCAGCCCCCCATTTTACAGGGTTCCTATGAGAAAGAGAGAGGAATAAGGAACCTTTAGATAGAATGATCAGCCTAGTCAAGAAGAAGAAGAAGAAGAAGAAGAGGAAGAGGAAGAGGAAGAGGAAGAGGAAGAAGAAGAAGAAGAAGAAGAAGAAGAAGAAGAAGAAGAAGAAAGAAGAAGGAGGAAGAAAGAGGAAGACAGAAATGAAGGATAGTGGATAGTTTTGGGAGGACCTGGGTCAATACCCAATGGCACAGAATTTTATTCAAAAAGGCGTTTTATAACAATGCCAAGTGGCAAGGCAAAAGACCGCCCCCCCCCTACTAGATACAACCAAGTGTAGACCCTTCCAAACACTGGTACCCAGGCCCATGGTCCAGTCATTCCCTCATGCAGCCGTGCTGGGTAAAGCAAGCTCAGATCTCACTAGGAAACCTCTGTGGGCTCCCACAGAAAGAGAAGAGAGCAGGGAGGGGAACTGCAGTTGGGATGTAAAATAAATTAATTAATTAAAAAATATTAGGTCTTACTTATATGGAATACATTTGTTTAACAAATAAATAAAACCTACAAGGAATACTCCTTCCAGTAGAGGGATATATATATATATATCCGGATAATTTGTATTAGAAAGTCTTTCAATAAAAGGGGAAAATGAAAAAAAGTTAGTAACCAAACACATTTTGGGAATAAGACTGTTTTAAATGTCAACTACAGAAGGTAACATATGTGCATAGTGAAAGAAATCTAGAAATGTTTTCCCATACAGTTTGATAAGAGAACCTATATCATTTTCATTGCATTTATTGAAAATGCTAAACTGGATAAGTATATTAGTCAATTTTCTGCAGTAGATGAAAAACAGCAGAAATTTGCAAATGAGTTGTGCACAGTCCCATTTCCTGGGAGACACAAGCTAGTTTGTGCTAGGGCAGCTGTCCAAATAGAGTCTCCATAAAAAGACAGAGGGAGAGAGAAATAGGAATATTTGAAACACTGTCACTCCTAGAAATCAGAGACAAATGTCTAACAAAATATTGAGGAATAGGAACAAAATTAGACTTTGATCAAAATTTTAGAATTCTTATTTTAAATGTATATTTTATAATACTATAAATAATCATTATTTCTTCTACTTATTATATTTCTTACACTTTCTCCTGTTTTTTTTCATACCACTACATACATGGTATGCATATACAATTTACTTTTGTGCCATAAAGAGATTTTATAAAATCATTTAATGTTCTGTCATTGATCTTCAGGGATCTTCATGGTAATTCTTTCAATGTTTTGAAACTTGTTTAGTATAATCAACAATAAACATCACTGAACTAGAAATAAAAACAAATGAAAAGGAAATAAAATCTTCCCCTGATCAAGACATATTAAAGGAATTTGCAATCATTATAAACCTAACTTTATAGAGAATACTAGAAGGAATACTTCAATATGAAGAGCAAGATATATGTATCCATGAAGTTATGAGAAATAAATAAACAATGCCAGGACAGTTAATAGAAAGAGATCTAGGAAATTTAACAAGTTGTCAGGAATTACTGTTTTTTTCTATAATAACTCCTAATTTTCCAATAAAAAGACAAAAGCTAACAGATTGGATCATAAAGCAGGATCCATGCCTTTTCTGTTTCAAAAAAACACACCTCACCATCAAAGATAGGTACTACTTTAATTTTAAAAGGATGGGAAAATATATCCAAAGCAAATGGAATTAAGAAAATGAGAAAAGGGAATCTCAATTAAGAAAATGCCTTAATAAGATCAGGCTGTAAGCAAGCTTGTAGTGTAGCATGAATCTTAAAAGTTCTTATTAATAAAAACAAATCTGGAGCCAGGTATTGGAGTGAATGCTGGAAGATCAGAGAAGCAGAACAAGCCACAGCCACCTCACCTTGCCAATTCCTCAGCTGATCCTGTTTCCTCAGACTAGAAGCCTATGCATCCTCATCCAGAATGAATCTCAGATGAACTGTTGCTCAAAATCCTAAGAGCTTAACCAGGCTAGTTCCTGGTCCTTATGCCTTGTATACCTTTCTGCTTCCTGCCATCACTTCCTGAGATTAAAGGCATGAGTCACCATGCCTGGCTGTTTCCAGTGTGGCTTTGAACTCACAGAGATCCAGATGGATCTCTGCCTCTGGAATGCTAGGATTAAAGGCATGTGTTACCACTGTCTAACTCCTGTGTTTTATATTATGGCTGTTCTGTTCTCTGACCCCCAGATAAGTTTATTGGGGTGCACAATGTATCAGCCACACTGTAGGGCATTTTCTTAAGTAGTGATTGATTGGGGAGGGCTAAGCTGTTATGGCTGTTGCCATCCCTGAGCCTTTGGTCCTGGATTGTATAGGAAAGTAGGCTCAGCAAGCCATAAGGAGCACACCCATAAGCAACACCTTCCATGAACTCTTGTTCCTATCTTCAAGTTTCTGCTCAGTTTGAGTTTCAGTTCTGACTTTCTTCCATGATGTAAGCCAAATAATACTTTTCCTCATCAACTTGCCTTTTGGCCATGGAGTTTCATTGCAGCAATAGAAATGCAACTAAGATACATAGTCATTCTAATATATGGCAAAATAAAATTCAAACTAAAAGTAGTCAGAAGAGGTAAAGGAAAGTAATTTATTAAAACAACAAAAATCCCACCAAGAAGATATTACAATTCTAAACATATATACACCAAACACAGGCTCACAATTTCATAAAAAAATATACTGTAGCTGAAAGTTTTCCTGTGTCTCACCTGGTCCCACAGCCACTCAGACCCAAGTAAAAAACAGAGGCTTATTTTAATTAAAACTGCTCAACCATTAGCTCAGGCTTACTACTGACTAGCTCTTGCACTTAAACTTAGCCCATTCCTGTTAGTCTATATGACACCACGTTTTCTGTGGCTTTACCTGTGTCCCATTACACGTTGCTCCTTGGGCGGCTTGCTGGCATCTCCCCACTCAGCCTTCCTCTTCCCAGAATGCTCCTTGTCTTTTATCCCACCTATACTTTCTGCCTGGCTACTGGCCAATCAGCATTTTATTAAACCAGTGTACAAAAGCATTATCCCATAGCAATATACTATTAGATGTAAAACCTCAGATTAACTCCAACACTGTGATAGTGGGTAACTCCTCAAAACCCAACTCCCAACAATAGATTATCTAGATTAAACTAAAGAGAGAAACATTGGACATTAGTACATCATAAGCCAAACTGACTTAGCAAACAGCTGTAGACTTAGGTTCTCTGTCTAGTTGCCTATCTTATCCTAAGTTTTCTTTATGCTATTTTTCTAAATTTTTTCTACACTACCTTCCTCTAAATTTCTTTCTGCACTAAGTTACTACACTCATCTTTCCTTATTTATTATAGATAGAAATTAAGAGAGAGTAAGAAAGAGAGAAATCTTGATAGAGAAGATTCTACACTGCAGCCTTATACTCTCACACACCCTTCCAGTCCAATTTTTCTCCTTCTCTTGAGGATGAAACCCCTTGTCCCATTTAATTTTTTCTACAAAACTGGATGAGTCCCACTGCTTTACGTGGCAGTTCCTAAACTTCTACTTTCTCCAAATACTCTGGATATATTTTTCTTTTTGTCTTAGTCCCTGTTCAGTGGTGCCATCTGTGGGGGCCATCTTTCACTCCCGCAGTTCCCCAGAGTACTCTTGAGTAGAAGCAGCAGGAAGTATTAGTTAGAAGGATAGAGGGGAGAGAAAAAGATAGAAAATACAGGATAGGCTTGAGAGGGCCTGGATCCTAATCCATCAGGCCCTGTCTCTGCCTTAGGGTATTTAAAGGAATGCCAAGGGGTGGAGCAAAAGACCTCCCCACTGCACAGAAAATGCAGACCATCCCAGACACCTACATTCAGGCTGTGGTCCAATCATCCTCTCTATGCAGACCTGCTGGGTAAAACCACTATGAAATCTAAAAATGGGCTCCAACATGAGTCCCACTTTAACTTATTTCATTTTTTAATCTATTAAGTGGAATAGTAGTTTTGTTGCACTAGAAAAAAAAAAAAAACACAGACTTGGGTTTAGTTACTGCTCTTTTGATGTGACAAGAAACCAAGGCTAAGGCAACATATAAAAGAATTTATTGGAGCTTATAGTGAAGAAGGTCAGAATCTATGACCATCATAGTGGGTACCACAGCAGCAAGCAGGTAGACATGATGCTGCAGCAGTAGCTGAGAGTTTACATTTTGGTTCACAAAGAAAACACACACACACACACACACACACACACACACACACACACACACACACACACATGAGAGAGAGAGAGAGAGAGAGAGAGAGAGAGAGAGAGAGAGGGAGGGAGAGAGAGAACTGGGAATGGAAAGAGAACTTAAAAACCCAAAGCCTGCCTCCAGTGACACACCTACTCCAGCAAGGCCATACCTCCTAATCCTTCCCAAAATTTGCCCCCAATTGGGTACCAAACATTCAAATATATGAGCCTCTGAGGGTTATTCTTATTCAAACCACCACAAGCTTTATGGAAAGCCAGGGAAGAAAAGAGAACAACATATCAAATAGTTTTCTTACCCTCTAGCCAACCAGCACCTTTATTTTCCTAGCCCCAATAGAAATGTTAATTCCATCATTAAATAGAAATTATGTTTTCATGAAAATACCTGCTTTAGATTATGTGCTTCTCCAGTTAAATTCCAAGGAGCATTTTCTGTAAAAAGCTAAAGTAGCTGCGGAAAATGGTTGTGTTTAATGTCGGCTATAATTTCTGCCTGTGCTCTTTCAAATTTGGGTATATCTGTGTGGTAGTGTAAAAAAAAAGAAAAAAAGAAAAAGAAAACACCAACCAACCAACCAAAAACAAACAAACAAACAAAGAAACAAAAACCAGCATGCAATGGACTACTACCTAAGGACTGTGAATTCTCTTTCATGAGATGTGCAGAAAAAGGGAGCATTCTCTGATACAGATATTTTCTTTCAGCAGTTCTAAGGTATTGTCCACTAAGGGCATTTCCTCATTTGCAAAGCAGTATACTCCAGCTGCTGAACATGCTGACTGGTTTGGCTAATTAATCTTTGCAAACACACTTTGTAATTCCCTAAGCAGTACGGTTGTAAGAAAGTGAGCTTTAAGAAACACGCTTTCTAGGCAACTAGTTTTCACAAAGATTTTTCTTATTCAATATAAAATCACAGTGATGTAGCAAATGAAAATATTTCAGTTCATCTATTCCTATGTTTTATAAAAGTCTAGCTAAAACTGACCTTCAAAAGCAACTTATAATGCATTCTGGCTTAGGCAAATTCAAAGCATTCGGAAGTGTTAGAGAAGGAAAGATACTTCTAAACCAGGAGTTTAGATGACATCCGGGAAACATGGCAGTCTTTCATAGCTTCAGCTGTTCTGGAGGTATTTTCCACATACAGTGAATTGAGAAAGCAGTGGGAAATGTGAAAGAATGATAGGTTAGAGAACATGTTTCTGTCTACCTCCACTTCACCCTGAATGTGCCTAATCTCATTTGATCTTAGAAGATAAGATGGGTCAAGTCCAGTTAGTATTTGGATGGAAGTGTGTTCTAATAAATTAATTGTGATTAAGAAAGTATGATTTTTCAGAATATGTTACCAGCTTGATTTATTATTCTAAAATGTATATATTGAAAAAAAACAAATCATCATTTATAAAATTCAGGATCTTTGCTAAGTAAATACCTTATAGCAGATCTTGCCACAGAGATAAAAATGGACAATATGGATGTGTGAATTTATTCTGCTGTACAGGCTATTTTACTTTAGTTAAATATATATGATAAAATTTATTAAAACTAGAGTATAACTAATAAAAGTATTTAAAAAGTAGAAATATCAGGAATCTGACAAAAATATAAGAATTTCAAACAATCTGCCAGAAATATATTAGGACAAATATGTTCAGCAATGTTTCAGCACAAAAATCAACATATAAATACCAATATCAAATTAACTAAAAACTAAACTCAGAAAGCCTTCCCATTTTTTATTAAGGATTTTTTTATTCATTTTTACATGCCAACCACAGATCCCATTTTCTTCCTTCCTCCCGCTACCCCCCCTTCCTTTCCAACCCACCCCCAATTGCCTCCTCTGAAAAGGTAAGGCTTCCTGGTACACTCAGTTGAGGCAGGACCAAGCCCCTCACCCTGAATCAAGGCTGTGCAAGGTATCCCTCCATAGGTAATGGGCTCCAAAAAGCCAGCTAATACACTAGGAATAGATTCCAATCCTACTGCCAGAAGGCCCCTTATAGACCAAGCTATACAACTGTATTGCTTATGCAGAGGCCCTAGTCCAGTCTTATGGAGGCTCCACAGATGTTGGGATAAAGTTCATGAGTTCCCACTAGCTTGGTTTGGTTGTCTCTGTAGGTTTCCCCATCATGATCTTGATGCCCCTTCCACATAGAATCCTCTTCCCTCTTTGTCTAGACTCTTGGAGCTTGACCTGGTGTTTGGCTGTGAATCTCTGCATCTGCTTCCATTAGTTACTGGATGAAGGCTCTATGATGACAGGGTATTCACCAATCACATTACTGGGGTAAGCTGGCTCAGGCAGTCTCCCCACTATTGCTAGTGATCTAAGCTGTGGTCATCCTTGTGGACTCCTGGGAACTTCCCTAGGACCAAGTTTCTCCCTATCCCCATGATGTCTCCCTCTATCAATATATCTCTTTCCTTGTTCTCCCACTCTGTCCCTGTTCCAGCTTGACCATCTCATTCCCTTATGTTGTCATCCCCTATCCCCTACTCTACTCCCCCCCAACACCCTCAGTTTACTCAGGAGATCTGATCTATTTCCCCTTCCCAGGGCAATCCATGCATCCCTCTTAGGGTCCTCCTTGTTAGCTAGTTTCTCTGGAGCTGTGGGTTGTAGTCTGGTTATCCTTTGATTTACATCTAGTATCCACCTGTGAGTGAGTATATACCATGTTTGTCCTTCTGAGTCTGCATTACCTCATTCAGAATGATATTTTCTAGTTCCATCCATTTGCCTGCAAATTTCATGATGTTATTGTTCCTTACTGTTGAGTAGTACTCCTTTGTGTATATGTTCCACATTTTCTTTATCTATTCTTCAGTTGAGGGGCATCAAGGTTGTCTCCAGGTTCTGGCTATTATGAATAATGCTGCTATGAACATAGTTTAGCAAGTGTCCTTGTGGTATGCTTGAACATTCCTTGGGTATATGCCCAAGAGTGGTATCATTGGGTCTTGAGATTATTCCCAACTTTTTGAGAAACTGCCATACTGATTTCTAAAATAGCTGTACAAGTTTGCACTCCCATCTACAGTGAAGGAGTGTTCCCCTTGTTCCACATTCTCTCCAACATAAGCTGTCATCAGTGTTTTTTGTCTTAGCCATTCTGACAGGTGTAAGATATTTGCATTTCCCTGAGGAGTAAGGATGCTGAGCAATTTCTTAAATGTCTTTCAGCCATTTGAGATTCTTCTGTTGAGAATTCTCTTTTTAACTCTGTAGTCCATTTTTTAAATTGTATTGTTTGGTATTTTGATGTCTGGCTTCTTAAATTCTTTATATAGTTTGGAGATCAGCTCTCTGTCAGATGTGGTGTTTGTGAAGACCTTTTCCCATTCTGCAGGCTATCATTTTATCTTATTTACTCTGTCTTTTGTCTTACAGAAGTTTCTCAGTTTAGGAAGTCCCATTTATTAATTGTTGCTCTCAGTGTCTAAGCCTTTCCATTTTTTAACATGATATTTTTATTGAGTCTTTGGGAATTTCACATCATGCAACCCAGTCCCACTCAGTTCCGAGTCCTTCCATATCTGCCTTCCACCCATGTAGCCTCTTCCCCTGAAAAGAATATTTAAAGAAAATTAATTTAAAAAAGTAAAACATAAACAAACAGAAAAAAGGCCCACTTCACTTCTCAGTCTTTAATCACAGATCATTTGTTGTAGTGGCCTTTAGGAGCTGCAGCATGTCATGAAGTATGCCCTTTGGCCCAAACAGCTTTACTTGCAAATGCTCATTTGCAATAAATTGTTGGTCTGATTCAAGGCCTCTGGCTTCTGGTATACCATCAATCCTAGACCCTTACTGAAATTCCTCTTGGAGTCCTGGAGATCCTGCAGCTATGGTTCTACAGGACCAGTCCCTTTACCCACTTCAGCAGGTCAAAGGTGGGGCAGATTTTTGGGGTGGGACAAATCAAAGCCCTGGATGTGGGCCTGGGTGTACTTGAGTTGGTCAGTTCAGGCCTCTCCTGGGATTGCTACCTCAGGTGAGAGTCAGGGCCAGCTCTCCAGCATACATGGTAGGGGTGGGACCAGTTCTTCCAAATGAGGTGCCAGTTCTCCCATTGCAGTGGCTGGCAAAGTGGGGAGCAGTTCTCCCAGGGTCATTGAGAGTCAGAGACAGCTTTCCCTCACCCACGACACTGGGGCCAGTTCTTCTGGAAGGGGAGCCCAACTCTCCCACTGAGGCAGCAGGTGAAGGCTGAGACCAGCTCTTTGGTGCCCAGGCCACCTGGGCCAGCTCTCCCATGCCTACCAGTGGTAACATGGGCCACAGACATCAGTAAAGACCACAGCTGTAGTAGGACCATGGACCCACTCATGGCCCTCGGCTACAACTTGGGCCTGAACATCACCATGGCTCTGAGTGGCAGTGCAGGCCACTCAGATGAGTATGGCTCCAGTATCAGTGTGGCCCTTGGATACCACCATGGTCTCAGCTGGTAGCCCACATCTAGGCATCCCCACAGCCTTTGGTGGTAACATGGGCCATGGACATCAACATAGACCCAAATTACAGTAGGTCCCTGGACCCAGTCACAGCCTTCAGTAGTAGCACAAGCATAGACATCACATGGCCCCAAGTGGCAGCATAAACCACCCTTATCGGCCTGTTCCTCATCACCATCTATCTTTAGTTCTGCTTCTCTCCACAGTGCACTAACTACTCTGCTTCTCCTTCTCTCCGATTTTTTTTTACCACGTGCCTGTTCATATTAGTGGTGCCTGCCCACTGGGGCTCCTGGGCAGACCTGTGGCTGTCTTCCACCCACTTGGCTTGCTCCAGGTGGCCCCATCCTTTTCATTTTTAAAATTATCTTTTAATATTTATTATTATTTTTTTTACATCTGATTACATTCACCCCCCCCTTCCTCTCCTCCCAGTCCCTCCCCTGCACATTCCCCAGGGCCCCCTCCACTCTTCCATTTTTGTTCAGAAAAGGGCAGGTCTCCCATGGATATCAACCAAGCATGGTGTATCAAATTTCAGTAAGACTAGGTAGGTTCCACTCATGTTAAGGCTTGACAGGGCAACCCAGTGTGAGGAATAGGGTCCAAAAACCTGGCAAAAGAGTCAGAGACAGCACCTGCTCCCACTGCTATGTGTCCCACAAGAAGACCAAGTTACACAACAGTCACATACATGCAGAGGGCCTAGATCAGTCCCATGCGGGCTCCCTGGTTGTTGGTTCAGTCACTTTCAGCCCAATGACATGCTTGCCACAATGCTCCCTGCCATAATGATAATGGAATGGCCTTCTCAAACTGTAAGCAAGCCCCCAATTAAATGTCTTCTTTTATAAGAGCTGCTGTGATCATGGTTTCTCTACAGTAACAGAAAAGTGACTCAGCAAGCTATACCTATTGGTGCAATAATGATATAAGTGTCATGAAGTAACAAACAACTTTCCTATTGGATTTAAGGCCTGCTCCACAGGAGAGAATTTGTGCTTGGTATTGTAAGTCTGGTTAAAAACTTATGGCTAAGAGGTCATACACCCTAGGGGAGAACCTATGAATGTTGTTTTGCTAAATGTGGCCATAGTAGCAACCTGCCTCCTAAATATGTGTCTGTGTACATTTGTGTAGCTCTCAGTCCTCATTAGAGAAGGTTTTCTTTTTTTCTTTTTTACTATAGTAGAGAGTGTTTATCACAGAGACTCACAGCCTCTCAAAGCACAGACACTGTAGAATGCTGAACCACAAGTGACAAGTTAATTCACTGCCTAACTTGCCTGGCTCAGAGGACACCACAGAGAGGGAGAAGAGAGATTGTAGGAAACAGAGGCCAGGAAAGACTGCTACAACATAGTGTAGTCTAGATACAACAGAGACATTTAGTTCAAACTTACAGTCTCTCTGGTTACTTCCAGGACCTGCAGAAGATCAATCTAATCAATATCCCAGCATGAATTGAGGACAGATTTTTGCCCCCTCCCCCAGATGAGCACTGTTGGCTACTCAAGACTGCTGGGGGAGAAAGAGTCTGTTTACATTAGAGGTGTGGGTTCTATTTGGTTGCCTATATGACAGTGGATGGACTCATTCATATATGGGCAGCTTTAATTGGACTCAATGGGTTGTAATGGGGTAAGGAAGAATATATGCAGTTGGTGGGGAGATGTGGGTGTTCTGAAAGAAGTTGGAGTGGATAGGGAGGGAAGTAAATTCAAAATACATTGTATATATGTGTTAAATTCTCAGAGTAGATAAATTTTTTAAGTAATAAAATTGGCTGAATAGTTAGGAGCACTGGCCACTTTTCCAGAGAATCCACATTCTATTCCCATCACCTATATGGAAGCTCACAACCATAAGTAACTCCAGTCTTATCTGTTACCCTTTTCTGGTCTCTAAGGGCACTGCATGTGCATAGTGCATAGACATACAAGCAGACAAAATATCCATGGACATAAAAATAAAACAGACAAAAAAGAATAAAGAGAGTAATGTCATTTCAAGTAGCATCAATAACTGAGAAATTCCAGAGCAGTCCTAAAGATAAAAGCTATGTAAGGTGACTTTCACAAGTTAACAGGAGGCACTGGTCACAGAAATTTAAAACTTAGAATAGAAGGATGGGAGCTTGATGTGTTTTCTTGAGTAGCATGGATATAGTGTTAAGTGATTTTTATAAGGAACTCATAAGAAACATGTGAAAACACGTGAGAGCTGAACTTTTAAGGGTCTTAGACTATTTTGGATATGAGTAAATTGCAGAGAAAATTAAACAATATTCAGGAGACTTTTGAATAGTTTATATTATGCAAAACTGTTCTTCATAAGCATTAAGAAAAAAGGATATAAAAGTTGAATAAATGGTCATATTTTATACACACACACACACACACACACACACACACAGACACAGAGAGAGAGAGAGAGAGAGAGAGAGAGAGAGAGAGAGAGAGAGAGAGAGAGAGAAGGAGAGTATACAAGCAGCAACTATAAAAAACAAAGGTTAGAGTATTATAGTTTTTTGTAATTTCTTTGCAAGTTCTTCATCTCAAATCTTCTATCAGGAGCACGCATAACTTTTGAAATAATTAAAAATACAGTCATGAAAGCTGAAATACTTAATATTCTGGAGCACCAGTTTTTATGGATTTCTGAAGATGATGCAGAAGATTGACTCTATGTTGATTGGTTAATGTTGATACTAATAATATAAAATATGAACCTAAATTTCTGCCTAAGTGAGTTATGTCTTATTTCATATCCTGAAAATAGAAGGGAACTCATTCTTGAAAACTATAGGAAATTAACTTTGAAGTAATTTAAATTTAAATTGAAAGACAATGATAAAATGCTTGTAATGAAGAAAAAATTATTCTAATTTCAATAGGAGGACTTTTTTTTCTCTCAAGGAGCTCCTTCAAAAATTGTTAAATGGTTAAGTCTTTGTTCTAGATATCTTCTGCAATCCCCTCTGTAGATGATCATTTCTTCATTTCTTCTTTTTTCAATGCACTTGAATGGTTTCACTTTTCTCTCTTAACCTGCTCTGGATAAGGACAATTTCGACTGTTCCAATGTGGTTACTTTTAAGAGATACTTGTGGTGGACTTGCCCTTTAATCCTTAGGACCAGTCACTGAATGAAAGAGTGGGCCTCTGCACTCAGGTTTCTTGTGTCACACAGTATGAGGCCAAGATGTGCCCCAGTAACAAGTACTCTCCAAATCTTAGTAGCTTTAGAAGCCCAGTTCTTGCACACATTCTAATGTATTGTGGGTTGACAAGATATCTGCTCACTACAATTGGGATCACAGGTTAATCAGAGTATCCTCTCTACATGCTTCCATAGTAGAGACAGCAAATAAAGAATACACAGTATATCCTATGTTCTTCTAAGTGATGGTCAGTTTGGTGCAACCACACAGGAAATACAGGAGGCTTTGAGAATAAAGTTTACTATTCTTGGGACGTATAGGCTGCTTATACACTTGGTGGCTAAGGCTGAACTGCTTCAAGACTCAATACTGGAGAGCTCTGGGCTTCAGAGTGCTGGAAAGTGCCCAGAGGTCTTCAAGAATATAAGTGGCACACACTGACTGTAATGTATACAAAACCCAGGAACTGACTCTTCAACATGCTTAATCAGAAAGCATGGAATCTAGAAAGCCATAGTGATAGTGAGATCTGTCTTCACCCATCCTTTCCTTGTAAGCATTTTTACGGAGAATCAGAACATGGGAATTTATGTTTAGGAAGGAGCACATACTGTAAACTCTGTTCAGTTTTCAATGTCCCAAGAAAGTCACAGAATCATGCATGACTCTAGAGGACAGGGTGGAACAGAAGCAAGTATAGCACAGAGGGAAGATTACATCAGGGGCAGGAGTTTCCTCTGAGACCTCCTGCTATTTCTACTATGAAAGTGAAAGTTTACCCAAGACTTTAGCTAGATTGGTTGGTCCCTTCAGCATAAAACAAAACAGATTCCCCACTTCCCAGCCTGGCTTTTAGAGTGAAGTGTTGTATTCATGTCTACTATGTTGAATTTCTTTAGTGTTGTCTTGTATATCCTTTTGATTTTCTGTCTAAATAGTTTATCCATTTACTAAGAGTGAGCTGACAAATCTCTGCTAATGTATAACTACATATTTCTTTCCACAGTTCTTGTAAAGTCTCCTTCATCTAGTTGGACTTTTCTGGATTGATATATTTATGTTTATACTTATATTTATATTTCTAATTGTTATTTTTCCTGATGAATTGGCCCTCACAGAATTCTCCTGTCTCTTATAACAACTTTTCAATAACTTCTATAATTTTTAAATGAATCTTATTTATTAACAATTTTGTGCATGTATATAATGCATTCTAATTACTCTCATGCCACTGCTCCTCTCTTCTTCTCACCCCTGCCACCCCCTTTTTTCCCTATAAGTCCTTTTTCCATATAATGTCTGCTTGTTCTGTGACCCACTGAGTCTTGTAACATATCTGACTTAAATACTATGTTGTATAATGCTGATATGGTGTCTTAGGCAACCCATAATGCTATGATACAATTTCTCAGACTGTGTGGTATGCAAACAAAATTATTGATTGCAGTGTAGGCATTGGAAGTCTTAAATGAAATCACATTGATTTGATGACTGGTAATAGCTTGAGTCATGGCTCAGAGGTGACCATCTTTTCCTTCTGTCCTTCCGTGGTGAAAGCGGCAAAGGCACAGTCTTGGGCCGCTTTTATAAGGACACTAATCTCATGTATGATGGTAGGCCATAACAAGACTTCTCCTGCTACTACTATCACCTTTCAACATGGATTGTTGAGGGAAAATAGATATTCAGATCATAACATACAGCCACCCAATGCTCTTTTGGCTACTATTTGCATGAATATGCTCTTCACTCTTTTCAATTTTAACATACTTGGGTTTTTGAATATAAAATAATTTTCTTATGGACAGCAAATAGTTGAACGACTTTTAAGCTCACTCTGTTAGTCTTTTTACTTTGAATACTCTGTCCATATTTAATGCAATAAGTATTCATATTCTGCATCTCTGATATCTTCTTCACTCTTAATTTAACATGTTTCTACCTTCCTTCATTCTTCCCTTGCTAGAGTTTTACTGGCCTTTGCT
Source organism: Onychomys torridus (assembly GCF_903995425.1). Taxonomy (NCBI): domain Eukaryota; kingdom Metazoa; phylum Chordata; class Mammalia; order Rodentia; family Cricetidae; genus Onychomys; species Onychomys torridus. The sequence continues at coordinate 14,509,311 of NC_050456.1, forward strand.
CAGGGATGAAAATCAAGGTTGTGAGTCTACAGCAATCTAGTTTAAGTTGTCTCTGAGTTGGTGCCAGTAGCATTCTAAGCTGTTTCTGAATGTATCAGTTCTGCTTGCCTTGTGTTTTTCTTTTTCAGTCATCATTAACATCGCTATGTAGAATAGGCTGAGGAGACCCACAAAGGTTTCCTAGTGAGATCTGAGCTTGCTTTATCCAGCACAGCTGCATTAGAAGATTGCCTGACCATGTGCATGATTTCTAGGTGACTGGAAGGATCTACACTTGGCTGAGCTAGGGGGAGTCTACATTCCACCCCTTGGCATCCCATATATAGCCCTTTAGAAGAGAGAGGAGGGGCCAATGGATAAGAATCCAGGCCCTCCTGTGGCTATCATGTGTTTCTATCTGTTTCTCTCCCCTCTATCCTTCTATCCAAATCTCTTATCCCTCTCACATCAAGAGTACTATGGGATAAAATGTGGGATCCGGTCTCCCAGCTGGCCTCCCACGATAGGCTAATTAAGAAAAATTATTTCGGGGATGCTGGCAAGATGGCTTCAATAGGTAAAAGGACTTGCTGCAAAAGCCTGATGATCTGAGTTTGATCCCACAATCATATAAAGGTGGGAGAAGCACCTCCACAAAAATGATTCTCTGATCTCTATATGCATGCTGAGGCACGCGCGCGCGTGCGCGCACACACACACACACACACACACACACCACATACACACTCACACACACAATAACTAATTACAACGTTTAAAAATTTTATCGCTGAGTAATACTCCATTGTATAAATGTACCACATTTCCCTTATCCATTCTTCGGTTGAGGGGCATCTAGGTTGTTTCCAGGTTACTCTGTGGTTAAAAAAACAAAAACAAACAAAAAAAAAAAACAACAATGACATCATGAAATTTTCAAGCAAATGGATGGAACTAGAAAGAATCATCCTGAGAGAGGCCACGAAGACCCTGAAAGACAAACACAGTATATACTCACTCTTAAATGGATATTAGACACAAAGCACAGGATAACCAGGCTACAACCCACAACCCCAGAGAAGCTAGGTAAAAAGGATGACCCTAAAAGGAACACACATGGAGGGCCTCCAAGGGAAAACAGTTAAGATCTCCTGGGTAAATTGGGAAGAGGGTAGAAGGAAAAGGATGGAGTGTTGGTTAAGTGGCGGCACTTATGGCTGGCTGCTGCCCACGGCGGCCATGCTGACGGAGAAGAGCTCTGGATATTGTAGTAGTGGAAGCTTTCTGGGCTTTATTAGGAGAGAGAGAGAGAGAGAGAGAGAGAGAGAGAGAGAGAGAGAGAGAGAGAGAGAGAGAGAGAGAGAGAGAGAGACTGCGTGCGTGGAGGGGAAAGAAAGCAGAAGGAGAGAGTGAGGAAAGAGAGGGCACACTTGCTCTTTAGGCTGGGACACCATCGCAGGCTGGAGACACAATTAAGGGCATAATCCTCACATGGAGGATGGGAACAGGAAGGACTGAGATAACCAAGTGGAGGGATGAATGGAGAGCGAGAGCAATGAAAGAGATATCTTGATAGAGGGAACCATTAGGGGGTTAGGGAGAAACCTGGTGCTAGGGAAATCCCTAGGAATCTACAAAGATGACACCAACTAAGACTCCTAGCAATAAGGGAGAGGGTGCCTGAATTTACCTTCCCCTATAATCAGATTAGTGACTACCCTAATTGTCATCGTAGAACCTACATCCAGTAACTGATGGAAGCAAATGCAGTGATCCACATCCAAGCACTGGGCTTAGCTCCTAGACTTCAGTTGAAGAGAAGGAGGAGGGATCATAGGAGCAAGTGAGGCCAAGATCATGATGGGGAAAACCACAGAGACAGCTGACCCAAGTTGTTGGGAGCTCTTAGACTCTGGCCTGTCATCTGGGGAACATGCATGGGACCAACTAGGCCCTCTATGTGTGAGTGACAGTTAAGTGGCTATATCTGTGGTGAGTCCCTGGCATTGGGACCAAGACTTATCCAGAATTCATGAACTGGCTTTTTGGAACACATTCCCTAGGGTGGGATACCTTGCTCAACCTTGACATGGGGGGTAGGAGCTTGATCCTGCCTCAACTGAGTATGCCAGACTTTGTTGACTCCCCAAAGGAAGGCCTTACCCTCTCTGAGGAGTGGATGGGGTATTGAAGTTAGGGGAGGTGGGAGTCAGGAAAAGGGGAAGGAGGGGGAATTGGGATTGGTATGTAAAATGAAAAACCTTTTTTTTTTTAAAGAAAAAAATTTTTAAGTTTGGGCCAGTGGTATAGATAATCAGTTAAATGTTCATTCTCTCTGTGTGTGTTCCTGTCAACCTAAGGTAGATGACATCCAAGTCATGCCATGTACAACCACACACATATGCCATTTACACACATACACTTTAATAATAATAACATTAACACTTTTAAATTCATATTTTATAATTTCGTTTTAAATCTCATAGAAAATAAAAGTTACAGGCCCTAACCAACACTAATAGCACCTTTGATATTTATGAAGTTACTTTACCCAGTTTCTTTACTTAATTTATGTATCGTGTTCCCATCATCTTAGCCCCAGCTACTCCCAGTTACACTACTGGTTATGTTCAAGGTTACATTTTCTAATTCAGTTTCTTGAAGGATAGTTATGCTGGGTATGAATGTTTTTGAATGAGAATCTTTATGGTTTCCCCATGTTCTAAAGAGAGAGAGAGAGTTTTGGCTTCTAGTTTCTGTTGAAAAATTAATTGTTAAAATTAGCTAAGTATCCCTTGGTCATGTTTAATTTAATCTTTTACAGTTTTAATTTTCTCTGTTTTTCTTTGTCTTGTATGTTTGAGTCTCCTATGCCTATATCCAGGCATACTTGGTCTAAGTATATTTGGAGTTAGTGATTTCCTGGATGTGTAGACTCATCTCTTATTTACAGTTGGGACAGGTGTTTATCTTTTATTTCTTTATATACATTTTATGATTTTCCACCTGTCTTTCTTTCCAGAACATCCACTCCACACATAATGGTAATTAGTTACTTAGCTAAGTATTTATTCTAATGTTGCTTCACTCTTTTCAGATCTGTAATTTCCCCTTCTACCCACAATTACTGTTTTTCCTACTAGATAATTTCAATTGATCTCAAGTTCATAAATTACTTTTTATGCTTGTTAATGACTGCAATTGGAACTTTTTGATGAGTTTTTCACTTAAGTTCTTATATTTTTCAGCCTTGGGATTTCTATATTGGGCCTTTTTGTACTCTTTTGATATTATCTTATTTTTCTTGCCCCTTTTCCCCCCAGCTCTGCATCTACTATTGCATTTAGCTCTTTGAATGGGAATTTTTTGTTTTTGTTTTTTTTTGTTTTTGTTTTTGTTTTTGTTTTTGTTTTTTTTGAGACAGGGTTTCTCTGTGTAGTTTTGCGCCTTTCCTGGAACTCACTCTGTAGCCCAGGCTGGCCTCGAACTCACAGAGATCCACCTGCCTCTGCCTCCCAAGTGCTGGGATTAAAGGCATGTGCCACCACCACCTGGCAAGTTTTTTGTTTTTGTTTTTGTTTAAATTTCATGTGTATACGTGTGTAGCTGAGTGTATGTTTGACCATTGTATTGCATACAGGTACCAACAGAGACCAGAATGCTAAATTATTTCCCCTGGAACTGGAGTTACAGGCAGTTGTAAATCATCAGATTTGGGCACCAGGAATTGAACCTGGGTCCTCTGCCAGAGGATATGTTGGGCTCAGAGGAAGCCCCGAGTGAATAAATTCCTGTGTGAATGTGATATTTATGGACTGAAGACTGATCCCCTATCAAGACTACTGAGATGATCCAAACCTGTCTTTTTGATCCAGAGATACACCATAAACCCTGCCTCTTGTTTGACTTCATCTAATACCCTTATTTAGTTGCATATAATAATACTACTTCTCTGATCAACTGTATACATTAACCATTTGGGGGTGCTGTGGTTTCTCCATTAGAAAGCCCAGGCCAGTCCTCATAATCCAAGCTTTTCTGTTTCTGTATATGTGTGTGTCTATCATTTCTTTATTCCCTCAATACCCCAGTCTAGTGAAAATAATCCCTGGAGAGAGACAAGGACTTGGCAAGAAGCAAGAGCTCTTAACTATTGATCTTTTTTTCCAGCCCTTTTTGAGTATATTTAAAGCAATTGATTTAAAATCTTTGCCTAATAAGGACAACATTTGTGCTCCTTCAGGAACATCTGTTTGTCTTTACTGTGCATGTATCAGATATTATTCTCCTCCCATCCCTGATAACATGATATTTTTACTTTACAGCATGGTACATCTAGAAATAAAATGCTTTTTCCTCATGCAAAAAAAAAGAAAAAAGAAAAAAAATCTCTGAAGTCTAGTCAGTCTTTGTTTTGTAGTTTGCTGTGGCTTTTGTTAGCCATTTATCTGCACTTTGTAACTGGGTGGTCTCTGGTGTCCCAGTCTGTTTAGCTATGCATTTTTGAAAAGAGGGAAAAAGTAAGGAAATGAGGAAACAAAGCAAAAAGAATAGAAATAATAGCTATCAGTTCTTAATAATTAACCATCTATTGTGGTACCTCTTCAACACTGCAACTCTTTTTCTCTTGTTTAGCCTTTATTTCTTTAAAATATTATTCATTTATTTGATGTGTATGTGTGCATTCCTGAATGTATGTACATGTACTACATACATGCAACATGTATCCCTGGAGGCCAGAAGATGGTGTCTGGATCCCTGGAACAGGAGTTACATATGGTTATGAGCAGTCATGTGGGTGCTGGGAACTGAATCTGGGTCCTCAGCAGGAGCAACCAGGGCTCTTAACAGCTGAGCCATCTCTCTAGTCCCAGCTCTTATTTCTTGCTGCTGTTATGACTAGACATTAGTCAGAAAAAATTTTTTAAGCTGCCTAGGCATGATCTAGGCATACACGGGATTTCTAAATTCCTTTTTGTACACAGATATTTCTGAACCTTCTAATTTCCCAGTGACATTCATAGCTTTTCTCTCCAGGCTTTTAGTACTATATTGTTTTCATTCACTCTATATTAGCCTTATGTGGAAACTGGAATTTCAATTAATTTGAATTTTTTTTCAAAATACTTCTCTGCTCTTCTCTATGAAGAGTGAGTTGTAAGTACCCTGTGTCAGTGTCAGACTTCTTTATTTTGTCCCTTGTAGCTCTAAACAGGTTAAAATGAGAAGACAAATCTATTTATGGTAAGTCTGCCTTGCTTTTCCTCTAACCAGGACTGCACTGAGAAAAAGGCCAATTTTTAAGCCTAGGGATGTGGCACCATAGGGAGCTCTGTAGGACATGTAAAATGCCACAAGGTTTTTACTATAGTTCTAAGTTTTATCTTTTTTCTTAACTCAATGTTTCTTTGCTACAAGCCTTTAAAATTCTTCAGTATCTAGACAAAACTATGCTGACATTTTAACTTTGTTCCTGGATGTTTCTTTGGACCAACAGACTATGAGAACTTCCTGTTTTTTTGTTTTGGAGGTTCTACTTTATGTCTCTTAGGAACAAACCTAAGATCTATTATCTTGTAAACCAATGTTACTTTTGTTAAAACAACAAGAACAACCAAGAGCATGCCATATAGCAGTTATAAAGTAGCTCATATATGAAAAATGTATCAAATATGAGATGGATATACCCACCAGTGCCAAAATGTACAAACTATGAAATAATTGGGTAAAGGTAGTGAATCTCCTCATTCCCTGGGGTTTGCTATAGATGCATGGCCTCTTCCCTCGTTTGCTTCCTAGTGTGAAAATAAAGAAGAAAACATAGAGGTGAGGGAACTGACAGTCTTACAACTGGAGTAATCTGTACTGATGAAAGATGTGTTGACTGACTGAAAGGAACACAGATTCACTGAAGTGTCAGAGGTTCTTTTAGAGACAGTGCCTAGCTCTATAACACGCGTTATTGCTGCTTTCTCTATTACCCTTACTTTATACAGTTCCACTGAGACACTTGCTAGAATTCATGGAATCATAAGGGTGGAAAGATTTTAGGGATCAGATGTCACCATTGCCTTAATGTACAGGTGGGGAAAGAGAGACTCCAAAAGAAGACTTTCTATTGCTTATTGATTACCCTCTGCAACTTAGCCAGTGTTTTGTTTTTCATTTTTTGTTATTTTCAGTCCTTCAGTACCTCTGGGGCATTGCTGGTACCCAGTCATTCCCACATCTTCTGGACAAGTGTCCTGAATATTGATTCTTTCAGATAGTTTGCTAGTTTGATATTGAGAGGTGCTGGTGGCAAAAGTCCATGGAGTATACAGCAGTGATGACTAGGGTTCAGAAGGTCAACCTATCAGAAGTAAGGGTTCTGCCAGAGGAAACCATCACCCAAGGCGTTATGGAATTACCGTCTTTTGAATGAAATGGCTGTCTCTTGTAAACTTCTTGTGCAATAGCAGCTATGATTCTCCCCATCTCCATGTTATATGTACATGTAATCTCATGATTGCATCTCAATCCTGGGCACAATTTTCCCTATACATTTGGGGTAATTATACCAGCTGTGTTTATTTTTCATTAACATACATCTGGCCAGGGCCATTCTCCAGACAAAAGTATTTCAGCAAAGATACTTTTTTTCCAAGGACAAAACAGATAAACATTAGCTCATCTTACTTACAGATAAGAGAAAATAATCACTAGCAATTAAATCCTCAACTCCTTACCTTTACTATGGGTTATTTACATAAGACCTTAACTTAAGAAATTTACTGCTCACATTTCTAAGATGATGTTTTAGCCATTTGTTAGTTACTGAGTTAAGGTAGTTGCTTCCCACTGACCCAAGGAGATTGCCTTCAAGGCCAGGCAGGCCATAGGTGCCAAGTTTCTTTCTTGTGCAAATTAAGTTTTAATTCCTCCTCAGGCAGGTGCTGTTCCTAGATTCCCTACTTGATCTTAGCCTTCAGTTCACCCTACCAGAGAACTCCCCTTCAGTCACTCCCCTTTTGGGTTGTAATTAGAAGCTGACATTTACTGCTTTATGTGTGGATCCTTCTCACCTCTCTCTGTGACCCTGAACACTTCAAGCCCGCATTGCTTTGCCAAAGAGTTACTGCTTGTGTGTATATACTGGTTTCCTGACAGCACTTGGTGAATTGATTTGAGAAGAACAAGATGAGGATGGAGACTGAAAGAACTAGATAGAGATGAGAGAGAGAACAGCAAGAGGGACAGAGAGCAGGAGGACTGAGAGCAGGAGGACTGAGAGCAGGAGGCCTGAGAACTAAATAAGAGAACAGAAAAGAAACTGTACAGATAGAATCGCCATAAAGTGAATGGACTAAGGAACTCAGTGCACTTAGATTCATTGATATCTCTCAGATTAGAATCCCCAGCTGGTTGGTAGACTCTTCCACAGACCCTGGGAGCAAACAGTACATGCTGGACCTATTATTGTTTGCGTTGCTTCATTCCCATTTGAAGACAGGAGTAATAGAGCAGTTTCTCCATGATTAAGAATGCTAATATATATCAGAATACTAATGCACTCCTTCCATTCAAGGTGAGTCTGTGTTCTTGTGAGTGGCAAAACTCCAGAGCCAGCCCTTTTCCTTTGTTCTGCCCTCCACATTATTGCTTCTTGTGAAGGTAGAACCCATTTTTGCAATGACCTGTAAGATTTATCAACTTGCTGCAGGAAGTTTGTATTCTCAATGCTCTTCTTGTGTTGTATATATTGAAAGTGGCCCAGCTAGAAAAATAAAAGTCTTTTCTTGGCTGCTTAGCCAGACTTCCTCAGCCTCAGAATTCTGAATGAAGCATGACTTAGCTTGCTCCCAGTTTCTTTTGACATTCCGAAAAGGGCAGTCCTGCCAGATTTTCTCATTGTCATTCTGTCCTTGCTTCTACTGTCTCTGATTGTGAGGCAGGTGAGTTGCTACTGACTCCATTATAAGTATTATAAAGTCCAGCTCCTGGACCTGTTGTCTGGAAACTACATGTGTCGGGGTAGGCCCCGTCTCGCAAGCTATCCTTCCTCAGTCACTTGCTTCAAGTTTGATCTTCATGTTTGGTAAAGAGTATTGTTTGATTTACTTGCTATGATCCTGAATTGTGTGGATTTCTTGAAAACAAAAGATAATGTTTTAAAATATGATCATATATATATTATGATTCATTTTGTGGTCAGAAACTAAAAGGCATGAAATTCAAAAGGAAATTAAAAAAAGGGGCACAGAGGAAATGTGACAGACCCACACAGGAAACCACCTGATTGAATATTTATTCTCAAACATACTTCACACCTTTTTCCACTCAGTGTCCACAGAATTCTGAACATGTAAAATAAGCATCAATCCAGGGATTCTAGAAGGCCTCTCAAAGGGTCTTCTCTATAGAAATGTTCACAACTCCCATGAACCTTTTATAGTTTTTTACTTTCTAATATGGGGACAACAGTTAATAACAATATACTGGCTAGGAATAGTGCAAGCCTGTAATCCCACTTTTAGAAGGCTTAGACAGGAAATGTTGAGTTTGAGGCCAGCCTGTGCTTACAAGTAATCTAGGTAAATGTGTTGTCTATAAAAGGACTTTCTCTCACAACAAATGAATAAACAAATCACCCACTCACCTACTATATTGATTTTTCAAGAAAACTGAAAAGGTAGACCTTAGTTGCTCCCACCATAAAATAACATTGTGAGATAATGCATACGTTAATTAGCTGGATCCAGCCAATCAACAATGTGTGTAAACATTTGTAATTCCAATTGAAATGTAATTTTTAAATATTTAAGTTGTCTTTATAAGGTTGTATTTGTGAGGTACTATGTGATTTTTGATATATGAGAACATTATGTAATATTCCAATAAGGGTATATATCTATCCTCAAACATAATCATTTATCTGGTGAAGACAGAAAGCTTTTTATTCTAGCCATTTTCAAGCTATCCATTTCATGATTGTTACCTATAATTACCTTACTTTGTAAAAGAAATCAAGAATTGTTGTTCTGTTTATTATAGTACCCACTGCTCTATTTTCTGTACCCTATATGGATATTGCAGTGCCTTAAGTATACAATTTTCTCTTCCAAATGAAATTTTAAGCAATTTCCTTAACTTTACACATACTTAGATGTGGGACATACTGGTTTAGTTGGTCCTCAATAAATGGTTATTTATGGTTAAAGTAGAATATGAAATGAAATAAGTGTGTTGTATGTAAACTCCAGGCATGAAAAGAAATCTGAGACTCACTGTTGTGGGATATTAGTTTAGCATGTATTGCCTTTGTTTATGCGATGGAATATTTGTTTAATGATGCAAAGATTTGTTGCATTCTTTCAGGTTGTATTTGTTTAAATCAGTGAAGCTGCCTTACTTTGCCTGTCTAAAACACCTGATTGGTCTAATAAAAAGCTGAATGGTCAAAAGCAAGGCATGAGAAAGGATAGGCAGGGCTGGCAGGCAGAGAGAATAAATAGGAAAGAAAGGGAAGAGAGAGGAGTAAGAAAAAGAGAAGGACAGGAGGAAGAAGACACCATGGGCCAGCCTTCTAGCCACACTACCAGACACAGAGTAAGAAAGAAAGAAATGTATATAGAATAGAGAAAGGTAAAAGCACAGAGGCAAAAGGTAGATGGGATAATTTAAGTTAAGAAAAGCTGGCTAAAAACAAGCCAAGCTAAGGCTGGGCATTCATAAGTAAGATTAAGTCTCTGTGTATTTGTTTGGGAGCTGGGTGGTCCCAAAGAGCCAAGAGTGAAAAAAAAAAAAAAAGAACCAACTACAACCCACAGCAGGATGTCAATGAGTGTTTGGTTAGAATAGGCCTGAGTCAGACTTTGGCCAAATTGAATATAGTGAGGTTGGCCCACTTTACTCCTGTAGATGTAACCGTCTTGTTAAATAAGAAACACAGACCCGATTGCAGAGTTAAAAACTACGAGGTCAGAGCAAGAGTGGAAAACCTTACCCTTCACTGCTTCTGCTGTCCCTCCTCTCTGCAAGAGACCTACTTCTGTGTGTCTTGTCTTTTTATAGACTTTCTGTTCTGTTTTCTCATTGGTTGTAAACCCAGCCACATGACCTCCTCAACACTGCCTTTTTCGGTACAGACCTCCAGGTTTTCTATGGTTGGTATTGAGATTAAAGGCGTGTGTCTGCCATGCTGGCTGTGTCCTTGAACACACAGAGATCCTCCTAGCTCTGCCTCCCAAGAGCTGGGATTAAAGGCATGCACCACTACTGCCCAGCTTCTGCTCTGGCTTGCTCTGACCTCAAGGCAACTTTATTAACATACAAATAAAACCACATTTCAATACAAATAAAATATCACTATATTCCCCCTTATTCCTAGTGAGTATTAAAATACAATAAGAATTTTGAAATATATAATACCAATATTTGGTGATGCATTGGGAATTCAGTAAGAATATATCCTATTTTGGAACAAAACTGGATTTCTCAGGAGGTTACTAATTATAGCTTCTTATATTTTTAAAAACATTTTTTTTTTTTTTTTTTTTTTTACTGTTTAGACAAAGTCTCACTCCATAGCTTGGATGGTCTGGAACTTTCTAGGTAGATCAGATTGGCCTTGAACTCACAACATCTGCCTGCCTCTAGCTGAGATTTAAAGCATATGCCACCACATCTGACCTATTGTTTCTTATATGAAAATTTACTTCTAGCTTCTAAGTACAATTTGAATATTATTTAAAAACTCTGGCTTAACTTACAAGATAAAATATGCCTCCTTGTGGAATGACTAAATGAGTATATTGGGGGTAATCAATTGTTTTGTCATTAAATTGGTTGCCTGATTTATAGGAGAGAGTATACCTCTCATACTATAAACCTGGGCAAAAGCCTGTGGCTGTAGACATCATGGGCCCAAGGGTAGAAATATATTACCATTGCTTCCCTAAATGGACATATTGTCAATTTTCCTTGTAAATGTGTTTATATCTATAGGCTAGTGTTGTTCTCAGCCTTTTTTGCAGCATGCAAGACTCATTATTTGTTTAAAGTGTTGAGAAAAAGTGATTGTTGAGTGTTCATTCCTAAATGAGACATTTATATCATCCCCCTCTGCCCCCCAAGTTCAGGAAATATCATGGAAGAGGAGTGGGAGAAGGAACATAAGAATAAAACGTCGAGAGATTGCCATGAAATGCTGCCAACCATATACAACATCCCAGTTTGATTAAGTCCACACAGACACAGTGGATACCTGCCCAAGATTGGGCCCTTCAGCCTTCAATCATCAGTAGAAGACATGCTCACAAGGCTCCACCCCTTTCCAAGGAGTTCTTAACAGCTAATGGTTGCTGCAGGGTATAGTTCCGGGGGGACTAGTTGAGAAGCACAAGGAATTCAGAGGGAAAGGAAGGGGAATAAGAGATGGTAATGAAGGTGAATATGGCCACAATACAATGTACTGATTATAAAACTGTCAAAAACAAGGAGAAACAACCAACAAACAGAAGTCTCCCTGGCCAAAAGTACACAAATAGTGTTTGGTTTCTTGTCCTTTGAATACTTTCTCCTCCAGTCTGTTCTACTGTGATCCTCTGGTGAAACACTATTTATTGAACTGATATTCTGCAATCATCTGGATGCTGGTCTTCAGTCTTCTGAGGATAAACACTTAGGACCAAGTACCATGAAAGGCATTGCCAGAGCACACACTGAGTATGAAAATAAGTCCTCCATTTACTGCTGTTACCTAGAACAGACTACAGGTACCATTCATCACCTAATCTTACCTTAATTTTCTGTGAGCATTAATAAAATGATACATGGAAAAGGTTTATATTAAATATGCTAAATAATTTTATAAAGTCTTATATAGTCTATTTGCTATATTATTTAACAAATATATTTTATCTGAAATTGTTTCCAAGAAGTACATATTTTCATTGTTCAAACTAAACTCATTTCTACATCACATTTACATTTAAACATCACATATAATACTAAGTCATTAAGCAACTTAAATGTTTGGGGATTTTATCTACATCTTATAAATACTGAAATGTTTACTTAGATTAATTAAAAAGAAGTCAAATTTTCTATTCAAAATCAACTATGTGGTCCCAGTGAATAGAGTCTTTTCTCAGGTCATCAGATCTCTAGTCTATACCCAAAGAGTGAGGGGAAAGGCATGTGTGGCTTAATGTTTCAGCACAGCCCATGTTTCTGTGGAAACATCTATGAAGCCTTGATCTTTGGGGCATCTGGTCTGAGTTGAAAGATCTATATATACTCCTGTGACTTGAAGTATAACTTTAAACATATTAATCTTTTTCTAGTTTATTTTTTATGACTTTTTTTTTTCCCACTGAACATGAATCCTGAATCTTTCAAATACTTACTCTACTATTAACTCCTAAAGGCCTTTTGTGAAACTTGGATCACAGAGACTAGCCTCTAGGTTGTAAATACCCCTTGACACACACTAAGTGCTGGACTTTTACTAAGTACGTAATGTACTATCAGACATAAAAATCACATAAAAAGGTGAGTTGGACCATTAGAGTTTAAAAATATGTGTCCTGAGTTAGGGTTGATTGAGCTAACTGATCAGTGGAAACAGGCAATCATTACTGATCCAAGATTTGATCCTACCTAACCAATGCTGAATTTCAATTGTTATAACTAATGGTATCACTTGCCTGTCTGGTGGGAGCTGCCTTCTCTGTGCCTATCCCATCTCCAAGCACTTTTTTCTTGAGCAGCTGAGTTGTTGGAATTTTGCTTTAGGGAGGAGCTTTACTATTTTTTTTCACCACTAATTTGAGAGGACTTATGCCTTCATTTCTAGAAACTAAGCCTGAGAATAAGGCATAGTTTTTCATATAAATATATATTTACATGACATTTATATTTAAATAAATATATATTTCATATGTATTTCCTTTTTGTCTGTTTTATTTGTATAGATACATGTGGATTGATATCTAAACATATCACCTACATTATATTATTAGAAATATATTTATGTGCTTGTAAAACAGTTACTATCTTAAATGCTGTATGTGTGCGTGTGTGTGTGTGTGTGTGTGTGTGTGTGTGTGTGTGTGTGTATGTGTGTGTGTTCAATAACCCCCATCAATCATATAAAGTAGGTAATACCTCCATTTTTAATATGAGAAAACTGAAAGACAGACAAAATTAAGTATCTTGTCCAAGTCACATATGCTCTGAATGTTAGATGTTTAGACTCTTGTGTATTGGTTTAAACTCTAGCTAAATTACATATGTGTACATCAACAGCTCTACCTATGTCCTGTATGCTTAAAAAGATTAGGGGTTGACCTTTCTGTTGCCAACCATTTACTTGTTCATATGGTTTTCCTTTAAAGTTACTCTAATGTTACTTTAAGAAAGAATTGAAATGACTCCTTTTCCACAAAGGAGTATGAAGCAAATGAGTGTTATTCCGCTATTACAGGGTTTGTTTATCATCCTAGCCACACTATTTTCAAACAGTTCACACACGTGTTCAGTAGATTAACTGACTCCATTGTTTCTTCTAAGTTCAAGGACAAAAAAATCATATTTAAGTAAAGGAATTTTTCCTACCTATCAGGATACTGTTACAATTAGCTTCAGGCATCAAACTGAAAAAGTTGAGAATTATCTAAAAGTGTCTCAATTGGGGTTTTGCCTCCATCTGATGGACCGTGGGCTTGTCTGTGGTGCATTTTCTTGATTGCTGATTGATGTGGGAGGGTCCAGCCACTGTGGGTGGTGCCATACCTAGTCAGGTGGTCCCCAGGCTCTATAAGAAAAGTAGCTAAGCAAGCCAGGTGATGCAAATCAGTGAGTAGCATTCCTCCATGTCGTCTGCCTTAGTTCCTTCCTTGACCTCCTGATGGGGTTTCTGGAGATGATGGACAGTAACCTGTAAGATGAAATCAACCTTTTTTTCCCCCAAGTTGCTTTTGGTCATGGTGTTGATCACAGTAGCCAAAACAAACTAGAATAGTTACTAAACCATAGCATCAGTAGAAATTTGTAATTGTTGCAGCAAGCTCTTCTGTGTTATTAGAATTCCACATCTGTCTGAACTTGAATAACATATAGCTACATTAGATTCAGAGCAGGATCAGAGTTTATTACTAGAGTCAATATGCCTAATATTTCTAAAATTGAAGTTCCATATAAGTCAACCTGATTTATCAATAGTCCATTATTCAGTAAGTCAACTCCACTGTCAATGTCACCTAGGAATTTATGGAACCAATTACTCCTCAGAGGCTGTCACTTGGCTTTTACTGTGTGCCTTGCAGAAATATTTTGCTGAGAATAATTTGTAAGTACAGATAAGTTAGAGGGGAAAGGTTTTATGCTGGAAAGAGAAAACAACCCAAGATAAAGGGCTAAACTATAAAAATGTGAAGAGGATCAAATAGATAATTAGGGAATAAATAATTATATAGAAATTTTCAGGTGTATATAGTCAGAGATGATACAAAAATCCTTTGGAAAAGTTAAAAAATATGGAGGTATAGAAATAAAAATCAAAGACTGAGAAGCCAATTGTTGTGTTTCAGTCTTAGTTGAACACCAACATTACTTGAGCAGAAGCAATGAAAACTGCTAATCAGTTGAAGGGAAATCTGAGTGAAGGCTCTGATGTCCCAAGGTGACCAGAATGGTTATCTAGGGTACAGAAACTAATTGATGAATTTTGTATTTGTCAGTTCCTTAATTTGGAAAGATTACAGATGTGAGTTATACAAAAAGATTGATAAAAAATTTATCTGCAGAAAAATCTCCAAATCTTTATTTTATGTACAAGTCCCAAAGTGAAAATTGGACTTCTTAGGAAAATAACCCTGACAGTGAATTAATATTTAGCGAATTCCTTTACATCTAGTATATTTCTTAAAATTCATGATGAGTCTATCTTATTTATAGTAGTCATGAGAAAAATTAAACTTTTATTTCCTATGAAGAACTTTGAACAGACTTAGTTCCATTTCTTCATGTTAACAGTAGATCTTTAGTGTTTATATGCGAAGCACCTACTCTGTTCAGCAATAAAACAATTCTTACGTGACATCACATATTTGTCCAAATTCACAGCATATACAGCACCAGGAGTAAACTTGGAACTGTGGACTGTAGATTTTAACAATGTAATAATGTAGGGCAACTGACTGTGACTAATGGACCACTCAGGTGTGGGAGACTGGTTATTAAGGAGTCTGTGCATGTATGGCTGGCAATATGTAGGGATGTCCTGAATCTGCCACATTTTTTTTCTCTGAACATACAAGTAGTCCAAAAGGTAATTATTAGTATATTTATCTCTCATTGCTTCAAGAATGTTGGTATTTAAAAGTTAGCAGCTAGAATATTCACTGTCTAAAATGACTAACAGCTGCTATGGTTTGAATGTAAGACATCACCCCACAGGCTCATAGGCTTTCAACTTGGTCCTCACATGGTGGTGCTGTTTGGGAAGATTGTAGAAGCATTGAGAGGTGGAGTCTTGCTGGGGGAAGTGGGTAACAAGGGTGAGCCTTGAGGTTGTATAGCCAGGCCCACTTCCCATGCACTCTGACAACAGGTACAGTGTGACCAGTGACCGCCCACTTGTGTCAACATTCTGTATCACAGATGTGCTTGTGTTACCTGGCTGGGAAGGATTGTATCCTCTCCAACTGTGAGCTAAAACAGCCATTTCTCCTTAAGTTGTTTCTCTTTTTTTTAAATATACTTTGTCAGAACAACTAGAAAACTTACTAACAAGCCAGCTACAATCATCAAAAATGCTTTGTTCTTTTGTACGGTTGTTAGAGATTACCACAAAATACAGGGAACCAGAATATCAGTTTAGTCTCTCACAGTCTGGAGTCCAGAAGTTCAAAATCAACCATCATTGAGATAAGGCAGGGTATCTGCAGAGTCATGTTCTCTCCAGAAGCTCCTCATCCCTTCTGCCTTTTGTGAGTGCTAACTTTTCTGAACTGTGGCAGTATCACTCCACTTTCTCCATGTCTTTGTGTGTGTGTGTGTGTGTGTGTGTGTGTGTGTGTGTGTGTGTGTCTGTGTGTGTGTGTGTGTGTGTGTGTGTGTGTGCGCGCGCGCATGCACTTATGTGTGTAAAATCCATCTCCTTATATGTATGCATGTGACTAATTGCCTTGGAGACTTAGTTGTTTGTTCTTTTCTCTGTTGCTGTTAGTCTGACAAAAGTAACTTAAGGAAAAAAGGATTTAATCTGGTTTCTAGTTCAGGTTACAGTTCCCTGTGATGGGAAGTCCAGGCTCTTGATGGAACTGTTCATATTGCTTCCACAGTCAGGAACAAAGAGCAGTGAATATATACTAATGCTCAGTCCTTTTTCTCCACTTATATAGTCCAGGTTCTCAGCCAGAGAATGACCCTACACACTGTGGGTTGGTCCATCCACCTCAATTAATATAAGGTAACTCCTATGGGCATGCCCAGAGACCCATTAGGGAGCCCCACTTGGATATTCCAGGTTAACTTTATAATCCTAAATTCAGGGTTGTTTTTTGTTTGTTTGTTTGTTTTTTGGTGTTTGTTGTTTGAAAGAGGGATTGATCCTACAGCTTCGGGTGTGCTCTGCCTGAACTATGTCTCCAGCCCTCATCTCATCACTTTAAAAGCACAACTGCAAGGACCATTTCTTCCCCTTTACCATATGATCTAACATTGACCCAGGGCTTAAGAAGCAGAGATATTGTTTGATTTGGGAGGGTTTCTTTTTTTTTTCTTCTTTTCTTTTCTTTTTATTAAGAGATTTTCTATTCATTTTACATATCAGCCACGGATTCCCCTGTCCTCCCTTCTCCCACCTCCCAGCCTTCCCTCCCCAAGCCACCCCCCCATTGCCACCTCCTCTAAGGCAAGGTCTCCCCCGGGAGTCAGCAGAGCGGGGACATTCAGTTGAGGCAAGTCCAATCCCCTTGATGTGGGAGGGTTTCTTAAGCCTGGCACAAATGCCAGGTTCAAATACTGATCTTGGAAAAAGATTGCTTTGCAGTATGTTACAGACTAGAATATTACTGGCAAGAAGTGTGGATAACTGGTATTGGCGTCTTCTCCTCCATAGCCTGAGCTTCCTCACTGTGAGGTGAGGCTCTCTGTGTATTTCCACAATGATAGCTTTGGAGGGGATGTTGCACTGCACAAATGTCAATCTATGATTTTGCCTCCTATGAGTGTGCTAGCTGTAGAACAAACATGTTCTTATTAATAAACAACTTCCCCACCTCCATGCTTCCCTATTTGACAAGAAAAGACAGATCAGGATGTGTGATGAGTGTAGTATGGAAGGTCCTAGTTTTTCAGGAAAGAAATGAAATTTTCCCCCTCAGAGTAGAGGTGGCTAAACTTTAATCACAATTCTAATAATATATTCAGCCCAGGGACTGCTGCTATTTGGTGTGCTCAGGCAGTATGTTGCTTCTATAATGTAGAAATAATCGCAATAAGGTTGTCTCTTAGCAGAAGTCATGAAAGAACTAAATAAACAGTAGCAGCACCCATTAAGCTTCCTTAAGTTGCCAAAACATGATATGAAAATGCCTTGATTTGAGTGATTGAGAAGGTTTAGAAATGCTTACAAAATATTTTGCAGCATCAGTGATAGTCTGACCCTTGGTTTTGGAAGTACTATTTCCAGCACTTCCGAGGAATGTGGGTGGACTGAGTCATTCACACCCTTCTCAAAGCACCCTCTTCTTTTCCTCCTCCAGCAACCATGAGCAATCAGCTACTTTCAGTCCTGAAGAAAGCAATGGTTTATTGAAGGTGTTTCTAATTTAAAGCTCAAAAATCCAATGATGCATTTGAATCCTCAGAAAATTAATATTCACTAATTTTTGTTCAATTCAAGAACTCTGATGTAAGCTAAGACATTAACAAGAATGTTTGGATGTAAAAATATTAATAGTGTAAGACTCATTTTAGGGTTAAATGCTACGGTGGAGTCCGATGAGGAATAACTATAACATAGAGTAGAAGTCTTAAAGAGAAAGCATGCAGATCTTAATAACTTGGAATCCTGTAGCCTCACCAATTCATAGGGTCCTTCTTCTGAAAGGACTGGTGGGGCTTCCACTGGAGATTATCTGTAAGAATGAGGCCATGATCATGCACCACAAATGCTGTCACTCTTGTGTTGCTTTCTATAATTTCCTGCCTTAGCTCCATCGGTAGCCCTGTCAGTTAATTGGGTATCAAGAGCAGGACATATGTGCTATTCTCCCCTGCTGCCTCCTGGCTTTCACTGGGCTGCTGAGGTGGAGGAAGAGACAAGCTGCTGATCTACGTGGAGATTCTCTAGGGATGTGAGAAGGGCTGCACATCATGCTTTCAACCCAGGTTTTGACCACTTCCATTTTCTGCTGCTCTGTGGCACCAGAAGAAGCCTGCCTCCTGGCCCCACCTCCTTTCGCTTTTGTCCTTGAAACTCTCCCAGATGTACATTCTTGAATCAAAGAATGTGGCTTCTGTCGAGGTCTGCCTTTAATCTCCATGATAAATAAATGTTTACAGAAACCAGAATGAAGCCCAGTAAGAACTGGGTTTGAGTTGGGGAAGTTGCAATGTGTGTCAATATCTGACAGACAGTGATGGTTAAGTGGGAATTATTCTATCTTTTGGAATTTTGTGCAAGGTAAATTCCTTACATGAAGTTTTCTAGTCAGGGTTTTGAGGTAAAGCTCTTTCAGAAGGCCTGAGGTGCCACTTTTCATGTCTGCTCTGGCACTCCTGATACCATCTGCCCTGAGCCAACCACTCACTGAGCACAGGCGGTGCTTCTTGTTTTGTTGTTAGAAAAGCCTCTGCCTTGTCTAACAGTGCTGAGTCAGCAGGGTGACAGCCACTGTACGAAGAGCTGCTTTGTGAAGATATCCAGAGGACGAGGACATGGCTTGCTCCTCTCGCTATCACAAACATCCCATCAGTGGCCGTATCTTTGGCCCAATGAAACCTGCCTCTGGATAGTCTGGAGGGTGCAGAGATGGGAACACTAAGAGATGCTGTGGGTGTGGTTCCAGTTCTGCAAGTCAAGTTTGAGTTGCATCTTCTGACTATAAAATTATACTGGACCAGATGAAGTCTTGGGTACCTTCCTGCTTGACCTACCCATCCATCAAAAATGCTTTCTCCTGAAAATTTTCAATTGCTAGTCACTTACTTTGCCCCATGGCTTACCTAGAAGGCATACCTAGTTTTAAAGTCCTGCTCTGCTATAAAAATGGTGATGAACTACAAACTACATGGTCTTCTTGGTGTTCATCTTTACATTTATACAGGGAGAGGTGGATTATAAAATATCTTTATATCTGTAACCTCAAATACCCAGTATGTGGGCATTTCTGTAAGAGAGAACTATGTTTAGAAAATTAAGGTTCTTATTGAAGAGCTGACATCAAAGCTGGTAAAAGATTGGCTTGGAATTAGAACCAATTTTTCCTCTATAAAGAATGGCATCCTTTCTTCTACCTTACTGTAAACAGTACTGAATTGTGTAATCCAGAATGTAGAAATATCTTGTGAACAGTGGAGAGTGTGCATTGGCGTAGTAAAAAAGGGCCACCTTTTACATTACTTGAAAAGACAATAGAAAAGGCACTACAACTGCCAACATCTGGATTCCAGTGAGTTACATCTGTTCTTAACACGTCAGAGTCACCAGTATAGCACCCACTTTGTCATCAAAACCTACTCTTCAAAGGAGACCTGCTTGCTTCCTTGCTCTGAGTGTGGTTCCCACCCCATGCACTAATCACCCCTCCATCTGTACCATGCCCTTTCTTTGGTGCTTATGATAAATGATTTAGTAAGCTTGATACACAAGCTTTCCAAAAAAGGGACAAATTAACTTCTCTATATATATCCAGGGGCCATTGATGTAAGATATCTTACCCATAACACTTTTCTTTGCATTAGGAATTAAAGCTTAAGAAAAATATGGAATGAAATTAGTCCATCATTTAGGTCTCATGAAAGAGAAGCAGTCATGATCTTTCAGATATTAGCCTGACTAACAGCTCCTAGGGGACAAGACCTAACGAGCAATTTTTAGTGTTATAATTTGTCTTATTAGATTTGACTTCTAATACAACCTTCTGTGTTGCTTTGGAAATTTTAATTGAATTAAATTTCACCAAATGAAAGACAGTATCATTCCAAGTCTATAAAACTGTGTGATGCATTGGGGATAGGAAAAGAGAGAAAAAGAACAATAGAAAGCTCAATTAATTTCTTCACCATGAACTCCCCACGAACCTCCCACGGTTAGGAGAGCAAACTGTACTTGAGATTCTATTGTCCAGGACACAGTCTTTGTTTAAAGAGCTAGTGCAAATTCCAAGGCTTTCGTTTACTGAATTTAGCTATGTGGCATTTGGCCAAAAATTTAATGAGAATTGAAGCTACTGATATCTCCCACCATTCAATTCTGTGCCACCGGGACCACAGCTAACGGGAAGGTGAAGTGTCTGACAGTTCAACACAGACCAAATATATTCTCTCTAGTTATGACTTTCATCAAAATGAAGTCACCTTCATAACAATGGCTTGCAGCAGGAGGTTTTCCTCATTTTCCATTTTTGGCTAAATTTTGAGAGCAAATCAGGGAAAATAAATCACTCTGTCCTCTTTTTGCCTTACAGAGTTGGGGAGCCCTTTCAAGTCTCACACTGGCAAGATGAAAGTAGAGGTGATCTTAGTGTTTGTAAAGTTAAGAAAATTTGCTGTGCAAGTGTTATGAGGATAAATATTGCACCCTTAATCTCACAGAATATCTGATAATTGAGTGAGACAAACCAAGGAAGATGAAAAATGAGAGGGCAAGAGCTACACAGATCTTAGATCCCCACCTCTCTGTATCTGCTAGGTAGGAAATGGAAGACTGCTTTCAATTTTCCCCATATGTTTACTGTTCATTGAATACTCAGAATGTTATTGTCTTGTGGTGACATGCTTGAGATCTCTGAAGGGTATGCCTTGCTTTGGAAGGAAAAATGAGGCTTTCAGTAGCCAGTGTGTGTGTGTGTGTGTGTGTGTGTGTGTGTGTGTGTGTATGTGTGTGTGTGTATTTATTCTCATATGTTGGCTAGAATTTTACATGTCACAAATTCTATCACTCAGATGAAAGTATGAAGAATAGTATTTATCAGCATTAAGCTTGTTGGTTGTAAAGGTCTAAGTATAAACATGGAGCTACATTTCTTGCTTCAAAAGGTTAGATCTGGGTAGTGTGGAAAACTGGGCACTAGATAAAAATAAAGAGTGTCCTATAGTCTAGAATTTTGATGAGAAATCTTCCAGTGTTTTTCTAAGTTTTTTTTTTTTTCAATAGCATGCATGCAGTACTAATTCTAGGGAAACTGACATTAGATTTTACTCAGAGTTCACACTTCAGTGTATATGAAAGTTTCTTTGTTCCTGCCCTGCCCTGTGGTTGTGACCAATCTCTCCTACCCACATCCTGCAGCTGCTTGGTCCCAAGTAAACACACAGACGCCTGTGTGTTACTTATAAACTGTATGGCCTATGGGACAAGTTTCTTGCTAGCAAGCTCTTATAACTTAACCCATTTCTATTAATCTATATGTTGCCATGTGGCTGTGGTTTTACCAGTCTGCAGGCATCTGCTGTTTCTTGGGAAGTGGGCTGGGGTCTTTTCCACCTCTGCCTTTCTTCTTCTTGCCTCTCTCTTTGATTTCCTGCCTGGCTATAACATGACTTGCCATTGGCCAGAGCAGCTTCTTTATTAACCAATCACAACAATACTCCAAAGATAGAGCCACTGCTTTAACAAACAAAGGAGTCAGGTGGAAGTAGACTTTACTCTATGTTACCAAGCAGATGAGTTTAATGTGAAGGTTATTTTCATAATTAGGGGTATTGAGAATGTCACTGTAATTATAGTCACCTAAAGAGATAGCCTTTCCAAGTATCATGTGACAAGTATGTTCTCAGTGGATGAATGGTAACATTGTTGACTATTGAGCTAGATTCACAATTAAATAGACCAAACATCTGTTGTGGTGACATCTACCCAATTCACTTTATGGTAATAAGTTAGGTCAGGTCTAAAATGACTTATCTCTAAAGTTACGTTTGCTTTAATTAGAGTGCTGTAGCAGTAATGGACATCTTGGCTAAATTAGTGACCTAAGTCTTTCAATTCTCTATTTTATGAAAATTCTGTCCATGTGTCTGGTAACATGCCAAACATTATGCTCACATGAATTTTATTTTAGCTTTGAGCATTTGCACCTGAGTGTCATAGAATTTGGGCTGGAATGGAGAATAGTTTTGAAACTTTTGAAATTTCATCTTGGGCAAAAAAAGGATTCTAACATAAATAGGAATTCTTTTCAGGGAAGGAATTGGCATTTTTGCTTTTAAAACACAGCACAAGGCCATGAATCTGAAAAGCAAATTATTCATGTGAGTATAGATGTTGTGAACTATATTGATTAGGCCAGAAACTGGAAGGTATCCTTAAAAAAATCTGCAGGCATGCCAATATGTTTTTCTGGGGCAATAGAAGGCTATAAAATATTCACTACTTTTTAATTATTTTATTAATGATAATGTTCTAAGAGGCAGTTCTAGCTGGAAAGGATTGAACTTGATAAAGAAGGTGGTCAATTGTCATAAGAATTCTACTTATAAAATATAATTTTCTAATGTAAGTACATTTTTATATGACTGGCTATAATATCCTATTGCAATAGTTTTTATAAGAAATGTCAGTTTGTGACAAGGTACAGAGCTGGTAAGGACTCATGGGGTTTTAATATGCTGGAAGAATCTTTTGGGTATTCAGAATAGTACATGAGGAACTTCAAAGTTAGCAAAAGTTCTTTAAAATAAACCAAGAAAAACAACAACTTTTCTTGCACCTATGAAAGAGGTGAGGTTGATCTGAAGGCACCAGAGGATACAGAAAACCACAACCTTACCAGGACAAAGCCTAGGACCAGAAACTTCCACAAAGCTAGTGATTCCAGCAAATAAGGGACCATTGATGTGGTCAAGTCAGCTGCAAACTCCAAGGATGGTGCAAAGGAGAGTCATGTATTCCTTTGAGCTTTACTCTGGGAAAATGTCCAGGTTCTCATGCCAAACATCAGAGTGAAAAAAGCCCTCTCCTGCCAGGGGAGAGGAAAGGAGCCATATTGAAACAAGTCATACCACTCTGTTCTTAACAGTGCCTTCTTTTGGGAGGAACTGCTTAATTAAAACCTCACCTTCTGGGATTTGGGAAAGAGATGTTTGGAAAGATTCAGGTGGGTGGGCCTAGGCAGGATAGTACTGAGGGACACCACATAGATGCTCAGGGCTAAGGAAAACTTGGACCTCACAGCAAATCATCCAACCTTTATTTAAACACCACTCTTCCTGGTCACTTTCTGGACCACTTCCAGGGAAGAGTGTGATTCAGTGTCAAAAGGAGCTCTGCCTCCTGGTGGACCAGCAGGGTCGGTAATCATTCTGCCCATAAATATACCCCCTGCTGTTGTCACATTGTCTGTCAAGGAATACAGAGGGTTTTCTCCTTTCACTTAGGGGAAGATGCTGCCTCAGACAGCTCAGAAAAATGTCAGGTTGGAAGTGTTTAGTGTAATATCCGGGCATGTAGTTCCCATTCCTGGGAAAGCAAGGCTTCTGATAAACTGAGTCAAGAACATGACTTAGTCTTAAGGTCAAGAAAGGCCTCAATTGATTTTTCTCAAATGTAATTTAAATGCAGTGCCCCCATGCTGGAATGTCACTTACAATGTCAGATAGTCAAAGTAGCTTGAAGAGATGCCAAGAAGCTTTGAACCCAGGTTCAGACAGCTCACACAAGGGCTATCTCACAGATGGAGGAGAGGGACTGTTTTCCCTCTTATACTCTCTAGGAAGGAGGTGAGCATCAATGAAACATGAAACAGCATCTCTCTTAGGGGCTATGCATAAACATTGCTCTCTGCTCTACACACTCAGTAATGTGACAGAAATTCAGTCAGAAATGGCATCTCACAGAATTTGTGTGCTTCTTTTTAGGAGGTAAAAACTGTAGCACACCCTCAGAAGACACTTGTTTTCTGTTTTTAATCTTCGATGTCCCTGAACTTGAGAAAACCATTCAACTTCTCCGACCTTCCATTCTTCCACTGCGGCTGATCATGACAACTTGTTTCCTAAACACAGACAGCATTTTAGTGTGGGATGATTTTGCAACCCAATTAATTCATCAGCAACAAGTGTGCTTGAAGTTGGCATGGGGCAGACCTTTCTGGTGGCCTTGGTCAAGGTGGTATAGCCATGTAGGGCTTTTACTGAAAAATCAAAAAAGGCTGCCAAGTTACTCACATAGGCAATAGAATTGACTTGACTGGGAAAGAGAAACAGTCAACTCCAAGGGATAAATATGTCTCAAAAGTGGTTAACTAAGTTTTTTTTTTTTCAAAGTTTGACTATTTATACTTAGATCAAGCAAACAGTTTAAGAAAACATTATGAATTATGATTGATAGGCTTCTTAAATTACTAACTCTTCATTTTTTTATGAAATTAAATACTTGCTTTTACTATCTGATTATATCAATGAAAAAGGCATAGGTTTCTAAATTACCACTATTAGTTTGACCTCATTGCATTTTACTGTTAAATATATCATATGAACAGGTGAGTATAGACTTTTAGATGTATAGTGAGTGACATTTCAACAACAACAACAAAAAAGCCTGAAAAATATCCTAAGTGCTTTGCTTTGGGGTCTATTCAATAATTGCAGAGATTTTGATTTATTCTTTCTGCTTCTTAATCTATTCATTTCTATGTATCTCAAGATAATAATGAACATACATACACACCCCAAAAGCAAATATTTGCATCAGTGGCCAGTTGCCTTTCAATTAATTTCCCCCCATCATTGTCCTTTTCATTATCTGTATGTTTGGCAGACAGGATGGGAAGGACCAAGATCTCTATGTAGCCCAGGCTAGCTTTCAGTTCTGCTTCAGCTTTAAGCAGTGGAGATTATAGGCCTGCAGCACTTGTTTAATCTTCTTTCAAAATATCTATTTATACATTTATTTAGTTATTATTTATGTGTGTATGTGCATACAATACCCACATGTTGAAGTCAGAGGACAATTCTGATGGGTCAGTTCTTTCCAGATACCTTGTGGAATCTGAGATTGAATTTAAGTCTATGAGTAAGTGCTTCAACCTGCCAAGACATTTCTCTTGCCCTCTTTACCTTTCTTAACAGCTTTACTGTGTCTGTCACTTGCTCTCAAACTGTCTCAAATGTAGACTAGCATAGAGTAGAGATGTGAGGACAATGCCAATTCTACACGGTGCTTGAGAAATCTCCCTTAAGTTTCCAACCCATATTCTATTCAGTCCTTCAGGAAACCTCTGCAATTGGCTGACTAGGAATTATTATTATTATTCTAGATCTATATATGAATGGATGTCCAAACATGCCAATAAGCTACACAGAAAGGAGAGCCAGTTTCCTTGTTTGTTCCACTTAATTTCTTTTTCAGAGCTGCATTCTTGTTTATTTATACTGTATTTATTTATTAGAAAATATTTGGTACTTAAAAAACAAATATACATTATGATTATGAAGCAGTCACAAAGTGATGTAAACCTTGTGTGAGGACTAGGACATCATAGTGTGTCTTAGGGATGTGTTTCTCTCTTGCCTCTGACCCCTTCCCACATTCCCTATAGAACCAATGGCTATTTTAGGTTTTGAATATATATTTCTCTCCTATTAGAATTATTTAAAAATGCAAATGCATAGATTTTCTTCAATAATATGTTATTTAACTTTGCAGTCTTTGGTTTGTACTTTCAAGAAATGGTAGGGCCCTATAGTACCCTATGGTTTGCTTTTTCATTTGCTGTGATGTTTATGGACTCATTTATGATGCTTTGCTTTCTGTGGCCTATTCATTTTTAGTGCCAGGAATACATAACTATGTGAATTTACTCACTGACACTTGAGTTTATCCATATATTTGTCAGAGAACATTTGAGTTATTCTCTATTTTCATGAATGTTAATGCTTCTAAGCTTCTAGACCATATGCAGGTCTTGCTCTATGCATTTAGTTATGAGCACAGTTATAAAATACATGTGTTAGACTTTAACAGGTAAGGTCACAGTATTTTGCATAGTGCCTGTAAAATTTCACTCCTACTGAGAGGGTAAAAGTGTGCTAGCTGGTCAATAGGGTATGATGTTTAATGTCGTCATAGTCCTATTTTCAGGGTCTTAGTGTACATGATCCTTTGTCTGGAGGGTAGATTTTCCTGACATGGAGATTGAACTTGGATCTCTTCAATTCTTTTCACCACTCAGAAGTGACTGTCTCTGCTAAGCCATGTATTCACATGAGGTCAGAACCTATCTCACCATGAGAGAAAACTGGATTCTGCTATCATAGCAAGAAAACTGAACTGTCCAACTTTTCGATATTTCCTCACTAATCATTGCTTATATCTCCAAAACCCCAAGGAAGGATACACTTTTTCTGTCCCAAGACTGAGTCTTCTCACTCTGCTTTTGTGCTGCCGACCCACATATCCTCCCTTTTGTTCTACTGTAAGCAAGCCTGGCCTGCTGAGATTTGAGAACATTGGAGCTATGAGTAGTGTGCTGTGTGAAAGGACTGTTAGATCATGATGGATTTTCCATGGCAAAATATGTAAAATCTGCTGGCCCTTAGAGACTCATGAGCAGGCCTCCTTTAGAGACTCAACCAGGAAGGAAAAAAGAAGAGCTCTGGATGAGGAAGCCTGGCGTACATATATGGGCATCTTAAAGAAGTAGACATAGCTGGCCTATGTTCTGAGGTCTGCCTTTTTGGATAGCAGTATTACATAGATATTTTAAAAATCCAGAGATATTCTTTAGCCCTAGAGAATGTTTACAGATATTTTTGGGACCAGAGATGTTGACTGTTGGGCTCAGGATTGCACAGATCGTTACCAGCAGATGAACTTCCATTAGACTCAGAGCATCCCTGAGTTCATCCTGAGCACAGCTTTCATGAAGACTCAGAAGCTTTGTCTCCTCTGCATGTCTGTTTAGTTTTACTTTGAATGATTAAGCCAAACACCACTACTGCATGCCAATTCCCAAGGCAATGGTAAAAGGTAAGCTTTCAACTATTATACTGAATGTTTCTGCAAAACTAAAACATTTTGTAAGAGAATTTATATTTTAATTCCTATATAACCCCAGTCCAGGGCTGTCTGTGGGTGTGCTTTATAAGGGGATGTTGAAAAAAGAAGGAGGGAAAGGAAGGAAGGAAGGAAGGAATGAAGGAAGGAAGGAAGGAAGGAAGGATGGAAGGGAGGAAGGAAGGAAGACTGGTTAAAGACATGGGAATAAGTTTGGGAAAAGAAGTGGGTCCCACAAGCAAGGCCCACAGGGAACTTGGAAGACACTGTAGTTCACACTTTAGAGTGGTGTCCCTAGGTAACTAGAAAGTATGACTATTTAGAAATTCATACACTTATGACTCAGCCTTCTTAAGAGTGTTCCTGCAGTGAGAGAAAAGATCATCCCTAAGCACATATACCATTCCTTATACAGAAAGCAAATCAGATTCCATCAGCCTGAAGGGAGCCCCATAAAGACTCAGGAGTCAGACTGAAAAGTACTTCTATGGCTGCTGACCCTGAGCAATGTAAATGGATCTAAGGGGCGACATAGACCACTGGCTCCTTCTGCTATAGCTTTGACAAGATCTTTGATGGAATGCTCCGAGGCAATAATAGCAAAGTGAATCTCTATTAAATGAAGAATATATTTTTTGTGGGCTGTCTCACACATGGCTGATAAAAATAATTCATACAAGGTTTTAGGAAGAAGTTGGACGATACGTCTCAGGAGTTTTAAATATGGATAGAACTTTTCTAGTGGAAACATGAATTATCAACTATCTATTGCTGATATCTTTGCATGTAGTTTACTTGTACTTTGTTATTTAAGTCTCTTGACAATATGTTATAATGCGATTGCCATCCTTATATGATGGGTGCAGAAAAGAGGCTTATTCATGGCTTTGAGTTGCTCCAAGTCACACCAATAGTCAGACCATTGCAAAGGTATAATTTGACTCAATTCTGCTCAGTTCCAGTTTGTACATTTGATGCCAGCACAATTTATATCAACTGCTTAAGTACAGTTCAAAAGGTGAAATAGTTTTCTAGTGTTTCATAATGAAAAAATAAAAAAAATGGTATGTCCAACAATTGTGATATTGTACAATTTGTGTCAGCCATAGAGAATGATTTTTAACTCTTTAATGCTGAAAATCCATAGTTGTTTTATGTGGAACACTAGTAATTAGTAAACAAAAACTCAAACACAAAACATTATGTAATGCATTTTTAATTTGGGAAACTAAGCACAATTAAAACTCCACTTGAGCAGTCAGTACACAGAATGAAGATACAGAGTCACATGCTCAGTGAGTGACTTGGTTGGGTCTGAGTATCTGGAGGACTGGCAGGTGAGAGATATTTGTCCTGACTGTGGGCCAGGCAAGACCAGAAAAACTCTAGCTACAGTCCTCCTCCAACCTTGCCCATAGGGAGATTTATCTTTCCTTTATCCATATGCTGTGGATATCGCTCTGCATAAATAAAGTGCTGATTGGCCAGTAGCCAGGCAGGAAGGATAAGGTAGGTGGGACAAGGAAGAGGAAAAGGCTGGGAACAGGAAGGCTGGGAGGAGACACTGCCATGAGAAGCAACATGTAAAGACACCAGAAGCCACAGGCCATGTGGCAAAGTAAAGACTAACAGAAATGGGTTAATTTAAGATAGAAAAAGTAGATAAAAAAGAAGCCTGCCATGGCCATACAGTTTGTAAGCAATATAAGTTTCTGTGTGTTTTCTTGGTTGGGTCTGAGAGATTGTGGGACTGGCGGTTAAGAGAGATTTGTCCTGATTGTGGGCCAGGCAGGAAAACTCTAACTACATCCATACAATATCCTTCCTTTACACCAAGAATCATCTCTTCATCACAGCCCTTATGACAGTGACAACCTGGCTCTGTGTGATCATCTTGTGTGTAGGTCTCCCTCACAGGAATTAGCTCTCTGATGTGTGGCTCATACTGTCTGTAGTGGCTTCAAAGCCTGACTTGTATCTGAAGAATGATGCCTATCTAAAAAGTCATTTTTAGAGATCATGGACTATGGGAGCAAATGAACTCTTAGGGTGTGTGCTCACTACTTCAGTGGAGGAGGGATGATAATAGAAGGGCTATCCACACTACTCTGATCAAGACATTGAAGGTCAGCAACAGGAAGTTTGGGGAACCTAAACATTTAGTCAGCCTGCCTATCCAGCCCTGAGTCATGAAATTGCATTCAGAGAAGCCACCTGACACAAGGTCATATAATGCTAGAGCCTATCATTTCCCACTTGCTGTGTGTCCCCCCAGTTTTTCTGTTCATTACTTTCTCCTGTTCCTCATCTATGCTCCCATTATCTTTTTTCCTTTTCCTTCTTCCTTCCTTCCTTCCTTCCTTCCTTCCTTCCTTCCTTCCTTTCTTTCTTTCTTTCTTTCTCTCTCTCTCTTTCCCTTCCTTCCTTCCTTCCTTCCTTCCTTCCTTCCTTCCTTCCTTCCTTCCTTTCTTTCTTTCTCTCTCTCTTTCCCTTCCTTCCTTCCTTCCTTTCCTTCCTTCCTTCCTTCCTTCCTTCCTTCCCCCTTCTCTTCCTCCTCCTCCTTTTTTTTTTTTCTGAGACAGGGTTTTGTTGAAGTACTCTGCATTTAAGGTTGCAGTTTGCCATGATGGGATAGCTCTCTTTGCATCAGGACTCCTTTTCTACCTCCTTTGGATAGTGCCCAGATGCCTGACCTTATTTGGAAGCTGTGCCAGAGCTTGGATGCCTGACTTACCTTAAGTAGACCTTTGACACAGTTTCCTGCAACTGTTCTCTCCTGCTGCCCATATGATAACTAGGTGTTGTGCTCCAGCTGTATGATAGGATCTTGCTTCCAAATGCAGATTAGGTGATGCCCCAGCTGCTGTACCCATCCTATAAATTCCCCTCACCCTGAAATAAAGCTGAACTATCTCACTGAAGCTGACTCATGGGATGCTATTTCTGTCTGTCCTACTCACAGGCCTGACAAAGCCCAGCATGCTGAAACAGAGTTCCTCTGTGTAGCCCTGGCTGTACTAGGACTTGCTTTGCAGACCAGGCTAGCCTCAAACTCACAGAGATCCACCTGCCTCTGCCTGCTGAGTGCTGGGATTAAAGGTGTGCACCACCACACCTGGCTCTTACTATCTTTTTTTACGTTTGTTTTGCCCAATAATCAAAATTCATTCGTTCAACAAAATTTAAGTGCTTTTGAATGCTAAGCATACAGGGAATTCGGGAATGTATCTGAGATACCTTTTAAATCTGTTAATCAATGGGAGACATAAATGTAAACAAATCATTGAGATATATTATTTATACTATAACAGATGTATATTGAGTGAAGGTAGATTGGTGCCACACAAAAGAAAGTGGTTAATTTTACTTTTTAAGTTTTCATAGAAGAAGAGATAAAATAGGGTTTTTGCATATTTCTCATGTCACCTAGATAGACTTTGTCAGGGCCTCAGCCCTACTTCTTTTCAAGAATTTATTCTCTTACTTAACAAAATATGTGTGCACCAGATACTATGCAAATAGTATAACAATAAATATTGGTAACAGATAAGATATTAAATATACTAATATTTGGACTCTTGTTCATAATGTGCTGCGAAGCATTTGGATTTTTAGTATCAGATAGCGAATGAAAATCCTGGAGGCTTCAAGTGATATGTCCTACAGAAGCATTGTGTACTAATAGATGAGCCATGTTCCATGCACTTGCCCGCTTTCAACTGATTGCTATCTTTTCCAAGATGCAGCAGTAACAGACAAGGTCTACAGAGGACCCTGCACAGCTTGCAGCATTTCCCAGCTGTTGCTCCAGAGATCATAACATCTGGGAAGAAATGCCTCTGAAGATCAGCAACTTGGCTCTGATCACATCTGCATAGCAAAAACATAGGCCATGTTGTATAAGAGGCTAGGGGCAGGCAAATGTTTTTCTTTAGCTGCAGTGCTTAAAGAAATCATCCTTGATACTGTGCCCGTGTGAGAAAACCAGTTGGGACAGAATTGCTTACCACACTTTGCTGGCACAGTGGCAAACATCGCTTTGGGTAACAACTGGTACACCCATCATGATGCTCTGCACAGGACAGCAGGGGATTAGACAAAACTTTTAACTAAGAAATCCATATCACTTATCACTCCAACAAGTCTTAAACCTAAATGAAGGGGAGGCTCTAAAGGCTCATATTAGAAGGATATTACAGATTAAAATTTCTTTGATTATTTGATATCAGGAGGAAATATGTGATATTACACTATTTATATTTATACTTTTTTTAAGGGACAAGAGGAGCAGCAACCTTTGGACATATAGTATCAGCTTGTGTTTGTCCATAGCATCTGAATCTGTTCAGATTCTGTTAGCTACAACCCCTCACTTCTTGGTGAAGAGGCAGAGGAGCCAGCAAGGATGGTGATAGCATTTCTTCACTTATGAACACCTGGTGGGTTAATATTTTACATATTGTGAATAAAATAGTAATAATCATGAGAGCAGGCATCAAATGGATTGCACAAGAGTGGTTGTTAGAATCTTGGAAAGATGTGAGAGGAAGGGCAGAGACCAGGTACTCAAGCAGAGACAAAATCAATAACTTGCAGGGTTCTACAGCACTGTGACTATAGTTTACAATAGCTTGGTCCATATTTCCTGACAAGAAAGGAATTCAAAGATCCAAACACAGAGAAACATAATGAGGTTGAAATGCTGATTCTTGTGATTTAAATATTATACATTGTGTACCTGTGTCAAATTAAGATGCTGCCTCCTACAGCTTTGTTCAATTAAAATAATAATCCAAAGGAAAGAAAAGTAATAGCCAATCAAATCCATACTGGTTAATGTCAGGTGGCAGTGCCCGTGAATGAATTTTAACTAAGGAGGCATGTCAGATCTTCTAATATACCCTTAATGCTGTATTTATGACCCAGCTATCATTGCATGGGTGGGTACAGTTTGATAAATTATTGGGTTGTATGCCTGTTTTTATTATACTTAAATGGTCAAAGTATAGCTTCTGTGTCTCTGTTATTAAAGTACACAGAGATGCTATTAACATATTTCAAACCATACACACAGCATTATCTTCAGGAAGCATGATCTCTGGATTCCCAGGGTGAAGCATTATTACCCCAGCTCTACCCTAGAGATCCTTGTGGGAATAGAGTCTGAGCATTTTGTTTTTAAAGCTCACCAGGTGACTGAAGCACAGAATGAAAGAGAAGTACAGTTCAGCAATGGGAGGCTCAGCTTTAGCTGCTCCGATATGTAATCTGTTCATACCGATCTCCTTCCAGATCTTCAGGAAAGCTCTCCAGGATCAGGATAGATATTGTCAGTATAAGCACGTTGAACTAAGTGTGAAGAGGTCACTGTGAACAGTGGCTAGAAAGAATGAAAGGATAAACAAAATAATTTACTAGAAAATAAATTCAAATCTTAAAATGGAATTTAAATGTCAAACACATTCAAAAATACATGTCCATTTTGTCTATTTCAAAATGCATTGAAGTAAATGATTACATTTTTATTAAAGTCCTATCAGAAGTGGAAAGATGGCTCAGCAGTTAAGAACACTGGCTACTCTTCCAGAGGACTTGGGTTTGATTCCCAGTGCCCATATGGCAGCTAACATCGATCTGTAACTCTAGTTCTAGGGCATATAATGCCTTCTTAGTGGGCACATAAGTTATAACATCTGATTGTGGGAAAGTGCCTGCTAACATAGAGTAATGATTTCTTTCAGGAGATCTTGTTTATTTCACACTGGAAACTAAGACACTAAAACTCCAAGACTACATGTGATCCTAGAACCTCCTCTCAGGGGCATGATTTTAAACACATTAAAAAACACATGGGATTGCAAAGAAACTTAGTGGAAATATAGTAGCCCCATTTGTACATCCTAGGTTAGGATCTCTAAAAGTACAATTATACACCTAGCCTGGAGACTCTCTGAGAACAGGGAATATGCCTCTGGTTCATTAGTATGCCCTAATACTACAGTGAATAGTTTAGGCAGGGCTCTCTGCACCATATGCCTGTTAGAGCCACAGGATTTTAATAATCTTCCTGGTTTAAAAAAGCCTGTCTCCTCATCAGTTTGTAAGTGCTCTTTTGGTTTTACAGAGGGCTTTGTCCATACCTGATGCTCAAATAGCATTTCCTAAATGGTTGTAGAGATGACCCGGCCATGAACATTTCACACTTTCTTCTTCAGGCTACAATGGACGCAATGTATTGCTAGCAATTCTGTTTTTAGGAGGTACAGCTTTGGTTTGAAGTCTTGAAGAATTATGGAGGAAGATGTATTCATCTGTTTGATCTATCATCATCATCATCATCATCATCATCATCAACAACAGCAACATGTTATTACAGATGGGGTACTTTAAACAACCAAAACTTACAGTATCAAAGTTGTGGATGTCCAGGTTTAAGTTGTTGGCAGGGCAACATTTTTGATGACATTTCTTTCCCTGGCTTATAGATCGCCACCTTTCGATGTATTCCGATGTCTTGGTAGAGAGAGAAAGTTCTGTTGTGTCGTGCAGTAGCTTGTTTTGTTGGTTTGTCTGTCTATTTGGACAAGGTTTTCCTGTGTGGGCTCATCTCGCACCGGAGGTCTTCATGCCTTAGCCCCACAAGCGCTGAGCTTGCCGGTCCGGTCCCATCATGTGAGGATACTAATTTCATCAGATCGGGTAACCGCCACAGGATTTCATTTAACCTTAGTGACTTACAGAAAAGACTTATTTCCAAGTACAGTGACACTGGAGTTTAGGGTTTCAGCATAGAGATTTCTCAGTTTAGTCTCTAGCAGTGGATCAGAAGAGAAAACCCAGTTCGCTGATGTGAAGCATTCAAAGGCCCAGTAACTCCAGCCTGTTTCACCGCATGTAGAGGACTGGGACCAGATGCTCCCACGTTTCTTTCCACATATGGACTCTGCATTCTTCTCAAGAGCGAGTATATTTCAGTGGTACAACTTGCTATGCATGCTGAAAATGGTCTCTGAAAAGTTATTCTAAACAGTTTCTCAGAATACCACACAGTAAACCGAACTTAAAAAAAAAAAAAAAATCCAGAGCTGTATAGGAAAGTTTAATGTATAAGACATGATGGCAGGTTTATCCCCTTAGTGACAGAGTTCTGCCTATCTCCTGAGTTACTAACTGGCTTGGACGTAAGCACTGGTGCTGAAGCTGAGTGACAAAACACACCTTTTTCCTTCTGAATCGCTGTTTGGCTCACTTTAGGGTCATGTGGCTCCCCTCAGTGTTCTCATTCAAATGAAACCAGACAACAAACAGATTCTAAGTCCAGTTTTCAATACTATTACATTTAGAAAACGAATAAACACAGGAAAAGGGAGATTTCTTTGATAAGGACTTCAGCATTGTCTGGAGAAGCAGTTCTCTGGTTTGTGCTGTTTATGTTCATCATAGTGCCTTCCCCAGGCTGGGTAAGTGGCATGCTCTACTCTACTGAGAACTTCAGTATTTTCCTATTTATTATTAGCAGAATCTCCCTTTATCAGAAAAGACAAGACTGAAAAAACCAACTAACTTTTGTAATTTGCAAGATTGTTATTGTTGAAACAAAAAATCAAGCATTTGTTTATATCTTGTAAGAATGAGAAGCAGCAAAAATGAAAATAAATTTATTTTTCCAGTTAATTCAACAGAATTACAGAACTAGAAGGATTTTGAATGGCGCTCTAATCCAGCTTTGATGGCATATTCCAACTTTTATATATTAGAATATCTAAAAGCTCTTATTCTTTCAATTTATTTCAGTTAATTTATCATCACTTATTTATCTGTTCACTTGTTTATTTCTCATTTGGTAAGTGAGCCATGCTAGAGGGGCAAGCAGCATGGACTCAAGTTAAAATCCTGTTTCTTAATTGTAAGTGACACACCTCACAGTCTATGCTTCAGTTGCCTCATATTTATTTAATAAATAAAGTGCTTGGTTCACAAATTTGGTTTCATAAGTAAATGAGATAGTATATTCAAAATATTAAAGTAACTAACACACAGATGGCTCAATGTCTTCCACTCTTAAAAATATCCACCTAAGAAGACCCCTGAACTGTGGAGTAATGGCTGTGGAGCCCTCATGGAACTAGACTAGGCCCTCCAGATAAGGGAGACAGTTGTTTACCTCAAACTGTTTGAGGGTCACCCAGGCCAGGAGATTGAGTTCTATCCCTGGTACATAGGCAGGTTTTTGGAAGCCCGGTGCTTGTGGTATGGCACCTTGTGCAGCCTTGGTGTGTCGGGGAGGGGCTTGGCCCTGCCTTGGCTAGGTGTGCTGGGCTCTTCTGACTGCCCATGGGAGACCCTGATTTGGAGGATGTGGAGATCAGTGGTGGCTTGGGAGGGAGGGATGGGAGGTGGGAGGAGTGAGGAGGTGAGATCTATGGGTGGTATGTAGGGTGAGTAGAAAATTTCTTAATAAAAAAAATGCCCACCTATAAAGTTCCATTATTAAGATTAAGTTGATAAATATAAATGTTTCTGCTAAACAGCTGACCCAAATAATCCTTTAATTATAGCAATACTAAAAATATTTATGTAGGTTCAGAAAATATCTTAAGGGATATAGAACAAATCAGTAAAGTTTTTGTCATTTATTATTTGTGTGTGTGTGTGTGTGTGTGTGTGTGTGTGTGTGTGTATTTCACATCCCTTCAATCTTTCATTACTTAAAATATTTCTTGTAGATGAATTGCTAAATAGTCTTATTAATGAAAAACAAAACCAGGAGCCAGATATTAGGGTTAAAATCTGAGAGATCAGAAGAATAGGAAAAGCCACAGCCAACCTCACTTTACCAGCCATCAGTCTCCAAAGAGACCTATTTCCTGTATACCCACGCCTATATGCCTTTCTGTTCCACAATCTCAAAACTCTTCTCTCTGCTCAGTTATGTCACTTTCTGTCTGTCTGTCTGTACAGATCTCCAGACCTTTACAGTTAGTGCTCGGATTAAATGTGTGTGTCATCTTGCCTAGCTCTGTTTCCCAGTATGGCCTTGAACTTACAGATCCAGGTGGATCTCTACCTCCTGATTGCTAAGGATAAAAGGCATGTGCTACCATTGCCTGACTTCTATGTTTAATATAGTGGCTGGCTTTTTTCCTCTGATCCTCAGGTAAGCTTTATTAGGGTACACAATATTTTGGGGGGCACAATACATTACCACAATTTCTCTCTAAGAAAGAAATGAGATTAGAACATAAATCAGGTTCTCTCTGAGTGTAGAAAAAAAATGGACAAAATGCCCAACATTAAAAACAAGACCAAGCCGGGCGGTGGTGGTGCACGCCTTTAATCCCTGTACTTGGGAGGCAGAGGCAGGCAGATTTCTGTGAGTTCGAGGCCAGCCTGGTCTACCAAGTGAGTTCCAACAGGTACAGGAAGGCAGGAAATGGCTGGTCTCATTGCATCTATAGCTAGGAAGCAGAGAGAGTGAGAGAGAGCAGAAAGTGGTGCCAGGCTATACAACCACAGGGACTAACCCTGTGGACCCACTTCCTCCAGAAAGTTTCTATAACCTTCCCAAACAGCCTCACAAGCTGGAGGCCAAGCGCTCAAAGAAATAAGCTGATAGGGCACATGTCACATCCAGACCACAATACACCGAATACATCTTCTTTCTCCAAGTCAGATATTCTCACTATGTGGTTTAAACTTAATTGATATTTTACTTTTCATTCAAAAGAAAGGTTTCTCCCAGCCATGTTCTTCTGTTAATGCTGAAGGTGTGGCTTAGCAGATGGCCCATGTTGGCTTTTCCTCTCACCTTTGTCCATACTAACGAGCTACATTTTAGACTCCATCAAGATTGTAGAGTTCAAGGGAAGAGGCCAAGGCATATCATGGAAAAGTTCTTACTATGTTAACAGTAGGTTCTTTTCTGGTTCTGTGTTCTGACTCAGAATAATTAAATAAATTATTTCCTATGGTATATTTCAGTAAATCCAACTCTGGGAATACTTTTGGGATGCCCTAGGACAGATTTCACAATGTAGGTGAGGCCTTTGCACTCTTATACTGGATAAAGTAGGCTGGCTGCCCATCTGCATCCTCCATTTCTCTGTGGTCTACCACACTGACTCTTGGGGATCAAGGTCCCTCATGTTACCACAGGCTCACTTGGACCATGTCAACTCTCCATGTGAGCTACACCTGGTCCATAGGAAAGGCTCCTATAGAAATGATTTCACATGGTTCTTGGTATAGTTCATCAGTACATGGCACCATCTCGAACATCTACTGACTACAGAGACTCTTATCAGCATCCCAGCGTATCTCAGTTAAAGAGCCATGCTCATTTGACTTCAAATGAGGAAACAATAATCCCTGCCTTTTCCATCCCAGCAGACGTGACACAATGTAATTTCTCTATAATCTCCTCTCGACATCAGCACTATTTAGAGTCTTAATCAATCAAGATAGGTCTCAAATATAGAGAAAGATTTCTTAAACATTTCCTCATGGATTATCCATTTGGTCTGACAACTGTTTGTTGTATCAGGCTCATTGTGTCTAGGTGTTTGGGTAGACCTTTCTCTGCTGCTACCTTGTTATATCAGTTTTTCTGGAAAAAGTGATGAATGCCACAGTGAGTGGAATAGGGAGCTTCTTACAATCCCTGCTGATCAATTCAAGGCTGGATACCTAGAAATGAAAGTATGATTTTCAAAAAGGTAAATTAGTCCATAGATACCTATAACTTTGAGTAAGTAAATCACCTTTAGGATTCTCATCTGTAAATCTAGGATAATAACAGGACCTGTCTTCTATTATGTTGTCAAAATTAGAGATACAACATTAGAAGAATTTATCACACTGTCTGGTAAACAGCATGGTACTAAACAAAAAGTAATATGTCCTCATAGCCATTTGGCTTCAAAGCTATATTAGTAGGATTATAGATTCTCTTGTCCTGAAGTCCTCTCCTCACACTTTTTTCTCACCTCTATCCATGTTTTGTCTAATATAACACTTGGAACCCAGAACAGGTAGTCTGAGATCTGGCTGGATTGTTTGCAGACCTTCATTCTCATGTGAGCAAAGTTTGATGTAATCTGCCCAATTCTTTTTTCAACCTTGACACTTAAATGGCTTTGGATAACTTCCCCCTCTGCCTTTCTCTTCACTCTTTCTGGATTTCCAATACAATGCCATATTGCTTTGACTAAAATGACAGCTTTATTATTTGGAGAAAAAAAATTTTCCAGTGTTTCTAAAATGCTTTTTATAGAGCACAGAGAAGGGCTGTCATTAAATCCCCAGTACTCTTGCCAGCTCCCTTTCAAGATGGCTTGCTCAGGGATAGATGGGAGGATCTACACTGGTTTTGAAAGCTATCAGTGATAATGACATTCTAGCTACCATGTTGTTTCTAGTCTACAAGGAAAAGGTTATCATCATTCAAGAGAGATCCAAACCACTTGGATTGTTTAGTGCTATTTCTGGAGAGTTAGCAAAACTCCAAATTGGCATTTTGAAACGCTATTGTTAAGAGTTAGACTATGCAACATCTTTCACGTGTGTGTGTGTGTGTGTGTGTGTGTGTGTGTGTGTGTGTGTGTGTATAGATGTGCAGAAATTTATATTAGTTTTGCATCTGCAAAAAACAAGATGAATTCTCTGTTATTATTTAGCTGAATTATCCTATATTAAGTTCAGTAGCATGTGGAGTATACCATTTGTCTAGTTATTATTAGATGGAATGATTTCTTTCTTGACTATCTAAGAAAATGCCTTTAAATCATTATTTCCTTTCAATGTTATCTATTAGAGATACCTTACTTCTTCAAATTTTTCTTGGTATTGCAGGATACATTTCGGATTATTGCCTATGCAAGAATAATATATGGGATTTTAAAGCACCTTTTCTGTTTGTCCCATTGATGTTGAGAGACCGCTTGGGCATTTGGATAACGCTTGTCCCTGTCTTCTAGTTTAGGGTAATCTTCAAACAAACTCTCTGTACTGGCACCATTAGCTTCACAGTGTTGCACAGGATGACTAACAGAACAAGAAGAACATCTCTATCTTATACAGACCAGTGGATCACTTAAAATGAATGATGACATTTATTTATCTAAAAGAATACTTGCCTCCATCTTGTGTTAATAGTATGAGAAATGTTATTCTCAAGAACCTAGTATTTTTAGGATTAGATTTGATCCAGTAATAAATTTTAAGTTTTGCTTTTAAACTTGTGTCTTCCGTAAAGATGAGGAGAGTCAGGGGAAGCTGCAAAACCAAGCAGGAGACAACACAGTACTCAGCATCACTTCCTTCACAGTAGGAAACCTTGGGTAGACTGGAGACTGCAGTCTGACTCTTGTCTACCAACGATGTGCTTAAGGGTTTGGTTTGTTTAATTCACAGTGCTTCTCTTGGTCTTAGCCCAAAAGCTGAGAAGTGATATTTAAAATGCTTGAGCTCCATGTTTCTTTTCAAATCCATCTAGAGCTTGATGTTTTTCATTTTTTTTTTTTAAATCACTGAAACTGTCTCCTCAAATCCCATACCTGCCAGGCTTGGCTTCCTGTGTGGCTGGTACTCCAGTTCTGCCCATTCAACAGCATTTCATTGTTTCCCAATCATCTTTTACTGTTTTTCCTATGGTTGGTAATTCATTTTATCTATTGTACTTCAATATGCATATCTATCTTGCTGATCTCTTTTCTTCAGCTGTGACTGATTGGATAGGATGGAGGCTTTTATCTAAACATTCCTTTATTCAGCACACAAACTATTTGTCAGAAACTGTTATTGATACTGGAAATGCATCAGTGAACAAAGCACAGAAAAATGTCACCCTTATGGAAGAAATTTAATTTCTATGCAAGAAGAAAGGCTCTGAGAAAATAGAACAAATACATCTATTTATTACTCAGTATTTTCGAGTGTGCTAAGCACACTAGAAGTAAAAATGAACAGAGCAATGTGGCAAACCAGTCTCATGAGGAAAATGACAGTGGGAAAGTAGGGCAACAGAGGAAGAAGCCATGTGAAGGCAGGTAGCACAGAGATGCTGAGTTCTAGCAGGCCCACCATGACTGCTGCTAGAAAGCAGAGAATGCTAGGAACTGTAAGTCATATATGCAGTGAAGTGATACTGGCTTCATTCAGGCTAGTAGCAGAGGAGGTTGTGAGAAGGGGCTGCATTCCAGAAATATTTCAATATTGTGCCAGTGGACTGGGTGGACATGTCATGTGCAGAGAGAGAGAGAGAGAGAGAGAGAGAGAGAGAGAGAGAGAGAGAGAGAAGAGAAGAGAAGAGAAGAGAAGAGAAGAGAAGAGAAGAGAAGAGAAGAGAAGAGAAGGAAGGAAAGAAGGAAGAAAAGGAAGGAAGGAAGGAAGGAAGGAAGGAAGGAAGGAAGGAAGGAAGAAGCTGAAGGAGTTCTCAAGCATTTTTGCCTATTGCTGAGGTGAAGCAAAGAGGGAGATAAGAGTTAGGCTTCAGACCGGACACAACTATGCCCTAAAATTTGAAGACCAACATAATTAAGCAAATGACTACACTCTTAAACACTGTGATGGCTATTATTGGTTGTCAGCTTGACTACATCTGGAATGAAACACAATCCAGAAATGGAAAGCACAGGTGTGGGAGGTTTTTTTGTTTGTTTGTTTTGTTGTTTTTTTTTTTTTTTTCTGGCTTCGAAGTCCTGATCCTTGAGGTAGGAAAACATACACCTTTGATCCGGATCTTGAGGTGGGAAGTCACATTTTTATTCTGGGTGACACCTTCTGCTAGGAGTATATGTAAGGACATAAGGACATAAAAGAAGGAAGCTTTTGCTCTTTGCCTACTTGTTCTTTCCTTGTTAGCACATCCATTCCTTCACTGGCTTTAGAGTCTACTTCTTTGGAAATTCAACATCTACTGAAGACCAGCTGAGTTGTCAGCCTCATGGAATGAGCAACTACTGGAATCCTGGATATTCTTTTCACAACCAGCCAATGTTGCATTAAGACTCTCCTAATCCAGCCAGCCAATTTTGGGTTAGGTGGACTGCAGCCCATAAATCAATCTAATAACACCCCCTCTCTCTTTCTCTCTTTAAGGGAGAGATAGATAGACAGATAGACAGAAAGATAGATATGTCCTGTTACTCTATCAAACCCTGACAAGTACATAAAAATATTTTATCTATTTTCTGTTACTCATGAAATTACCACATTTTCACAGTTCATATATTTTCTTTTTCCTCTCTTAGGATGGATCCTAAGGAGAATTGGAAATTTTTTTAAACTAATTTTTTGGTGAAATTAGACAGGGAAGCATGTGCTTTATAAATATCACTTGAATGAACTAGTATATGCATTTAAAGCCAAATGGTTAAATTGGCACTTGTTATGTCTAGTTTCTTACTGCACTTTGAGAGTTAAATAATATATAAAAATGCAATCAGATTATAGAAATAAATGACTCTCTGTATCTGTGACTTTAAACATTAATATTGAGATTTACCTGACTTAGGAGTCAGGTTAGCACAGTGATTGACAGCACATGCTTTGAGTTCAGCAAGCCCTTGGTTAGGATCCCTGTGATATAGTTTCCAGTTGAATGACTTTGGGAGAATTACTTCAGTGCCTCCTGTGCTCATATAATTTGAGAATAGTAACATGATCCTCACAGGTTTGTTGGGATTGCACAATAAAATTTATGTTTCTGATGATATGGGGGCACAGTAGATGTTCATTCGTACCACTTGATATGCTTGTTATATATGTTTAAAATATTTTAAAGACCTCATTAAATAATTTGCTTTAAGTCTTCT
Organism: Onychomys torridus; assembly: GCF_903995425.1. Taxonomy (NCBI): domain Eukaryota; kingdom Metazoa; phylum Chordata; class Mammalia; order Rodentia; family Cricetidae; genus Onychomys; species Onychomys torridus. The sequence continues at coordinate 14,551,314 of NC_050456.1, forward strand.
ATACAGCCATTTTTTAATAACCTTTCCATTTCATTTTGGTTATTTTTTCCCCTATCCAATATATCTTTCCAAAACTAACTTTGTGCTATATATCTTTGTTTAATTTTCTAAGAATATCAATTAATAAGAAGGAAGGTCACAGGGAAGAAGGTAAGTAAATATATCAGGCAATAAAATTCAACAAAAATGAGTTACCTGAGTTTAGACTTGGGTTTAGAGAACTTTCATTTTAAAGCCAGTGCACCTATGAAAATTCATGTTGCATCCCTTTTGCTATGTGTAGGGAAATCAGCAAATTTATATAATACCAGAAGACTCCAGTGCTGCAGGAATATCCTCTTGAGAGCATGGAGGAGTTGGCTCCATTCTTCATGATAAATCTCAGAAGGCTAGCATCTGCTGTCATAAGGGTGTGCAGTGAGTGGAAAAGGATGGGGGTGAGTCCTCGGGGACTAGCTGCTTTGAGCAGGAGTCTTTCCCATTGGAAGTCTGCATAGAAGAACACAGTAGACCTTTCCTGTGGGGTATTCTGTAAGCCTCCACTGTCTCTGTACTTACTGGCTAACAACCACTTCCAGTACTGTCTTTGCTTTTTTGAAGGGAGGTCCTTTTCAGTTTTACACTTTGGATAGTGAAATGCTAATACTGTAGTACATATATAAAGTAGCAAAACTGACTGATAGGCAACACTGTAGTTAGAGTTTTCCTGCCTGGCCCATAGTCAGGACAAATCTCTCTCAACCGCGAGGCCCATAGACGCTCAGAACCAACCAAGTAAATACACAGAAATTTATACTACTTATAAACTGTATAGCCATGGCAGGCTTCTTGTTATCTACTTCTTCTATCTTAAATTAACCCATTTCTATTAATCTATACTTTGCCACGTGGTTCATGGCTTACCATTACTTTACATCTTACTTGTCATGGCAGTGGCTGGCAGTCTTTCTCTGCCCCAGCCTTTACTTCCCAGCATTCTCTTCTCTTTTGTCCTGCCTTTACTTCCTGCCTGGCCACTGGCCAAACAGCATTTTATTTATATAAAGCAGTTTCCACAGCACTTCCCCTTCTCTTTTCTTTTTTTTAAAAAAGGAAGGTTTTAACTTTTACATAGTAAAATTACATATAACAAAACAATTATCAAGCAAGAATTCTAGTTACAATATTAAAGAAGATATCCTATCCATCTTATATTTGTGAGTCTAAGGTTTTATACTTATCTTTTATCATAATTGAGGAAATTATAACTATCTAGTCTTCAACCACATCAAAGACCTCAGAAGGATATAATATTACCTGAGAACTGGGAGAAGGATGCAAGCAACTTTCGGGAATCTTGCAGGGTAGACAGAGACAGCTGGCAGCCTGGACAGTCACCTAATGTTCCTTTGTAAAGTTGGGGCATTTGTCTTCAGCCCACAGGGCTAGAGTCTCTTGGTCATTTTTTTTTTCAGTGTCCTATAGAATGTTTGGCAGCTTCCTCTGTGAAGCAGGAACCTGAAGGACCATTTTGTCAAGTAAAGTTCAGTGGTCACCTTTCTATGGGTCCTGTATGTCCAGTTGATCAAGCAGTCCAGGCAAGAACAGTTTCTTGCCCAAATGGCTATTTTTGTCAAGGTGAAGATAAACTCCATATGAAGTGTCTTCAATGTCCATCCTCCTCTCTGAAGTAAATCCAGTGCTGCCAGGAGCAGACATGTCTCACTGTCCAGAAAGTCTAAATTTTAAAAATATTTAAAATGCCATATTCTTTGAAGTATTTGAAGATTACCTGTCTATCTGAAATATCTCTGTGCATACCTAGAAGACTTAACTAACATGGCTATGAGTATGATTATCATAGATGACTAATTATTAATCTATTTTTAATTATCCATTATAATTTTAAATGAGCTGTACAAACATAATACCTTAAACAAGAGTAGAAATAAACACATAGTATAACAAAATTAACTTTAACTTTGTATCAATAGACTAAAATCTATACCAAAGCAAAACATTTTAAACAAGTTGTTGCTCTTTAGAAGTAAGTTCCTTAATCTACCCTTTCATGCTATTATATCTATATCATATCCCCTTTTCTTCTTTAGAAAGAGATTGCATTTATAATCAACCCAATTTAAATAAAAATATTGGTTTTTTTCTGTCCCACACCAGAGGGCTCTTCTGATTTGGGACACGAGACTCTTTTAACCTTTTCTCTTAGCAATATGTCTGGGTTTAGAGAAAGAGTGAGCCAATTCGATCTCCAAAGTCAGCTTGATAATTTTGGGAATGTGGGCATAGTTTCTCTTACTACTTCCTGCTGAAGGGGGGCACTGTATCTTACAGGGACACAAAGAAAATTTTAGGATTATGGAGTAGTCCATGAGGGTGAACCTCTGAGCCAGTTGCCTTGAAACCATTCTGGATGTTGGATCATCTGGGCCATGGTGTCATTGGAGACCTTTCAGATGGTCTTGGCTGATCAAATGATGTATCTTAATCTGGAACAAATCCACAGCCTCTGGCTTTCTATGGAAACAAAAGCAGAGACTCTTTTCCAAAGCAACATATCCTTATATCCAAATTTTGAAGTCAAGTTACCTTTAAAATTTACATATTTGTTTAACTCAAGAGCTTTTATGATCAAATCTTTTTCTGCAGTTAAAAATCCCAAAGACAACATAAACCAGATTTTTTGTGTAATATCTATCTTTGTAAGACTGAAATGCCTCAGTGGCTGCTGGCTCCACCCTTGTCAGCTTCCCAACATGACGGTGGTACAGTTTACCACCAGCTCTGAGTCTGGAGCCATGTGTACCATCAACTATCAGAAGCAGTTCTATCAAAGCAGTGCATAGCCCAGAAACTTTTTTTTTTTTTTTAACTAGCAAAGGCTAAATCCACCATGCAGCAGAGTAAAGTGCCACTTGTAGACTCCTCATTCCCGCCACACTGCAGGTCAGACACACATACCAGGAACCCGCCATAGTAGCTCAAACAGGCAGGCTGCTGCTAACTTGAGAGAGACAACTAGGAAGCTGTTTTTAGCTCTGCTTTAGAATCTTTTTTCTCAGGTTTTAGATGGAAACTCTTGCCAACACGTTGGGCACCAGATATTGGTGAAATTATTAAGGCCACTCCACATAGTTAAAAGGGAGGTTTATTTTGTGGGGTAACTTACAAATGAAGGGATAGGTTGCAGGGTCTGGGAAAGGTATGGTGCAGTCCGGCAGTATTCTCTGGAGAACTGCGCTTGGTCTACCTCCAGCGTCCAGGGTCCCAGAACCAGGAGAAGCCTGCCTCTCGCCCCACCTTGTGGGCATGACCATTACCGAAGCCTCAATGGGGGTTGGAATTTCCAGGCCAAGGTTGGGATGGCTATCCACTACACAACACCTTTGTGAAGTATGGTAAATATTAAAACATGCTATTTGATAGGTTTTCAGAAAGTCACTGGGGAGGAGTTTGATAATTTAAATTTTAAAAAGGTTGCCTTTGGAAATGACACTCTGGTAATGTCCCTAGTGAAATTTTAAATATTTCTCAACTGCCAGAGAAAAGAAAATCTAGAAGCTGGATACTACACTCAGCTGGAAAGATTCATCCCTCCATGGAGGCTGACTGTGAAGCTCATGGAGGCCTGTTCATCATGTGCTGAACAGTAGCTACACTGTCTAGATGAGGCTAGCTAAGTGGTACTGGCTTTGAAATGCAGCATTGTAGAGTGGTACAACAGATAGCATGACACCAAATGAAAGGGTTTCTATCCCAAGCTGTTAGTGCTGAGAGAGGAATGAATTCAAGGGAGAGCAGAACTAAGGCAAGCTGGTTATGGACTCATTAAATTTATACAAACATACAAGGTTTTACAAGGAGAGAGTATTGCCCTCAATTCACAAAGTTTGACTTTCTTTTCCTTGGGACAAGTACTCAGTAATACTTGGATGAAGTTGCTGACCACTTAACAGCACTCTGCAGCTCCTGACCCCACTTAACTTTTCCTTTGACCCTTTGATCTTTACCTACCTCATTTTACTAAGAGAAAGGCAATTCACACATAGATCTGTTAATGTGAAGATACATAGGCCCTAATGTGAACACATATAGTATGTAGGGCAGAGGACAATTTGCAGGATTTTTTTTTCTCCTTCCCTCATGTAGGTCCATGGGTTGGAATTCAGATCATCAGTCTTAGCATCTGGTTACCCACTAAACCATGTTGCTAATTTGAAAAGTTATAATTTTATCCTTAACTCTAGCAAAGAAACTCAGTGCTAGAAGGACAAATGCTTGAGATTTTCTTGAAGGGACAGTTCAAAAAGAAGTCCCCACAAGGAGTAATTCCAGACAGTGTGGATTCTTAACAAACATACAGAATCCTGGGCTTCTCTACTATATTGTCTAGGTATCTGTAATATAGGCATTAACTAATAGAGTCTTGGAAATTCCTAGGAGAGTGCAGTCTCCAGGATGATAATGTTCTTCCTTTACCAGAGTCTTTCAAGGCTATGGATGAAGACTCAGAAAATCTTAGTTCATGTAGGGTTTTTGTTTTTTGTGGAACTGAAGTAACTTTTCATACTCTCTTGGTTTGAAGTGCAATTGCAAGCACACCTTTGGGCTTATTGTTTAAGTAGAGAGTACTTGGGACAAAAAGCGTCCATAGAAGCCAGGATACTTCTGCTAGGAGCAGATGTCTAAGTTCTCCCTGTTGAACCTTTTGGTTTAGCAGGACTCACTTCACGTTCTGAAGATAGTAGCTTCTGCCTACCATGTTTTCTGTCAACTTGGCTTCTGGTGTCTTCTTTACTTCTTCTTTTCTCACAGTTCACTTTTGTTCCTTCCACTGATTCTTTTCTTATGGCTAAGGATTGAATGATGAACTGTCACCCTGACAGGCCCCTCTCCTTATACTTTACCTCAGCTTAAAAGAATCTTGGGTCAGGCATTTGTCCTGAGGAGGATGAGCCAGGCATCACAAAATATGAGCTGCACTGAAGAAACCAGCAGCATGGGCTATACTCCAGAAACCAGCCATCCACAAGCTTCCCTATGCATCTGTTCATTATTTTACTGAGCAATTACTGTGTGTCATGTGTCCTATGGTCCTTTCAAATACAGGTGGAACTAAGAGAGGTCCTCCAAGCACCTCAGAAATTTCTTTAATAGTTCTTAGTATCTAGCTTCAGCACTTCCACCTTTGATGGGAATAGCAATTACTGATTTTAGAGGAAATTGGTGCTGACATGAGAAACCAGAGTCTTTGCCTTTTTGGAGCTTCTCCTACCTCTTCACGGAGCCTGCATGCACTGTGGTCATCAACCATTGCCTCCTGAGGAGAAGCTTATGAGCAATTTCCTGATCATTTCCACTTCAGCCTAGCTGAAATCTGGGGACAAACACTCTTGCCAGTGCTTCCTTCCTCCTGATACTCAGCGGCTTGATTATGAGTGTAATTAATGATTACCCTTCTTGCTTGTTTATTTAGTCTATTTCAATATCATAATGCAAATAAGTTTTGCTTATATGTGTTTAGAAATCTGATATAGCCTCAATCTATTCTTCTTTTGCAGCTAAGAAGGCAGCCATCATCAGCTGGGGGTAGACATGTGACAGCCTGATACTGTGAGAGACCAGCCAAGCAGAAGAGGGAGCCTGCCTGTGGGGAAGACATTACCAGTGTATGCACAGTCTGCACTTACTTTTCTTCTCCATCTCTTATAGCATTTGTGCATCTGGAGTGACTGTGCATTTTTTTACATCACAGAAATTGAAGATTTGGAGAATCACTATCTCATCATCCAGCCCAGAACCTATATTTCTTGACCTGTAATCTTGGACTATTACTAGCCAGCTTTCCTATGGCCCAGAATTTATAGTGCTTGCCTTTTTTCTTTGAATTGGAACCCCTTTATCTGTGACACAAGGATCCCCATATGACCATGGGCAGAAGTCAGGCTCCAGCTCCTCTTGTAGGAGTACAGGAAATGCAAGCTTTCTTATCACTCCCTCCTAAGTTCTGTACTGAGAAATACTAGTCCATGTTCAGATGGTTGCTTTCTCAAGACACTAATGAGTATCCAGGTACACAACTGAAAGATGCTGTCAGGGTAATCTTTAGAGGTGAAGTTTCAGGATGAAGACAGAAGAAAAATGTTTTCTTGTATCTCAGAAGTAGCAGTTGCCTTGTATAGGCAACATCAATTTTGACTATGATATCAAGGTTTCATTCATAGATCTTTCATTTACTTTTTGGTTATGTGAAGTATGTTACTCCATCTGAGCCATTCTAAAAACTGCATATGCTCATTGGGAATAATCTAATATCTGTTTGGAGTTGAAGAGATTGTCAATTACGTTTCTCATCATACATGAAGTAGAAATAAATATTAACTGCTTTCTTTCCCATAGTAGTTTTGTAATTCTTTAGAATATCAATTATTTTCACACCCTACTTGCAATGAGATAGCATTGGAAGCTTAATACTACCTATATAATTTTATCAATTGCCTTAGGACATTCTTTGCCTCAGGATTTCAAACACCATGACATTTTAATTTTCAGTACTAGAAATGCTAGCTGTTAAACTATTTCCAGATACTCCTTTCTTTTTCTTCATACTCTAAATTTACTTAGTGTTTATAACCACTGTATACATTCTATATTCACTTATTGGTGATCAACTGTATACTCACCAGAATGCAAACTCTAAGGAATGGAATTCTGGCACTTTTCTTTGCTTGAGTATCTATCAGTACCCACAGGTTTCAGAGTATCTATCAGCATCTATAGGTTTCATAGAGCACCCATCAGGAGTCACAGGTCTCATAGAGTATTCATAATTATCTATAAGTCTTATCAACTATTATAGCAGAGTTCCTACGGGAAGACTGCCATAAAATGCTGCTGTAACTGAGAATGAGGTTTCAGAGACGCTTGTTTGAACTGAGTTACTGCATTCAGGGGAACGGCAACAAAATTTTGGTTGTGGATTTCTTCATATTTGGAACTTTAAGACTGGTATCAGAAAGCTTTCAGTGGAATTTTAAGACTGGTATCAGAACTGACTTTTTGAACTTTTCAGACTGCAGAAATGGAACAATTTTGATTTTACCTACAATTTTATTAACTGTGATGACTTATGAGTTGTTTTTTTGTATGCATATATACTTTGTTAACTATGGTGACTCATGAACTGTGTAAAAATGGAACTATTTGTGTAGACATAGAGAAAATTGCTTTTCTACTCAGGCTCAAGATGAAGCTTTAAAAAAATAAAGAAAAGAGAGAGTTAATATTCTTCAGCCTCTTTAATTAAAAAAAAGATTTTCTTGTCTCTTGAGAGTATTAACGTTAACTTGTGTTAATGCACCCTATGTTTTGTTAGCAAAAAGTGTAAATAGTTTTATTAAGAGATTGCTTCTGGATGTAAGTTTATGAGAATTGTAATTGTGTATAGTGATATTTATACTAGAATTATGATATTAACCGGTTAATGGTGATGCTAAGGAGTCTTTGGATTTGATGCAGATGCATCAGTAGTTTACTGATTTATTTTGATGTGGTTGCATCAAGAGTTTATTGATTTAAAAAAGGGCTTGGTGAAGCTAAGACTGTTGTAGCCCTCTTAGGCCCATTCAAAAAGGCCATTCCATCTTTATCCTCCACTCCTTTACTAGGAGGTATAGTAGCCATAAGGAGCAGGAGTGTTGCTGTGATTATTCCAGCCACTTGCAAGCTTAGTGGAAAGCTGATTCATAGCTGCATAGAGTTAAGCTCTGTACCCTTACTTGAGATTTATATTTTTAACAAGGGGGAACTATGGAGCCCACAGATGCTATCTAGGGAGACCTTACTCAAGGTCAGAGAAACTGAGCTTGATTTACCCAGCATAAGGAGATGATTTGGCCATGGGCATGTTTACTAGGTATTTGGAAGTGTCTACACTTGGCTGTCCAGTATGCTTTGACCTTGCAAGGGGGAGGCCTTTTGCCTCTTCCCTTGGCATATTATAAAAAGCCCATTTGAATAAAGGACAGGACAGTGGCTGGGTATTGATCCAGGGCCCTCAAGAAGCTATCCTGTGTCTCTTTTTCTTCATCATCTAGGCCTATCTTTCTACCTAATATTTCCTCATTCCTCTCTCCTCCACCTAAGAACCACTCAAAAGGTGGCAGCAGGTCAGAACTGGACTCTCACAGACTCCCACAGAGAGATTAGAGTGTTACAAATTCAGAGGCAAAGTATCCTAGGTCAATTATTAGCTTTCTTAGTAGCTATTTATTGCCCTGCTCTATTTGGATTCCACAAAGAAAACACTAACTTCTGCTAACCAAGGGGCTAAGAGAGCAGTTAGATAGCTAATATGCTTGCCCTGTTCTTGACTGCCTATTTAAAGTTTCTACTAATATATTTTTAAAGTGCTTTGATTTGTGATTCTCTTTACTCTGTTACTTTAAAATGTCATGGAACTGTTGCCATGTTGGAACATGGTATTGGGGAGATTCCTGGAGCTGTGTTCTTAGGCCATGATCATCAATATTTAGGTTCAGAATGCACTATCTTTAATTCCCATTGAAGTGAGAGTTGTGTTCTGTATTGATGGGATGACTGTAAATTTAAAAAATAAGATGAATGCATGAATGAATTAATGAACCAATACAGGAAAATCTTAAGTGTAACAGATAAGCAAATACAAATTTGATTGGTTCCACCTAAAAACTTGAAGTCTAGTAGCAGAGGCATGACAGTATTATAAATACAATAATGTAAATATAATGAATTAAGAATTCTGTAAAAGAAAAAAAAAAGAATGCCGTGAAAGAAGGAAAGATACAATTCTGTGAAAAAATAACTTTCAGCTTGAAACACTTCTTTGAGGAGGAAGTGTACCTCTGCTTGTTTGAATGATGTGAAAACTGGGGACTTAGTGTATGACTCTCCAAGTGGCGAAGACATTAGGCAAGAAGGCAGGCAAAAGAGATTTGAGGGGAGCTCCTGGCAGCAAGTAGAACATGCCCTGAATACTAACTCCACCCATCTCCAGCCCTCTGGTCATCTCTCCTTTACACCATTTAAAACATACTTATTATCAGAAATGTAACTGGAATTCTACTTTTCCAAACCTGGCTTAGGTGAGGTTTACTTGGTATGACATTTTACTGTGTTTGTATTATTTCCTATTGTTTTATTGTCATATTTTCTATCACAATAGGCCCTATGGTGGTTTGAGTAGGAATCCCTATAGGCTCATTTGAATGTTTCTTCATTAGGGAGTAGCACTGTTTCACAGGGATTAGAAGGTGTGGCCTTGTTGGAGTAGGCATGAGTTTATTGGAGGAAGTTTTTCAGTGAGTGTAGGCTTTGGGGTTTCAAATGCTCAAGCCAGGTCCAGTGTCTGTCTTTCTTCCAACTACCTTCCAATCCAGATGTAGAGCTCTTAGCTACCTCTCGAGCACCATGTCAGCCTGCAAACCTTGCTTTCCACCACGATGATAATGGACTAAGCCTCTGAAAGCAAGCCCCAATTAAATCTTTACTTTTATAAGAGTTGCCATGGTCATGGCATCTCTTCACAACAAGAGAACATTGACTAAGCCCGGCCCCTTACAAGCTATTGCAGGGGGATAAAAACTTCTGAGAGTTCTTTGTATTTTTGCCTGCAATTATCATCTAACTGATTTAGGGAAGTGGCTTAAAATATCATGAAATCCTACTTTTCTGTTTTAATTTTTAAGAAGTTTTTAAACAAAAATCTTGCAAAAAAAAATTACACACTGAAATTAACCAGATTCTAAAGTCTTTATACCTCAACGAACTTCTATACCATTAGAATTGTCATTTCAATGGAAGCTGTGGAGCTTCACATTGAATTTTACACCTTCTTATCCAATATATTTTTATGCACTTATTCACCACTAATGCAAAATAATCCACAACAGAGATAGAAGTAGAAAAACAATTAGCTTTATATTCTCTTTTATAACTCATGTCCATTACCTGCATTCTCTCCTTCCTCATGACCTTAGCCTTTCTTATTATCTACATGTTATACTGTACTCACATGTATATTTGTTTTCATACATACACATATTATTGGCTGCATTCCACAGATGAGAGAGGATATGCATTTTTCTTTCTGAGTTTATAAGGCTGTACTTACTAAAAATGCCCCAATTTTCAATCTCTGGGCAGACGTCTTCTTGAAAGTGGATTCTCTGAAAGTCTTGGGTTTTCTTTTCACAGCATCTCCTTGCAGACCCTGAGGTATTCTGGAGCTGGGAGCTTCTGCCCTATAGGAATTCATTTTAAGGATCATGAAACTGAAGGTCAAGGATCTGGTTGCTTTCTCACATCCTGAAGCTGCTTAGAAGCTCACAATAACATTTGGACTTGAAAATTCAGAAGAGATGTAAGACATGGCATGTCACTAATTTAGGTCAGGCAATTCCCCTCTGAGAAGCCAACCATAAACTCTGAGATGCTCTTGGGTGTGGAGTAGGACTGAAATGGCCCTTCTGACTAATTGGAGACTGTTTTTGGAGTTTGAAGCTGTGAAGGAAACTCAGAGCAGGGTTTGGGGATCTGAGTCATACCCTGCTATTCTAGTTAATTACTACAACTCTGCTTGAGGGAAAGTGACTATTGCTAAGTAATAAAAATAGATAAAGCCACAAAGGACAGTGAGTAATTGTTATGGAACTTGAAGGCACCTTAGAAAGATAAAACTAAGAACAGAAGGAAAACAACACAGAAGGAAAACCTATCAAATCTTCTTAACTGCCTACAGTCAGAAACCAGTAAAAGATACAATGGTATCTTTATTTGCTTGCACTTCAGACATGTATTGGATTTCTATTTCAATTGAAAGCTAGTAAATTTCTATTTGAAGGTTTTTAATTGTTATTAAATAGTAGGATTTTTTCAAATGAAACAGGCCAGTCTTAAAGAGTAGATTAATATAGGAATAAAAATGCAGGCCTTTGAATTCTTTGCCACAGAGTAGCTAGTATAATGATTATAGTCATTGGCCAACTGTTTAGCCTTCAGGTACAGTAGCAGCTATGGGACAGAGATCAGTATTAGAGCTGGGGGCCATCAATGGTGTACTGGTTTGTCAATGGTGATGAACAGCAGACTCAACTCTTCATCAGCCTTTGAAACCGTTGTCTTCACTTCTGTTGTGTAGCCCCCTTTTCACCCTCACTATTTTTCTCTAATTTCTTTCTTTTATTTCTTATTTTTACTTTCTATTTTATCTTTCTACCTTGTTCCTTACTATTCTTTGTATCTGGCTATCTTTATTCTTTACCTCATTCCTCCTCCTCTTCTTGTTCCTCTACCTGCTATATTAAATAGCCACAATATGGTATATTTAAGTATTGATTAGTATTCATTTAAAAGAACATATTTTCATTGCTTTAAATTTTTAAAGCACTTAATATAAATCTGTACGTGCTTCCCTTTTTTTTTTTGCCTTTTGAATTTTGTTCACTGTATGTGTATCACATAACTTTATGGGCCTTTTCTTGTACCTCAGTGTTCTAGTTTCCTTTCTATTGTTATGATAAAATACACTTGTCAAAAGCAAGATCCCTCAATTGAGACTCCCTTTTCAGATGACACTAAGCTGTGTCAAGCTGACTATTAAAGGTACTCAGAGACTGCATTTGTAGTAGAGATAGAAAGATTCAATAGTGTATAAACATATGTCTTGAATTACCCTTAGAGTATCAGGAGACTAGGGGCTGTGAACCAGTAGCACAATGCCAAGTCATCATTACTGTAAAACAGATATGAACTCTGGCTGCATATGAAGTGAGTAGAGAAGTAGCTATGCTTTGGAGTGTTGAGGAATCCTCTCAAGAAAAGAAGGTTCTTCAGGAAAGGTGAGTCGGAAAGACAACCCCCAGTATTTCCATTGCAATTTGAAAAGAAGGAAGGATGCCTTGGCTTTATTTCTTTCTGACCTTCAGTCTATAGGAAAAGATGGCCTGTTCTCAGATTGCAATTTCTGAGAGAAAATGCCACTTCTGCCAGGAACAGGTGTCTACAGGGCATCATGAAGAGACAGAAAACACTCAGAACCTCCACTACACCAGAAATTTCCAAACTGCTCCAGAAATGTTAATGGATGTCAAGTAAAATAACATTCTATAGTCAAATAGTTTGGGGAAACAATAGGATTGATAAACAGACTATAAACAGTATGTGAAAGTATTCTAATATACTAATAAATACCAAAAATATTCCAGTGGACATAACTCAGGAAGTATTTCCAAAGCAATGTTCAAAATTTTCTTTTGACCTTGAGTATTTTTTCTTTCCTCTCAAGTTGGAATTGGATATTTCTAACACAAAGCCCAAGGTTTTTCTTTTAAATATGTCACTCCCATTCCCTCCCAGTCGACTTCTGGTATTACTACTCTGAAGAAAATGCTAGAAACTCTTTACAGTCAATGTCTCTTCTGCTACAGCAAAAAAGGGAAAGGACTCTACTCAGTGGATTTAGCCAGCACCATGAATAATCACAGGTAAATCTTGTAACCTATTTGAATTTCTGTTCCTTTTGCTACTTCATCTAAGACAGTTCTGGAGATGTAAATATTCCTGACAAATTCAGAAGTCAGAGGATATTTGGACCTGGTTAGGAGGCTGAGAAAACAAATTCAGGCATTTTGTTTTTAGGCAAGAAGAAACTTGTTTGGAAATGTAAGAGTTAAGAGAAGCCCCCCAACTTCCCATGGCTCAGTTCCATGTGAACCACCATATCTGTGAGCCCCTCAGTTGGGTCTTAGTGTGGACTTTGGTTTCCCAGTCCCCTGCCCAGGGGAGACTGCAGAGTCAAACAAGGACATGGAACCCAATTAGTACTCACCCGTTCTGAAAAGGGACATCTGTAGGCATAATCTTTTGTCTTGAAAAACTGGCAACTTTCTTCCCAGAAAACTACATTTGGTAGTGTTTAAGGAAACCATCCAATACAGCTTGACTTTTATGGAGTTCTAAATGTTTGAACAAGATGGGAGAAATGGCAGGCTTAAAGTGCTTCTGGGTAAATCCCCAAATGTTGTCTTTTCCCACTGCTATTTCCCTTGGAAAGATATTCTCAGTAAAACTCAAAGCATAGTTGCACTAAACAACCAAAACAAAACTTTGGATTTGTGGTATGAAATCCAAGGTACATTAAATGGCCCATTTAAATTATTTAACATAACTCACATAACTCAAAGCGTGTGTATAACATCGATGACCTTCACTGTATTATACCTCAGCAAGATAAGATGCTAGGAAAATAACTAAATGAGAAGCAAGTATTTATAATAATTCTTAATTGCAAAGAAGCACAGGGGTATTTGCTTTGCGGCCAGTGGGTCATTGAGAGGTCATCTGTATGTTTTCTTAAGAGTGTTAAAAGTCTACCTGTATTATTTTTTAGTATTTCTGGTTCATGGAGGCATCAGCCTGAAAACTCCTGGTCAAGTCAAATTTGGCAACTAGAAGTCCCATAGGGAAGAAGTTGGAATTGACAAAAGATACTATGTAACTAAACAGAAATGGAAACTTGTTTTTAACTCTGCCACTTACTGAAATATCTATAGTTATCACAGGACTATGAGTTCTTGAAAATCCCTAGATTTAACACCGTGTTCATGAAGTAGCATTTAAATCAGAGAGAGGAATTCTATCAGCGACCCACCCTTGTGACCATAACAGCCTCCTAAGTGTGTGCAGGCCCATACTGCTGAATGGTGCTTCCCTCCATTTCCTGAGCAAAGCTTCCTAAAATTGTATGTATGTGGGGCTGGGAATGTAAGAGCAGCCTTTGGAGGACTTTGGGAGGTGCACTCTTCTGCTTGTCCAGGAGTGCTGTGTGAGGATGCAGTGGTTTTGTAGTGGCCTGAAGGCCTTGTGGGCTCACAGAAGCATCCTCATTGCCATCTGTTACACAGAGGCTAAGCATTCTTTCTGAGGTCTCTAATCCATCTGTTGCAGAGAGAGCCCTGGGTTGGTGGGAAATACAAGTCCCTATCACCTGACCTTATCTGCTGATGCTTCTAATAGGGATAGGTACCATGACCCCACCTGGACCTAACTCCTGTGGGCACTGAGGAGTTAAGGATTAGAAATTGTGTGTGTGTGTGGGGGGGGGCGGTTAACAGGCACTGATTTCTCCTTTCTTTAGCAAAATGGGAAGTCATATCCCAAGAATGCTGCAGGGAGTGTGTTCCTCCAGAGCTCTCAAGGCAGTGAGGCAGAACACCTGCTCTCACTGGCTACCCAGGGTTCCTTCAGGACAGCAGCAGGAATCCATGCACAGCAGCGATAAGAGTTTTGTTTGTATTAAATCAAAAGCACAACTTAAAGTTTGATAATTTTGACCGATGATTTATGAGCATCTATAGTTCTAATAAAATGACATAGAATAATTGTATCACACTGGAAAAGGACAAGTTTTAGTCATTTAAAAATTGTTAAATTGGGAAGCAAAGCTGTTCATTTGACTACTGGCAAGAAAGAGTGCCATCTAGAGGCCTTGTGTAGAACTTCACTACTGAAGAGTCTGCCTTCATGACCTTGAGCTGGTTACTCCTAAAGAAGGTGCTTGGGATTGAGAGGGTGGAAAATGGAGCAGCTGGCATTGATGCGAGGTGACAGAGACAGAGGACAGGTTCTGCTAATATGGGTGATAGTCTGGGCCTTGCTTACTTCTAAATAACAAACTTTTTTTCGTCTTTCCTAGCTTTCTCCAGTCTCCTGGAAAGCTTTTGTGCTCTCAGCTTTCAGTTTTTCTACCTCCCAGGCATATATATGTATATGTATAATATATGTATTATATGTCACATTATCATATTAAAGATGTCTGATAGTAACTTCTCACCATTACTTTGGTAATGGGGGAATTCATGACACCTGAGATAGGGGGCCAAGTTGAACATCATCCCCAAAGAAACTCTGATGAAGTTGGCAACAGACAGGAGGGTACAGTACAGAAATGATGCCCTTTCCTGCTGGGGAGACAGCACAGGCAGGGATGTGCAGATCTCAAGGTGTGCAGTATTAGATTTTCTGCTCTGATTTTCTCAAGAGTTTGGATAAGCTCCTGTGTGCCTTGGGAAAGCTTTCCTCTGACAGGAGACATTCTGGCTTTTGCCATGTAAGTGAGCTATGATGAAACCATGCAGACCCCAACATTTCAAGGTTAATCTTTTTGGAATTTGTTCAGAGTGCTCCCTACCCCTTGAGATGGTGGTTAGTGGTACTGAGCTTAGCCATGACATATAGAAATTATTATATCATTTGTTTCCAAACTTCAGAAACGACTTGTAAAAGCTCCGAGTTTGTTTGCCTCATTCTCTCAGTTAATTAAAAAGAGGATGTTTTTATAGCCTCAAGTGTAGTGTAATTTATAATCGGCCTTTCTTCCTCCTGTTTTTAATTACCAGCTTTGCATGATGAACCATTTTTCTTTTTATTGACTATTTGGGCATAGATTCCTGAGACCAGTGTTAATTGGAAAATAAGTTCTATGAATTTTAGCCTCTTCCAGGAAGGTGCAAGGATAGAACTGAGTAGAGTTTATTTCTCCTTCTTCTTCCCCTAAACTGATAAGGGAAATCTTTTCTATCAGGTAATTTTCCTATTCAAACACATTAGACATGAAAGTTTAGAAAGACTGAACTGAGAATCCAAGCATAAATTGAACTTTTTCTTTCAGTGTGGCTATGGTGGAGAAGACAGAGCTCTTGAGGTTTCCAGCAGAGTTCTTGATACCCTTGACTCATTGACTGATTCTATGTATTTCTTTGTATTCTACTTAATATGATGCGAGGAACCTCATAAATGAGAAGGCATGCTGTTCTTTAAGTGATACATGCATCCAGTGTTAGGATACACTGCCCAGTTACCTTCATGTTACTCTGATAAGCAACTGGGAAGATTACATTTTAAATTTATTTATCACAATCCACAGAGCCTATTTTCCCATTTTAGGCATTAGAATATCACTTCCTTCAGAGTGGCAGAATTAACTGTCAGGTCAGCTTTGCCTTCTTGCAAGGCTTGTTTTCTACTCTCATGGATGGTATGGACTAGCCTGGGGTAGCTCATTTTATTCTATCTTAGAAAGATTAAAAATCAAACTCAGACTTTACCTTGTATAAGCTTCACTGGTCAACTGAGAGATGTGTCTCCTCTCTGGTGAATGGGATCTCTGTGGGAACTTCACCTGTACCTGTGTGATTTTGGCGTCACTGAGCAGTCTTGGCTGTGTATAGACAAGAAGAACCATTTATCTTACAAATGTTATTAGGACACACATAGACTGTGCGATGGCCTTCAATGCTGAAGCTGTTTCTTCTCCTGGGAAGAGGGACAGCTTCCTTCTCTAAAAGCTTCAGAATGAAGTGCTGAACTGTCAGACCATGGTCTGTGAATGAAGCTGTGTGAGATTTATGAGCTGGTGAGAAAACAGCAAGTAAACAAGGCAAGACTCTTGTAATCTCTGCCCCTCCATGACTTAGGCTGCTCTTGTGAATGTGCTCTCGAGCCCTCCCAGGTGTAATAAACAAACAGGAGTGGGGTTGCTTTAGACCACCCATAATCTTACCTATTATTCAGAATGACGTTTCCAAGCATGAGTTATCCTCAGGACTATACACAGACTAAACTTATTTGCCCTTGCCCTTGTGACTGTATACACCTTCAGCTCAAGTGAATTTTGCTCACATGACTTTTTTAACCCGTTTGCTTACCCTCAGAATATAAATTGCCTGATTCTGTGAATAAAATTAACTATTGCATGAAACTTTAGTCTGCCTCATTTTTAGACTCCACTCTCCCAGGTTAACATCACCAAAGAGAACAGTAACGCTGAACCTCACATTTTTATCAAACTGTGATGTCACCATGTTTTCAGCTCCCCAGTGATATCCTGACTTTTGCTAACATCAAAGAAAACAAAGCTGATATCTATCCGCTGTCTCCTTTTAGAGAGAAGCACTAAGAATTTCTGTCTAGAGACACTATCTCAAGCTCATTGGCTTTAGGGAAGAAATCCAGGTGACAGTATTTTTTACTTAGTCTAGATTTTGATAATTTTGAACATGAATTTTAATATCAGCTTGTCAGTTTCTACAAAACTAGCTGTCCTTTTCCCCCCACAAAGACTGTACTGAGTTTGAAGAACAGTTTGGAGGATATTGTAACAGTAATTTTTTTAGGCTGTCACAAAATGCCACACACTGGCTAGTTGGTACATAACAGAATTTTATGTTTCAAGGTTTCTTGGAGGGGTGAAGTCCAACATGAAGGAGCTGGTAGATTCAGTGAACACTTCCAAGTTTGTAGATGACACCTTTTCTTTTTGTCTCTGATGACCATCCCTCATCATCATCACTGTGTGGAGGGCACTAATCACAACCATGGGTCCTCATGCTCATCATCATTTACCTTCTGAGGTTAGAAGTTCAACAGGGAAATAGTGGAGGGACAGTTATTTTTTTTTAACAATGTTAAACCTCTGATTCCATGAATTTATGATGCTCTTCCCATTTATTTAGGTCTTCTTTAACTCCTTTTCAAAAATTTACAGTTTTTAATACATAAATCACTTTTAAAATTAGATTTAAAACTAAATAGTTTCCTATTAGATATTACTGTAAATGGAATTGCTTTTTTTCATCTTTGGCATGTCCACTTCTAGGAAATATGAATGATTATTGCATATAGATCTTATATACTACAGTCCTGTAATCCTCATAACCTGTTCGTGGATCTTATGATTTTCTATGTGTGTAAACTTTGCTATCTACAAAGGGTGTGACACATTCTCACAGTTACTGTGTCACTCATTTCTCTCCAGTCTAGATGACTTTTACTTAATTTTGTTGCTTAATTTCTCTAGCTAGAATGTCCAGTTCAGTATTAAGTATCAATTATGTGAGAAGGCATTCTTGTTTTCTGTTGGATCCTAGGAGAAAGCTTATAGTCTTGTACTACTAAAAATGTGTCAACTGTGGGCATTAGACTGTGGGCATTTCCTGCTGTTACTATTTTGTTGAGTTATTGTAGCCAGAAAGTCTCTCTCTGGTCCTACCTGGCTCACAGTCAGGACAAATCTCTCTTACCTACCAGTCCCACAGCCACTCAGACCCAAGTAAAGACACAGAGGCTTATATTATTATATTATATATTAAAACTGCTTGGCTATTAGCTCAGGCCTACCACTGACTAGCTCCTACACTTAAACTCAGCCCATTTCTGTTAATCTATATGTCACCATGTTTTCCATGGCTTTACCTGTGTGCCATTACATGCTGCTCTCTGGATGGCGGGCTGGCATCTCCTGACTCAGACTTCCTCTTCCTAGACTTCTTGTCTGCTCACTCCACCTATACTTCCTGCCTGGCTACTGGCCAATCAGCAATTTATTTATCAACCAATCAGAGCAACATATTTTCACAGCATACAGAAAGACATTCCCCCATCAAGTGATTTTTATCGTAAATTTATTTATTTTAAAATTTTTAGACATGATCTTGCTATGTAGCCCAAGCTGAACTCATAGCAGTTCTCCTGCCTCAGTCCTCCAGTACATGATGTTATAAGTCAGTGCATATTACACTTGGATATATACTTTTTTAAAAAAGTATATTTTGCAAAATGTTTCTTGTGAGTCTACTAAGATGACCCTGTGTTTTCCCTCAGTATATATATATCCATGTGTTCTTGGAATGATCCTGTTGGTTGTGGCATGCAGTATTTTTTTTTATGTATTGCTGGATTTGCTTTAATATCAGTTTGTTGAGAATTTTAAAATTTATGTTCATAAGACTTCCTTGTCTCTAACTTAGTTTATAGAAAGTCTTTGTCTCATTTTAGTATCAGAGTAATATTGGCTTCATAGCAATATTTGACATGTGTTTTCTCTTTTACTTTTGGAAGAATTTGTGAAATATTAGGGTTGTTTATTTTTTAAAAACGAACTAGCATTCACCAGTAAATTTAGGTAGGCCTGACTCTCTGATAAGAGTTACCAGTATTAATCTAATTTCACCACTTGTAGTAGGCCTGTTTAATTTTTTATTTATTTTTTGGTGGGTTTTATAGTTTGTGTATGAAATGGAATTTGTACATTTACTAGATTATTCCTTTTCTTGACAGTTGTCTTTAGCATTTCTTTATAATAGACTTTTATGTTTGAAAAGTTATCAGTGGTGTCTGTTCTTTCCTCATGTTTGTGATTTGAGACTTCTATTTTCTTAATTTATGCAAAAGTTATTTTATTACTTATGAATAAGTTTTAACTTGAAATTTGAACAACATGCTTTGCACACAGTTAAAAGTCTCTCTGGCTCCCTAGTTCCTGTGAATATAAGACTTTCTAAGTTCTCCCAATTAGCAGTTCCCTGATGTTTTATCCCAGAGAACTGTGGGATTCTTAATTGTCTTTCCTTAGTATGGAGCCTGCTTAGGCAACTAGAACATCTGGAACAGCAGTTCCTGAAATGTAGCACTTCTTAAGCAACATCAGCTACCGGCAAGCTTGTTAGAAATGTGAGTTCTCAGGTTTCTTTCCAGATCTGCTGAGCAGACCTTGTGTCTTGCTTACTTTTCTGTTACTGTGATAAAACACTATGACCAAGTCAAGTTATAGAAGGAAGAGTTTATTTGGGCTTATAGTTCTGGAGGGTTAGAGTCCATGATGGTGATGCAGACATGGTGATTGGAACAGCAAGCTGAGAGTTCACAACTTGACCTGAAAGTAGGAAGCAAACAGAGATAATCAAAGCTGGTCCCAAGTAAGGTACTTCCTCAAGTAGCTCCATACGTCCTAAACCACCAAGCAGCAATACCAACCAGGGGCCAAGTATTCAAATGTCAGTGCCTATGTGGGACCTTCTCATTCAAACCACCATACTTTGTGTGCTTTAGACATACTTTCCAGTTGAATTTGACATTTTACAAAGCTGTCAACAAAAAAATGAATAACTTAGGTAAAATGTACAAATCACTACTAAACAGCCTGACTTTCCATGGTACATATTAGGACATCCCATATAAACTAGTCTCATTGACTAGTAGGTGCAAAAGTTCTCTGCATTGGACTTGCTCCCTTTCCAAGGCCGTTGGTATCTTCTGTAATAGGGATTCTATGAACAACAGACTATGAATGACTAGAGTTGTCTTTTAGGTTAACTGCAGTGTCTCACTGTAATGTCCTGATAACAGAGATAATGCAGAAACTGATGTCTCCAAGAGAGTACTGGGGAGTATGAGGAACATGCATGAAAAAAAGGCATTATTATATTTGCTTTTATTTTTCTAAAGAAAGAGAGAGAAGGTATGGAGTTGAATGGGTTGGGAGGATCCGGGAGGAGATGATGGAGAGGAAACCATCATAAGAATATGTTGTATGAAAAGAATTTCTTTTTAAAAACAAAAGCGAAGAGAATTATGAAGTTTGAGAGAAGACATGCTTTGGTCAGCACTGTCTGTTTGAGAGAGCCTAATGAGTGCCATGTGAGGTTGGGCTGCTTAGTGTTGGTTGCTCATAGATGCTCTGTTCCTTTGGTGTTTACATAACCTTTGTAGTTTTGTTACCTTCAGTCTTGCTAGCATAGACATTCCCCTTTAGCTGGGAAAAGAAAAGGTCTCCGAATATATGTCTGTAATGTAGAATTCCCTCCCCCATACTGATACATACAAGTGTCAGATCTCTGTCAAGTTTTGCTAAGACATGCTCATACTGCTATATATCTATTGTCTATTCATGTATCATATCTTTTCTTGGCATATTATATGGAATATGGGTGCAATTTTTACATTGAACAATCTTAAACAGATCAAGCAAATAATTACAGTATTTGTTAAAGGAGAAGACAGCTATATTCTTTAAAATCATTTTATTTGTTTAAAGTTTAGTTTATAATTTTTACCATAGCCCTGTGATATTACTGCACAGAAAAGTCAAGAGACCCAGATTCTAATCTGAAAATTAGAAAATTGTAAATTAAGTAAGCATTTAACTTCCACTCTTAAACAAATTGAAAATCATCCTCTCAATTTCTTTATCTACAAAGTATAGAAAATGGCTTCTCAAACCTACTCACAAAATTGCTGTTGGAAATTAATTAATCAACAAGTTCAGGAAATGTATTAACTCCTGTATGTTAGGCAATTGACAGAAAACACAGTGGGTAGGAAATCCTCTTCTGTTGCCAGGGGATACACAACAGAAGCGCAGCAAGCAAAGAGAGTGTTAGGTAGCATGTCAGGTGCTGGGAAGTACTAGACAGAGGACAAGAACAACTACAGAGAACTGGCATAGGGAATGGTCTAGTGAGGAGCTGTATAGGCTTTCAAATGGGTTATACATGGGAATCCTATAAAGAAGAAACAGCAGAATATTGACCAGAGGACACTATACAGCAGCAATAGGAGAAGAGAATACCAGGCAGAAAGAAGACCAAGCCAAACTATTCATGCCAGAGGTGTTCATGGATCAGAAGACTGTGCCACAGTGCTTGGTGTGGAATAAAAGACAAAGGTGTGGGAGAAAGTGAGGTCAGAATGGTGGCATGGGTTGGCATGAACATATATGGTTTTGCGGCTTATTGTGTGACAACTTTTCTTGGGGAGATGTAACATACATCTCAGTACTCACTCCAGATAGGGAGCCAAGATAGACCAAAGTTCAGATACCACCAAAGTCCAGCTTGGTGAACCATTAGTTTTATTAGGGTTACTTGCAGGAACATGGGTGCGGGGTTACTTACAGGAGCAGAAATGACTCAAAGACAGCTGTATTTCCAAAGTCCAACCCCAACTTGTGTATAGGTGGCAGCTCACAAAAGCTGAGAACTTGGAGCATGCCACACAGCCTGCAAGCAGGTCAACAGGTTGGCGAGTGTCCTTTCCATGTGCCTCTGTTGGTCTAAAGCTCTTCTAGATTCTGATCTGAAAATTAGCAGATTATGAGTTAACTAAGCATTAACTTCCATTCTTGAACAAATTGAAAATCATCCTGTCGATTTCTTTGTCTACAGCTAGCCTCAGAGTCTTCTTTGTAACTCAGATTCCTTCTATTTGAGGACTAGTAGCTTTTATTGTTTTATTAACAAGGAGAGCCTAGTCAATCTGGTCAGTCTCTGGGACTTCTTGAAGCTATTAGAGTGCTTTACCTTCTTGTTTAAATGCAGAAACTGTTAGACACCCAGGCTCCCATCAGGATATTTGCCATTGTCTAGGATGAAGCTCAGGCTATTGTAGAGTTTTGAGCATAGAACTAACATGATCTCATTAGTTTTCAGTATAGTCACTCTGGCTTCTCTCTAGGAACCAATCAACCACTGGAGCACAGAAATTGAAAGAGACCAGTTAGAAGGACAGTCAGAAAAGTAACCAAAACAGTTTTGAGGAGTATAGTGATATTTTATTTGTACTGAAATGTGATTTTATTTGTATATTAATAAAGTTGTCTGGGGGTCAGAGCAAGCCATAGCAGAAGCTGGGTTGTGGTGGTGCATGCCTTTAATCCCAGCACTTGGGAGGCGGAGCCAGGCACAGACATGGCCAATCAGAAATGGCTGAGTGGGAGATTGGCTGTGTCAGTTTATCTTGTGGGGACAGCTCGCTGGGTAGTCTTTACAGAACGCCTAAGACTTAAGAGCCTCTGCTCTTTAATTTGAAGGAGCAAATGCCTGCTTGGAAATTTTAAAAATGCAGTCTTATCTATCTGACATTGATTTACACACACACACACACACACACACACACACACACACACACACACACACACACATCTTGTTTAACATCAGGCAATGCTGGGTCCTGAGGAAATGTTTCTGCTCTTTTCACATATCTAGTCACTGAAGTACCAAACTTCTTCTGTAGTCAGATTACCCAGAAAATGGATGAAGGGAGGCTTTAGTCAAAAATACCAGTAATAACAAGGACAGCAGGTCAGGGATGATAGGTGAGCCAGCTGGCTGGGTAGCCAGTCCTCATTCCACTAAGGTCCCCTATATCCAAGCAAATGATGATAGCTCATTGAAAGTGTGACCAGCTAGAGTAAAAATAACTGTGCTATGAGTAACAGGCTTCAGGGTCTACTAAGAGACAAACACATGGAGAAAAGCTTTTCTTTGTTCAATACATGCACAATAAATATGGCATTTCCCCTAGTGCTGGGGTGTTGAAAGAGTTGGTCCTGTAGCTGGTAAGTTTTACAGCTCAGATTCCTACCAGCAAATGGAATTCTCTGGTGGATTGGTGTGAGGTCACCACAAAGGGTGACTAGGAAAAAAAAGAAAAGAAAGGAAAAGCCGTTTAAAGTTTTTGGAGCCAGAAAAGACAGCTAGAGCTAGGATAGAAATAAATGCTGCCTGAAGGGGAAAGGGGATTAAAGCAGTGGATTCCCAGCAGTCAGTCCTTAGCCAAGGCCAGAATCACTGTAGAAGACTGCCCTGCATCCCTTTAGAAATTCAGGTTCTTGAGCCAAGTCCCTGATGATCCCAAGACTCTGTACACTGGGAAGCAGTTGGACGTGGGTGTCTCTGAGAACAGAGCTTCTCCATTCTCTTCCCAGACCTGGCTCAGCCACACCACCTTTAGCCTCGTTTGTCAATTGAGAAGACAGGCTGTGAGGTTGCAAGGAGTCGAGATTGCCTGCCTGACTTGCTTTTGTCCTGGCTAGCTCCTACACCTGTGATCTGCAGAAGGCGTTGTCAAGCTTTTGCCCAAGCAGTACAGAGGGAGTGTGAGGCTGTCACAGGTAGCAAGACTCCTGGCTGACCACTGGGTGGCAGTGCTGTCCTTCCGTTCCTTACAGTATCCCTGATCAGCATCCACAGTTGCATTTAGAATGCCACTGCAGCCTCTTCCCAGTGTCTCTTCACAACAATGAAAAACAATGAGTGGAGCCTACCAAGTCCTTTGGCCAGCAGGGAAGCCATTTCAGAGCCAAGGAGGCCCTGCGTGGATGTGCAGGACAGCCCATCTAAGGTGAAAGAAATTCTGTGGGTTTTATAAAACCAGCCTCCCAGGTTTCTTCTGGGATGTGTTTATAGGCCCTGTTTTGAGTACTGTGGAATGAAACCACTGAAGACAAGTCCAGAAGAGGTGAGCAAATGAGAATTTTTCGCAGGGACGGTTTCTGAGCCTGCAGAACTGCTGAATAAGAACGTGGAATGCTTTAATCTGATTTTAGAGGCAATTTGTATTCAGGGAAAAGGAATCATTTGTTGTTTGTTTTTATTTACTGCCCTCTGGTGGAAACACATTTAGAATTTAATTTTGAAAAAGATGCCCCAAATAGAAAGGAACAAAAAATCCTGTCACACTTTGAACACAGTCCTGGGAAGTCAATACAAGTTCTGTATTTGGAAAGTGTTTGGGGACAGGGCCAGCCGCCTTATTCAGGCAAACGTTAAGCAGGATTTTATACCATTCATGTGAACTGAACTCACAGAAAAGCTTGAGGAGAAAATTCCTACGTTGGAATCTGCATGTTGGAATCATGATTCCTGCTTTCTTCCAAGTTTTTAAATTTTTGTTTATTTACATGATCAAAACAGTGTTTTATTTTCTTAAGTGCTTTCTATTTCTGACTTTTTTTTATCCTCATGTTTTCCTAAATTTTCACCCATTTTTCGAAGTCCAGCACATTCACGGTAGGCAGCTGCTCTGCTGGAAGGGATCTGCCTTGATACTGCCTCCTTGACAGCTGTTTCTGGTTAGAATCTTGCTAATGCACTAGGGTGGTGGTCAAGCTCTAGTCCTGCAACTGAACCACAGGTTTGCCATAAAGACGTTTGGCTGAATCCTGCATTCAGAGGGAGTCTCAGCTCTCAGGATGGTGGAGTGTGTCTGGGAGCAGAGAGCTGGACAGCTCCCAGGTCTGCTCTCCATGCTGTAGTTAAATCAGATGGTTCCTTTGCTACATGCAGTCAGTCCCAGCAGCAGACAAAGAGAACAGATAGCCAAATGGGGAAATATTCAATCCATTTCATTTTCCCCTTCCTTAAAAATTAAATTTCTTTGCCTTGTCTTTCTTTCTTATTGTGTGTATTGTTTTATTTATTTAATGGTGAATGAGGATGTTACTTGTCCATTAGAAAATATACATATACATACTATGAAAACTGACCTTTCTTGTTCAACATGTAATGTACACTCCTGTGCAATATCCATAAATCAGATTTTAAGACAAGGCAACCTTATTGAAGTCAGAGGGTAAGGAGACATTGTCTGTTTCTACATCTGTTTCCTTTTTGTGCAGTCTCAGCTTCTTGAACGTAGACTTCTTTCAAGTCTATCTTCAGGAGGGAACTAGTGTGCCATTAGTCAAGGGATGGTCACTTGGCTTTGTCTATCTGAGTGCTGCTGGTACATTCATCTTTGTGTCTCCCAGAAATTCTAGAATATTTTCTGACTGTAGAAGATATCCCCAAATGTCATTCATTTGAAATATTGGAAACTAAAATATCAATGGAAGGGAATGCTTTTGAGGGTCATCTTCTTTCATATATGTATCCGAGGAAGCCCAATATGAAATAATGAGCAAAATTCCTGAGCTCTTAAACTGATTCTGATTAATTCTGGCCTCCATTCTGGAGCTGAGTGTTTATTAGCGTGGTGATTCATGAAGGTCTAAAACGAAGAGTAAACACACTTGTGTAAAAATGACAGCTGGTTCTTTGATATCCATATGATGTCTAGCTCAGGTCCTCCAGTTTTCAGAGCTCAGCATTTTGGACAAAGAATGCACGGAAAGTGCATCTGAAACTCACTCCCATGAAGTAGGTTTGGGAAGCTGCAGCTCGCAATGAGTTTGTTTGAGCCTGACCTACATGCCATTTTCTTTTCTTTTCTTTCTTTTTCTTTTTCTTTCTTTTTTTTTTTTTTTTTTGAGACAGGGTTTCTCTGTGTACTTTTGGTACCTGTCCTGGATCTCGCTCTGTAGACCAGGCTGGTTTCGAACTCAGAGCTCCACTTGTCTCTGCCTTCTGAGTGCTGGGATTAAAGGGGATGTGGATCTTTACATGTGGTATGGACTTTCTCATTAGACTCCCCTCTGAGAACATGTGGGTGTGAAGTACCAAAACTTATTATTCTTTCCATTTCTGCTATACTTACAAGCCACCTGCTGTTCACATGATCTTTCTTCAAGTGTGGCTTAATGAAATTGTTTAGACTTACATCTGACTAAATTACAATCTCATTTTAGCCTCACCTCCTTGATATCTCTTCTCTCTAGTCACTTCAATAGGAGTTTTAGATGTTTTCTCAATTTGCTGGCATGAGTGGAGGAAGTCTCTGGGTGTGTTATAGATGTCTGAGCACAAAAGCATGGCATGAAGTATTGATAACTTCCATTAGATAGCTATATTTCAAAGCTCTGAGGAGACAAACCATGGTTTTCAATATGTTCACACTAGAATTACCATGCTACACATCCTCTCATGTTTTATTATAAGGCAAAGGCTCCTTTAAAAAAAGAGCAGTCTGCACTGAGAACAGGTTAATCCCACTATGTTCTGGAAACGTGGCAGAATCATTAATAAGGAAACCAGTTGTCTGTAGGTTTAAATTAATCAGCAAGCAGCCAGCAGCCAGCAACCTGAGGGGAGGAGAGAATGTTTCCTCTTGAAAAGAAAAAAGAAAAATATAACCCTCTCTCATCGAGAACAACACACACACACACACACACACACACACACACACACACACACACGAGAGAGAGAGAGAGAGAGAGAGACAGAGAGAGATAGAGACAGAGAGAGAGAGAGACAGAGAGAGACAGAGAGAGACAGAGAGAGAGAGAGACTTATTAATGGAGAAACAGGTGCATAATGTATATTCTGGCCATAATCTTTTCTCCCTTAGGGCTTCTGTCAAGCTCTGCAAAAGAAAAGTTAAAATCTCTGAAAGATTGGCTATGCTCACAGGAGAATACTTTCAAACTGTGAAGGATCAGGAGATGGTGGAGGCTTATGTTTACCTTAGTGGGGGGAGTTACTTGGACTTCAATCTGAGATTGGGAAGACATTTAAAATTTCAGATAGAGTGAGATGGGACCAGGGACACAGAGGTAGGGAGGAGAGAGCATGTGGCTTCATGCAGGGAAGCTGAGGGTTCCTATCATCAATATGGTTCATCATGGCTCTTCTCGGAGCTGGACAAGTGTTCTGTTTCTTTTTCTTTTCTTTTTTTTTTTTTTTTTTTTTGGAGCTGAGGATCGAACCCCGGGCCTTGTGCTTGCTAGGCAAGTGCTCTACCATTGAGCTAAATCCCCAACCCCAAGAGTTCTGTTTCTATCTTTGATTAACACCAATGGTAACTAGGAACAATGGACAGCTATGGGGTGTTAAACACTGGACAGTATGATAACACTCAGAGTTTGTATAACATCTATATAAGTCAAAAGAGATTTAAGATAATATAGAAAGTCACTTATTTTCAACCAAGTGTAGTTGAATGCAAATTTGTGAGACACCCCTTAGTTACTTTTCTATTGCTATGAAGAAACACCATAGCCAAGGCAACTTCAAAAAGAAAGCATTTGACTGGGAACCTACTAACAGTTTCAGAGGGCAAGTTCGTGCATATTATGGTAGGAGCATGGCAGCAAGCAGGTTGCCATGGTGGGTGCTAGAACAGAAGCTGAGAGCTTACATCTGATCCACAGGAGGCACAGGGAGAGCTAGCTGGGCTAGCCTACTCCAGTGACACACCTTCTCCAACACAGCCACATCTCCTCCAACAAGGCCACACCTCATAATTCTTACCAAACAGTTCCATGAACCAAGGACAATACAAGCCTGTAAGGCTTTGTGGGCAATTCTAATTCAAATCACATTGTAGTTGGCATTTTCTTTGGGCTGGCAACTAGCTCCCAAGTAAAGACATGGAGACTTATTAATTATGAAAGTTCAGCCTCTGCTGAAGCTTACCCTACTAGTTCTTTTAACTTAATTTAACCTATTTCTTTCATCTACATTTTGCCTTGGGCATTTTAACCTTTCTTCCATTCTGTATGTCCTACTTTCCTGCTTCCTCTGTGACTGTCTGGTTGGACCCTGATGTCTCCCTGGTATCTCTTTGTCTTTCTTACCCTGAACCTAAATTCCTCCTCCTACTTATCCTCCTCCCTTGCTATTGGCCATTCAACTTTTTATTGACCAATCAGGTCCTTAGGCAGGCAAGATAAAACAGCAAAACATCTTTACATAATTAGACACATGCAGCACATTTTCACAGAGTTACACAAATATACTGCAACATAAACAAATGAAATACATCTTTACATAGTTAAGCAAAAGCATCTTTGCATAGTTAAGCAAATATTCTGGAACACCACAACATATCAGTTTATTTTTTTTTTATATACTAAATCTTAGTATTGTTTAATATTAGTGTTTCTTGTTAAGACTAGTTTGTTTGTTTTGTTTTGCTTTTACTTAGAAGGCAGAATGTAGCTGAAAGCATATGGTAGGCACTGGATGTAGTTGCTTTGTGCTTAAGGATGAGTTTGAGCTATGTCATCACAGGACAGATAAAAACTTGACTGATATGCCAGAGGATCCACATTCTATACCCACCTCTGCCTTTTGTAGAAAGTGTACTTTGGACAAATCCCCCACCTCCCTGTGCCCCTTTCTTGTGAATAACCTAGATGAGAAAAAATGTTTAATAAGTCACAGGGTTCTCAAAATAACCAAAGAAATGAAGTCAGTTAATAAGCAGGGGAAATTAGAACCAGGGTAAAGATATAACATTTATATTATTCCCAAAGGCGTGTTTAATTTTTGATGGATACAGCTCTAGCTTCTCATGTGTAGTACTGGAGAAGTTGCTTCACTTCCTTCATATATTATATGAAATAGGTGGTTCATATCAGCCTCTTTCTGAGCTCTGGTTGTGAGACAGAAGCCAAGACACTTATCTGGTGCTCCAGTGCATCACTTCTGGCCTTGAGTACCTAAGAGAAGACATTGGTACTTGTGGCTCAACAGAGATATTCACTTTTATCTAACTGGGATCACATTGCCATTTAAAAGAATCTTTGGCTAAATTGGGAAAAAATGGGAATGATTGAATTAGATATTTTATCATTTTCTTTCAAAGGTTTGCAGTTGTATAAAAAGTGTCTTTGTAATTGCAGTTGTATTACTTTAGAATCACCACCAACAGTGGCATGTATTCAATGAGATTGAGAGATAATGTCAGCTCCTGGGAACTTGGCTAGCTTTGCAATCTATGTAAGTAGAAAGGTAAAAAGCATGACAAGCTTTCATTCAAGAAAAGCAAGTATTGCACTTTGTATGGACCAGCACAGAAAGAAGGAACCTAGTAATTGACATGCCTCCAACACCAAGGAATTAAAGGGAGTTTGTTGTCTTCAATATAGGAGTTCCTTCCTTGGGTGGCTCCATGGGTTGTTCCCTCATTGACTTCATGAGGCTGTGCTCTCAGCCTTCCATATTTTAAATTAGCAATATTTCTAGTGCACTTTGACAATATGCACATTACTTAAATTTGAACCTATTTGAAAACTGGAAAAATCTACTGATGTTTGGTTTCACAAGTTAATGACAAGTGTATGACTGGTGGAAGGAGTAAGGAGAAATACTACCCAAAGGATAAATCAGCCCATATGGAAACTATGTAAGATCACTCACAGAAACATTCTTAACTAAAAGACATACCTGAGATGCTCAGGAAGGTAAGATCATACAAGGAAAGCACTTTCTTTGTTCTCTGTCTCTGAATGTATAACATATACATGCCCATAATATACATTTTGTATAATTAAATAGTATATACTCTTAAATGCTTGTATATAAAACAAAGATAGGTATGAATAGCTATTGTTATACAGAAATAGATGCATTTTTATATAACTACATATTAATAAATATCTCTGTGTTTATACCAATATATCAAGATGTGGGTATTTAAACATAGATAGACATATAGATGCAGACAGGGTTGAAATAATGACAAACCAGTTAGGTGTTGAAATACATTCATTTATATGAAAAACAGGTAAAACAAAACCACTTAAATAGTAGCATTAACCATATTACTACTAATTTTAATGATAACTTCAACCCCAAATTACTATCACCATTTTGGGGACCATGAACTCTCTTGGTCAATTGCATGTCACTTTATATGTGGAGCAGAATTTACTATTGTGGTTATCTCACTGACTTGAATTACTTAGTGCTGATTTACAGTATGATCCAATCTTCCAGAATCCTTCAGGACATTCCCTGCTTTCAGATGGGATTTTTTTTTCCATCAAGAGTGGATTTACTTGCATATGATGCGCCTTGTGGCTTTCTACAGATTATACTTCATCATAGAGGCATTGGCTGCTTCTGGCTCTCTAATTCCATAGGTTCCACAGGCCAATGTAGACAAAACGGCAAGCCTGACACTAACATTATTGATAAGCAGTTTGACATTGTGTTAAGCTGAACTACAATGAACATAAATACTGTAAACATTTTATATCTTTTTTAACATTAGTGTTTGATATCATATAATAATGTAATATATCAAGGATATCAAATGTGGTTTTTATTCTGAAAGCTGTTAAACCCCTAGGCTAAAATAATAGAAATGCAGTTAGGAGTTGAAATGTTCTTGTTTATTAATATTATGCTCTTATCTTGTTCCTCCAGTCCAACACAACCTATACGACTGACACGTAGTTATTTTAAATTGCTTCTTAGTGACTCCTGCTCCAAGGCTTGCAATATCTATTAAGAATCTTAATGAGAGGGATTATAAACCTTCTTGGCAAAGATAAACAATATAAATGTTTTGATGAAAAAGGATAAAGTGAAATGGAATTTGAAGCTGGTCTAACAGCAATCACCAGGCTGGAGATTTTTTTTCCTCTAGAAAATAGCCTTATACCATTTCAGTGTGCAGCATGGCAGCATGGCATTAGAGCATGGTTTTGTTTTGTTATGTTTGTTTGACAAAAAGGGACACAAGTCTCATTGAATGACAGATTACTGGCCAGTTATATTTTATGGTAAATATTACTTGTGTGGACCCTTCATAGAAAGCATTTGCTGTCTCTCCTAATATCCTACTTTATTCTTTTCTTTGAGTGTTCAAATGAAGATAAATGAAATGAAAAAAATAACTATTAAGATACTTGTTCTGTATATAGTACTGAATATCTTAAGTTTTTGCATGGATGGAATTTTCACTTCTGTCTGAATTCTGATGTACAAATGGCTCTGGGGTGCCAGATGATTGATGTGTGTCTGAAGATCCAATATGATATGTTATTTACCATTAATAATGGATTTCATAATCCTCTTTTTTCTTTTCTCCTTCATTACTTCATACTTTCTTGATTTCTACTGTGTCCTTACATTCCTTTAGCTTTAAGTGCATACATGATGCCATAGCTAAACCATAAAATTGTCAAATTGTTATGTATTTGATTCAAACTTAGAAGCTTAAGTTGTACCTCAGCTGTAAATTAAAATATGTATGGATGATAGAGGGGAAATGATTAAAAATATAATTCTTGGAAAATAACTGATAATTATACCCCAGATCAATGATATCAATCAACTAAAATTATAAATTCCCAGCTATACCTCAAGTGCTCACTTGTGACTTGTCTCTCTTGGGGTAGCATTAAGGAACTGCTTATGAACTTCATCCAGATGCCCTTCTCTGAGGAAGGGAAGCAGTCTTTTCATTTTATTCTGAAAGTCTGCCCATATGATTGCACATTATGGTGACCCTTTTTCAGAGCCTATCACACCTCACAAAACAAATGTATCCTAGTCACCACTGTAGTTTTCTGAATTTGATTATTTTCAATGAGTAGCCTTAACCAAACAAATAACTTCATTCTTTGACATTTCTCTCCTTTCTGCAGAATTGAGTGGTTTCTTACTTTGGATTGAAACAAATGAAAAAGGAAAGAAATATCCAACCTTATCTTCTCAATGGAAGTAGCCAGTATATCAGTATAAAAGTTTTCTAATATTTCATTGTGACTGTGAAATCACTTATAGCCATTTAGTTTAGAATCCAGGTTTTTTGAAATGAAAAATCTGAGTGTTTTATGTATATAACATTTGTCTCATGATTTTTTTTTTTTTTACTGTGTCTTTTCCCTTTGAAATGAGTCACAGAAGAGCTCTCTGTGTGCTCAGACACCACTTTGGAGGTGGGGAAGGAATATTTGAGACCAATTAGTTTGAGAAGGAATAGGGTCTAAGAAGCCTTTAATTCAAGAAAAACCCCATTAGAACTGAGTTCATAGTTAAAATGTGTTGGAACTGCTAACTGGAACATCTTAAGCATCCAGTTGTTTCCTCTGTTCACTTTTCTTTAGCAGGTTGTCCTTTGTGTATTTCGAGGCTAGTGATGGATGAGCTGGTACCTAGCCAACATGCTTAAGCAGAACCTGGGAGTTCTTGGGATAGCAGAGCACAATTCATATAATGCTTTGGGAGCATCCAGAAGGTATACTGCTTGTTGTCTCATCAAGGAAACTGATTGGTTAAAAATCACATCTCACTTTTATTTTGTTTTTTTAAATCAAAGAAAACAGTAATTTGAGGACACTCTCCTAAACTTTGAACTTATTTTGTATTCAAGCGGAAAATTTGAATTTCTTTCTTAAAAACAGCAGTAGATAAACATGGAGAATATATAGTGAAAAACACTCTGGGCTCCAAACTCATTACAGACTCTCCCACCTGGCCTGAGATGGCGAATAGAACTACTTTCATTTCACAGGCAAGAAAATAGAGGTAAAGGGAAAAGAAATGATCAGGCAAATTATAAAGGGAAGAAATTGTGCCTCCATCTCAAGTCATTTGTTTATCTATCCCCAAATGGTAAACTTGGAGTTATTTGAAGATTTGTTTTGTTTATATAGTTCAGATGTCACAAAATATATGGATTTTTTAAATCAAATCCTTAGAAGAACATTAGCCAATGATTAAAAACTTGCAGTGAGGCACTCTGTTTAATCTTTGTATAATTGTGAGGGTAATGTTTTCTTTTATACTGACTAAACACTGTTTTTTAATATTCTGTTCAGTACTTTTAAAAGTTTTCTCTTTCAAGCCATTTAGCGTAAATTTACTCTTAGCCAACAGAATATTTGAAGGCAGTGGTTGGTAACATTCTCCTTGGAGTAAAACATCATGTATCCTTGGCATTGAGAGCTTGAGGTCCAGTTCAACTCTTGTTTATATTCCCCAGTTTCTGTTAAGCCATAGGTTATTAAACAAAAACCCTAGTACCAGGGAAGGGGTAATTCCTGAATATCTGATGGTAAGGAAACCTCCAAAGGTTACCCAAGGAATATAGGCTCTTTCCATGCCTCTTATTTACCCACCATAACCAGGTGATAAGACCCTATTGCTGAAGAAACCACATATGGAATATGTAATGATGCAGAGAAATCAGGCTACAATGGAACTAGAAGATTCCTCCCTTAAAGCTGTCTTTCATATTTCCAGGAGGCATTATGTAGGCTGCTGGTGGAGAAATGATCTCACCAAATTGTGAATCCTATGATTTCCAAGGCCAGCCTCCCAGGCAAGATGTGCCTAGTTGTTAAATAGCATTACTTCTCCTATGGCCCTTCTCCATAGGATGCAATGTATACCTGATACTGTAAGTTTAGTCAAAAGCCTATGGTGACAGAGACCATTTACCCTTGCAGAGAGGAGAAACAGATTTTTGTATTTACCTAAATTATCAGGATATCAAGCTGCCTTCTACATATTTATGTTTATACCCACAGACAAATGCTACTCTCAGCCTTAATGTGAGAATAGTCTCTTTTCAAGGAGTAGTGGTGAATATTTATACAAGGTACTGAGAGTTAGTGGTGAATGAGGACTCAATCTAAACAAGGTATTTAGGACATCTACTCTAAGGCTGGGGAAACATTGTTGAAAAGTGGAAAGAAAAAATGTAGGAGTCTGAAAGGGGGAGAAAGGGGAAAATCATCTTTTGTGCAAGACGCTGACACTGCAATCCTGAACTCACGTCATTCATAGATACCTTCCCTGGGTCTGCACAACAATGGACCTATCAACAATCAGGCATGGACAGAGAAGGAGGCCAGGAGTCTCTAGTTATCACTGCTGAACTATTTTTAACTGACTGATAGATTCAGGGAGAGGCACTCATTGCCTTCAATATATTCACTGGTGACCCCACAAAGGAGAGTTTCAATACTGAGACCACATTGATAAACCTGGTTAGACTAAATGTGTAACAAAACAAAGCAGAAGTCATGATTCTGGGAGAGAGATATGTTGGGATGAGGGTTTGTTGGTCGGAATGAGAGGAAGATAAGGGTGGGGAGAAGGTGACCATAATACATTAAATACATGTATGAAATTGTCAACACAATTAACCAATCAACAAAACAACATGCACAGAAGCTTCTAAAAATGAAGTTACAAGCCAAAATATAACCAACCATTTGAGAAGAATCGGCACAGGTCAATTTACAAGTAACTTTCTTCATTATAGACTGTGTGCTCCATTTTATTTTTGAGTAAAGGTCACATGGCTCTCTCTGCTATTGTTAATTAAAATCATAAGACTATATCATATGTGTGGTGATGTACATAGCATTTCCCTATTTTCTTCAGATTTAGTTGTTCCTCAGTTTAAATCACTTATGCAACTATCTCTCTTGAAGACAGATCACCTTATTAATCTCAATTTTTTAGTTCAGTCTAAAAACATTTAAAAGTTTGATTGTAATGTCCAGCAACCTATTCATCAAAATACTGTGTTATTTCAAAAGTTACTTCCTAAGACAGTGAAAACATTTTTGAATGGTCTATAGCAAAGGGGAAGAAGCCCTTTCACTATCCACATGGTGGCACATCACTGGGATGTAAATTCTTAAAAATGCAATTTTTTGCCTCAAGTTTCTTAGTTTCTAATTTAAGTTTTCTCCTCTCTTGTCAAAACCGTTGTGAGTGACTTCATTAACTCCCTTGCTGAGGTCTGACCACATCATGTTTATGTACACTATGCTTTCTGCATCCTAAGGCTATCTCATCCAGTAATTCTTTTAAAGAATTAAATTAGTTGCATCAGCCATAACTTACTGATAATAAACCTAAATTGAGTCCACTATTCTGAACTCCAGTAAATTTTACGAAGGGTGAAATGCAGTAGAGACTCAGTGAAATGTACTGATGAGGTTCAAATGGTCTGATGCTTTGAGTTTTCAAGAATTATTCAACTGTCCACTGAAATATCCTACTTTATATACTTTGATCCAGGAGAAAATTAAACTGAATTAGTAGTGCAGCTATGTAAAGTATTTTCAGTGAGGAGCTCACTAATTTTCTGGATATTGAAATGATTTACACAGAGAATTTACTCCAAGATGTCACAATCTATAAGCATATGGGTCCAAAACATTTATGCTGTAGCTGCTTATCCATTAGGAGAAAGCTGTGTGTAATATCTCTCTGACCCACGGGAAGTCTGTCAAAGAATTTCTAAGAAACAATACAAGACATTTTTTTTAAGTTGGCCAGAGACATATGCATGACACCTTTCCATTGCAGTGGAGTGGGGTATCACTGACTTCTTTTTGTTGGTTTTTTCTACATAGCTTCTTCCAGCTTTGCTGATAACTGTTCTATTGTGAAAATGAATCCTGGACTATAGAGAAAAAACCCACAGAAGCTAAATGTGAATTTTAGAAAATCATTACATGTCATGAAATCTAATTTTCAAAGAAGATCATATTCTGAATAGCAGCAAAGGACAACTTTCAGGGGTCTGTTTTCTCTTTCACTCTGGGTTGCAGGGATGGAAATCAGGTTGGTAGGTTTGGCAGCAAGTGTCTTTCCCAGCTGATCCATCTCACTGGCCCTAATTAGGTAATTTAATACCAAGAACAGATCTTTTTGCCCTCTGGTGGCTTAAGCAAAGGAAAAGGTTGGGACATGCTATGTTCATTAGAAGGCCTGGTAGGAAGACAATTGGACTGTAACTCAAAAGACTTGCAATCCCCTTCTTTGCTGTGATTTGGAATTTTGTAGATGTGCTCTAGTTTCACTATCTATGAAGTGAGACTTGGAGCATCTTCCTTAAATACAGAAGAAAGTTATTGTGTTGAGAAATGAATGCTAACATCCTCTTACAAGGCAGCATAGCTTGAAAGCATACACACAAAAGACTTAGTACTAAAGGAGGAACTGTTTCTGTGCCCTTCTCTGTCTCTACTTATGCTTTTCAATGTCTAGTGAAAATGTTTAGTTTCCTATGGAATCATTCTGGCTAACTACTCTCTCTCTCTCTCTCTCTCTCTCTCTCTCTCTCTCTCTCTCTCTCTCTCTCTCTCTCATCTCAAGTCTCTTTCTCAGTTTTTTCTTCAGTCTTGGCCAAGAGATATAAATTCTTCCTTTTAATTGCCCTCCTCCTCACTCCCACTGTCCCAGTCAGATATCACATTTCTATTGGGCCAAGGAAAAAGATTTTCAGATGAAATTGATTATTCTGTCCCATTCTGAATTGTTATAATTTTAGTGTTTGCAAATATATTGAATTCCTAATTAAAATGATACAAAATACAAGTTTTTGGATTTTTCAGTACCACTTTATTCTTTCTTCTCTTCAGTCTCCTTGCACCTGCTTTATAATTCTTGCTCCAAATCCTTCCTTGAGATTAAAATTAAGTCGAATATCTAGGGCTTTTCTTACTAAGACCCCATTTCTAGTTTTAGTCACTGTAACTCCTCAATGCCTCGTTTCATTTTCAATTTAAACAAAATCTTTTATAAGAAAAAATACTGCACTTGTCTTTTAATCTACACACTATGAAAATAACCAAAAATAATCTTAGAAAAAATCTGAAAAATCAAACACTTTCAGAATAATTGGAAAGAAGTGATCTTTTCGTTTGAGAAACATCAACTCTAAGCACCACGGTGTAACATTCATGATAATCTGAATGTACGTTGGTCCTATTGTGAGCATGTCAAAGAAGAAAGCAAAGTCCAAGGCAGAAAGAATGCATGTGTCCTAGCAGACACCGTGCTTTCCTCTCATAATGTCATTACTGTTGGTGGTAATCACATTGCTCTGCAAACAAAACAGATTTTCATTTTATTTCATGGTTCTAATGAATAGATCTCCATTTATGCTACTACAAGTCATCTTAGAGCGGGCTCTTCTCTTCCAGTGCAGTTAGAATAATGGATGATCTTTTCTACGATTACTCGGCTGTAATTAAATCTGTGGATTTTGCTGACTGCTCTAATGGTTGAGTGCTGAAGCTTGTTGCTAGATGTTTGTGGTGTCAGTAGAAAAGGAGTTCTCTTGCTTATGTCTCTACCTGGAGGTGGATTGATAATTTTACGGGGCATAGCGCCCTTTCCAGAACACACTGGGTTTAACATAGATGAGTTGAGGAGGAAACAGGCAGCATATTTGAGCTGTAGTGAGTTCAAGTTGTGCTTATATTTGAGGAAGGAAGAGACTGCAGGAGTTCTGTAAGCTGAATATGTTTATATAGACTGAGAACAGGTGCATGAGGAAATAAAATAGCTCGGAACAGTGACCAGACTGACTAAGATCCAATGCGGGCAGGGACATTGTCCTTCTCACTCTGTGTCATGCTCCCTAGCATGGCACAGTAATTAGCACATGGAAGGTCCCCAGTTCCACAACAACCGCTATTAGACCTGAGCATATCACATACAAGTGATGAATCTGTATTTCAAGGCCAACAAGGATATTTGCCTTCTGACTTGTCCATGATATTTATGGACATTATGCCAATGTTCATTTGGATAATTTTCATATTCAACTTTTTATCTCCATGGCATCCTGATTAGAAGAGAACATAATATTCTTCATCTTGATGGATATTACTTCCTATATCCAGCTACTTTCTGTTCAAAGATACTGTTTTCACTGAGCAGTAAATACTTATGATGGTTTCACAATTCCTGCAAATGCCTAATCCAAATCTCTAAATCTTCTGAAGTTCTTCTTCTTTTATGTTTTTACCTTTGTTGTGAGAAAACCATGGCTTTCCAATATTATACATATAAAATTATTTTACTAAAAAACACATTGCTTTGCCTAATTTCTTGGAAAACAATAATAATCTAAAAGCAGAAGAGGGGATGAATAGAAGGAGAGTGTAGGAGAGAGGAAGAGGGAACTATGGCTTCATGGCTTCCAGAATGCATTCCTCCTCCCTCCCTCTCAGCAAGATACAGAAGAGTACCTTTTAGGACATACATCATGTGGCTTTTTATCTCTAGACATATGCTTTTTAGGAATGAAAATCATTTAAGGTTTCTTGTCTACAATGAGGAAACAGAAGTTGTAGTTCCTTCCTCAGATCCGATCATGACCATGTCTGCTGCCATCAGCAAACATATTCTTCACATATTACCTAGACCTTGTAAAACAGGGAAGCTAACACCAAAAGTATACATCAATGTTACTCCAGCATAGGCATTCTTTCTCAATGGCTTAGTACCAAGTAGTATCTTTTGGACCCCCACTTACAGCATGATTTCCTGAGAGAGAAGGTAGAATGCAGCAGCATGTGTGGCTCTTCTTCAGTTTGATTAAATATTTCATTTTTGCCATGGTTAATCAAAGACTTTCAGGTGATTGAGAAACAATCCTTATTTACTTCAAAACTGACCTTTTCAGTTCTTGCCTAGACTTGATTTCTATGTCTAGGTAACAGTTAAAAGAAGGAACAAGTTTAAGGAGAGTGAGTGGCATCTGTATTGGCTTTTCTTGAGATTTATTTTGGTGTAAAGGATAGGGAAATATAGACCTATTTATATTGATTAACTGCCTGCCTTTTTCTTTTCTGTTTCTTTCCTTTTTAAAAATTTGAGTTGCTGACTGACAAGCCTATCATAATATTATTCTTTGTAGTGGTTTTAATGGCCTCCATAGGCTCATATATTTGAATTGTTGGTTCCCAGTTAGTGGAACAGTTTAAGAAGGATTAGGAAGTGTGGCCTTATTGGAGGAGGTGTGAGTTTTAAGGTCTGAAAAGCCCACACTAGGTGCAGTCTCAGACTCTCTCTGCTTCTATTTTGTGAATCAGATATAAGTTACTGCTCCCATGACATGCCTGCCTACCAGCTATCATGCTTCCCACCATGATAATTATGGATCAGGCCCCTGAAGCTATAAGTGAGTCCCCAGTTAAATGCTTTCTTTTATAAGTTGTCTTGGTCAGGGCATCTCTTCACAGCAAAAGAACATTAATTTAGATGCCTTTTTTAGTTATAAATTTATAGAAGCAGTCATAAGTTTTGATTCTTCCTGTATAACAACGGGAATATATATATACAAACAGAAGAAGAATGTTTCTAAATGAACCATAAGAACAAAATGAGAATATCTTGGACCGCTTAAAGATAGTATAATAGGGGTAAGTGTTACTGTGACCCAAGCATGATAGTCTAGAAATGAGGTTATCATATTCTTGAGTTGGTAGCATCGGTAACTAGGGAAATCATTCAAAGTTCAGGTTTTTTACTCTGTTCTAGATATACTTAATGAGAAACATAGGAGGAAGGATGATTCTGATGCAAGTTCAGGTGTGAACTTTGGTCTAACACAAGCACTTTCCCATCAAGCAGTAGAGGCTTTAAATGGAAGTCCATTACTTACAGTCTTAACCGTGAATACATTACATGACCTCTAGAGCCTTGATTTCCTTCCCAGTGAAAAGATTTAGTAACAAGTCCTCCTTCTCCAGCTTGTTATGAGGATCACACAACTAGTGAGCTGAGTTTCATTTAGTACTTATTCTTTTTCAGGCATTGCTAAACATGAAATGTCTTACTTTGCTCTTTACAATCACCCACTAAAGCATGGCATTTACAGATGAGGAAACAGAGACATAAAGAGGTGCTCTTTCAGGCTCATTTAGTTTATGAAGGGTAGAGAAAGATTTTGTTTATAGTTACTCTCATTTTGTAAGATGTCAGAGAGTAAGTATAGATACTTCTCATTTTCTTGGCATGTCATTATATTAACTATTGAGAATTTATTAATTACCACTTTATTCTTATTATAAAACAGTAATATTAGCTATGACTGAGTAAAAATTGAAAATTAAATCAATATTGATCCAAAGTAAAGTTTAAAATATGAACATTTTGGGGGCAATTTGAGGTAGCTAAAGAGTCCTCTGAATTTGATCTTTTCTTTCTGTAGCTAATTCTACTACATAAAAGGGTAAAAAAAGATACAAAAGAATTTAATTATTTTCTGCCAATTCTCTTTATACTCTTACAAAGTATTGAAACCCTGGAACAATTTTGTTTATTTGTTTTATTTTGTTATACAGAGTATGACACTTTTAGCTCAGTCTGGTTTTGAACGTGTGATCATGATCGTTGTTGTCCTCTTGAGCTCAGTTCCCAGCACTCACATAAGGTGACTCCCTGTTGCCTGAAACTCCTGCTTCAGGTGATCTCACACCCCCAACTGGCCTTCCTGTGCATCTGCAAACACATGACATACTTACACAGACATACACACTTACAAATAAGTGACATAGAAAATGCATCTAAAAATAATAAAAATTATGAGGCAAATCATATTTACAAATTGAAGACAGTGAGAAGAATAGCATTTTGATAAATTATTAAAAATCTGCTTCATGTCTGGGTTTATAGAGGACAATTGATATTTTTTTCTTCTGCATTTCACCTGCTGCAGTATCATATCAGCTAAGCTTCAGTAAATTCCCTTATCTAGTTCTAGAAATACAAGGTTTTTCTGACAATGAGGTTTGACATTATTATAAAAATGCTTCTAGTATTGTAGATGCTCTGAATGGGTCTTAGGCTCACCAGGTCTCTAAGACCGTACTTTGAGAACTCTCTGTGATAGGATATAGTTGGATGGAGGTCTACAGCTGATTCAGTGTACCCATATTCTAAATATCTTTCCAGTTGGTAACAGTTTGAGGGTACTGGTTTTTCAGTTAAGAATTAGAACAAACTCATTTGCTGCTAACTATGCATTGAACCCCAAAGAAAACAATATGATACAATGGGGAGGTACTGTAAAACAAGGCAAAATTATCCTGGTTGGGTTATTACTGTTATTTTTGACAGCTAACTAAAAACCAGTTACAAATTCAATGTAAATGGAGCAGAAATAAGAGTGGGAGAGAAGATAAATGAGTTTCCATGACAAGGAATAGTGTGTGTGTGTGTGTGTGTGTGTGTGTGTGTGTGTTTGCTTACAAATGGTTTTCAGGATGCTCATGTAACATCATGTCTTAGGGGTTATGCAAACAATTGTTACTTCTTTTTCTTAGCAGTGAGCACTTAAAAGCAACTTCATGATGAAATTATTTGAATTTTAATCATAGTAAAGTGATCTACTTCAATAGGTAGCCATTCCAGTAACTGTTTATTTTTCACAATAAAAATGAACAGTATCCTTAATCTGTTATTAACTTATTTTA
The DNA here is from genome assembly GCF_903995425.1 of Onychomys torridus. NCBI lineage: Eukaryota > Metazoa > Chordata > Mammalia > Rodentia > Cricetidae > Onychomys > Onychomys torridus. The sequence goes on from NC_050456.1 coordinate 14,592,811, forward strand.
GTCCATAAAAGGGACTTGAAAGAAGGATAATGTGATGAAAGAAAAGGAATGAAATAAAATAAAAATACTTTAAAAGGAAAAACTATATATACAATATCTCTGCTAATTTATATGTTTCAGTCTTTTTTGTATGGATATGACAAGCTTTTTATCACGGGTTTTGATATTCTTAAAAAAAAACACAGTTTGCTCTTTAAGTGTAGAAAATGTTCAAATACTTTATACTATGTAATATGTGATACCCGATTCAGTTTTATTGCCACTGCAGAGTACTACAATAGTTTAAACGGGATGGCTGATACTACAATAATGCATGTTCTTTTTTTATAGAAGTGGTACATAAAACATATACAATGAACATAATGTTTAGTATACCATAGATTATATTTAGCATGTTCAGTAGTTATTTTATAAGCATATATGAAATTTTATATCATTCCCTACCAGATGGGGAATAAACAGTAACAGGACTTGTTAATTTTTTTTATTATACATTGGGAGAAAAGAAGTAATAATGTTAGGAAAAAACATATTGAGGCTAGAAAACCATATAAAATATTTTAGAACCCATTAAAAAATCTTAGGGTAGAAAAGAAACATAAAGTTAAAATGTTTTGGCAGCATCTGTTAACAGTAATGGCTGCTCTATAAACCAGCATTGTACGGTAAGAAAAAAAAAATTGTTTAAAATATGGCCAGCTATATTCTGGGATTCAGGAAACAGATACATGCAGATTATATGAAGTAGTGGGAAAAAACCTTTAAAATCTAGAGTGTAAAGCAAATGAAAAGGAAGATGAAGGCTCGTTTTTGGCTTAGGTCTAAAGCACCCCATGACCCACACTCATCTCTCTGGCCATCTGGGCAGGTTTGGACAGCTTCAGGTCTGCTGCTCTGGATCTAGATCAGCAATGGAGGAAAACTGTCCTCTTTTCCTCTTGCTCTGGACTTTTCAGACTTTTAATCCCCTCTCCTAGGTCTCTGCTGCTTGTTTGCTGCCTCTTAAACTGGCATATCAGAAACAAGTCTTCTCTAAGTGTGCTTAACCTTCCATATTGCCTCTCTGATAATCCTCTTAAAAATAGATATAGTCTTGTCATCCCCAAGCTTACAAACCTCAGCTGCCTCTGGGTGCTCACAGGCTACACTTGAATATGGAATTTTCCACCCCTGTATCCTCTGACCCATCACACTCTCCAGTATCATCTTGGATCACGGCAGTTGCATTTTTTTTTCTGTGCTTTGCATATGCTCTTCCTCTACTCTGGAAATGCATGCTCATAGTCTCACCCGTGCTCTATTTAGGAAGTCCTTGCTAATTTTAGAAGATAATGGTCAAATATTTCTTCCCAATATTTACAGGTTTCTGAGAAAAAGGACTCAGCTGCCATCAGCATCTTTACAGAATACTGTTTCACACCTTCATGGACATGCCTATTACCTTGTACTTTACTGTGTGTTTACAGTCTTCTCTGCATTGTGGATACTGAAAAAGAATGCTGTAACTCCACTTCTGTATATGGCGAGTGGGAGCTATGTTTTGATTACATAGTTAAATGGTAGAGCATTTCTGAATTGCATTTTAGCAGACATGGAATTCTAGTATTCTCAAGTGGAAAATGAAGCTTGGGATGTAAATCCTCACGGGAGTGTAACAGAGGGTGGTGGGTGGTAGATTAAACCGAGAGCAAAGGTCAAACACCCTCTTGTGACAACTTGAAGGAAGAAAGTAGGAAAGAGCAAAGCAAAGATTCTTGAGACAGAGAGTGACAGGAAAGGGGAGATTATTTTGTTGAAAAGAAGACTTCAGAGAAGCAAAGACAAGGGCCTCCTACTGAGGAGCCAGCCTAGTGCAGCCTTTGGAGTTAAAGAGTAAGCATTTCACTTGCATGCTGTGCTTTGTTTTAATAAAAGTCAAGAGACCTAGAAAAGAGTTCATTTGCTTTAGTCAAAGGTGATAGGAACAGATACCTCAATCTTTTCTCATGTGGGAAAACGAAACCAGAGGGGGCTATCGGTGAAGACAGAAAAGACTTCTGCAGTGTGCTCCATGTTCTTTTCTGTCCCCAGTGTTTCCCTGGGTTGTGGTGGAAGCAGGAGGCACCTTGCTGTTTGCTTCCTCAAACAGTACTGTGGTTTCAGGGAGTCAACAGAGCATCACCATCTCGTACTTGTGGGATTAACTAGTCACAGTGTTGGAGATTTGGGGAGTCTTTAGTCCCCTGTGGTGTCTCTAGTCTCTAACCTCTTGCCTTTTTTTGTTGGTAAGAATATAGAACTCTGTTGCCCTTGACCAAGATTATCAATTAAGGTGTTAGAGACTGAGTGCAAACTCTTATTTCCTATACAGCAATTAGTCTTTCTAAAATACAAAAAATGCCTCAGAAATGAAATAGTAAAGAGCAGTGGGCTTTTCAAGTATCAATTGGTGGAGAAGAAATTTTCCCACCAACAGTGAGATGTGGGTAACAACTTAGTCATCTATAGAAAAGACTGACATTTTCTACTGTCTTCATGTTGTCTTTGCCCTTAGTTCCCATTGGTATTAAAAAGAAAAACAAGAAACCTTCTCATGTAGGGAAATATTGAATAGATCAAGATGAGGTAAGTATAACATCCTGACTAATCAGATCTGGCTAACTAGGGAGAAAGTAAAAGTATGAGAGTGGCTCAGTCAACACAGACAGGATAGAAGTTGACAGTGGCACACGTTGGAGACTCATGAGCAACAAGGAGGCTTCTGTTCTGTTGCTAAAAGTTTTCCCAAGCAGCCTGAAGCCATAGTGAAGCTTGGAGGAGCCCAGAGGCTGGATTGAGCCTCTCCCACAACTAATTTTCATAAATTTAGGAAAGATAGCTTAGGAAGCAATTAAAGATTCTTTTTCAGTCTTACTGCTTTTTGTACAAAATCTGGGTTTTCTTTCCTTCTGTTTTTGCCATTTCTTTTAAAGCAAATATCCAAAAGAAATGAAGCAGTTCAAGATTTTGTATCAAATTTGTATTGTAAATCACTAGAGGAGGAAATAAAGCACAGATCATAGCTCACACATCCTTGCCAGAAGCACATAGCTTATGTACATCACCTTGTTTTTCATGTCACATCAGTTCACTTTAATTTAACAAATAGTCAAGATGTCCAGTGTCTAAAACACTAATATTTTAAGCATAAAAAGAAAAATAAGTTGTTTTCTTGCATTTCAGGAGATCAAAATTCATGTAGACAGAGCTATAGAAAATCTAACACAAGGATTTACCCAGTGTATAACACTGTAGTTAGCATGCACCTTTAGCTTTCAACTATCTTCTGTGGTGTTTGAATGAGAATGGTCCCTGCAGGCTCATATATTTAAATACTTGGTCCCCAGAGGGTGGAACTATTTGGGAAGGATTAAAAGGGGTGGCCTTGATGGAGGATGTATGCTATTGTGGGTAGGATGGAAGTTTCAAAAGACTCCTGGGATTTCAGTATATCTCTCTGCCTCTTGGTTGTAGATCAAGATACCAGCTCTCTGCTATCCCTTCACTCTGCCATCATGAACTCTAACCCTCTGAAACTGTAAGCCAAATTAAATGCTTTCTTTGATAAGTTGTCTTAATTATGATGTTTCAGTATAAAACAGAAAAGTAACTAAGACACCTTCTCAGCCTCCATTCTTCCAGGCTGCTTTGCAGGGACATAGCCTGTTCTACATGCATTCTGATTTGCACAGACTCCATATAACAAGGTCTTTCTTTGGCCTATGCTTCTTGCTTCTTGCCCTGGGTTTTACTTAGCTATGTACAAGACAGCCACAAGAAATGCTCAAGTTTTGTTTGGAAAATCTGGAAATAAAGAAGCGCTAATATCATCAGTGCAAATAGTAGAGGTCTCCTGATGGGTGGAGAGCAGGAACTGATGCCTGTGTATTTCTTGTTGCTGTCATCTAGAGCACACTCCTGAGGCACAGCAAAGCCCACTAAAGGGTTAACTGCTTAACATCACAACACCCAGGGCTAAGTCCTTGTTCTTCTCCATTCGCTCTCACTTGCCCTTGAGTATACCACAATGTACAATTGCTTCCATTTAGAACAGGCAGCTTCTCAGAATCTAGGGTTTAAGTACTTCATCAGTTATTTATCAAACATTTCAATGTAGTTATCAAATAAATAAAAGTTAACATGTGGAAAAATGAATTCTGGAGGCACTTTTGTTCTCATCTATGTTAATTATAGCTTCAGCCTTCTAACACTCAAACTCAAACTGTAGACATATCCTTGAGCTTTCTTTTTCACTCAGACCTACCATCCTTCATATACAAATGCTGGCTCTGCCTCTGTAGGGTGAGTAGAATCTGAGCACAAGTGCCATCTACTGCCATGTCCTGCACAAACCTTCCTACTGCATGAGCGGGTTCTTGCCTAAGATTTCCATATACTCCCATTGCCTGCCTTCTGCCTATAATATCATAATGTTTCCATTATAAAAACACTAGTTTTTAACCAGGAAAACATTCACCTGTCCCTTGTTAAATAGTTATGAGTTCAATGGAGATAGCTCTCTCTCTCTCTCTCTCTCTGTATATATATATATATATTCTTGATCAACATTTTAATTATATCATTATATCTTTGGGGCAAGATATTTTTGGGAATGATTTAAAGATGCTATGGAGGCTAATATATCAATATTTTAAATGACATCTATAACAGGGAAAAGATGAGCTACTACTCTTTTAAATTGACTCATATTTGCTGAGGCCATTTCTTGGGACAAGTTGATATCTTCACCTATAACTTGGATGCATAAACATGGGGACAGAGGTCTGACCAGTACTCAAGGACTTGGTATCAGTCCTGTCTACTTAGACTTCTTACTCTTCAATGAGTGGATGCATACTGCAGGAAGCTGCTATATAAAATGATATCATTTGCTGATGAAAGATAAATTATTTTCCATTACAACCTAATGAAAATGCTGTTTCCCTCTTTCTTTAATTGTTTATAAAACTGTGTCTGGACTATGTGGATAATATAGTATTTCTTTCATTCTTGAAATTAGGTGGATAGTTTTCATCACCTTCCAAAAGATATGTAGATAACCCAAGAAAAAACAGAGTACTGCTCAAATAAACAATCCATCAGCTGCACTTGTCCACATTTTATCCTGATGGCTTCATTGTAGGTCTCAACACGGACTCTTTAACAAGAAATTTGGGCTTTGGTCTTTAAAAAGCAATGATGAGTTAACAAACTCATGCATCTATAGCTGGGTAACAAGGCTGATGACCATGGCTTCCTAGGAAACTGTAAAGAGCATGTAGTTCAACAATCTCAACACTCCTATAATCTAGCCCAGACCATGGCATTCTGAAAGCACACGGGAACCAGTTCTAAACCACAGAGTGCTTCTATCACTGTAGTTCTTCAGACACAATGGGCTCCAACTGAACGTTTTCTGTGGGGCTAATACCTCCTCTTCCCTGCTTCCTCCTCCATTTTCTAGGCAGTTACCAGATCCTCCCTAGACACAGAACAGTACTGTTCCAGCATCAGTTCTTTCAATACCTTTGTCCTGACAGATTGGAAAGTGCAGACCCAAGTCCCAGAAAATAAGTGCAAGATTGGGAGTCTGGGGCCTGTGTGGGATCCCAGTTCTGCTATTAAAATCATTTTGTGACCCTCTGCTGGTCACTTAACCTATTGTGCTGCTATTTGCTCATCTGTAAAATTGCTCTCCCTCTCAGGCTCTTTGTGAGGATAAAAGAAAATAATAGGTGGCAAAGTGCAGTGAATGGTAAAAGTCTAATACTAAATCAAAGTATTATCATTTTAGAAATTTATCCCTGAGTAGTGCTGACATCGACATACAGAAGTTGAAGCTGCAATTAGGGACCTGCTTCATCTTCAACCCACCAACAGTAAAGGATTCCCCCAGCAGTGACCCATTTTCAGGTACCCTATGGCAACTCTCTCTTCTTATCCTTGGTATAAGCACAGCAATTCAGGAATCATTTTAGGACAATTTCGACACCAAGTAGGCCATAGTTTTACTTTTTAAGCTATGACTTCATAAAACGTCTTCATAAAAGCTATTAGAATGTTACACACGGATGTAGTTCTATGTTATCATTTTCTTTAGGGAAACAGATCTTGACCAAAAGCTGCTATATGCCAAACCTCAGAAACACAAAGGGCAGTGCCTAGCTATCTAGAGGAGCTGGCAGTATAGTATAAGACAGATTAAGAAAATGTGTGCAAAGCAATGAGGTCCCTTTCCATTAATATGTACTATAGGCTAAGAACAGTCCCAGAGCATTTCACCAACTAGCATGCATTTCACTAGTTATCAGTAGTAAATACTCGGTCTCCTATAGTAGTTAATTTTCTCATTAATGTGTCAAAATACTCTGACCAAAGCAATTTAAGGGAGAAGGGGCTTATTTTGGCTTGCAGTTTAGTATACTGTCCATCATGACAGTAGATCTACTAGGCTGTTGAGGCAGCTGGTCATGCTGAATCCATAATCAAGGAGCAGAGAGAAATGACTGTAGATCTCAGATCACTTTCTCTTTTTCATTCAATCCAATACCCATGAAATAATGCTGCCCAGTGTTAGAGTTGGTCTTTCCAACTCAGTTCACCTAATCTAGACAGTCTCTCGCATACAACAAGTCCAGGGCTTGTCTTCTAGGTGGTACTAGATCACGTCAAATTGACAATCAGGGTTATAACCACTTCACTTCCTAACAACCCCAGGAGACAACCACTTTTCTATTCACTCTGAGCACCTGCACTTAAGCTTCAGAAATGTTAGCTGATATGTTTCCAAAAGGATTCAGAAATCACTCTGCTTGTTTTATGCTATGAGGAGTCAGGAAAGCACTTGGCTCCAGAGAAAAACCATTAAAGCTGCTGCAGGGTGACATGGAGAGCTGAGCTAAGCAGCACGCTTGTCTATTACCTGGATGTGATGTGTTTCCTTTAACAGAGGCAATCGTTTCTGCATTTTGATCTTATAAAAGATGCTAAATGGCTATTATCCAAGAAGACCTCTAAGATATAAAAGGTGTATATAATGCTAAAGATTTTAGTGTCCAAATCTTAAATCCTTAGAACATTAAAAGCTTTTTCTCATGAAAGCCCTACATTTTATAAATGATGTTAATAAAGTGTTAGTTGCCTTAGTAGGCACCCATTATTTTGCCTTGATAATAAAGTTAACAAAGGCCAGTTTAGGTTGGCTCTCTCATTTGTACATTTGCTGCATTTATAAAATTCTTTTATAATAAGTTTTGGGATATAGGGGTAACAGAAATGTCTCATTATTCTCTTGATAATTACTGATATCTAAAGTTCCACTGGGAGAGCTTCATTTCTCTTCACATGAATTTTGAAATCTGTTAAGTCAGAAAAGCATCCTAGAAATGGCAACTTTTAAAATAAAGGCTCAGGGGGGCTGGAGAGATGGCTCAGCGGTTAAGAGCACTGGCTGTTCTTCCAGATGTCCTGAGTTCAATTCCCAGCAACCACATGGTGGCTCACAACCATCTCTAAAGGGATCTTCTGTAATGCAGGTATACATGCAGACAAAGTATTTGTAAACAAATAAATCAATGAATGAATGAATGAATAAATAAATAAATAAATAAATAAATAAATAAATAAATAAATGCATGCTTTTAAAAATATAGGATCAGAAAACTATGTCTTATAGGTGTAGCTGAAGTTTTTTTTCCAGTCCTACCTGGCCCACAGTCAGGACAAACCTCTCTTACCTGCCAGTCCCGCAACCACTCAGACCCAACCAAGTAAAGACACAGAGACTTATATTGTTTACAAACTGTATGGCTGTGACAGGCTTCTTGTTATCTACTTCTTTTATCTTAAATTAACCCATTTCTATTAATTTATACTTTGTCAAGTTGCTCGTGGCTTATCAGTATCTCACATGTTGGTACTCATGGTGGCAGCTGGCAGCATCTCCTGACTCAGCCTTCTTGTTCTCAGAATTCTCTCCTCTGCTTCTCCCACCTATACTTCCTGCCTGGCTACTTGCCAATCAGCATTTTATTTATACAGAGCGATATCTACAACATATAGGCAAGACATGGACTGAGGCTTGTTTCTGGATAGTGTTCTAGGATTTAAAAAAAATAACTTTAAAGAATATTTTAGGGTACTAGAAGAATGGTTCCATGGTTAAGAGCACTGGAAATTATTCTAGAGTGGCCCAGTTCAATTCCTAGTACCCACATGGAAGCTCACAGTTCCAGTTCCAGGGGATCTAATGCCCTCTTCTGGCTTTTTTGAGGTATTTCATACTCATGGTACACAGCATATATGCTAGCAAAATTCCCATACACATAAATTAAAATCTCACAAAGAGAATATGACAGTGGTGGTGCACGCCTTTAATCCCAGCACTTGGGATCAGAGGCAGGTGGATCTCTGTGAGTTTGAGGCCAGTCTGGTCTCCAAAGCGAGTTTCAGGAAAGGCCCAAAGCTACACAGAGAAACACTGTCTTGAAAAACCAAAAAAGAAAAAAAAACCCAAAAAAAACAAAACAAAAAAGAGAATATTTTAAAGTAGTATGTAGTAGATATAATATCTATCCTTTTAAGAAAATGTCTGACCTGTGCTTTAAATTATAAAGTATACTTTATGTGTCTTGGAAGGGTAAGTGTCCAAGCAGAGTAGAGAGAGGTCCATGGGCCCTGGAATGTTTCTCACTTTCCCAAGGCTTGTGGGAACCAAGGACATGTACCACTCACGTCTCCCTTTAGGATAGAACTAAACTTTGAAAAGAATGAGTTTTCTACCTAACACACCTGCAAGATCTGTGTCTTCTTGCATTTATTTATTTTTATTCTTGGAGAAATTTATACTGTATACATTGTATCATGTTCTTTCCATTGCGTAATGTGTTTTGGTCAGGTTCATTGGCCTCTGGACCCTCACCTGAAACTCCTAGATATCCTGCAGTTTCCCTTAGTCATGGAGATCCCTTCACATCTTCACACACTCTAGCACTCCAGCAGGTCATCCAGGGTAGATGTTGGCAAGTGCCACTCAAAGCACTAGATGTATACCTGGGTGGTAGCTGAGTTGTTCTTGAACAGACCACTGGGACCACCCCCTCAGGTGAGGGGCACAACCAGTTCTCCCATGCTTAAGATGGGGGGTGGGGCTAGCTTTCCCAAGTGCAGGGGAGGGAGTGGGGGTCGGAGCATGTGGGGGAGAAGCTCTCCCATTAGGGTTAGGGCCAGCTTTCTCTTGACTTGGTCACTGGGGTCTATAATTCCAGTGCCCGAGAGGGATGGGGTCAGCTCTCTAGTGAGGGGCGAGACCAACTGGTACTTCAACACAAGATTCAATACATGGTTCCCACTGGTCCCTGTGGTAACACGGGCAACACGCCCCCACTTGAGCAGGTCCATGCACCCAGACATGTCCATCAACTGTAACTTGAGCCCAGATGTCACCATGGCCCCAGGGAAGAAGACATGTGATGATTTTTTTGCTGTTGTTGTCTATTCACTGAATTTGAGTAGTCACTAAGAATTTACAAAATCTTACATTTTTGCTTGGATCTTTTTGTATCTGTATTCCTATTTTGGTTTGTTCACTTTGGTGTATGTGTGTGTGTGTGTGTGTGTGTGTGTGTGTGTGTGTGTGTACTATGACTATGTGTGAGTACAGGCTTTTGCTTATGGGAGTGATGCTATCTATGCCTGTATGTGTATTTATGTGGAGGTCAGAAGTCAGTGTCAGGTATACTCTTCAAACTGCTTACTTAATCTTGAGCCTGGGTCCTTGGAGTTTATCACTTCAGCCAGACTGAATGGTTAGTGAGCCCTAGGGGTCCTCCTGTCTCTGCCTTCCTAGTGCTTGGACTGTGAGTACTGGTTCCAAATCATGTCCTCAGGCTGTGTGGCAAGCAAGCACATTGCTACCTGAACTATATCTCCAGCTCTTCTATTTTAAAATTAAATTACTATTTAAAAAAATCAAGAAATACAAAGAATAAAATAACATTTATCATGTCTTATGCTTTTGGGTTAACTGCTTGCCATGGTTTAAATAAGAATGGCCCTCAGAGGCTCAAATATTTGACTGCTTAGGGACTGGCACTATTTGAAGGGATTAGAAAGTGTGGCCTGGTTGGAGTAGATGTGGCCTTGTTGAAGGAAGTGTGTCATGGGTTTGGTCTTTGGTAGTTTCACAAGCTTAAACTAGCCTAAGGACCTCTCTCTTCCCTCTGCCTGCAGTTCCGGATATATCACTCTCAGCTACCATGGCTGCCTGTGTGACGCCATGATCCCTGCCATAAGGATAACTGGACTAAACCTCTGAAGCTCTAAGCCAGCCCCAAGTAAGTGTTTTTGCTTTATAAGAGTTGCTGTGATCATGGTGTTTCTTCACAGCAATAGAACACTAAGACACCACCAAGATTTTGGTGAGATCTTAATTTAGTTAAGAAACAATCTTGAGGTAATATTCTCTGTATACTTATATAAACATATAAAATATATGCTGCATATTTTATACTTTGGTATTTATTCATTTTACCCATTTAAATTTTAATAAATTTTATTTGCTATATCATGATAATGTGTTTTATATAGCATATTATATATATATATATATATATATATATATTTATGTATATATTAAAGTTTTTTTAAGTTATGTGTATTATGTTTCTGTGTATGTGTGTATGAGTATGTGCACATGAGGACAGGTGCCAGAAAATGGCTAGAGGTATTTGATCTCCTGGAGCTGGAATTATAGGCAGTTGTGAGCTGCTGGATGTAGGTATGGGAAACTATGTTCAGAACATATGCAAGAGCAATGCATGGTTTCAACTGCAGAGCCATTTTTTCAGCCCTCACAATTACGTATATTAAATGTTTCCTATAGGAATTCTAACTTTATATTTTATAACTTGCTCATATTGATTAATGATATACAAATGCATTTTTGTATGTAAATGTTTTCCATACTAGCTTGGTAGGGTCTTCCTTGAGTACATCATATGTTACTACTCTTCTAGTGAAATTTTCTCTCTGTGATGTGATTGTTGTTTAAGTTAGTTGTTTGTCCAATTTTCTTGGACAAAACCTCACTAGTTATTTCCACACTGTATTTTTTTTAAACAGTACTGGGGATTGTACCAAGGGTAGACTGCACTATAGTAAACTCTCTGCCATTGAGCTATGTATTCAAAGCACCATTTCCATGTAGTAAGTACTTAGAATAAATGTGAATTACTGGGTGATAGAACACAGTCCTTTCTGCCTTATTCATTTATTTTAGCAGACTATTTTTCTAGAAAGATTGGGCTGTTCACATATACTAACAATGTAGAGATGGCCCTTTTTTTTAATCTTTGTTGCCATAGTAACTGGCAATTTAAAAAAAAGAGAATTTCCCTAAGAGAATTAGGAACTATAATATCAGGTTACTTAATTTTCATTTCATTAGTTATAGAAATATAAGTGGAATTCTTTTTGTGCATTTAGAGGTCATTTATACTTTTTCTGTATTAAATTGCTTATTTTTGCATATATACTTATTTTATATTAGAATATTCATTTTTTACTCATTGAGATTTTAAAAATATACTGAGTTTCTTGATCTTTTTAAATTGCATGCCAGCAATATTTTTCTGGTTCTTTATTAGCTTTCTAATTTTATTTGTGAATATTTTTATTATATGAAAGTTCTGAATTTGTATGTGACTAAACCTATCCTTTTTTCTCTGCAGTCTTTGAAGTTATACTGAGAAAAACACACCCTCCATTTGAAAATATAAATACTCATCAGTATTTTCTTCCACTTTTAATGAATAAATTGGAGTGATTGCATTTAACTTTCATTTATGAATTAACTTAGCCCAAAGCTACTTACTTTGGTATGTGGTTTTCTTTTTGCTATCTGAGCATTTTGTACACATTAAAAAAAAAAAAACTATAATAAAATTCATTCTTTTTCACATATGGATTTCCTCCCTTCGTGCATAGAAGTACATGTGCAAAGAATGCTTAAATGATAAATGTTATGACCTCCAGGGAGATTGCAGGAGATCTTACGTCTCTCATGTCTTAATGCATCGAAAGACCTTCAAACAAAGAAGGCTTTTCTCTTTCACTGACCTACAACATTTGCATAATCTTTCCTGATGTCACATAGGAGAGACTAGATTTGTTCTGGCATCAGAAGGCAAACTAGGACAGATGGTGGTGAATTTTGTTGAAAGAGTTTCACTCAAATATGGAAAATGATACCTCTTGGAACTTACTGTCTGCTGTGAGTCACTCTGAGGCTGCGTCTGGTACTAGGATGTACTTAGTAAGGTGCTCTGTGCTAAGAGTTAGTGAATGAGCATCCTTAAGAGTGTGGAGTGGTGAAGTCTTTCTGTTAGGTCGTTGAAAGATTTATTCTTATTGTTTTTCATTACGTGTATGTATGTGGGTATGTGCACATGAATACAGCTCCCCTAGAAGCCAGAGGCAAAAGATGTGCTTGAAGCTGAGTTAGAAGTGGTTGTGAACTGTCTGAAATGGGTGCTGGGAACAGAACTTGGGTTCCCTATAACAGCATGTGCTCTTAACCACCCAGCTGGCTCTCTAGGCTCTCAGTTAGATAATTTAGATAATCTTGTTTCTTTCCTGTATGGGAAAGTTATCTATTTTTCCTCCATTCTTGTGCTCTGTACAGTATAAAAGGTAGATCAACAGAGCCCTGATCATTTAGAGTTGGGAACAGTGAAGTACAGATGAGTTTATATAATTCATGCAAACCTCACAATAACTTGGATGCTGAAGACCCAGGCAGGCAGCCCCTTCATTTACTGTCTGGCTGCATCTGCAGAGCTGTTGTGTCTGTTTTAATTAGGGCACATTTCCAGTTCAGAAGGGGATGAATTCAGCATCTATTTGTTGGTTTATGTGCCAATAGCATCACAATGGCCTAGGGTTTATTTGTATTAACTGCTCTGGGGAACAGGTGGCTTTTTGATCATTACCTTGCTCTGTTCAGCCTGTCAGGGACCAAGAGAAATGTAATGGGGAAGTTGATAGCTGCAGTAGTATTTCTGCTCCATGTTGTGTCTTCTAAGGGGGTTGTAGCCAAGACCATGGGATTTGGTCTAATGAGACAGTGAAAACTGGATGTATACAGTGCATTAAATCTCCCTTTTTTGACCTGCTTTAGAGGCCATCTTGCTGTTTAAGTTAAAAGACAGAGAGAGAGAGAGAGAGAGAGAGAGAGAGAGAGAGAGAGAGAGAGAGAGAAGAAAGAACAAGGTAAATGGGCAGAGTTAGAAAACCATGGCCATAAAAATGCACTGCAGATTTCAAGGGTCACTTTTCTCAAATGAAATTTATGTTTGTCAGGTTTTCCCTCTGTGATATTTACTCATTATATGGCGATTCAGCTTTGTCTTTGCAAGCAACATCATCCTGTTTTAAACCATTTGGCATCTAATCTAAACATTTATTTTCATCGAGTATCATGTTTAGCCTCAGTTTCCCACATTTGGAAACTGATTCTTGCCCTAAACACAAAAGAATCCAAGCCCTCTGGCCTTGGCAAATGTCAGGGTATATCAGCTTGTCCTCACATCACTTTGCCCTGCTTCCTAGGCCACAGCTTCCCATACTCTGTGCTCACCTGCAGATGCTAATGCTGCAATGCCTCCTGAGTGTGGCCCCAGTGTTCTTGCCTCCATGACTTACTGCCTCTTACATCTCAGAGTGGAACTCAGAGATCCAGCTGTTGCTACATCTCAACTAGTAAGTGTTTTCATTTTTTTTTTTTTTTTTTTACATAGAAACTTTTAAAGGACATTGTCCAGGAAGTAACACCTTTTTTTTTTTTGGTGGCATGCATCTGCTTTACTGTGAATCTAGTTAATTTAAAGTCCTGTGTGCATGTGCACAGGAACACACTGTAATCAAAGTTGGGCCTGTACTATTGACTCTAAGTCGTAAAACCATCTCATTGTCACTTTCTCATCCTCTGATGACTTATAGCCATAAGTGGCAAATGAAAGTTCAATTCAAAATCAACACTGGATGCTTGAAAAATCTAACATCCATGTCCATAAGAGACTGGGTTTCCCTTGGAGGAACAATTGAATTGGCAGTTGTGATCATGCTTGGCCTTCTTTTAGTAGCTCATTTGGTTCTTCCTCACCATTTACAGTGATTTTCTAGCTCTCAATGAAAGGCAATAGCATGTTTTAGTAAGAGATTTCTGAGCTGATACCTTCACTTATATATTCCATGTCTAGCACACTGCCTAGCTTCAGTCAAGTATTGAAGAATGAAGAAATAAATTAGTGGACCATCTCAGGTGCCTTCAAAAACTATTTTTACCACAAAACATGCCAGAAGCATCTCAGAACAGATGAACCAGGTAGAGAAAAAGGCAACAAGAAAGGGCTGCTCTTCCAGAGAAATCCAGTCCAGTTCCCAGCACACTGTTGCTGCTCTGGTTGGTGGTGTAAACCTGGGAGAGTGGGCCTAAACATGAGGTAAAACTGAAGTTTCATGAGATAGCCAACCTTATTCAGAGAATCAGACAATTTATATTCTAAGGGTAAAAGCAAGGTCAAATGAGCAAAGGTCACATGAGTTTAGACTGTAGTCAGGATAACCCATGGTTGGAAACATCATTCTGAATAATAATGGCTAAGAAGATAGGTCATCTGGAGTAAACCCACCTCTATTTACTACACTGGGAGAGGCACAGAATCACATTCCAAGAACAACCTATGATAAGGAAAAACACAAGTTATGCTATTATGGCTTGTTTCCTTGGAGTTTTCTCACAAGCTCCTGGAATTCTCCTCACAGAGCTTCGTTTATGGACCATGTTCCAACATACTACTACCTGCAAGTCCATATCCAGAGTACACAATGCCCTCTCTGACCTCTATCACCATTCACACCCAGACAGATACAAGCACACACAAAAAAGTATTTAAAAAGAGGCAATAAATACCACAAAGGAACATGAGGATAGATGACTGGGTTTCAAGATAGCTCTTCTTTGTAGGACATGAGCCATGTTAACCCCCAGTAGGCCTCTGTGGGGTTGCAATCTGCACACATATAGCCTGGGGATCCTAAGTCTAGGCACCTTTGTGAGGTCACCATCAGCACACATATAGCCTGGGAGCCTGGGTGTAGCACCTTTGTGAGGTCACTATCTGCACATGCAGCCTGGGAGCCTAGGCATAGGCGACTCTGTGAGATTGCCAACTGAGCTCACATAACCTGGGAGCCTAGGCCTAGGTATATCTGTTAAGTCACTATCTGAGCACATGCAGTCAGCCTGGGGGAGCCTGGGAGCTTGGGAGCCTAAGCCTCTCTCTCCTTAGGTAATATTTTCCCAACTGAAAACCTGGCACTTCCAAGATAATTGAAATTAGAGTATGACTTGGTCTCTGAGGGAAAGGTTATGCTGATGTGGGAGAGAAATGGGTGTCCTCAGCAGGAAAATAATAGAATACAGCAAAACAAGCTGAACACACGTAAAAAGGATGCACACAAATAGCAACAATGGGGGCATTTCATTATATCTAGAACTGTTCTCATTATGATGTTCTTCTCCCCATTATCGTCAAATGTGCCCTCCCACACACAATTAAGTCACTTCGTGTTCTACTCTCTTTATACTCCATCTGGGTGGCTCCTTCCCTGGCAGGGTAGCTCTTCCCCTCCAATACTGTCACAGAAACAGGACAAGGGCATTGGCCCTCACTGAAGCAACTCCCTGACACATGGGAGAAAGGTGATGCCAGTTGACCGCTGAGCACAAGCCAACCCTGACAATAGAGGACCCCCAAAGAAGAGGGAATGAAAGAGCAGGCACTGTAAGAATGTTAGATATCCAGGGACTACTGAGTTGTTAGGGGAAAGGCTGATGGTATCACAGATCAAAATTAGTTTGGAAATGTACTTTGTGCTTAGCCCAGTGACCACCACAAAAATAAGAAACTTGAGAAAAATATGTCTATACCCCACTGAAAGTCAAGACAGAGAAGTCTACATGGAAATTGATTCCATCGTGATTTTTGCAGAGACTATGGCATGCAAAGAACTTTGACCTAGATTCAGGTTCTGGCTGTATCTCTTAGTAAGCATGAAATCATCACCCTAGTCTCTAAAGGGGTGCAGTGAGGGCATTCATCTGATTAGTTATTAGAGATGGCATGGGATAATCTACATTAGCACCTGACATGGTGAAGTGCTCATTACTAATTCATCTCCTCTTTCCAGAACCTGAAGGGTTTCCTAGCAAAAAGTAGGAACCTGAATAACTCAGATGCAGAGAAGGCCAACAACTCAAACTTGAAAAGTAATAGCTCAAGGGAGTGGCAGCTACTACTTCTCTAAGTCTACTTAATACTGACAACAAAGGTACATGACATTTGCTCCCAAAAAATCCTATTTATTTGGCATAGTAGCATTTAAATAATTTCATTTTGTGACTGTGTTTAGGGGAAGACTGCATCGACCCATGTAAAGCCTTTGGCTCTGTGCGGTCCTTTAGTCACTCTAGTGCTTATGGAGTATGGGTGGCAAAGAGAGAAGAGGTCTCTTCCAAGGTCAGAAAGCATCTTCTACTTATGGCTTGACAACTCACACTGTGGGCCTTATCAGCCTGGATCACTAGCATGTTTTACTCTTGATTCCTTTATCCCATCTTAGGTTAATGTCTCATTTGCAGAGTTTTTAGCTTTTATTATCTCTCTCTCTCTTTTTTAATCATCTATGACCTCTCCTTACAGAAATCTGATTTCATGGTTATTATTAGTCAGAATTCATTTCAGAAAGCCCAAACCTATGTATTTTACTCTACAAATTACTTAATATAGGAAGTTCCATGCTTGCTTCCCAAACCATTGGAAGGGCTAGGGAAAGAGATCTGTGGTCCCCCACCCCCTTATTTGTTGATGATTTCTAGAATATTTGCACTGCCTCTGAGGACTCTGGCAACTGATACCAGAATACATTGTTAACTTTGAAATCCATGGATCAGGAGCTACCCTCACATTCACCACTGACAATGGTTAATACCTTATTTAATCAGCTCATGGTGGATCCAGGCTCCTGCTGCCCTGAAATCATAGCTTTCCTGCCAGGAATCTAGAGAATAGACACTGAAGCAGTGTTGTAAGGTTTGCTCCATAGTGAGATTGGTTTCTAAGAATAGTATTTTATCTTTCAAATCCCATCCAAGCACAACTCAAGAGTAAGTTCCAATTCACAATAAATACTTGGGTTATAAGAAGATGAGCAATGTGTGTAATTGACTTTTCTTCTTTTGTAGCATGAGGGAATTCCAGAAGGTACTACTACTAACAGAAGGCAGAAGATTTGTATAGATAAGGGACTGAATTCAGGCTTGCATGAGGAAAAGAAGCTGAGTACCATGTTTACAAAAGACCACACTAAGGTCTCTTAAAATAAGGGTCATGTAACAGAGTATGGAGTCATGAAGAACTTGACAGAAGCCAAAGATGCCTGAACACAAAGTGACCAAAATCTAATTCAAAGCCAAACCATAATACTCTGACATGTTTCTGGTCAAATATTCAGCCGAGATTTAATCCCTTAAATAAAAAATAATTACACACATTCATTTCATTAATACACAAAATGATTTTATCACTAATGAGCAGTAAAGTCATATGTATGCCAATGAACAGTTTTAAACAAATGTCTTTATGATTTATTATCAGAACGTATTTGATTTATATAACTGTTTAATAACATGTATAGCAATATCACATAAAAACATTATGGGTAAAAAGTGATTGTAAATGCAAAAGCCTTAAAAAGCCCTGATCCAGACTAAACATGAAGGAACTGGCCAATGGCAATCAAGAAGAAACTTTTGGAAATTAGACAGTTGAGATGGTGAACCCAGGAACAAAGTAACCACAATCCAAGCAAGACAGGGAAGAGAAGGTGTATGTTGGTGCAAGACAGTAATAAAAAATAATCCAGGTCAGCCAATTCAGGAGCTGGAGGCTTTTGGTACCCTCTCTGTTTACAGCATTAGCCTACAGAAAGTGTGGACATGGTTGAGTCTATGAGGAGAGATATCGACTCGTTTAACCGAACAGAAAAGAGTAAGAGCAGAAAGACAAGCAGTCTGGGTATCAAGTCCAAGATGAAACTCTCTGTCCACTACAGTTAAGTTGTTATCTATAGCCTTGCTCATCCCTCCTTCTTTCTGTAGCTTTTTCTTTAAAGTATTATCTCTTTACTATACTCAGGTGTGTGTGTGTGTGTGTGTGTGTGTGTGTGTGTGTGTGTGTGTGTGTGTTTTAAAGGAATGTAACTGTGTTCTGAGTGTCTTGGGAGGAGATACTATGGAGGAGTCATATATGGACCTGATATGGTAATAAAATGTATTAATTACTCCCTTATTGACATGATAATTCTAAGCACCTTATAAAACATTGTCATGTGAAATTTTCCAAAGCAGAAGAAATGCTCTATACTAACTATAAATAATGGTAACTATTACAAACAACAATTTAGAAGAAAATCTGGGCTGAGACCGCATACCTTGCATTCATGACACCTTGAGTTTGATGTCAAGCACCACAAAGCAAAAAATAAATTTGTATATGCAACATATCACACATGTAAAAGTATGTCACATGTGCTTGTGCATGCACATATCTACAAACTCTTCTATACACGTATACACAAATCTATTAAATTAAGACAGAAAAATAATAGCATTTCCCAAAGTCAGAAAGTATTACAAAGTTCTCACACACTAAAAATTACTTCCTTGACAAGACAGCCTTTTGTGAAAGGAGCTTTTCAGCAAACATATTTTGACAATTGATACCCCATGAGCACCGTTTGTGGAAAACAGTTTTTTGCTGTAATTTGATGAAGCAGGAAGTGGAAATCGATAGAACATTGCCAAATGCGTTCTGTGCTGATGCCCTTGCCTTTCTCTCCCCTGCTCCTGTTCTGCAGCAGATAAGAGAGAGGAGGAGCCAAGAACAGGATATATGGATTTTCTAAAACAGCAGGACAACAAAGGAAGGAATGCTTTTAACTCTGAGATGTTTTCAGCACCCTGGCATGCATTTGCTGAGTAGCCTTAGAGGCTGATTTCAAGCCCAAAGATCCCCGGAACTTCAAGGAGAACCTTCCTCACTGGGTCTTGTTGCTAAGTCTCAGCACTTCTGGTTTCCATGACAACCCGGCCAGTGTCTAGCTAGAATTTGCAAATACTTCCCAAAGCCCATTAGTCTTAAAATGTTTTCTCTAGACTTTCACATCTGCCTTACTCTCTCCAACCTTCCTACTACATCCTCTCTTTTTAATCTTCCCCAACTTTTGAAATAAAGAACACAAGATTTCGTAGTGGCAAAAATACTTAACAACTACTTTAAAAAAAAAAATAAGGCTAGAGAAGACACGAAGAATTGTGGTAAAAGTGACTCCTGGTTGCCTTCATGTCATGTCTGCTCCCTAATTGCTACTAGGTGTTTCCTCCTAATTCAGACCTGGAATACTGGTCTGTGCTTCCTTGCTGGACTGAACGAGTATTATCCATTTGTAGCAGACAGAAAAAGGACACTGCAGTGCAGTAGCAGGAACACTGTGCTATGGCAGATGCCTCACCTCTGCCTCTCACTTGATCTTGTGACCTTGAACTTCTGTGAAAGGAAGAATGGGACAGAGGATCCCTGAGGAGCTTCTCAATGAGGACTTTCCATGAGCTCATGTTCACAGGACTCATTCTGCCTACCTTTGGGAGAATTGGCATTCCTTTAATAAAATATTCTTCCTGTTAATTAGTGATTAGACTATTCCTAATCTTATATCAAGAATATGATAGAAAAGTAATTATTTCTTAGAGTCCACATTATTCCACAGCTCAGTGTAGGAATGAGACACTTGGGAGTATCTCTACAGATATAGTATTAGTCCTGTATAAAATGTGAGTGTGAATTCATGCTGCCATTCTCTGACCAATTTACTGCTGATTTGTACGTCCCAACTTTAATCCATAGCCGTATCTTAACAGTATATGAAAACCATATTGTAACATGTTCTGTAAATGCTCTAAAGTAAAGATATATTTGAGTTTCCTGTGGTTCTACATGGTCCACGACACATCCACCTCCTAATCATCTTCATGAGCATCTTGAGAGATCAAATGCCAGTCCTGTATGCTTGAAAACTTGTATGGTAGGACCTTGGTTACAAAAACATGTTGCAAAGATTATCTATCTGAACTTTCATTTTCCTGTGGAATTTCATATAAGGGAGTATTTCATGATACATTTAATGAGCATTAAATTTGGGTGGTCTGGAGTAAGAATTGTTATGGTGAGTGAGGGAAGTTGTAGATAAAGGACAATTTAAGGATGTTAGAACTAGTGGATAACAAGAAGACTTTATACTCACTTCCGGTTTGCCTCAACTAGTTGTGTTAAAGTTATGCTGTTTATTTTTGTTGGAGTTAAGAACTCGATTTACATTGTTACTTTTGTCATTTCTGACTTTGTTGTCATAGTGTAGGGCCAGAGGAAATCATGAACACTGGGAATCTTCTGTGGGTTTCATCAAGGGTGTGAGCTACCATCACTTGAATGATATTCTCCCTTCAAGGTTTGTTCCAATATTTTTTCATAAATCTAGCCATCTACATGTGTTGACAGTCAGTTGGATTGCATTAAATTTTGAATCCCCTTTGTCTTGATGAGCCATATTTAGACAGCCTCTGAAGGGTTACATTTCATCAATGGAAACATATGTCATTGAGAAGAAATAAAGGTCAGCAAATACAAAAAATTATATTGTCTTTGGAATCTTGTTGATAGGTAGGGGTCTATACTTTTTCTTATGCTTACCTGTATTGCCTAAAAAGTAGGAGGCATTTTTGCTTAAAAAAATTAAAGATCTGCCTGGTCTTTTGAACAACTTTATTGTGTTAGCTCTTAAGAACGAAGGTTTGATTACATTTAACTCAGTTTCATAAGCCTTGGTTAAAACACTTCCTACCTTAACATAAGGCCCCAGAAGAATATTATTTCTAAGTAAAATAAGATCTTTCAAAGTAGAAGTAGCTGATTAGTTTTCAAACAATTGCATTAATCCAAGAAAGAAGCTTTCTTATTCCTAATATTCCTAAAGGACTTGAGATGTTTGGCATTCTGTCACCACCTCACAGACCTTTGGCTGGGAAGGTAGTTTTACAATATTGCTCAAGACTTTTGGAGAAAATTCAGAAAGAAGCTTATACATCAAAGTCCACGAAATCCAACTTAAGCTTTAGGATAAATGCTCAAATCTCTTATCTCTTCATATCAGTTTTTTGCTGTAATCCCTGCAAAGTAACCTTTAATGATCAGGGAGGAGCTTGATAAAGCAAAAGGAAGAGAAGGGATTGGATTTAAATATCTGATTAAAACAAAAACATCAGGAAATTTTGGAATTCTTAAAATGTGAACTGAGTGAGAATAGGTAGAGGGAAGAAGAAATATTGCTCAGAATTTGCATAAGCTTCTTACAATAAAAATATATCTCCCAGTGAGAACAATTTTCCTCTAAGATTTACTGTAACCTAACTGATGGGCTCCAATTACCATCAGAAGAAGCAGATAATGAATCTGCTTCATAATACTCCTCAAGTTTGTAAGAGAGAAACAGAAAATAGGTCCTTCTTCATAGTTTTGTTTATTCATTTATTTGTTTTGTAAAGATTAAAATTGGCTCACATATAGTAATGAGAATAGTAGCTAGTATGTTATGTGATATGTCAGAACTTGCTATTATTGTTGTTATTTCTGTTATTAATAACTACATTTTTATCATGCTTCAGTACAGTATTTCTCAGTCTTGGCAATCCTGATATTTTGGAATGAGTAATACTTTGTTTTGAATGGGCTGTCATGTGTGTGGTAGGATTCTCAGCAGTATACCTAGTTTTTATTTAATAGACATAGGCTTCATTACACCCAACTGTGAGACACCACTGCCTCCACACACATGTCCTATGTGGGAACAAAGTCATTATATTTAATAATATGTCTCTGGCCTTACTCCAAGTGCTTTGCATATGGCATATCTTTGATGAACACTCCTTTAGTCTCTTGTTTACAGATACAGTGACTGGGGTAGAGAAAGGCTAGATAACTTGTTAAAGTCATACAGTTAAACCTGATGGAGAGAGGACTGTGGCTGATATAAACTGGCATTATTTACAGAATTCATATATTAGTAGGCTCTGGAAAGAAGAAACAACAACAATTGTTTATTATCATTTCTGTGTGGTTATTGTTTCTTCTCTGCTTTTCTCCCATCCTCTCTCCCTTTCCTCCTCCTCCTCCTCCTCTTTATTCATTTTCCTCCCTTCCTCCTTCCTAGGATGTTGTCCAGTTCACATTAGCCTCTGACTTGCTGTGTATCCATGGCAGACCTTGAACCATCTCCCAGGTACTAAGATTATAGGTGTAAGTCACAATACCCAGCTTAAGTTTCTTGATTTTTCAGATATCAGTGTAGCAGTGGTTGACTTCTAGACTACAATGACTTGGGTGGCCTTTATCTGGTAGTACAGGACTTCTCTGAAATATTAATAAAATGATAAGAGATACATTAGATCCCTTAGATGCTCCCTTTACTTGGTGCCTTATTCACTGTTCTGTAGCTGTGAAGAGACACCATGATCAAGGCAACTCTTAGAAGAAAAAGCATTTAATTGGAGGCTTGTTTACAGTTTCAGAGGTTTAGACCATTATCATAAGGTGGGAAACATGGTGGCATATAGTCAGTCTGGAGAAATAGTTGAAAGCTACATTCTGACTCATAAATGGGGGTGGGGACTGAGTCTGAGCCTGGTATAGGTTTTAAAACTCCAAAGTCTACCTCAAGTGATACACTTCTTCCAACAAGGCCACATACCTCTCAATCCTTTCCAAATAATGCCTAGCCCTGGTGAATAAACTTTCAAATATATAAACCTATGGGGGGCATTCTTATTCAAAGCATCACACTTGGGCTGTCAAACTTATACCATTTTGTCACAATTAAATACTCACTAAGCATCTAAAATTATGAGGTGCTATTTCACAGAGAACTTTTTGAATGAAAGAGTTGTTTCCATAGTAGATATTTGGGAGAATTTGTCAGCAACTGCCTCTGAATGTTTTCTCATTTCTCCCAAGTCTGTATCTAACAAAAGTGTTTGCACATCAGAGTAATGTGACTCAGCCTCTTGGGGTCACCTCAAGCAAAGGCAATCTTGGCCTGACATCCAGAAAGGTAAAAAGTACTAGAAGGAAAATCTCCATTTTCTTATCATGACAACGTTAGAGAATTTTAAGGAGCTGGTGATGTTTCTGCCAGGTGGAAAGGGTGTGTCTGCAGTGATTGGCTTAAAATGTGTAACAAAGAGGAGCAAAGATGAGAAACAAGGTCTTGGGAGTTTCTAAATTCTTGTCTTCTTTTATTTCTGAGCCTGGGACACACTGCTGTGCTTTGGACAGCTGATTGTTTCGTCTATCCTAGGATGTCTTGTGCCAGCCAAGTCCCTGTAGTGCTAACCAGAAACCTCCTGCACTTTCTGAGCAGGAGACTTTTTAGTATTATGCTCCTCATCTAGAAGATTTCAGACTCAAAGGATATTTTGTGATGCCTAAGATGGAGGGCTTTGCAGCTTTTCAGTGGACAGAAGATGTACTGAATCCTTTTGCAGAGATTTCATAACTCTTGAAGGATTACAAAGGCTAGGTTGGTTGAGTAAAGCAGGTGGGAGCTAAAGGACCCGGAACTACTGAAGATATTCAGGAAGAAAGAAATGAAGTGTCATACTACAGTAAGTTCAGCAATTACTGGGGTAAATTAAAGTAGGAGAGGATAAAGGAAAAGGAAAGGAAAGGGGGGAAAGAAAACCAGGAAAATTTTTCTCTGTAGGGAACACCAGTTAATGTTGTGAGCCCACAAACTCTTATCTGACCATAAAAGAAAGATCTTGGAGACTTTATTATCTTTGCTAAGGTAGAGAACCTCACTGAGGATGAATAATGCTATTATTCATTTAAAAAGTACTTGTTTTCCAAATTTGTGCATAAATCAGAGGAGCAAAAAGGCAAATGCAAACTTGACTTTGCAATCTAACTTAGATAACATGGGGAAAGATAACACAGAGTGACTAGAAAGAGATGGAAGTAGAGATCAGGAAAGCTTGCAATTTCAAGTCAGTCTGCTGTGGATATCACTCTGTATAAATAAAGTGCTGATTGGCCAGTAGCCAGGCAGGAAGGATAGGGTAGGCGGGACAAGGAAGAGGAGAAGGCGGAGAACAGGAAGGCTGGGAGGAGACACTGCAGCCACCGCCATGAGAAGCAATGTGTAAAGACACCAGTAAGCCACAAGCCACGTGGCAAAGTATAGATTAATAGAAATGGGCTAAATATAAGAGTAAAAGCTAGATAATGGTAGGCCTGAGCTAATGGCCAAGCAGTTTAAATAATATAAGTGTCTGTATGATTGTTTTATACGTGGGTTGTGGGACTGTCGTGGGCTTGGTGGAACCTGGAGAGAAGCTCTCCAGCTACATCAGTATGTCCTTTTGAAAATTTATTATTTATCTATATCTTAAAGATTTATTTTAAGCCAAGGCTTGTATAGACATAAAGAAATACCTGCTCTCAGCATAGCATTTGGCAAATTTCTCAATTTCATCTCTCTCAAAGCACAACATAAGCACACTTTTATGGTTAAAAGGGAAGAAAAGCATGATGGGTAAAGACAGGATGCCTTAGCTCACTATTGTGATTTTTTTTTCCCTTTTGTCCTGAAAGTCATCTCCTCCTTTGCCACGCAAATCCATTCTATTTTATTTTTAATCAGTGGAGAAATCCATATTCATCACCTTTCCTGGAAATGAGACCCTTCCGAGATTAAACACCTCTAGGTACAAATAACCCAGATCCCACAGATCCCATATCTGAGGAAGGGCAAACCCAGAAGAAATGCTGGAACCCCAATCCAGGCAGCTGCACAGGGACAAGGGTGGAGTGGGGGGCAGGTGCTGCATGTGACCAGGGACAGCACAAAGGAATTCTTGCTGGTGTGGTGATGTCTGCTTCCTGCGCTGTCTTGAACAGCAACTACCATTCTCCCATGACATGGGCTCAGAAATCTGACACAGCCTCTGAGGAACTATATCTTCATTTAGATCCATTTTAATTACTTAAAACTTTAATACTGGTGGGCAGTGGTCACTGTATTGGCCATGTGATCTGCACTTGCATCTAAAACTACTCATTTATGGTGCTCCAACATCATTTGCCTTTAGTTTTAGGGTGAACATTTCTGAGAGTAGAATCATACTTTTAGGCTACTGGATGCTCCTTTGAACAGAAATGAATTTTGTATCTGGACTCTGGGTTAAGTGCGAAAACACGACAAGTTCAGTTACCTGGTGGTTAAGAGAAGAGGCCTATATGCAATTTTTCTGACTGGAACATTGTATTCTCTAGAATCCAGTATTCTCAAGTCTGGTGCAGCCATGCTATATCCCTCTGCATTGCCCTCTCCAGGGTCATTGCATTCTAGTAGTTTACATGAGTAGCTAAAAAGGATCTACCATTCCTTTCCCTCTTAAGTTGCCAAAGGCATCTCCTTGTGCTTATAATAAATTGCTCTACCTCCTTTTCCCCTTCCCTTCTTCCCCTAGGAGAGATAATTGGATTGTGTGATTTCCATTAAATGTAATGTACCACATGCAGATGAAACACAATAGCAAAATACATTTAAGTAGAATCTCTGGGGAAAAAAATGGTCTGGGTGCTTTTCTTCTTGTTAAAATTAGCTACAAAATTATTTGTGGTTTTGTACAATTAACTGCAGAGATTTAATTTACTCTTTTTTGAACAGTTATTTACATTCCATACCTTCATGAAGAAAGAATCTTTTAGATAAGACACACACTCATTTTTATTTCTTTTATTTTGTCATGTATGGCTTCTGTATGAGAAAAGTATATACAGGGTTTTACAGACACACCAGTAATCCACATAGTGGTGCTCTAAACCTGCAGAAGTCATACCCAAGAGCTCTGCAGTTGCTGGCTAATAATGCAGTGAACCCGATTACAGTTGGAATTTTCTCTGAAATGGACTCCTGATAAATTTTCTTTAAAGGTATGCTTTCCAGCACTCATCATTTTGCAGGACAGAAACTTCGTACATATTCCAAAGTGATGAGCTGAACAAATACTGCTACAGAAGAGCTCCATCTGAGGAAGTGCTCCCCCATCTAGAAGCCTAAAATAGCCATTTAGTTTTCTTTCTATTACTATCATACTATCAGATTTTTATTAATTTCATGATACCACTCAGTGGTTAAATTTAAGAGTCACATGTTCCAGACAAAAGAAAATTAATTCAATATTATCTATTTCAGATTCTTTTGGGTTGCTAGTTCCTTTCTCCCATTCCCCACATCATTTCAGTTGAGAATTGTAGTTGGTAGGCTGTGAAACTTTTCAGAATCTCAGAGTGAGAGTGTTGGACCAGGGACTAAGCAGTCTTAGAAAGTGTTTGGCTTTTATCAACTGTAGCAAACAATCTGACATTTATGGTAGTGAAGCCAACATCCCCTTTCAGCTGATTTGGACTATGCTTGGGACAACCTGATGTTCTAAACCTGATGTCTGCTAATCTTTCCTTAATGTTATCACTGCCCTCACTCTTTGGAGCATTGAACCCACTTTAATTAGTTTTGCTTATAATCGTGAGTAAGGCATATGGGTGGGAAGGGCCAGTGTAAACACACTAGTTTCTGGAGACAAGAAATTTGTGGATACTGTACTTTGTGCCAGAAAAGGCTTTGTTTTATACTTTAAGTAGGTATGTGTCATTTATTCACTGTTAAATAAAACCAAGCGTCTTCACCTAGGAGTATTGTTTACCTTGAATATACAGGTTTGAGATGGATCTTTAGCTTGTTCAGTCTATTCTTCCTTGGAGTCCTCTACATGCCTGTAATTGGAAGCAAGTTATCCAGCTGAAGCTATTGCAGGATCAGCCAAAGGAGTTTTCTTCTATGTGGTCTAACACTTTCCCACATTTTAGTGTGGGCTTGCTCCCAAGGTAGCAGTTAAGTTCTAAGACACAGTACAGAGCATAATATGTACTATGAAGGATACAGCCAGGCTACCATAAGCTATCACTTCTGTCATATTGTATTCACTAAAGCAAGTCACCAGCCAGACTGAGCTCAAGGAGCAGGGGACACAGTCTGTCTCTTGATGAAAAGAGCATCAGAGCTAACTATTTCTCACAACAAATCTCTTCTAACCCATGTATATTCAGAAATATGAAAAGTTGGGCTCTATAAACAATCTGCTGCTGTATTTGAGGGGATGTAATTTTTCTCAAACCTCATATGTTTGTAGATGGGATGGGCCCCTGCAACAAAAGCTGAATGGATGGGAGTAGGAAATGCACATTTCTTAATACATGTAGTGCAATGCATATCAATGGGAAATACTGCAGTGGAAAGCTCAAAGCCTTGGCTCTCTAGCGTTTGCAACATTTTCCATAAAGAATACAGCATTTCACAGAAATAGCAAGGCAAAGGCAAAGGATTTTGAGTCCTTACAGACACAAATGCCAAAAAGACAAGCGAATGGCAGAGAAAAGCCCATTCAGGTAAGTTCCTCTGGTACTGTATCTCTGCTGCTGATGGGTCTATATTTCAGAATTAACTTCTGTTCTCATGTGAGGCACAGAAGGATGCTTTTTTTTTTTAATCATTGTAAATCTGTGTTCTGCTTTTAGACAAAGAAAAGAAAGGCAGAGGGCTTTCTGCACCTGTTACTTTATAACTGCTTTCAGGTCAATTGTCCTTCATATTCTCAAGAAGCACATTCTGGATTCTCCTAACTCTAAGTTTGTGAAACGTTAATATTGAATCTAAACCCTGCCTGTTGTTGCCACAGCATATGGGATACTTATGTATGCAATAACAACTAGTTTTTACAAAGGAAAAGAACATAGGGGAGAGTTTGCAGGGAGGAAAGAGAAGGGAGAAATTGTGTAATTATATTATAATCTCAGAAAAAAAGAATGAAAAACACTTGTAGGAAACAACACATGTCTGTAAGTTTAAATATTAGAGGTAGACTATTCATTATCATCTGCTAATTTTCATTTCAGGTTCTTCATGGTTACTGAAATTTCAAAGAGCAAGACTGACAAAAGTCACTGCCAATATTTAAAAACAACAACAAGAACAAGAACCAAGAATGTGTATTTTGCAGAGCAGCCATAGAGTAATGGCTTATTTATGATATTGGCCCCTTTGATTGCAAACTAGAATGCTTATTCACATGTGTATTTCATAATATCTCTATGAATAACTTTCTCTAAATTGCATAGAAACTATATCAATTATTTATTGCTAAGACGCTACAGGACTAATTCATAATACAGAGTCTCAGTTCTGGCCTGAGAATCTTATTGCACCAAGCTGACTCTTACATAGAGCATCTTAAACGTCACAGAACTATGATACACGGAGCATCTTAATTTAAAAACCATTAATCTCTGCCGCCAATGTTAGTGCTGCTTGCCAGTGAGGTAGGCTTGTTGTTCGACATATTGATTCTGCTCTCAACATAAAACTATCTGAAACACAGGAGTAAAGGGGCAATAGACAGCTGTGGCTCAAGCCTTTCATCTTGTGTCAATTTTTCACACATGCTGCCACAGACTAGGGGTGCATGTATGAGAGCACCTGCTCTTCTGCTGTAAGAGATGGGTGTCTGAACTGGAAAGCAAGTCTGTGAAGACCCCACAGAGATCACTTTTCAATATCTGTAGCTTATTTGATTCTCTCAGACATGCGGAGAAATATTGACATCCATGTTTTACCAAAAACCAATTAAAATATGAGTCTCTTGTGATTTGGGCTCAAGAATCAGTATTTAAAAGGCAGTTCCTCTGGCAATTCTAATCTGTAGTTAAGGTTGAGGACCACATTTGAGGTGAATCACCAAAGGACATCACATCAATTAATACAGATTCCATTTCACTCAAGCACCTATTGCTTTATCCTTAATTTAATTTTGATTCATGCACATAGTGTTACTTGTACACTTAAATTTAAAGGCAAAAATGCTAATAATTGTCTTTATAGGCAAGTGAGTCCTTTTCTTTACATCAAGTATTTGGAGACAGATGTCTGAAGACAACCAATGTTTGTGGTAACAGATATGATTACTTTAGGGAGAATTCAGAAAATTGTCTTTTAAAAGCATTTAATCAAATTTAAAGTGAGATTTGTAGCCTGGTAGGCCCAAAGTTGGTGAAAGTCTCTGTTACTGTAATCATGTGGTGGTTTGAATAGAAATGTACCCACCTCCCCTGCCCCATAGGCTCATATATTTAAATGTATGGTTATTCGGCAGTAACACTACTTGAGTTATGAGGTGTGGCCTTGTTGCA
Source organism: Onychomys torridus (assembly GCF_903995425.1). NCBI lineage: Eukaryota > Metazoa > Chordata > Mammalia > Rodentia > Cricetidae > Onychomys > Onychomys torridus. The sequence continues at coordinate 14,622,303 of NC_050456.1, forward strand.
GTAGGTGTGATCTTGTTGGAGGAAATGTGCCATTGAGGGTGGGGTTTGGGGTTTTGGAAGCCCAAGACAGGCCCACTGGTTCTCTCTTCTTCCTGCTTTTGGATCTAGATGTAGAACTCTCAGCTTCTTCTTCAGTACCATGTCTGTTTGCATGCTGTCATGCTTCCCACCATGATGACAACAGACTAAACCTTTGAAACTGTAAGCAAGCCTCAACTAAATGTCTTCCTTTGTAAAAGATGTTGCGGTTCTGGTATCTCTTCACATCACTAGAACACTGACTAAGACAACTCATCATGTCTAAAGACATGGAACAAAAGCAAAATACAACACCCCATAAAACGATGGAAGATTTTTTTTCCCTCAGGCACCCAAGACAAAAAATAATAATAAAAAGGAGAAGCTGCAAGAAACATGGCTTTTCATTGTTATGATTTAGTTTAGAAAGTTACTTTAAAAACTTCTTCTTGACTGTAAGGTGATCATATAGGAAGATTGGTAAACCAGGCTTTGTTGTCATTTTCCAAAGCTAAGAGATAGAAAACCATGCTTTGCCATATGAAGGTTGGCTTATGGAGGCTTGGAAGAAATATGGCAATTTGCTTCCCACCTGAATGGGGAAAAACCAATATCCACCACTTGGGTGCGGCATTGTGAGAAGCAGGTAGTGCCTCCTTGGAGCATCAAGTCAGACAGGTTCTCAGACACTCACTTCAACTCATAGACAGTCTTGTCCCAGGGTTGCTGTTCACTTCTATTGACCATGTTTCAACTGTGTGATACATTGTAGTCTAACAAGATAATACAAGTTATCTGAGTAAATATCTAATGAAATGATGGGAATTTGCCACACATTTTTTTCAGTCCTTGTCTTAATGAATCCTCAGGGAGTTAGATAAAGGGGACCTTCTTTTATTTACTTTTTAGAGAAATAGAAATGAACAGTTAAGTAGAATAACTTTCCCAAGCAGGTTTAACTCATTTAGTTTGTAAATATTACACACCTGGTCTTATTACTCTGAATCATTGTGTAATATAAGTTTTCAAATGGAAACTTGACTCCATTTTAAGTCAGAAAAATGTGGTTCTTATCCTTTTGTCAGAGAGAGGGCAATGAGTGTGGCATAGGCTTTGACATACCTACATATATAAATACATATATATACACATATATCTAAAGACAATGAAGAATATATTTTTAAGCACATGATAACACTGATAGACTTAATGCTTTGCATGAAAAAATACATCACTGTTTCTCAACACATGTGTACACACACATATATCAATCATTCACACTACTGTTGCCTATTTAGTTTATCACTTTCCTCCTTATTACCAGAAATTTAAGTAACTTTAATTAATTAAGTAATTGTGCACTCATACACAGTTTCAAACTCTTCATCATCTTTGTTCTCTGTGGAAACCTACTGTATTTTTCTTCAGGTAAATTTTACTCCTCTTAACTTTTAGAACCTAGAAATTTGAGAGCAGTTGCTTTAAATAAATGATACAAAGCTTCAAAGTCTATTTCTAGACTTTTGAAAACTGAAAAAATGTAAGTAATTAATTTGGTTTGGTATCCTCTTTTTCTCTTAAAGTATGACTTGTCCCCAGTGAAATGACCTTGCTCTGTCTCCCTATAGTACTAACACATTAAGGAATTCCTTGCAGTGAGTCAGACTTTTTCTCAGTTCTAAAGAAGACTGTTGTGTATGACTCTCCCCTGTGGTTTTGCTTTGGCTAATTTGGATGGACCACAATGCTAAATTGAACTTCCTAGAATATAATTTGAGTGGTGAGCTGTCATCACACTGAAATTTGGATGTGTTTGCAAATTTGCAAATGTGTATTTTGGGGAGCCAATTTTTTAAAGGTCAATACATGGTACTTTAAAAAGCTGGACAAGATTTTTTGTACCTTTATTTCAGCTCATCTTTTTAAGACTGTAACAGTAAACAAAAGTGTTTAGCCATATCACTTATTCACACATATACAAACATGTATATTTATGAATATATTTACATATGTTAGTACATATCTGTATACATGCATGTATATATACAGGATGGATTAATGTGTGTATACCTAGGTATTTCTAAACCTGTAAAGCACAGGATAGAAATTTTTTCAGAGGAAAAATATTAATGTAAATTATGTAATAGTCAACCATTACCTTCAGTGGTATAATATATATTCTATTCCTGAGAAATCACTGCTGCATATGACTTTATGGATCAGGAAATAAGCTTATTATCTATGTACAGCTACTGGATTGGCTGCATACCATGCAAAGTTTGGCTATCTTCAGTGTTTAGAATGCAATTCCTCTGCTGTGCTTTGACTATACTGAACTAAGATCTGTTAGAGAAGATGACTACATCAATGTGTGTTATTTGGTACCATAGAAATGAAGCTACTAGATGAGAACATGTTGGTAACAATCAGTGTATTTGCATCAACATTTGCTTTCACTAACTGTCTACCTTTACTTTGCCATTTATCAAGCAAAGAGAAACTATTATCTTATGACGGTATGGACATCCAATGATATTACCTTTCAATTACCTTTCATTTGCATATTTTGAAATAAGGGTGCAGTATTCATGAGCATCTTAGTAAGCAAAAAGGAAATCTGTTGGTAAATTATAGCATTATTAACATTAATATTCAGCAATATTGAAAAATTTAAATAATACATGCTGAAAATTGACCCACATGAACTTCCAATGCCTCTTGTCTTGGTTAAGTATTTTCATTCATTCTTCTTTCTTTCCTACATTCTTCTTTTGCTCAGAAACAATGGTGGTTTTGTAAGTTTCTGTAAAAATCCTTAAATATTTAAGAAAAAGCTGCTGAGAATTATTGTTGCATTTTATTATATATAATATAGTGCAGAGTGGTGTATATATTTATTATCATTTGCTGAGGCTTGATATAAAGCTAGAAATTGGCTTGTTTCAGATGGAGAAATTTGTCATAGCTTTAGTGCAATCAAAGGGAGACCTCTAATCCCTGGTTATGGATGAAGAAACCTAGAGGACACTGATAACTATTCCTTCTCTATCCCAATTTTGTTTTCAGGCTTCTTATTCTATATTTCCTTCTTTGATCCAATAGCTTTCATTTGACATATAAACTACATGTACAGTATATACATGATATTTATGTCTTTAAAGAAACAGGAGAACTTAGAGAAATGGTTATAGATTCTTAGGAGTAGGTGATGACAATCCATACTCTACCATGACTGATGATGGGTTTTGTGGTAAGGCACAGCAGCTCTTTACATTTAGTTTTCCCCATCTATAAAAGAAAATTCCATATCTATTGACAACTAAAGTCCTCCAGATCTTATCAGACTTTGATCACTCAGTATGCATCTATAGGCATCACAATATCAAAATATACTGAGTCAACAAAGATAATATTCTGATAAAGTAAGTTGTTATTTGTTTAAAATTCTTTGTATCCTTTCAAATATAAAAATAATGTGAATTTCCTCATATAGCAGACTGCTGTAGGGTAATGTCAAGTTATTACTGCTATCTCAGAGTTTTATTTTATGTTTTATAAATGGACTCTATTATTTTTATGTAGCACTGGTTTTCACTGAGGACCATATCCCATGTTTAGGTTCATTCTGTGCCTTTTCAGTTTGATAGCTAGGCATTTTATGTCCTGAACAGTAGCAACTAATTTTCATAGATAAGTTGCATTACTTATACAGGGAACAGATTGAAGCACAGGGGATTAGAGAATGTCTCATTTTTCATAAAGATGCTCAATCATTGCTGGTGGATGAAATAATCTGCCAGGTTGAAATAACATTGTAAGTAATATTGATGGAGCTATGATGTGATTAATATATTTTAAGATACTAGGACATCAAAAAATACAGTGATACATGCTGTGTTATACTGAACTTTTTACGTATATGCATATTCTTTTGAGAGGATTGTGCTTTGAACCTTAGGCTACTTGCTCAAGACAGGAATCATATTCTGAATAAATGGATTATTACTCATTAACCCAGACTTTGAAAGAAATATTACTGGAGCCAGTGAATGAAAGCAAACTCTGGTTTTCTTTCTTAAGAAGAAAGCATTTTATCAACTGAGAGGGATTTCTAAAAGTGATTATTGTTCTAGAAGTTTCTCTTCATTTTAAGTTCTTAAGTAATGGACATAACTTGAGAAGGATGAATAGAATCAACTATTTCTCATTAAGACATGATAATGCATCAAATCTATGCTCCTACAAATATCACAGTAAATCCCAGTGCATTGTCCATCAAACACATTCACTGAATTGTAAAGTTTTACAGTTACCCAATTTATCATATTCACTAAAATAATTAGAGTACATCAAATTACAGATAGAAATTAAATGGAGTTAATCATGAAAAAACCAAGTTTACTATGAGTTCAAATCTCTTTCTATTTACAGAAGAATTCTAGAAAACAACCTTGTAGCTAATGATATTGGTGGAACTTAAGGTGAATCTCCCAATAACCTCATTAGCTCAAATGATTGAATTAGGCCACATTCAGATTCTTTAAAATCAGTCATAGTTTAACACAAACTCCCAAATCATTTTAAGTCTGATTTGCTTCATTATTTTAGATAACTTGTTAGTGAGAGTCAAACAGAAATGTTGCCTCTGATTGAGCAATGTTATTAAGTTTGGAGAAAGGAACTAACCATATGTCTGTCCACTTGCTGGTCTGTAATGTAAAGCATCATCAAGTGTCTTGGGCTGTCAAAAGAGCATAGATAAACTAGTAGTACACAACTCAATTCTATTTAATGAAACCTGGCAGGTATTTATGTCTCTGCTGTTCTTTTGCAGCTCTTAAAGATAAAAATTTATCTTTTTAGTATCTATAATCAGTTAAGGGACATACGATAAATATGTATATATACATAAAAGGCGGGAGGGGGAGGACAGGGGAACCCATGGCTGATGTGTAAAATTAAAACACAAATATAATAAATAAAAAAGAAGTAATATATAAATACTATATAGAGTTATAGAAAATAAATTTCTAAGTAGGAAATGATGCCTTTTACTTGGACTTGGACATATCAGAAAAATTTCAAAGACTAATAGTATGAAAGAGGCAAAATGGAAACATTTTGGGACTGGCGAAAGTTGTATGATATAAAAATGAGGTTAAGAATCTATCTTGATGATGTGCTACATAATCAGCATGTGATTTCCATAAAGGGTAGGATATATGAGGGTATTTGTTGACAGGTGATTCAGATTTTAACTATTAAGCAATGTATGCCTTGAAAATCATAGAATACCCACATGTATATGTTAGTAGACATATGTACACTTATGTAGAAAAGTAAGGTGGAGTTAATAAAGCATAAATGAATAAATATGGCTGTTCACCAATAAATGTTATTTACAAAAATATTGGTATGTCTAGTCTGTCTAATTCCTGGTTTGGAGATTCAAAATATCAGTCTTTGGGAAATGAATTGATTTGAGGTTAATTGTTAAATATATAGATTATTTTGAAGTGTTTGCTTATAAGTCAATGCTACATAGTTATTTTTATTGGTAAGTAGAATAAAATCATAGCTGTTGTTTATTGTATGTTAAGTATTGTGTTGCATTTTCTATAGATGGACTTTAAGTTGACTATCAAGCATGGAGGTTTTCCTTGTCTTGGTATCTCTCAAAGGTAGTTAGTTCCTCTTATGCTCATAGAAGTAAACACCTCACGTGCTAAAACACCTCTCAACTTGTTCATAGGACCTTGGGCTTATTAGTCCCAAACACATTCATTAATGAGCACCCATATATTTCTTCATGTCCCTGATGATATGGTCTACACTCTGATAGATGGATAAAGCATGCATGCCTCTATAGAGCTCATGGTTTACTAGAGAATGAAATGTGTCAAGAAGTAATTATAGTATTAAGTACTACATAGCAGCATATGTACATTGGAATTATAGGCACAAGAGAACGGATCTAAGAAGTTCAACAAAAACATTATAAATGCACTATTCAAGACAGTATTTGAAAGCATTTCAGCCTCTCTCTCCAGAGGACATTGAGGGTATTGCAGACACAATTACGAAAGCATCCATGTGTCAGAGACAATTTAACTGCCTCCCTGTGACTGTTGGGTGCCACTGTAGTGCAGCAGCCTGAATACGATGATTTTTTTGTTTTGTTTTGTTTTGTTTTGTTTTGTTGTTTTTTCAATTGTCATATCTGAAATTCTTATCCAGGTAATTAAAACAGTCTACAAAGAATAGTGATATAATATAAAACCAATAATTATGGGAACCCAATCAATGGGAACAATTGGAAGAAACTGGAATTATTTCAACTTTGATGTGTGCAGAGAAGGCATGTGAGCTGGGACTCATGCATCTGAAGAGAGCAGGTAAGGTTGCTGGAACTCATACCTGCAAGGGGGCCATTATGAGGCTTGTTTAAGTGGCAGCAAAGTTGTAAACAGAATCTAGCTACTTTTGTGTAAAGAAATGGCTGCTTGGGGGACAAAGAAGCATCCCTGGTGTTAATGCTCACAGGAACAGGAAGCAAAGAACAACAAGTGGGAAGGAATGATTTCTTCCTGACTTTTCTCATCCTACAGTATCCATTTATGACTGTCTGTTGTGGACCTAGTGGAGATGAACATAGAAATGCTGTGTGCAGAATCTTTTGGCTCAGTATCACAAAGCTGAAACTGTAGAACTGGGTGGACCCGAAAGGCAAAGGCTCAATGCATGTCTAAGGTGTGTGTTGAGAAACTGTGGAGTGTCATAGACTGCTTCATTATTGTAACAAAAATCAACTTCAGAGGGGTATAGACTTAAACATTTGAAGGTTTCAGTCCATGACTGGTTGGCCTTTTCTGTTTCGCCTGTGCTGGAGCAGTCCATCATGCCGTGAGCATGTGGAAGAAGAAACTACCATATGACAAGCAGGAAGTGAATGAAAGGGAAAGGAAAGGGATAAAGTCCTAATATCACTTTGTGGAGCCTTTCTCCTAGTAAGCCATCTTCCTCCTTTTAGGCCCTACCTCATAAAGGTTCTGCCACCTCCCAACAGTATCACTGGCTGTTGACCAAGTCTTTGACATATAAGCACTTGTGGGACAGTTATCTGAAGCACAGGAAATAGAATGTTCAGTCTGATACCAAGGGAGGGGCTAAACTTTACCCAGTCAGCAATGAAAAGTTACATAATATAGATGGGAGAATAAACATTCAGAACTCTTCCTTACTTTATAGCACACTGTATTCTTGGTCCGGTAATAAGCTTGATTAGTGTTTATTATTTCGGAATTATTTTGTAATGATAACAAAAGTCTTGTAGATCATACAATAACCACCAATAAGCAGTGGTCACAGCTGGATTAACTGTCACTTCACGTTTTGGAGCTTTGGGCAACTACAATATTAAATTTGTTTTTACTGACAGACCTTCTGACTCACCGCTGGTCTTTCTACGGAAAATGTCTTCCCAATTCAGCAGTTGTTCCTCTGTTTTTATATTGAAGCTGTTTTTAGTGAAATATATTTTATAACTTGAGCTTAGCATTTTCCATGCAGGGCTTTCACTGCTTAGGTCAGAGTACATTTTTCTAGATGAATAATAAAGTAAAAACATTCTAAAATACAAGGAGAAGCCTAAGCAGTGGTAGGAGTGAGTGAGGTGGAGATGGGCATATGGGCAATGATAATCTTTTGCTTGTCTTCTTAGACTACTGTTCTGGACCAAGAAAAACAAAAACAAAAAGATAGAAAGAGTTAAAAGACTTAGGAATTGTTAGAGATTTGTAAGAGAATGGCTCTGCATAATCTAGGGGATGGGAATAAATCCTATATTCACTCACTAACTCGACTTTTAAAAATATCTTAAGGATTTTGTAGAACTTTAATGCGGGCATTTAGAATGTGATGAGCTATAGAAAGATTGAAACTAATAAGTATATTCAAAATTGTTCACATGAAAATCATGAGTCTTTGTTAGCCTCAAATATTGGCTCTATTCTTTCAGATGACAAATTTTCTAAAATAATTATGAATGCCTCCAAATAATTTTAAAAGAACTAAAAAATTCTGAAGGAAAATGATTTCTTCAGTGTAGGATATTTTTCAATGCCCAGTGTGTCATCATTTAATAGACTTGGTATTAATAAATTATTGCAATAGAATATAGTAACAGTGGGTTCTATGTGACAAGAGCAAATTTCATTGCAAGTGAGAACATATATTATGATCAGACACAAGATACTTGAATTGAAGATCACCACTCTATTAAAATAAAAAATAATGAAAATGGTATTTGAAAAGAAAAAACATGTCAAGTAGATGCATGTGATAAAGTATAGATTAATTTTTAAATTTTTTCCTAACTCCTTACTCCCCTGAAGATTTAAAATCTGAATAGTTAGCCCTAGAATATGTGCCACAGCTAGTGTGGTGAAATGATTTAGAATTAGCACAAATAATTTGGCTTGCTTTTATTTGAAACATATGTTATAAACAAATAAATAGAAAACTACACACACTCTAGTGAAATATACAGACATAACCTGGATATTGAGTTACTGTATGGAGGGGGAGTAAGCAATACCATTGGGTTTTGAAACAGAGTCAATAAATGAATATTAGTGGAGCTCAGGAGACAGTTGACCATAATGTTGGTTTCTCCTTCAGAAGCAAAGCCAAAAGTATGTGATAAGGAGTGGAGGTTCCCAGGGAAGTTTGTGTTGAGCTTGTGTTGGGTTCCAGGCCTGGAAGATGTGTCTTTTGATGGCCTTCTGTCTCTATGGGCTCTTCACTGATGTTTCAGTATAAACAGCCCCATCCTGTGGGCACTTCTGAACAGGATGACATGCAGGTAGTCATCCAATATTAATTTTATACCCTGGATAACAAGACTGGTTAAATAGATACAAAATAAAAAATATATAAAATAAAACAAGCCACTTATAAAAATAACATAAAATGTCGTGATCCTGACTACAGAGTGTTAAATCAAGTATGAATCTTTCTGAGGAGAGGCACCATGAACTGTACTTACTGCTTGTCCATGAAGGTGGCCCAACTGGAAATAGAATTATAATTTATTCACTACTTTGATTAATCCATTTTTAAATAAGTATATTAAGCATTTACCATGCTGTGACATTGTGATAAGAGTTAGTTAGGGACACAGAAAGTAACAGACAAGGTCCTGGTCTCACAGCTATTTTATGTATGTCGTCAGTGGGATTTCAGCAAAATACTTCATTTTATGTCACAGGACCTTAACATCAAATTTATGGAGCATTATTGGGATGTGAACAGTATTGTCTGCTTCCACATTTACTTCTCTTTCATTCATCCTTGAAATCTGTCAAACCTAAAAGCAAAATCAGAACCATGTAGAGTCTCTGGAGACATTCACTGTTACTTATTTAGCCTTTGGATATCTGATCATATATTTCTCTTGTTCCTTGGGATCCCTTGTGCAGAGTTTAATTAGAAATGCAACACATTCATTTGGGTTTTAGTTCCTAACTTCCTAAGAGTATTTACATAATTGATTAATCATTAGGGGTTTTCTGAGCACTTGATCTGAGTCTGGCATGGGCCTAGCTACTGCACGATTCACTCACCAAGTGTGAAGTCTCCTAAGACACTTGGCACAGATGTCATGATGGAATCCTGAAGAGAATATCATTCAGAAGCAGTGATGCTCATATTGACCATTGGTTCCACACAAAGGTCAGTTTAAGTTATCATGTACATTCACATTCCCAGCCCTCAATTCAATGAAATGATTCTTATTACTAAAAATGAAAAAAAAAAAGCAAAAAAAAATATTGCTTGGAGTTCTCCAGCTAGCATGTGGAAAAGGAAGTATCCCATACAGAGTGCTAAATAGAACATCTTTTTGCATTAGCTTAATTGGTACTCTTTGTGAGGATGTTTCCCTTCCTACCTGCTGCTTTGTCTGAGAATTACCCATCTCCCTTTCATCCATATGTAGTCCTGAAACCATATTTATAAGGGGGAGACTCTGCATACCTGTCAATGTCCTTAGTTGTTTTAAGTAAATCTATACACTTGGTGAAACCTGGACCCATTAGATTGCTTCTCTTAGAAATCTAAAATCGGGACTCATTTTAATTAATCTTGGTTTTACTAGGATGTATTTGTGGACAAGGCCTCGAGATTTCTTGATTTCTTTTCTGAATTTAGTAGCAGAAAAATAAGTATATTTTAGTAACAAAGAAAATAAGATGAGGGAGAGAGAAGGTAGATAGGTAGATGATAGATGATGGATAGATAGATTGATAGATGGTAGAGATATGAAACACTTTGTTAAGCTAGAAAACCTGAGACTAAAAGGGTAAAAGTATAATGAGAAAGGAACAGAGGACACATAGGACATCGAAGGAAAGGCTTACATATGTAAGGCATGGACAGACTGAGACAGACATATATAACACAGAGAATGCAAGCAAGATAGAATGATAGACAGAACAAGGATAGAAGAGAGGGGATGAGGAAGTGGAGAAGGGGAGGGACAAGGAGGAGGAGAGAGAGGGTAGTATGTTCTCTCAGACATGCATTCCTTTGTGACTGTCACATGTCTATGGAGGCTAGTCAAGGACTTCTTTTGTATTTTCAGCATTGCCATCCACTGTCACTGCTACTCAGCTTTCAGTTCAACTTACATCACCGATTTAATTGTGCCTTTTCTTTCTTCTTTCCATATTTTTCCATTCCTAGGTAAACGTGCACAGTTGTTATTTATTTGGCTTTTCTTTTATAGCTTGAAGAATATTTATGCATGTTTACCACAGTGGGAAGTTGGAGGCGACCTATGTATATATATATATATATATATATATATGTGTGTGTGTGTGTGTGTGTGTGTGTATGTATACGTATATGTATATGTAGGTATATTGGAACTTATTTGTAATAAACACATAATTTCATTTTTAAAATATAAGCTGATTAATATGCTGTTGAGGTTTAAAATAGCTCACTCCTTTCTAACAGCCTCTTCCTTCTTCCAGTTCAAAACAAAAGCTGTTTTGTGAAAGTAACATTCAAGAAAATGTTATTAAGAAATTAAATGTTGAATGTCCCCGTAAATTCCTTAGTTTCTGTGGAAATAAATAAGTAAAATTTAGTTTGCTTTTCAGGCACCAAAACCTTGAAGTAATTCCTATTACACTGTCAACTGCATTCATGGATGCCTCTCATCAGGGAGCATTGTCTAGCTTGTTTCTCTGTTTTGGAGATTGGTATGCTTTGTGTTGTGGGTGCATTGTTTTCAGTAAAGGAGATACACAACTCCCCTGAGATACCAGAAGTATATCTCCTAACTTAACAGAAAGTCAACAACAGATCTTTATTCCATACTGGAAGCTCCATCCTTCCAGTGGTCAGACAGTATTAACTGTAGTTTCAGCTCTGGCATGCACATTCCAGGCTCTTCATATTTATGCCTTGTTTGGCAAACATCTTGGTTGCATGTCATCATTGGATGGGTCTTACTCTGGTCTATGGGTCTGATTTAGAATAAATATTTGTTAAAGCTGTTCAGAGTGTCCAGTGAAAATGTCAGTGGCTTATGGGAAAGCAACTGGAGTCAAGCAATCTGTGCCTAGTAAAGCTCTCTGTAGTGTCACATGTTGAAATGACCTGGAATTCTCTTCTGTTGGAAATAATTTTGAAGCCAAGGGAACCATTTTTATGCAAAGGATAATACCAGGTAGTTCCAGGGAGATGTAGAGAATAAAATTTTCCCATGATCTGTAGGTTCAAGAATCCCAGATTTCTTTGTGCCTAAACCCAGATACCCTTCTGGGGATATTATAACTTGTTATTCCTTAGCCTTTGAGTTGCAAGAGTAAACAATGCTTTGGGGGTTACTTTTGACACAAAATGTTGACACCATCTGTTTTACTTCTATCAAGTGCTATATTTTTAGTATTGGCCTTTCCTTTTTTGAAATTATTACAATAAATACTTGTTAGCATTAAAACTAATTTGCTGTCTAAATTTCCCACCTAAAGTAAGTATTAAAAATATTGTTCAGATTCTACATTTTCCAGCTTTTTCTCCATCCTTCCCCCGCCCCTCCTTATTCTGACTGTGCTCAGGAAGGACCAAATGTATAAGTAAATGAAGGGATCATTAAAGTCAGATATGATGATATAAGGCGACACTCCAGTGATTAGCTGACGCCTTATTATATCATTTTTTCACATCTTTGACTACTACAATGAACAGCTTTTGAAAGTTGATGACTTCGTATTTCTCATATGGCAATTCAGCTCCTGTCTTCACACACTCATCTCTTCTGTCTGTGTAAAATTCTCACCTTTACTGAATATCCTATTAACCTTATGGTCACCTACAAAACCCACATGATTACTACTTCTGATACTTGCCTGAACTCTCTATATGTGGTAACCACTTACCTGTGGGACCAATAGCCAGTTACTTCCAGCATGGTTGTAATTACTAAGCATTATAGAGAGCACATTTTACTTATTGACATCATGGTTCTCTTTTCTACATTAGAACCTGTAATATGTCATATGGTTGATACTTAATATTTCTTTATTTATTGAAAAATATAAAATCCATTAAGTAAATCATGACTCTGCTATTTTATAGGAAACATTGTGGTTATTAAGACTTATGTTGAGGGCTGGAGAGTACCTATATAATTAAGAACACTGGCTCTCTTCGAGAGGGCCTGAGTTCAATTCCTGGCACCTACAGGGCAGCTCATTGTTGTTAACTCCAGTTCCAGGGGATCTGACACTCTCTGGCTTCCAAGCACATACATGACACACAGATATACATTTATACCTTTGATATAAAATAATAATAAAGACTATATGGGAAATATTTCTAATGTATTATGTGATGGCTACAAGTAATAAAATATTATATGTGATATATCCAATATGTCCATATGTAGTTATGTATATATACAGAAAAAAAAGATTGTGGAAAGATACACTAAAATGTATAGTGGTATTTTGTGGTACTGTAATATAAATGATTTTATTTTTAATTGTTCTTTTAAGCTGTTAAAAGAGGCCTTCCATCACTTCTCTGGTTCTTGACAAGAGTGGTTTCAGCAGTCTTACTTAGTGGTCAACTTTTATTTCAATGCCAGCATTGATGTTGAAGAATTTAGGTATGATGATTGTCACTAAGGCCCCAAAGCCACTTGTACAAATGAACACTGCTTTGCATTCTGTTTATCAAATGGCTCTGAATAGACACACTAATTCCAAGAGACCCTAAGGGCACTTACATAGGAGCACAGTCTTATCTGTGGACAAAATTAAAGAGGACCATGTGGAGAAGGAAGTGGAAAGGGCCATGCCATTACTCAGGTGTTTAATGCTTTTTTGATGTTTTAAGTTGCTCACGTCCCATATAAATGTTGCCACTATACATAGTAGCAGTCTCCATCCTTTTATTTTGCTACTGTTTGGACTGTGGGTTTTTTTTTTTTTTTTAATGAAAATTATGTCCTTGCCTTTCAGAAGATTAATGCCCTCAGATCTAATTATTGTGCTGTTGTTCTCTTGTGGTTTCTTTATTTGCACATTGTAATTATGGAACACATTAATTGCTCATGAAACAGCCATTTCTCCTTTTTATTTTTGCGTGCATTTCAAATACCCATTGTAACTTCCCTGTCTTCTACGTGGTGGATCTATTCCACTGCAGTGTGGTAGTCACCATAGTTTGTCTTTTGCAAAGCCCTGCATGGAATGGGAGCCACGGTGGAGCATCCACACCACTGTTTGCAGGCTGTCTCGAGTGTGGGAGTCAGTGTAAGTCTCCACAAAGCACTCCCAGCCACAGCAGCAGCATGCTTGTTTCTTCAGGCTTACCATAGCTTGTGTCTGTATTTGCTGCTTGCATTGGCAACCAAATGTCCTATCACAGAAATTGATAGCTGTAAAACTGACCTTTATTGGTGGCCTTTTTATTTACTTACCTCCAAGGAATTCATAGCATTATATTTTGTTGCCGCATTGACTACTAATGGAAACTATAAAAGAATGATTCCATCTTACATATCCTTTTTTATTTTCTGAAAGCCTTGGCAGTAGTTACCAACCAGACTTTCACATTTAAAGATCGCCTCTTGGATAATTCAAGGAGAGTTTTACGAAACCAAATCTTACTTATGTGAGGTACATATCCTGCTATGTAGTGTAAAAATAATTAAGTGCTTCTTAGAAATTTGGCCACCTAAAAATGACAAATGACAGCATGCGGTATACTGAAAAACAAACAAACAAACAAACAAAACGAAACAGAAATTCTGTGGGGGAAAACCAAACTACAAAGTAATTCAGATCACCTCATTTGTAAATAATGAGAATTTAATGAGTGTCATATTTAAAACATCTCTCATTTCTAGAGTTGGGGCACAGATTTCCACAGGAACTGGCTTTTCCTTGCTTCCTTTGCAGAATGACCACAGAGAAAGCTAACAGTCTGGAAGGGAAGAACTGGTAGGGTCCAGCTTAGAGCTGCCCAAGAGTCCTTTGAAGCAGAAGAACGGGGCTTCATTTGTCAAGCCAAACTGCAAAGGTAGGCTCTCTAAGGTGTTCATAATAGAAAACAGATTGTTCTTGAAGGCATGGGCATGGATAAATGTGCAGGGGAGCCATGAGGAATGGGTAGGTGGTGGTAGCTGAGCTTATTGTAGACTATTGCATGGTCTGTTCAAGAAGCTTGTCTACAAAGACAGTGGTGAGCACAGGGCAGAAGCAGGGTCCACTGCAGTCCATAGCTCTGTCTCTACTAAGAATGCTGAGTTGCTGTCAGCCTGCAATGTGCTCATTATCCAAAACTTTATCAAGTTTCAACAGGTTCAAAAACCACAGCAACAACAAAATAGAAAACAAAACAAACAAAAAATATAACTCGTCTCCTGTCACAACTGCCTCGACCAGCAAGGAAGACGCAACACCGAGCTCTTCTTTCAGCAGTTTATTCAGGAACCTTAACAGTCTTCTTCTCCCCTGGGGAAACCCGCTCACTCCTTATATAGCCTCTGGGCAGCCAACCCTAGCACGCCACGTGGGCAACACCGATGGGCTCAGGTACGCCAGATTCTCAGCCTTAGCCAAATAAGAAGTTGTTTATCACTGAGAGCACTCACCATCGGGAAGGTGGAGGGCAGAAGCCGGCACCATCTTTAAGGCGCGGCTGCATGCACCTCTCTACAGTCTCCCCCTTTCCAGAATAGTAGTGAAGTTCTTGAGTTTTCTAATTTATGAATATAGTGTTAATCATCACTAAATTACTGCCTGTTTTGCTTTTGAATCACCTTTTGCTATTTTATGTTATGAACTTACCATTTGTATTTTATTTTAGTTTTGAAAAAGTAGCACACATTCATAGTACTAAAATTGGATTCTTCAAAATGTTAAAGAAGATAGGGTCACAAAATCTACAAAATTCTCACAGAAGAAGAAAATACAAGTACACAAGAACCAAAATCACTGTTGGAAGAATCTTATCGAAGATGCACTGAGAAGCATTCCACTCACTCCTGTTCCCTTTGTCTCCTTTCCTATGTGTGCAGACTCTAGAAGGAATCAATACCTCCTATGTAAATTTAACTCACTCAAGATGGTTCGGCAATTCCAAAGCCTCACTATTTCTGCCAATATTGCAATTACTAGTTTGTGTATATAACATTTACTGTGTGTGGTGTTCTGTCAGCAGAATGTATTTCTATGAGTGGGATTGCTGTACCAAATGTAAAATGCATTTGTCATTATTAAATACACCAAAATTGCCCCATTGGGTCAAATGATAAATGCACTTGCTGTTTTGTGAAATAGGCCAAAATTGCCTTCTCTAGAGCATTCCTACTATAAATGCATAAAAAATGCCCCCTTTCTATATTATGGGAATGAATTGTCTTGTCTAAACACTGATTTTGTAAAATCAATAGGCGAAAACTCTATGTTGAAATAGTTCGAATTTATATTCTCTTACGATGAATGAAGCTGGGCATCTTTTCAGACCTTGATTTGGGGCTCAGGGAGATTTCAGAGTGAGACTGCTCTGTCTGAAAATAAGGCAGCTCCTTATGGTCACAGGCAAGTTTGTCAGTAAAGTGGTATGAGATAAGCATTGGTTGAAATGACTGAAGTTCAAAAGATGGAAACTCAATGCCTCACACAGAGTAGGTCTGATTCTTTACAATGCCCACACAATGGTGAGTGAATGTGAGTAAACCCAGTGGATTTTAACTGCCCAATATGAACTCTGACCAGATAAAAAACAAGACCCTGTTTCTTAACTGCCACAGAATAAAGCCCATGCCAACCAAAGGAAGCAAAGACTTCCAGGAGACACACCACCAAAGCCTGTCTGAGACTTGCCCCGCAAACACTCTGGTAATTTATAAACCCTACAGGTCTCCTTCACCGGCCATGCCTGTGAAGACTCATTTCTGCTCCCATTAGCCTTTTCGCAGGTAATGTCTCATTGCAGAGATGTAATTTCTTGGTGCTTCCTAAACTGCTAACACTAGATTTGTTCTCAGCTCCCTGTTCTTCTGTTGAGCACAGTGAAGATTCCCAGAAAAGATTTGCTGCTCAAACCAAGCCTTGGTCATGATCAAGTGAAACCTGAGCCATGCTAATGCTCAGCTGGTAGTCTCTGTGTGCTCTGAATCCCAGCTTTAATGAGTGTTTGTGATTTGCTACTTCATCTTCATTTCTCTAAAACCTCCAAGCCAATCTTCTACCAGTCCCCTCGCCAGCACTGATAGGAGAGAGTTCCTACTCACTTTCTTTAAGGATCTGTTCTGAGTTTCTGTTTCTCTGAATTTCTTACAGCATTCGACACAACGTAAAGCAAATGGATGGCTGAGTTAGGAAACCTCTGTATTTCTGGCTAAGGCATCTTCTCCCAGGCCAGATCTTCTCTCTTACACAATGCTGAGAGTGCTGGCAAAGCCAGGTGCCTGGGCTTTATGTAGTCTTTACTCTGTGCTTCATGTGGCCAGAAAGCTTCAGAGTCCTACAAATACCAGAGAATGAGTTTATGACCTGAAGTGTTAGTTCAATATTTTGTCTCCATAGTTTATTTAGCTCTGAGCAATCTGGGAATTCACTGGATATCAGAGGGTTTACTTTCAATTTTCACTTCCTACTTTTCCCTACCTATCCACAAGTTCTCTAAAAGATTTATAAGTGTGTGTGTGTGTGTGTGTGTGTGTGTGTGTGTGTGTGTGTGTGTGTAGCCACACAAGTTCAGGCACTAGAAGAGGCCAGAAGAGAATGTCAGAGGTCAGAGTATGGAGCTGAAGTTACAGATTATCGTGAGCTACCTGACATGGGAGGTGGGAACTGAACTTGACTACTTCCTATGCTCTCTCCAGCACCACC